>NC_134368.1:13631250-14286875 GCF_035582795.1 Mycteria americana
AAACTCTTTATATGCCAAAATTTAGCACTGTATGATTTGGGTCCTACACTAAATGCAAATTTGTTTCTGAAATGTGGTGTTGATCCATTAAGGAGCAAAAGAAAACTTAAGAACTGAAAAAACCCTCACATACTTAGATGGCAGTGCACAAGAGTAAAAATATTAAAAATAGTCCTTTATTAAATGCTCAGTAATTTTATTAACTTAATCCAAAAATAGCTAATAAGAAATTAATATTCATTCACCAGTGTCTGCATACTAATTAAGAAACACTTCTGATTTAATCAATGTATTCATTTAGGCCAAGGTTCAGCAAAACATTAAAGTACAAGTTTAAATCCATTTCTAGCTGCAGAATTAGTCTGCTTTATGCTTAATCCAAATGGCTAAATCCATTTATTAAAGAGCTGAAGGGGGTTCGGAAAGGGGGGCATATAACGTTAATTACAGAGTGATAGCAGAACTCCCTCAAAAAGAGTGACTTAAAAGACTGAAAGATTATTTTACGAAGATAAAACTAGAGGAAACACGATAAGCGTGCTGTATAACAAAAGCACAGGCTACGAAGGGCTGATCTGACACTTTTTTTAATGCAGCACCGTGACAAAGGTATACTGAACAAAACAAAGAACATATCAAATCAAACCCAATCAAGCAAAACAATCTTTCTCAAGCAACGAATCCACGGATTTCCCTGTCACATAGTAAAGAAATCAAGCAGAGAAAGACTAAGAATGATATTTGGGTCATGGCATGATATTTAGAGAAGTAACAATTTCTAGAGTTGCCGGCAAGTGTTCCAGCACATTTTGGAAACCTTATCGAACCCAATCCTTCAGGGTCTCAACCAGTTTAGATACCAAAGAAACTTCTAACATCTTCTGCACTTTTTCTGAAGCATTTGGTACCCAGATATTATACACTGGACTAGTTCGATCATTGGTCACCCAGTAATCATGAGCTGCTTGAAGATCAACATATAGGTTTTCTTTTATCAGCAGAAGTAATTTGGTTATTTGAAAGTAACTGCACTGTTGCAAAATTCCCTCTTTCTCCTTTTCTCTTTCTCTTCTTATGCCCATCCGCACTCTTGTATCTGTTGCTTTTAAATACTTGACTTTTTTTCCAAGGTATATCACTAAAAGGGAGAATTTTTTGTTTCATAGTTTGTTCTTTTGACTATGGAAGAATAGCTGCTATTCAGACACGGGCCACAAACATAAACCAGTCTCCAAACGAGATGCTTACAAAGATCAGTGGTCACTAGACCAGGTATATTCAACTTAGCATTTGGATTTTGTTGTGATGACACCACGCCTTGCAACTAGCTTTAATTATTTCTTCTGAAGTAGACCTGACAGCTTTACTCATAATATATTCAATCTATAACATGTTTCATGCAGCACTGCAGACTGAATACTGATTTTGAAAATCTGAATATCAACAACTCATTTCTCATAACCTAAAGTCAGCACAGAACCAGTTACAGTGCATTTCACAGAGTTTCTTTTCAGTGACATGCCTAACCCCACTGAAAGAGATGAAAGCCATCACTGAGTAGATTTTTATTTTTATATTTATAATTATTTTTTAAACTCAGTATTTTTCCTTTTACAAAGCATCACAGTGGTGTGAAGTAATAGCATTTTTCCAGAATCACTAACGGCAGAAACAAGATCCGTGTTAGCACAGGTCTGAGGACCCAAGGAGCAGAGCACCCTTCTAGGCTATGTTCTCCACGGAGGCTACAAAATAGTCTTTGTTTCCTGCTCTATCACTACAGCAATGTAATGCAATGAACTTGTGCAAGGTCTACATTAGAAACCCATACAGCACGAGGTACCTTTCTTTCAACAGTTAATGCAGAAGATGGCAAGAGCATTTGGGTTGCACCTTTCTTGTCTTCCAAAATGTGAAATCCATCATTATTATTTCAATACAGTACAGACCATAAATGGAATTGGAATTATCGCTCTTTGCTGAGTAGAAATCGAGAATAAAATGCCCTGTGCTAGATGAAGAAAAAACCCTTCATTTAGACACATAATCTCTTCACGATAGTTATTTCCTTTTTAATACAGCATTGCTTTTTTGTGATATGAAGCTTAATTTTGAAGTTGTTGTACTTCTTGAGAAACTGATATAAA
The DNA here is from genome assembly GCF_035582795.1 of Mycteria americana. Lineage (NCBI taxonomy): Eukaryota > Metazoa > Chordata > Aves > Ciconiiformes > Ciconiidae > Mycteria > Mycteria americana. The sequence continues at coordinate 13,633,398 of NC_134368.1, forward strand.
AACATCAAACTAAGCTATAAACTTAATTTACAGCAGAATGTTAATTATTGAAATTATAACACTAATTTGAACTTTCATATTTTTATAGCTCTAAATACAGAAAACTCCTCACATACAGAAAAAATGCTACAGTAGCATAATTTTGGTTATGGAAACAAAGCATTTTTATATTCAAGGACTAAGCTTGACTCAATTAAAAGTGTCTATTCTCATATGGCTGATATCTGTTCGAATATGCTTTATTCTGCACAGACTAATGATTTGAATCTCCTCAGAGATGCAAAAATTGCATTGTTCTATATTTCCATATCACTTGTGTCAGCCCTGCTTGGTAGTGCTTGATATCATTGCAGTTGAACAGTTAAATACTAATCTACAATTCAAATGCTCACAAAAGCACTGCATGTACTTTTATTTTTTGTAATACCATAGTGAAAAAACAATACAGAAGATAACCGTTCTTATATAGCCCTATTAGCAAATTTTACTTCTACTCTTTCAAAAAGAACTTAAAAAAAAAAGATATGAGAAAGAGTCCAATAAAATTAGTACATAATTCCATAAGCACTCACTCATAAAACCTACTCATCTATCCTATTCCCCCTGTTCATATAAAGGAATTCCCATGCAGTGAAAAACATTTGACTGTGTTAGAAGATTTATTTCACTTCTCAGAGACCAGGATCCATAGGTTGTATTTTCACTCTGCCACTGGCTTGTTCTATAACCTAGGGCAAATGACTCAATGCCTCTGTCTTCTTTTATATGGAAGCTGGGGCTGTGAGTACTTTCTTTAAGAGGGCAATTGCAAGGATTATTAATGCTTTGTGAAATGCTTTAAGCTCTTCCAATTAAAAACATTGAATAAATACTATCCAGGGCATAGTGCTATAGTATAACAATTGCACACTAGCATTATAAATGGAAATTATTGTTATTATTTTGAGAACTAACAAGCATAATATCACGAAGATTTAAATTACATCTTGAAAAGAGCTTTGTGAATAACTTCATTTAAGAAACTAGGCAACTATCGTTTATGATCACTTGGCTTCCTAGGTTGCTTTAAGACTATATTGTCTCAAACAATTAGTCAATAATTAACTGTTCTCAAACCAAGCTCAAATCACAGAATCAAAGCAAACAACATCCCAGCCCCCTGCCAATGCCAACAAAAATCAAAGCTCTGTATTAGGAAAACACATACTGGGCCAATGCAAAGAATGCTTTTGTTTTGATCTTCTTTTGGGCATTTCTTGGTATCAATTTTGTCCATTAGGCAAATTACTAAGGAGATCAGAAGGGTGTTGCCCTTAGTGAACTGTAAAAACCCACCACATTTTGAAAATTTTGTAAAGCTCAAGAAAAAAATCTAGGAAACCTGTCATCCTAGAGTCACAGTCTTCAGACCTAATGTCTTCCTGTCCTACAGAGGCTGTTTAAACCTCCCTGGCCAGTCCCTTCTTTAGGGTCCACAGGAACAGAGATGTTTCAAAGCCCACCTTCTCCTCGGTTCTTCAAGGACCACCCTTGCATTGACGGGGCCCGCTGCCATGGGACCACTCAGAAGAACATTTCTAAGGAGAGATGCGCCTAGGTCCTGAGCAGAAGGCATGGTTGGAGAACTGGACACACAGAGGGCAGATTGCCCTGTACTCAGGCAAACAACCAAGCACAGGTCTTAATTTAATTTTTTTTTTCCCCTGGTCTGAGAAAAACTCCCTCTAGATGCATAACAAACAACATGACTAAGAGTAAGTACATCACAAAACAGGCAACGTTTGTGACTTGTGGAGAATGATACACAAGCATGTGTACTTCAGCCAGATTTCACTAGAAACACTGACATATGAGGGTAAAAAGAGGTGTATTAGTCAACACAAAAATGAACATATTCTCACTGCCGAACCTAATCAAAACACCCCACTATCCTTCCAAGGAAAGGATTTTTCAACCCCAAATTTTAGCTTTCTCTTGTTTTTTATTTAGGCTTTTCAATGTTTTCTAATTCTATATAATAACAGTTGGGACAATTGTTTTATTTAGTTTTCTCATGTCTCTGCATAATGACTAAACCATTTGGGCTTGGGTTTAAAAACAAAAACAGACAGACCCCCTCCTCTCAAACCAACAAAACCCTCGATCTTGGGCAGAGACCAAGCATGGACAATTACAGCCTTTGTAAAATAAGTCTTGGAAAGGAGGAATTGGAATATAAATGCTTTGCAACCATTACTAGAACTTTCTTATCTGCTCTCTGACAAACTATTTTACATCTTCCATCAAGGGATTTAGTATGTAGTGCAGTCACACTAAAATATTATCTTCTCTTGCAGTAATGTATGGAAAATGAAGATCTTCTGAAGGTGATTTAATCATACATTGCGCAACTCAAAAGCCAATAAAATAACTCCAAAATAACTGATCTGGAAGCCATATCAAACTATCTCTGTCTGTAATGAAATCCAACAAGTGATACAGGCCCATGATAAATCAATTCATAAGCACTAGAAACATAACCCATATAGTGCTGGTGAGATGTCACTAGAGCCCTTGCAGGTGATGGAACATATTTCACCTCTGGAGACCTTTATTATCCATCTCTACTGTTACACAATGGTCATTATGGGTTCCAGAGCCTGACCTCAACCATGTACAGCAGAAGTGATGAACGGTCATACTTAAATAAGACACACTGGTTTCATTCTCTTCATTACAGAGCTTCAGAGAAATCTAGTCTGTAATACTGGAATAAAAACAGTCAGCAATTTGATAATTCACAGTCTAATGCATTCTTTAGTATCTGGATTAAATTCTGTTTTGACGTATTGCTACACTCTGATGTCCAGTTATCAAAAACACACGTCAAATTTTGCCTAAAAGCCATGCATAAAGACATGTAATTCATGAAACTACATGTAATTCACTAACCTTTGAAACTGCTTTACAAGTCTCCTCTAATCTATCGTGTCTATAGAAGCTTTTTGCCTTATCTTTTCCCATCGAGGACAGGGAATGAAGAGAATAATTTGTGTTTTTTCATATTATTGATAAGGACGACACTCCACTGCCTTAACTTCAAATCCAGACAAGGAAACATTTGTCCACACTGGCAAAAAACACCCTTAAAACTTAGTTCGATCATCAGTTGGGAGGACTCAAAAATTAATAGAAATTATGAAAACAAACAATAATAGCAGTTCCCTACTGTGGCTTAGCCACCTACAGAAGCTGCAGTCGCTCCCTGTCACAGTGTATGTGTTTTCAAGGTTTTAGTTCTTAGCAGACAAGAGCATCTGTACATCCTGCTGGTGAGAGTTCAGGCCGCTCCCACTTAAATGAATTAGGCATTCTCCTCTTTAAACATTATATCTACAAAATAAAGCCTGCCAGATCCATTTAATACCATGTGCATTATGAGAATGATTAAATGCATCAAAAATAAGTTTCACTGATCAATAGCTTCTTTTTTTTTTCCCAAACATCTTCAGCACTTTTCCATCCAAGTTTGAGCTATTTACTCTACAGCTCCCTAAACTGCATGCCCTGTTGGATAACGGCTTATCCATCTACCAGAGATTACATTAGGCAGTATAAAAACCATCATTTAATTCAACAATCACCATTAAATTCTGCAGCAAGCCATGCTTTTTCTAGATAATGAGATCGAATGATACATTCATGTAACTTACAGCCTAATTTACTAAAGATTTGTAAAGCATTTATGAAGTTTTCCCTGCAGATCTCTCAACCAAAATCAGGAGCAAAGATGCAAAAAAAAGACATGTAGTTTAGCACATGTACAAGTCAATCTAAAACAGCTGTGCATTGCTTACCAAAACAGTATTTGCACTACTTTGAAGATACAAAACAACTTTTAAAATGAGGTATCCAGTAAATATTTTCTTTTCCTATTGAACTTGACCCAGAGAAGAACTGCAAATATGTTGGTATGAAAACCTGTGTTTTGTCTTGATGCATTCAAAATTCTTTGATTATGTAATGAGGGATTAAAACTTCGTGCACTTGGCATTAAGCAGACACAAATAAGGAGGTCAGATGAACCAACGGACTTAGGGAGATGAAGCAAAAATATAGAAGATGAGACAGTATTGCAGGAGGGAAGGAAAAGGAGAAGAGATGCCATCAAACAATCATGACTAGTAATTATAACAAATTGCTGTTAAAGCACATCAGTTCGTTATCATCTCCACTTCTGGCCCCGTGAATCAATAAGCACAGTATAGCAGGAGACACTGTAAGTTACTGCACCAGCTTTTTCACTCTGAAGGTCAACAATTAAAACATTTCTCAGTTTTGTTCACGGAGAACTCAAAAACAGAGGCTGTTCAGTTCAGTGCAGTTCAGTCCTGAGCTGGCACAGAGGAACTGGCACAGCAGCAGCTTTGCACTATTCCTGACTACATTGTTTGCCGCATTTAAACTCAGTGTTATCATTTAAGGAATGTAGTATCATTTTAAAAACACAGGATAGAATAGGACAGGGTAGGATTGGAGAGAATGCATCATTTAGAATAATGCAAGGGGAAACAATACAATTTTGACTGATTTACCACAACAGTACATTTATTTTAGTATGGTTGTTTTTCAGTTAATTTACTCCACGACAGAGGATAAATATCCATTTAAAAATAGCCAAACAAGCGAATGATCTTTCTTTCTGATGTAATGTTCTATATTTTCTCAACCTTCTAAAAAATGTTGCCATCACAAAAAAGAATCACCCTGTGAGGCAGGAGGTGGAAGCAGCAGAAGCTATAAGGAGATAACATCCTTTCCACATTTCAGATCAGGGAGAATGGATTCCTACAGGAACCTTACATCACTATAGAGGTTTTTCTTATTATTACATTTGAATAGCTAACTTTAGAAGCATTTGCTCAGCATCGCCTACATGCAAGTAGCCACTTATGCCAGTTAATGGGAATAATTTTCTCTGTGTGCTGCAAGCACACACCCATTTTAGTGTGTGCTTTAGACCAGAAGAAAACATGATGAGAAGCAGCCTCTTGCACTGTACTTCAACTTGGAAATAAATGCAATAAATCACAATTTCTCTGACATGTTACAAGGCAAAAATATAGCTTGGCTCTTTCAACAGTTTCTAGAAGAGCTGGAATCGGCAAACTGACTTCGGCATGCGAGGTCGGGTAAGCAGGCAAATATGGACAGTTCAAGCTGGTGGAACCAAAGGGCTTTTTACATTTTAAGAATGAGAGCAAAGCCTGAAAAAAAAAAGGGCTTTAACACCTCATAAGAAAATTTAGAGCACATTTAACCGTCATTCCATAGGAGTCAAGTTCTTTGCAAGTACAGATACGATGTAAAGAACTTCTACTTACTTCTACTAAAAAAAAAACCACAATGAAGTGTTGTTTAAGTAAAAAGCTCAATGTATTTCAGATGTATATTTCTGAAATGCCAGACAAAGCTATTCAGCTGTGTACTGAATTTTCACCACTAGGTACATTTAAGCTGGCTCCCGTATTTATGATCTTAGTGTACTATAAGCTTTATTCACTGTCCAGTTCATGAATAAAATGTTATGATATAGTGTGGCCCTAGTAAAACATTAAAAAACTTTAAACTCATCTCTATAGAAAAATAGTATTACCTCTGCTTCCACAAAGGAGATAAACAGTCTTGTCCAAAATCAAAGCGAATCATTGGCAGAGTTGGGAATGAAGTACTTGGGACACACACTGCACAAGCCAAACCTTTGTCTTTAAAGAAAAGATAAATCCTCTTGAAAAATGTGATTTGGAAGATGAGGTTTCACATAGCAAAATTTGTATGCATAAAAGAGGGATGATAACAAAGTAGGTTATACACAAAGGTGGACAGCTTTCCAAAAAATGTGCTCATAGCAGAGGCAGCAGATTCCTATGCCTGTGGGTAATCTGGGAAGTGCACAGGACAGACTTCGACCTTACTGGTTCTTTTGTAGGTCTTCTTGTGCATATGGCATCAGCAAAGGAGGATTCATGAATGGCTGCAGTGGCTGCAGTAATCCCGATACAACCTCTGGTTCAGTGAGTCTAAAACGTTGATTGTTGGCAGAGGCAGGAGGTGTCTCTGAAAGTATAACCTATGTTTGTTTTCATACTGTTTCCTAAGCATCCGCTGTCGGTCATTGTTAGTGAGAGGACACTGGGCTTAAAAACTCCTTGTGCTGAATGTTTTCCAGTTTTTACAAGGATTTAGGTTTCTTAAATCACTTACAATTGTGTTGCCTTAGTTTGGGCAAAATTAACTTCCTATGAAATTGGGCACAATGCAAAGATTGTAATTCTCTTGCACACTGTTGGCACAAAAGTGCACCCATCTCATTTTCTGCTATATAATCCCATTTAGGTGTCAAGACCGTTCAGGGACAGTATCATGAGGATAACAATTCTGTTATAAGGAACAAGAGTATGATCTAGAAAAACTGCTGAGAAGAACTTAAGACACCTTTTCATATAAAAATTGACAGGGCTGTAATCACATCTGCAGTTATTCAGTATTACCTTCTGCAAGAGTAACACTACATATATAGCTAACTGACTCTGAGAAAGACACATCTCCTGATTATGGAATTTCTTCTTCCCGGGAAAAGGTTATCTTGAGATGTAACAGTGATTGCTGGAGCACGGAAAGTATTTGCTCCAGGGATATCATTATCTGCATCAAGACTGCGGCATATAAAAAGTCTTAACTGTTGGGAGATGCAAATGTTATGATGCTAAGTGCTATGTGTTTGTACAAAGACACTAAATAACAGGCCAAAACCTCCACCTAAAAACAACTGTTCAAGATCGTCATCTGACTCCTGTTCAACTTAACACCTGGCTGAATTTTCTAACTGATGGTATTAACATACTGCCTTCCCGCCGAACATGAAGCGCAGCAGAACCAACAGCCGTACGTGGGTACCACTGAAACAAACCCATTTGTGCAAATCCATGAGACGTAACGGCACCTGTTCACAACCCAGACGATCCCGTGCTCTCACATGACCAGCTCCACTCATAGGCAATACCACCCTCGAATTTGGTGCCACTATCCTCCCATCTTCCTCATGCTCTGCTTGCTTCAACAGTTGCTACCAAAGGCTGCTACTTCTAATCCATGCAAAACACACGTATTTTTTTGTTTAATTATTATTTTTTTGTGGAAGGCTACACTGAGCGGCAGCCTACCCCAATGTCCATACCACACCACAGCATTTCATCTTCCATTCCCAGGGATGCATTCAGCCACTGACACCCAACTACTTCAACATTTGTGCTCTGGCTTCGTAGAAAGAGATTTCACAGACCATGAGTTATCTTACCATTGTCTCCTAGACCGACCCATTAAGGATATGCACAGTCTGTCTGCTTTGTTGGAGTAGCTACTGTATTCATAACTGTAAGTGATGGAAAGGAAAGCAACTCTGCAAGCTTCAATACGTAGCTTTGTGGGCCACCATGTTCCCATTATGCATGGGGCTCCTTCAGTCCTCCCTGCTCTAATAGAAACAGGAATGACATGCTAAGAGTCAAATGAGCAGAACATTTGGACAATGGGTGGTGTTAAATTCTGTGAAATACAAAACATCATTTGTGTCTTAGCTGTACATTAAAACCAAAGTTTTCCATTAAATGCTTGGCTTACTTCAATATAAGTTTGGTTAGACTTAATCCAGTAAAAGGGAATTATTCACCAGCACTCACACGCAGGTTGTGGAATACACTGGAGGGTATTTTTAGTTCTTGTATAGTCCATTTACCATGACTACAACACTTACTGAAAGAATAATGCTGATCCCTTCATCAACTGATTTAAACACATGCTAATTTTGTCACCTAAAGTATTCCAAAACCATATAACCAGACCTCAAAGAAATCAAAATAAATGGGAACTACTATTTAGGGCTCATTTTTGCACCCAAGTGTGTGCACTTCAGCATTCTGCCCAGCACTCAGATACACAAATTTCTGCTTAATCTGTGTGCAGTTCACATTTTATTACAGAGAATATGTGTGCATTCACAAGATCTTTCATATCTTTCCAACCCACACACCTAAGATCAAAAATTAATGGATGACCCTCAGCTAGCTACGGGGCTTGCATGTAAGTCGTTAGCATGGCATTAATAGAAAAATAGAGGAACTGGGTAAGTTTGCTCAAAGGGAACTCATTTTTACCTAGTTACAGTTTTTCAAAACTAGCTGTGTGTAGCATGTTGACCATTTTTTTCCATTACAAGCAGGCTTTATATGAAGGGGAGGAGGGAGAGAAAAACAGAAGCAGAACACAGGTCATCATTAGAACAGGTTTTATTCCCAGATTTGAGCAAAAGTGAGTATCAGAACCAATTTCAAAAGATTAGTTGAATCAGAGGGAGGCCTCAGAAGGCAGTCATTTTCCAAATACATACCTCCTGTTTGTAAGATATCAAAGGACAAAGCCTAACTTTTGTCTTTCTATTTTCACCTTTACTTTTATTTCCTTTTTAACCAAAGGCTCTCAGTGACAATTCTGGAACATCAGAAAGATTTACTCATAATAAAAATCTATATCTATATCCACATATGGATATAGATAATGATAATGTGCAAGGGTGTGATAGTATCGTCATCCTTTAGAGTCTGAATTCCAAGAACATGAATTTCCTTTTGTTAATGGAATAGGGAGGAAGAAGGGAAGGCAGTATCAGAAAACTAACAGAAAAGAAAATGTGTCAGCTTTAATCAGTAAACTTATTTACATAAACATATAAAAATAATGCTATACAATAATGCCCAAATAGGGCAAAAAATGCTGAGCTATGGAAGATGTACTTTTCACAAGGATTTGCTTAGGGCAAAAGTATACATGTAGAAGACCATTTCCCTTTTTCACCATTACTGCTGCCTTACACAGGGCTTTCAAAAAAAGGAAGCTTTCTGACTTCCTAACATTCCCTCTCTTCCTGTCTCATTAGTACAAGGCCAGGTAAAGCTCCCACAGAGACGACATATTTTGGATGCTGTATTTGGACAATGGTTTCTGCACCAGGACTTAAAGGTGGAGCAGCTCACTTCTCTGAGCTGCAAATCCTCTGAACTCAGGGCAGGGGCTCCTGTCTGCACCGTCTGTAAAGCAGGAATCTCAGACAAATGAACCAAACTAAGAAATTCCAACGAGTCTGAATTTTTAAACAAAAAAGCCAGATTTTTCCAGGAAATCACAGATAGGCGGGAGCCTGACCTACACCTAGGAAACCACAATGTTTTAGGAGAAGGCTTCCCACTAAGTCTGTGTGCCTGAGCATCCCTGGCATGGGATGCACCTCTGCAACCCCGCTCCCTCCCTCCTACAGCTGCTTTCCCAGGGGGGACCTGCAAAAGCCATTTTCTTCTGCTTGCTCCGTCTCCACACGTAGCTGAAGTGAGTCACAACAGATTTTATTGGTTTCACCAGCAGAAGATTTACAAAGGCGGTAAGAGTAACCGGCATCTTAGCCAAAATTAGTTTGGGATTGGACTGCCCTGCCCCGCGTGGGGAACTCATGGTCTTGGTGCAGGGTTTCTGTTACGCCCTGGCACCAGGTGCCCGCTGGGGGTACCACAGAGGATCTGTGGTGCCTACAGAGCCCACCGGCAGCCTCATGCTATACAGCCCCCCCGAGGCTCTCGCATCCCCCGGAGTACTGGCTTTCCCCTGACTCCCCGACTCTCTCACATCATACCAACTCTCCAAGATTAACCTGAAGATCGCTTCAAATTCTCATGTTAAAATAATCAGTAATTACTAATGCATTCCAAACATTAAATATAATTTCCTATATTGAATATTCATATCAGTTAGGTTTTTAATTGTAACAAATGAATGCTATTTTAAAGGCCTTAAGTCTGCAGAATGTAACTTTAAAGAATGTAAAAATTCCACAGACGGACTAGTTTTCTCTTGTTATGAATGAAATTTTGTATTGCCCTCAATGCCTGTCATAAATGTATGATGTATCTGACAGTCTTAACTTTTTATAGCACGATCGATTTTATCATATAATAAGTAGTCAATGCTACAAAGTGACACATTATCTTACTGCAGATACAACTTAGGTCAAATTAGAGTTGGATATTCAAGTTTTAGTTTCAGCTTCTTGATGTTTGTGTATGTTCTTTTTCACCCTTACTGAACAGAAGTCATGAGTATGTGACTTGCTTATTTAACAGTATCATGAGTGCGCAGAAATGAGAAAAACCTAGAGAAAAAAAAAAAAAACCCACAAGCAAACACATTATGAAATAAATAGAAAAGGAGAAAAGAAGTCTCAAGTTGTTCTTCTTGCAGAACAAACAAACTACCCTGGCCTTCACAGGCAGGAGATATTTATATCTTGAGCTCGAACATTGAGACTTGAGGAGCTTATAAGAGCCTTGAACCAGAACTATTCAGTTTGCAGCAATCTGAGCTAAGTCATCCTGAAGTGAACTTGTAACTTCCATGACACAATATACTTACTTGACAATATATAGCTCATGGTACACAGAAGCATAATGAGACAAACTCTTTGAAAAGATCACAGTCTCTCTGTATTAAATGTAATCCTATTTCATACTTGTAATATAGCTATAAAATATAGTAATGCTTCTTTTAGAAAATCCAAGACAGTTTGGTAGAAACATAATCTTTAATTTCAAACAGATTTCCCTCCTTTTTAAATTAAGGTTAGTCAAAGCAGCACAACATCGCTCCTCCCGGTTTTCCGATAGCCTGGCATATCCGAAGCAGCCAGGAGGACCATGAAGACGTTTTCAGGTGGAAAGCAGCTGTACCGAATGAGCTTCTTTGCCACTCAATGCAGCACTTGAGTAACAGCAGTAGCCCTGTGCTATTCATAAAGGAGAGGAGGAATCAAAGATTTTTAGGAAGAAAATGTCCCACACCCACCTCAAAGATACATCCTTTATATCTGATCTGTATAGTACATCTGCTAAAGATGCTGAAGTGAAATAATAATAACCTTGTTCAGGGCTAGAAGTGAATTGCAGCTGAAGTTAGTGAGCGTCCATTGCTGCCCACCACAGCCCTGCACGTGGGGAATAACCTCGCTGCAGGCAAGCACCATGTACTGTGGGGAAAATGCCTCTATTCAAAGATGAGAGCCTAGCATTTACTGCAATGTAGGGGAAAATCTTGTAGCACACTGAAAAATAAAATTTTAAAGTGAACTAAATATTAAATGATTGGGTCTGCATTTCACTCCCATATTTAATTTTATACTACATTTGATTAACTCGGGTGGCTTTGAAGATTTAAACGGCAACACAGAGAAAGTTTTGCACTGAAAACGCACAAGGACATTATAAATCCTGTCAGGAAAGGCTATAGGGAAAGCAGAATATTTGACAGATGGAGAGGAAATACTGGAAGGTTTAGACACCTGAGAAAGCTGTCTGAGTTTGGAAATCAAGCATATTATTTAGTTAATTATTCCACTGCCTAATCTAGGCAATGAAATTATTAACTAAACTTGAAAGAGCTGCTATTCATACTGGTATCATTTGATTTTTTTCCAAGTCTGGCATCTCAGTGAAATATATGTTTACACCCCTTAAAGACTATTCTTACAGTCAGGCTTTAAAATCAGGCAAGCAAAGAGTTGTTGGTTTACACTTCTAACAACGGAAAGAAATTACTGAAGAGGAGCTTGATTGGTTTGAGGGGTTTTGTTGTTGTTGTTTCGGTTTGGGTTATTTTTGTTCTTTATTGTTGGTGGTGGTTTGGGGTTTTTTTAAATAAAAGCTTAGCTACAGGACCAGATTTAACCCAAGGAATCAACTGCAGCATATTACGTGTTGCACAAAGAATTGTAGAAAGTGACTGAATTATCCATGCATGCACATACACTCCAACTCCAAAGCATTTACAGGTCAAAAAAACCTTTTTGTCATTCCTGGGGAGGAAGCGGGACGCAAGGGCAAAAGCTTCTCCTGAACTCCAACATACGAAGAAGGAGATAAAATCAATGAGATTTAGAATCACGCAGCTGACGTCTTGCAGCTCCTTTCCATTTCACTCCCATGTCTCAGGCACTGAATTTTACCACTGACTTTGATTCTCAGCCTTCAAATATATGCATTGAGGCAAGAAATGAAACAGCACGGGAGATTTTCTGTGTTTGGGGCTGCAAGAAGAACAAAGACCACTCGTGAGTACACTTTACATTCAAGCTGCCAGGACTCTGGTTTTAATTTTCTTCTTCTACCTTAGTTGTATAGCAAAACACTGCAAAGTGAGCCCCTCTGGCAAATCAGAAACTCCCTCTCAATAAATGACGCACATTATATAAAGATATTTTGCCTGTATCTGTAGGTTTCCACACCACCGAGGCAGGCATCGTTTCCTAAAATTGTTTTTTACTGAATTAATTAGAATAAATAGGTTTTCCATTTTTTCTCAGCTCTTCAGTGCCCACAAGCATTTTACTGAATTTTTAGCTGGATTTTATCAATTAGTTGACCAATCACTTCTCTACTAGACTCAAGCATTGAAGAAGTGGTTGAAATAGAAGGTTATTTAGTCCCCACACATTCAGTGACAGCTAGAAAACAAAGTCCATCTGTCAGCAGCCAACAGCTCAGGGAAGGGAAGTGATTACAGTGATTAAAAAGGGTCAAACAAACCATAAAGAACATTTGTAATTGTATTCATAATAAAGTCATCTTTACTACAGCAGTCAGAGCAGTCAAGGATACAGTGATAACTGCAGGAGTACAAACGAGCAAGAAGAAAACACAGGACTCGGACCCAAAACCTGAAGATGTGGATGAGATGTATCGAACTTATTGTGGTAAATGTGTCAGATTTTGAAGGAGGCAATTACGCTTAGGACATCAAATCTGCGCTGCCTTAAGTCTCTACATTTCAAACTCTAGATTTTATCCCCAACCGTTCTCTGGGGGCTAAGAAGAATATACAGCTATGTGAGCCACTTCTACATTAAATAGGTATTAAAGATATGTACCCACAACTCAGATATTGGAGTTACAGTCAGAGTTACAGGAAGATTTGTGAGAATGAGCTGCTGTGTGCACGTGAGCTTCCCCAGTTCAGATGTGCCCTCTACCCTCAACTATCAGCCCCACTTCTGCTCCTCTCTGCTTCTTCAAAAATCTCAACAGATGTCCTTTCTCCAAGGAGCAGATTTCCTCATCAGCCCTACAAAACCTCTCTGCACACAGCCCTTTCTCACCGTGGCAGCATCCTGAGCCTCCCTGGGCTCACTGAACACCGGAGGAGACGGAAAGAAGAGCAATTGAAGCCCCATCATGAGCAGACTCTGCCGCAGGGTGGCTGTGCCATCTATCTTGGGTTCACACCGGGAATCAACCGCTTTTTGAAAAACAGGGTATTTGCTTTCCCTCTATAGCATTTCCTAAATGTAAATCTAAGCCCGTGGGGCTACAGAGCTCTTTGCTGCCAAACAGACTAAACACTGCTGAGGGCAGGAGTGGGGGCCAGAGGGGCACATGGAAGGTGGGGCCAGAGGGAACCAATACAGCTTAATAAGACCCAAAACCATACCTCCTCAAACACGGGGAGAGTAGGAAGTAATATTAATACCACTGCAATTGTAACACAGAAGGGACAGCAAGCAGGAGATCTAGCATGTTGCATTAACAGTGCACGCACGAGGGGGCCTGAATGAACTGTTTTCACTGTAATATTTGTGTAAATACCACTGAGTGTCGTTAAAAGGATGTCATATTTGCAGACACCAGCTGCTGGAATTCACTGATGGCACCGAGCCTCCGCAGGCTCTGCACCAGCTGATTTGCTCAGCTCCACCGAGAAAAGTAAAGGAAATTCTAGCAAAGACAAATATTTGCCTTCTTCCATTGACAAAATCAACATGTCAGAACCCCAAAAACTCCATGTTCATCACCTACAATCTGTTTCAGATACCTGAATGTGAAACACCGTTTGAAAAAAATATGCTCAACATCAGAATGTGATAGTCATGATGGTGACTTCACTGCGCTTACCTTGTACGAAACACCTCCATACAGAAAAACAAATTCTATCTAAAAGCACAAGCATGTATTTTACAGGAAATTTGAAAACTCTGGAGTACCATTTTTCCAAAATTTAAAGCAACAGCTGGCATAAAAACTAAAAACCAACAAAATAAATTTAAGTTGTAAGTTTTAACAAAATATGAGGGTGCCTTTACAAGTATCCTTCTAAATTCCCAAGAAGTCATCATTACCCAGATGCACACAAAAAAGGACAAGAAGGTATCTTGCTTAAAATGAGACATGGAATTAGCAGTGAAAACAGAAAAGAAACTAGAAAATATAAAGCACACAGAGGAAAAAAGAGAGCATGTGGATGTATAAGGCTTGAAGAAAGGTAAGTGAATGACAATGTATAAAAGATAATAGTGGGAAGAAAAGATACAGGAGATCTGGAAGATGTGAGCAGTAAAACTGTAAAAGGTGATGTAAAGTACACAGAGATGCTCAAATGGGGTTTTCTGTTGTGTATTCAGAATGAAGCAGAAGGATGCATTCATCTCATGCAAAGTTGGGGATGGAATAAAAAGTTTGCCATATGCGATAAACAAGGATGTTAGGCAACATCTGCTAAAATTAAGCAATGTTCAGATCAGCAGCCTGGATAATGCATACCCCTGAGTGTTAAAAGGACATGCTGAGGAGCTTCCCTGAATTGTTAATATTAATTTTTAAACGAGCCTTTGAAAACTCGGGGAAATTCCAAAGAAATAAAGGACTGCCAAAGGAGATCCAATATTTTAATAAGGATAAAAGAGATGGGCCACAGACCTCTAGAATAGTTATTTAGCATTCAGTAAAAGGAGTGATTAATCTGGAATTTCATCAACAAAGAATTAGAGGCTAAAAATTTAATTAATGTCAATCAGTTAGTTTAATGGAAGGTTGGTCTTGTAAAACAAACCTATTGTCTTTTTGTGAAGAGATAACAGGTCTGGTTGACAAAGGCAATTGTATGCTATAGTGCACTTGATTTCTCCATGGCATTTGACTTAGTACAACATGACATCTCAATTAAAAAATGATGATGTGGAATTAACAGAGTGTACTTCAGTTGGATTCAATTGTAGTATACTCACAGGTCTCAAAATGTTCTTGATACCGACAACTCCTCATTTAGTGGAGCCGTAAGGGATTCATTCTTCATCTGAAGTTATTTTTATCAAAAATATAAGATCTCCTGTGGTAACAGGGGTAGGTGAGACAGCTTCTCAAAGGTTAGGGAAGAAAATGTGGTGCCTGAGAAGCAATCTGAGTTGCTGCCTACAAGGAGAATCTAACAAAATTTATTTTAATAGAACCAAATGCAAGGCAACACAAGGGGAATTAAGAATGGATTTTTTATGTGCCTTATGGGAACTTCAGGATTGTACTTGATTTGCCTACTTAAGGAGTTTAGTTTAGATGCTTGTCAAGGTTTTTAAAATAAGAGCCTATGTTTCCTACAGAATTACGGAAAAAGAAATAGATCCAGAGTTGGATGCCTGAAGGCTATCGGTTGGTCACTGCCATGGCAGCGACTCACTTTGGGAACTTGGAGAAGAGCTTCGGTGGAAGTGAGATAAAAAAGAGAAGCTGGAGGAAAGAGAAGGATGAGAACTTCAGGATAAACTCTTGAAAGACCTTCTTAGTGAAAAGCATCTATGACATTCTTGGGGCAGGGAGGGAAATCAAATAAAGGTTAGGGAAGTAGAAATCATCTCACTTTTTTTATTTTATTTCTAAGACCTCTGACAGAATACCAGCATAGTGTCCACCATTTAAGAAACATGTGGAAATACTGGAAAACATTCAAAGGAGAGCCACAAAAATTACTCAAGCCTAGAAAACATGATTTATGATGTGAGATTTAAGCAGTGCAACATATTCAGATCATCAAAGAGAATGTTATAGGCTGAATTCATCACCATGCACAGGTATTTTCACACATGAAAACCATCTGATAACAGGATGGAAATAGTTAATCATGCAGACAATGGCATAACTAACTTCCAGTCACTGGATCTCATTAGCAAGTTAAACCTTGAAAGAAGCTTTTGATTACTTTCGCAGCTGGGAAAATCAAATTGAAATATTTTACCAGGGGACTCCGCATTGCTTGAAGTCTTTAAAATAAAATTATGCTATCCTTCTAGAATATATTTCTCTTCTTCTTTTTCATTTTTTTCCTGCAGATTCTTGAAGAAATGATCTGCAGTTAACATGCTTTGTTGGACTGGACAGGAAAGATCATGTTTTGATTTCCAGGGGTAGAAAGAGTATAAAGGTAAACAGACTCCAAAACCTCTGCCTGCTCGTCTCTCTTCCTTCACAGGTCACAGGAAAACAGAGTTTCTTGCCTTTCTCCCGAAAGAATCAGAATGACTTCTGTTCTCCATTAAGAAAATCATTGTATTGATATGTCATATTTTAAGGCTTCCAAAATCACCCACTGAGGTCAGAAACAACACCTTCTCCACCCTATGCAGCTATCTAGACTTACTCCAAAGGCAGAAGAGGAAAGAACTCTATTTAGCTTATTCCACAACATTAGCGATTAAGCACAAGCAAAAGATAAAACTAGAAAAATGTTGCTATCAACTCTTTCTTCTCTGATGGACTCATGTAATCATACCTAATAAATTCCCTGTCATTCCAAGGGTATCAAGGATTGGAGGCTTTGTGATCTCTCTTGCTCTCTGGCACAAAGAATTTCGCCTCCAGAAGACAAAAATTCTTTAATCTGAACAAAGGAGTATTTGGGTATAACAAAAAATTATTTTTCTATGATTTTCTCTAAAGAAAATTAGAACTAAATCCTCTAGTGGTTCCTTCAGGCCTGAAACCCTGTGAAGCACAGCTTATATCTTCATAGCACATCTGGTGGTTCCACGGTTTTTGTATCGAGTTTCAGCATGTCAAAATATAACATGAAAGATAGGTAACGTTTTCCGAGTGGCGCTGGTGGAGATTATAATTGTACTGACACTATGACAATTATAAACAGAGAACAGAGTCCAAAAAGACAGACTTTCACAAAAGTGAGCACTTTGCATGGGATTTGAGAAATGCAGTATCTGTATACCACTTAAACTGTCAGTGATGGGGGCTGTGTACCCAGCCCAGGGAATCACTTTCCCAGAGCCACGATTGACCTTGGAGCCTCATGTTTCCTAAATGCACAAAACCGGCCATTGAGATCCGCTGTAGGTGCCTAGAGAAAGCTCCTTGAATAGCCTCCGAGAGCACCACGTATGAACTTTATAGCAGAGCCAAACCCAGGATTTATGCCTGAACTAGAAGATTATCCACCTATTCTATCTCACAGAATACAAGGCAAAAAATAGACTGCATTTTGTTCTCATCTGATTAGTCCTCATTATTCAGGGCTAGGCACAATCCTGTGATACCTCTCTTAACTTAGCAGACTGTTTTTGCAGGATATTTAGCAACCTTTAGTGTCTTTAAAAGCGGTAAAAAGCAACACTCAATGAAAACTCCAAGCAAAGAAAACATTAGTCATCACATACAAAGAAATCTTTCAACAGAAACAACAAAGAAAATGTGTGCCTTGTTTCTAAGACTAATAAACCATCATTACTAGCAAAGACCAGCACATACAACAGGTAGTTAATGCTTTCATTTGATAGTTTCCAGAACCATCTACCTACTCAACAGGATGCTAATGCTCTGAGTTACAGGGAGATTCATTGCATTTGCAGTGGAAGATTATACAGCATCTGTTATTGAAGGTCTCTATTATGGCTGGACCCCCACAAGTCTGAGTTATAGTCCCTGTTATCTGCCCACAAAATCGTTATCACCCATCTGGCATCTTCTAATATTTTCACCATGCCGCCAAGATATGCATAACATACTCCGAACTGTGACGTTATCCCAGCGTTTCAAACACCGACAAAGTTTCAGAGAAAGGAGCTAGCCTGTTGCTAAGTACTCACTCCTAAAAACCAGATTACCTGATCTTGAACTCCCTTTAAAAAAAAAAGACATCACAATGCATAAGGATCCCCAAGAACCTGGTACACCCTGTCTGGGCTGCGAGGCCCTGCTCCGTGTGCCCTCAGGCAACATCACGTCGCAAGGAAAAGACTCCCAGCTCTTAAACTTGCCAAAATTGTTGCACTAGAACGTGTGTAGCATGCATGTGGGTTTCTTCATTTACACCGGAAAATGTCTTTTTTTTTTTTCCTCAACTAAATCATTTCCTTAGGTTCAAAAAAACACCAGAATGATTTTATCTTTATCACAGTTATAAAACACAGCGCAGCTGCCACAGCCATTCTTCTCTCTGTAAATTTTCGGCTACTCCCCACACAGTTTCTTCCAGTCAGTAAATGTTTGCATGCCAGGAAAAGACATTTGACTTCCTTAGCTGTTTTGTCACTGCGACACCAAAAAGCATAAGGTTTCTTGCAGAATCCACTGTGCCTTGATCTAGTCCTGGTTTGGAAAAAAATTCGGGTGGAGAAAGGCAGGGAAGGATCATGAACTCGGGCCGCAAAACCTTCCAAAAGCAAACAAAGCCGTCTGTGTTGTTACCGGGAAGTGTCTATATAGCTTCCAGCCAAATGTTGGTGCAAGAAAAGATTATTTTAAATATCAGAAGTGTTTCTAAGAGAATGTATATTCCCATGATCAAATCTAATGCAACACTGTCAGGATTTGGCTCTAGACAACATCCTCGACATTTTATAGTAGTTATCAGCACCACAGTTATGTGTTGCTGACAGGGTCTGTGCAAAGTGAACTGGGCAGTCAAGTTACGCTGGAAACTTTTCGGCTCCCAGGGTCCATTTCTGCTGGGATCTATGTCCACCTTCATATCACCGCGACATCATCTCCAATGCTCTCTCCTGCCACAAGCTGACAGCCTTCACTCACTGGGGGGAGCGGGGTGGGGGGGGGCAGAAAGCAAAGCCAGCAGCTAAATCACACAGACACTTTAAAAACAATAAAAGTTGCTGCACAAACCATACATCCTTACACTTAGCAGCAACACATGGCGAGAATTTGCAGCTCCCATATGCTGCAGATTTTTAAAGTCCTATTTAACTTAAAAAAACAACAACAAAAAAACACCCCAGAACATCCAGATGTTTTTTAAAAGTCCAAGATTGTTTCCCATTTCACTGCATATATTATTTCATCATCCGATGTTTTATGATACATTTTGTATTACCTTTTCAGATCAGCAGTTTTTTCGAGCTTAGATAAGCGAGCCACAGGTCTGTGGGCTCTGAGCCTTTAACACCTCTGCAAGTTTTCTAATTTGGCTTCCTCTCACCATTGGCCACCACAGCGCAGGGCTGCCCTCCCACCCCTGGTTTCCATTCCTTAGTTCTGATTCTGTCCCATGTTGGGCCAAGTGAGAGGAAAAATAAAAAAGTCAAGGTTTAAGTTAAATATTCAAAAGGGATTCTGTGGTTTCTTTAAAGTTTAATTTAATTTTGCAATTTTCCTAAAGGAAGCATATTCATTTCAGACTGTTCTGGCAGGACAGTTAATTCACTCCAACACCTACGAGAGAACAAAAGGACTGAGCCTCAGGAATGAATTCAGAGAGCACCAGAGTCACTACATTAAAGGTGATCTCTTACTTTCACAGGATGAATGCACCACCAGTTCCAACACAATGCTCTGGATTATTAATTCCCACGGGGCATGACTGAAAGCATCCCGCTTCCTCCACTGGCATTAGGATCAGCTCTGTCACACCTGCAGACCGGCTCACAGGAGGAGGTTCCCGATAAAAACATCCTGCTATTCTAAACAGCACTGACCCTTCCATCTTCACCTCCTATGGAGGGAGACGCGAGAGATGGCCAGACTTCTCCATAACCAACTAAGTATTTTTTGTCAGTGACATTACATAAGTAGGATAATATAACCCTTCTGGTTTTACCATGTGCCCAACTCCAACCCATGCATTAGACAGTCATTCTGTCTGAACAGAGAGAAACAAATGTATTAGCAATCGTTAATCATTAGTGCAATCTACTCGTCTGTTTCCTGCTATTACGAGATCAAACGGAAACCTCAGCCTGGATACATTACAGTCTCATTAAGCCTTAAAGCCAGAATGGAACAAACCATTGCTCGCTAATTCATTTACTCCTGAAATTCAAACCAGTCAGTCAGCATGGGATGGGATGGACAAGCAAATAACAGGCCTTCGTAGTTAGTAAATTATGGACAAATGGGTTTACAGGGCAGAAGATCTTAGTTCTTAAAACCTAGACTCAACTAAAGCAACTCATGCTAAATACTAGAGAAAGAGGTTTCATTTTTTTTTCCTTTTACGGCATGGAACATACATTTGCTGATTTACACAAGTAAACTAAAATGTGTTATTATAACATTAGAATAAATAAGGCCACTGTCTCCCCAAGTCCTCTCCTGCATACAAACCAAGCAAACAAGAAGATGACATTTAGGAAAGAATGCAAACCGAGCAAGTAATTGCAGATACTCATTTACTATAAATTATATAGATCAGTATGAAACTGCACAAGAGAAGAGGATTTAGAAGGATATCGTCAATAGTCTACTCCCATTTGGGATTTGTTAAGCAGATCGTATAAAATCTAATATTAAGTTCATTAGTATAAGACTGCACAGATACTAAAGAACTTTGAAAGTTCAGTGCAGTCTTGGAAGGAGAGCTGCTTAGCACCCACAACAAACATAAAAACACAGCTAATATTTCCAGAACAAACATGACTTCTTTAAATCAAAAAGCCAAAAGATGCATCTTAGCACAACTAATTAGAAAGTGCTGCTGGTGAATTAACACTATGCCATTCCACCACTTCCCATTCAGCATTCGGAAGCAAGGATATTCAAGTACCACTGTAACAGATCAGTCCTTTACATCCTTGCTGAGTTCTGGATTTGGGATTGCAAGGCTTATGTATATGCAACTCATCAGCTGCTGCAGGGAACTGCAGTGTCTTGACCCTAGAACATCAGACCTGCCAGGTGAATGAAGGAAGACAAAAATTCACCCCAGATCCACTAGAGCAAAACCCTACCCATGTGATACTTAACAAAGTTTACAGGGAATCCAGCTGCTTGCTCCTAATCTAGTTTTTTGCATGTTTAAAAACATAAGCATTTGTGAATTCATATGGGTATTCTAAAATTGCATTTTTACCTCTGGCAATCAATAATTTCAGATGTTATACAGCTTCAGTTGCATTCTTACAGGTTAGCCTAGATACTGTTTTCCAACTTTAATGCAGTTTGAAAAGAGACA
Source organism: Mycteria americana (assembly GCF_035582795.1). Taxonomy (NCBI): domain Eukaryota; kingdom Metazoa; phylum Chordata; class Aves; order Ciconiiformes; family Ciconiidae; genus Mycteria; species Mycteria americana. Next base: position 13,654,704 of record NC_134368.1, read on the forward strand.
ATTTAAACTCACCGTGGTATTTGCTTTGCTCCTAAGTACCCTGTATTGATTACCCCCTGTATTGGGTTTGCATGGCAAGGTTTTGGCAGCAGGGGGCTACAGGGGTGGCTTCTGTGAGAAGCTGCTAGAAGCTTCCCCCATGTCCGACAGAGCCAATGCCAGCTGGCTCCAAGACAGACCCACTGCTGGCCAAGGCTGAGCCCATCAGCGATGGTGGTAGTGCCTCTCTGATAACATATTTAAGAAAAGGGGGAAAAAGCCCCCCTGCTGTGCAACAGCAGCCAGAGAGAAGAGTGAGAATATGTGAGAGGACCAGCCCTGCAGACACCAAGGGCAGTGGAGAAGGAGGGGCAGGAGGTGCTCCAGGCGCCGGAGCAGAGATTCCCCTGCAGCCCCTGGTGAAGGCCATGGTGAGGCAGGCTCTGCCCCTGCAGCCCATGGAGGCCCACGGTGGAGCAGATATCCACTGCAGCCCGTGGAGGACCCCACACCGGAGCAGGTGGGTGCACCTGAAGGAGACCGTGGCCCCGTGGGAAGCCCACGCTGGAGCAGGCTCCTGGCAGGACCTGTGGACCCGTGGAGAGAGGAGCCCACGCTGGAGCAGGTTTGCTGGCAGGACTTGTGACCCCGTGGGGGACCCACGCTGCAGCAGCCTGTTCCTGAAGGACTGCACCCCCTGGAAGGGACCCACGCTGGAGCAGTTCATGAAGAACTGCAGCCTGTGGGAAGGACTCACGCTGGAGAAGTTCGTGGAGGACTGTCTCCCATGGGAGGGACCCCAGGCTGGAGCAGGGGAAGAGTGTGAGGAGTCCTCCCCTGAGGAGGAGGGAGCAGCAGAGACAACATGTGATGAGCTGACCACAACCCCCATTCCCCGTCCCCTGCGCTGGTCAGGGGGAGGAGGCAGAGAATTCGGGAGTGAAGCTGAGCCCGGGAAGAAGGGAGGGGTGGGGGGAAGGTGTTTTTAAGATTTGATTTTATTTCTCATTACCCTACTCTCATTTGACTGGCAATAAATTAAACTAATTTCCCCAAGTTGAGTCTATTTTGCCCATGACGGTAATTGCTGAGTGATCTCCCCTGTCCTGATCTTGACCCAGGAGCCTCCCGTTGCATTTTCCCTCCCCTGTCCAGCTGAGGAGGGCAGTGACAGGCCAGTTTTGGTGGGCACCTGGTGTCCAGCCAGGGTCAACCCACCACACCCAAAAAAAAACTCTTCGGGTTTTTTTCCTTCTGATGCAACACATGCATCCTAAATCATTTCTTCCATCAGTCATTTACTTCCTACAGTGTGACCCAAACAATAACTCGGGAGTAACTCCACATGCCCACGCAGAATATAAAAAGCTAGACTTCTTGCACAGTGGAAAAGCCATCACACTGACACTGTGCTTCTGTGGAAATGCTCAGTGACACGATCCACATGCAGCCCTCACTGTTTAAAACTTGCGAGTGCTTACTGTCTCCATGCGTGTGACAGCCCTGCACCAGGACCTGTTACAAGGCCACCACTATTTGGGGTCAGGAGGGGGATGGCGGCAGGTGAAGTGACCTGGAGCATGAGTTGTAGCTGGATTATAGAATCATAGAATCATTTAGGTTGGAAAAGACCTTTAAGATCGTGAAGTCCAACTGTTAGCCTAGCACTGCCAAGTCCACCGCTAAACCATTCCCCTAAGCACCACATCTACATGTCTGTTATATACCTTCGGGGATGGTGACTCAACCACTTCCCTGGGCAGCCTGTTCCAATGCTGGACAACCCTTTCGGTGAAGAAGTTTTTCCTAATATCCAATTTAAACCTCCCCTGGCGCAACTTGAGGCCATTTCCTCTTCTCCTATCACTTGTCACTTGGGAGAAGAGACCGACCCCCACCTCTCTACAACCTCCTTTCAGGTAGTTGTAGAGAGCGATAAGGTCTCCCCTCAGCCTCCTTTTCTCCAGGCTAAACAACCCCAGTTCCCTCAGCCGCTCCTCATAAGACTTCTGCTCCTCATAAGACCCTTCACCAGCTTTGTTGCCCTTCTTTGGACACGCTCCAGCACCTCAATGTCTTTCTTGTTGTGAGGGGCCCAAAACTGAACACAGTATTCAAGGTACGGCCTCACCAGTGCCGAGTACAGGGGCACGATCACTTCCCTAGTCCTGCTGGCCACACTATTGCTGATACAAGCCAGGATGCTGTTGTCCTTCTTGGCCACCTGGGCACACTGTTGGCTCATATTCAGCCGCCTGTCGACCAACACCCCCAGGTCCTTTTCCGCTGGGCAGCTTTCCAGCCACGCTTCCCCAAGCCTGTAGCGTTGCATGGGGTTGTTGTGACCCAAGTGCAGGACCTGGCACTTGGCCTTGTTGAACGTCATACAATTGGCCCCAGCCCATTGATCCAGCCTCTGTAGTCCTTCCTCTGTAGTCCAGATCCCACTGTAGAGCCTTCCTACCCTCAAGCAGATCAAGACTCCTGCCCAACTTGGTGTTGTCTGCAAACTTACTGAGGGTGTACCTGATCCCCTTGTCCAGATCATAGATAAAGATGTTAAACGGAACTGGCCCCAATACTGAGCCCTGGGGAACACCACTTGTGACCAGCCACCAACTGGATTTAACTCCGTTCACCACAACTCTTTGGGCCCAGCCATCCAGCCAGTTTTTTATCCAGTGAAGCATATGCCCGTCCAAGCCATGAGCAGCCAGTTTCTCCAGGAGAATGCTGTGGGAAATGGTGTCAAAGGCTTTACTAAAGTCTAGGTAGACAACATGCACAGCCTTTCCCTCATCCACTAAGCGGGTCACCTTGTCGTAGAAGGAGACCAGGTTAGTCAAGCAGGACCTGCCTTTCATAAATCCATGCTGACTGGGCCTGATCACCTGGTTGTCCTGTACATGCTGCGTGATGGCACTCAGGATGATCTGCTCAACCTTCCCTGGCACCGAGGTCAGACTGACAGGCCTGTAGTTCTCCAGAACCTCCTTCCGGCCATTCTTGTAGATGGGCGTTACATTTGCTAACCTCCAACTAGGACCTCCCTGGTTAGCCGGAACAGCTGATAAAGGATTGAAAGCGGCTTGGTGAGCACTTCCGCCAGCTCCCTAGTACCCGTACTCTGGCTGGAAGGACAGAGGAGAACACTACTTGTGCTCCTGATCCCTTAACCAGTCGTCCCAAGGCCCTGAAGTCTCTCTTGATTGCCCTCGGACTTCTAGTTGCAACTTCATGCCTACCTCAAAAATCAATAATGGCTAATAATCCAAGGGCCGTATGAGGGCAGGAAGTTTTCTCTTCACATCTTTTACCTGAGCCCCAGGGAGGCAGCAGACTTCCCTAAGAAGCGGGTCTGGTCTGCATGTTGGGCCTTGTGTTCCCTTTAGAAGGGAGTCTCCTATGACAATGACCCGTCTTTTTTTCTTTATGGAAGCAGTTTTGATGCAGGGCGTAGTCCGACTTAACCTCGGCAACACCTCCAAGCTAGATGAACCATCATCCTCGTTATTGTTTGGTTCCACTTGCAGAGCCTCGTACCTATTATGCAAGGGCACCTGGGAAGGTGGGGTAGTCACAGAGGAGACATGCCTGCTGCGCTGGGCAGGAGCTCGTCGCCATTGCCCCCTATCCCTTAAGTCACTGTCTTCAGCCAGGCAGAGCGAGGATAGGGAAACCTTCATATTCATGTGTCCTGTCTGCCTGCTGGCCTGTCTCAGGGAAGGTAGGGTGCGATTCCAGTAGTCTCCCTCTCTCTTTCTCTCCCTGATACTCCTCAACCTACTCACCTCCTCCCAGAGCTCTGCAACTAAGCGGAGGAGTTCCTCTACCTGGGCGCATCTCCCACAGGTCTGCTCACTGCTGCTGTGAGCTGTGGCTTATGCCAATACTGGCATAAGAGCAGGGCACACCCTGCAGCCTGGCACCTGGGCGGCAGCGTGTTCCCACCGGAGCTCTGTCTTCTGGGAAGCTGCATCAGTCGTGGTGGGTGCAGAGCTTAGAGAGGCCATGGCTTTCTGCCAGGTGGATACCACTGCTCCCTGGTTGAGCTGGCAGAGCTTCAGCACCCTTCTCGCACGCCCTTCTGCACAAATCGCCGTACCACGCCCTGTTTGCCCACCCCGTTCGTGGCGCTCCTGGTCGCTAGTGCTCCCCAGGGGCTTCTTTTATACATGTGGGGGGGCTTGGCCACCATTGCTCCTGGCCCCACCCAGCTCTTGTCAGCCGCTGCCGTGCGAGCTGCGGGCTCCTGGCGGCTCTCTCTGCTCCCCTGAGGTTCCCCTGGTTCGGAAATCCCCCTTGTGCACCGCACTGGAGCACTCTGCTGCTGACCGTGCCGGCACGCCTCAGCAACAGTTCCGAATGTCTTCCTGCAGTCCTGCTGCGTAAGAACCCATTGGAATATAAAATAGCTACGCCATGACTCAACATACCTTGGCTGCGCCAGGTGTGGGGCATTATGGAGAGAGAAGGGAACCCTGTCCTGGGAACAAGCAAGACACAGGTCTAGCCATGGGAATTATCTTCTGTTTCATACTGTGAAATCTTATGACAAATCTGAGTATCATCCTGATAATTAAGATTTTTTTTTTTTTCCTTTAAATGATGTCTTTCCTTTCAGGGAGATACATAATCACCCAAAAATCCCAGCTTTTTTCTTTTTTTTTTTTTTTTCTTTTTTTTTTTTTTTAAAAGCATTGCAAAAGAAGATTTCTGTTCTTTGCGAAAGTAGAAAAAACCTTCAAAATACAGGTCCTAAAGGCAAAAATGCCAGAAGACAAGCAAAAAGAATTCAAAATTTATTAAGTCAAGCTTGTTTCTGACTTATGAATGCATCAGATTGACAACACTGCTGAGAGTCCTGTACCATCCCAAAGATTTAGGTCATGTTGCATCCTTGTATACAAACATAATTAATTAAAAAAGATATACTTCACTAATAAGTCAGGAAAGATTTCAGCAGTCTCTTATTTCTAATGCCACTTGAATTATTATTCTTAACTCTTGAAATCTGTTTCTCAGTCTAATTCAGTTTCAACTCAAACAACTGGTCCTTCTAAATAGTCCAGACTTTCACTAACAAAAGTGATGAGAATTCCATATTGCATATGATAAAGCCATTTTGCATATTTATGATGTCAGTTACATCAGTAAAAGTGGAATCTGAGGTTTCATTGAAAACTAATGCAATATGCACTGCTCCACCTCAAAGAAAATTTGCATAATGACCTGACGTTGCGTGGTGTCTACCTGCTGTTCTGGTGTCTCATAAGGGAATGGGAAGCACTCACCAAAATTTGCTATTTAATGAGCACAGAACACAGGTTCCCAGTGATGATTAATATCCAAATTTTCATTATATTCAAGTGCATCATTAAATTCAGGGATTTGTTCTGATCCTCTAGAGAGAGGAGATCCAAAAGCAAAGTCTGAATCTAGATTTGCTCCACTTCCTTCCTTAAATCCCACCTCTGGGAAATATTACTAAGGAAAGTACAAATAGCCTGCAAGCTACTAGAAAAGTCATTGCGAAGGAAGAACTGCCTATATTAAGACACATCCTCCAACTGTAAATTAATCAGATCAACACACATATATTTAGCTAACCAAGATGCCCATGCAATATTATAAAAAAACATATTAATCAAATGAAAAATAAACTCAGTAGTGGAATTCTGGATTACAATACATGTTGTGCCTGAACAGGCATTAGAAGTTCTTTAAAGGGATAAGAGGAAAGAAATGGAGAATATTGCAAATGTAGACTTAAATGAAAAATCTACAGAGAATTACGCATGGACACACACGAAAAAATTGTGCAGGCCTTGCACATGCCTTCTTTAGTTTTAAAGGCAGTTTGGTTAATAGCAAGAGATTTTATATTTTCCAGGGAGGCTTTAAAAGTAATTATTGTCCGTATGTTCTTTGTCCATAAGTCTTAAGCGTCAGCCAGCAGAATTTCATTTTCTTCCCTTATTTCAGCAATAAATTTCCTTAAAGAAACTCTCTCGTGCCCTGACAGCAAAAGCAGTATTCATACATGCAAAAAAAAAAGAGAGAGAGAAAAGAAGAAAAGAAAATTTCCCCAGTTGACTCATTTCCACAAAATAAGCCTAAGGAATAGAAGAACTGCTGAGAGTATGGCAAAACCCCAGAATTTTTAAAGGGTCTCAAATCTGACAATGGATGAGACAGATCTCTGGGCTCAAGCCCACATTCTGAACATGCCCTCAGTCCTTAAACACTACCTCTTTAGGGACTCAGTATCAGGTCCATGGCTTTCAGCAGTAAGAAAGGATGCTCACCAACTGCATTTGGATCCAGGGTTAAATTTTGCATTTTGGATAGATCACTACTTAGAAGAGCAAGGGTAATGGGAACTTTTAGTTCATCTAAAAAACACGTTCAAACAAGAAACTTTATACACTTTCTAGTTCCTTTGTTCATTTTTAAATTGTGCGTAAGTAAAGTGCCAATGGATATTTATATTTCTGTGATATCTTTCCTCAAAGATCAACTAAATGTGCTTTTCGCCTCTTACTGTAACAACTTTCTATGGAACAAGAATTTTACACTTGGTTCTATAAAGGACATAAAGCCAGAATATATCAATTTCTGAATGCACAGCAAGTTAACCTATGGAGCATAAAGGTTCACCACTTCCTAAAGCAAAATAACATTTTTCTTTCCGTCCAGCACTGTATAGCCAAATAAAGGGTGGGAATTATTTCATTCTGCTTATGACTTGCAGTGCTGAGTTCCTGGGTTACTTGTGACTGGCAGTGCTGTGTACCTAGGTTACTGCATGGCTTGGGACAATAGGTACTGTTGGAAAAAATAGTGTGGAAAGAAAGAGGTAGAAATAATCTCCCCTGCTGTAGCAGGAAAGAGGAAACACACGATCCCCTGGGGTTTCTTTCACTGTGGAAACATCCTGCAGCTTTAAAACATTTATATGAAAAATTAGTATTACTTTGCAGATTAGACTCAAATGAAAGTTAGTAAATGGCAACACGCCAGAGCACTCAGCTGAGCACTCCTGTCAACACAGGGATCCCTCCGATAACCAAGAAAAATCTTGAACTATATTAAGAAGCGAAAGACTAACAGCTTGCACCCTCCCCCCTGCCCCGAGATCTCACTCATATCCTGGAAATTCTCAGTACGTACATAAAGATGGACACCCCCTTACACCACTCCCAGACAAATCCTTAGATAGCAGAAATTAAAGTAAAAGTCATCCAAGCTGATGGAGGCAAACTCACACCTTCAAAGACATAGCCTATCATCTATCTCCACTTGCTTATAATAATAATGGCTTATTTGAGTTGGTGGACAAACACTGGGAGAGCAGCTGGGCTTATTATAATACCTGCAAGTGTTGTCTGTGTGCAAGAGCCCACAACTAAAATGAAAACCCCAAATTATTATTCCTAGATGCTGTCAGTGTTTATTTTCATCCAAGTACTACTAAGCCACAAGCATCAGTTTTCAAAAAGGTATAGCCAGTAAACCATTTAATTTGGCACCAATGCAACGTAAGCATAAATGTCTTCTCACAGACTGTGAGTAACATTAAATAATCCAGCAAGGCCAAAGAAAGCAATACGAATGGTTTGGAAAAGTTAATTAGACTCACAAAAACTACCAACACAATTAGTACTAATTGACAGCCTTGTTGGCAATCGCATACTAGATGTTAGTGGTTCAATGGGCAACAGCAACAGAGCCTGCACCCTCCCTCTGCTAGAGGTGGTCCTTCCAGACAGCGTTGAGCTGAGAAGCGGTTCCTACCACGACCTTCGCTGAACCAGTTCTGCAGATAAAAGGCGGCCTTTACTTCCCAACACTATGATTCTCTCATATTTCAAAACCACTAGGTGTTCCTTGAATATTTCTCCTTCCGGTACCGTAAGGTATTTCAGAAATAGGGCAAGAGGGAGTTCTCAGCTATTATCTATCTTCAAAATAACATTAAGGGATAAATATATATTATACACAATAAATCCTGGAGTGCCCTGTGAGTATGCAAGCCTGATTTCCATTTCCATATTCTTTCCCTTATCACTTCATATATGCACTTCTATTGCTTATACGGACAGACTAAAACCAGTCTGTCTTCACCTAACATGTGTTGGTCAAATACTGCTATTGTCCCTTCCAAGAAAACACTCCCAAAATCCAGTTTCATTCAAAGTTAAATGTCTGGAGCCAAGTCCTGCAATTCTTGTTTAGAGCAGTGTTGTAAGCAACAAAGGTGGAAGGATGCAAACATCCAAAGGTTCTTTTATATGAATACACCTCAGTGGCTTGATCCCTCTCATAAGCCCTTTATAGGGCACCTTTATTACAAGGAAAAGAAACAGTACTAACATACGAAAATGTTAAAACATATGCATACATATATGCTAAATACCCAGCCCCACAGGTACGTCAGCAATAATCCCTCACTGCAGTTTGCACAGCTGCTAATGGTGAAATTGCCCAATGCAAAGATCTCAGGAGGCTGCACTACATAGTCTCCAAAAGTCACTTCCAGCCAACATGTCTGTGATTCTATGATCTTGCTTCTACAGCTCACTTACCCCTTCCCATGAGCTTTAAACTGTGGTTAACGAAGTCTCGGAGACTAGACCACACACAAACAAATCCATTTCCACTCCCTACAAAGGGAATTCATGTTCACCTGATGTCAAGAGACTTCTTACACTACCTCTGTGCCATGCCATCTCTCCTTAAACCACCATCACTGGGCCAAGGCAGTTTGGAGATGTCCTTGGAGATACCTTTAGCCCAGCTTTATCCTGACACCTGCTGCCTCTGTTACACTCTGTAGCACGTGGACATAGAAGTCTCTCTCATCTGGTAGGAGGTCCAGGTCCCCAAAATCCCCAGGCTAAATATACAATAACAATACTTTCAAACACACTTCTTCCAAGGAAAGACAGCAATAAGAAGAGAAACTTGAGCATTGTACAGTCAGTTCCAGCACTGAATGGAGAAAGAAATTCAGCAGCATAAAGGACCCTTGGGAAAGCTCCTTGTCTTCCATGTCACGTCTCTATTTACATCAGCTCCACAACTCAGCTATGTAACACAGTTATCCTTTGATGACTTCTCATTCTCAGAGCCAAGGATTCATTCTAGTCACCATTTCCAAAGGTGGGAATCCTGCCTCTGGCCTGCTCAGCCAAGACAACACCAGATATCATGCAAGTGGGCAACTCCAGTGGCAATTCTGATTTGGGGTAGGTCTTCCCCTTCAGAGGAGATTACAAAAAGCACCTGGTATATGGTGATTGAAATCTGGTTCTTCTTTGGTATATGAAATATGATATCTTTTAGATATCACCAGAACACTGTATCCTCACTTGAAATAAACCCAACACAAAGGAAAAAAAAATCTTCAGTGCTATCACCCCTGTAGGAAGGACCTGCTAGAGAGATATGGGTCATTTGTTTAAATAATCTATGGCTTGAAGAATGGCTTAAGAGTTCAAGAGCATGAGGGGTATTCGCAAGAATGAATTTTACTTTCCAGGAAAGACATCAAAACCAGATGTTTCTGTGGCAGACATACCAGCATATCCATTCAGATGCATTTGAGTATATTTTCTGCTCTTTGGATTTGAAATGTTGGAGCAATAAAACAAGCTCTCATTTTTTAATTAAGTTTCCTATAGGCAAGGTTGAAGAAGGAATATGAGTGAGTACCTCTAAAGTGGGAGCTAGCACAAAGCCCCACTAATAGGCCCATTGACCCAACATTCACAGGCTTTATCATTGCTAAAATATTTTCCACCAATCCAGGCAGCAACAAATAACAGGTTTTGAAGTTCTTAGTAGTGATATGTTATCATGGAATATACAATCAGCTGCTATATGAAAAGGTTGACTGTTATTACTCTTCAAAGTGCATTTATGTATTCTACTCTCTTGCTTGCAGTACCAGGGTACATACTGCATATTCTAATAGGACAAAATGGAAATGTTGGGCAGCTGCTGCTAGTTATTCACACTCTATTTGGGCTGAATTTTTTTTAAGATAGAAGTGGTCTCTTAATCAAAGGTGTGCATACTGAGAGAAAATATTTGTCATGAAGGCAAAACTATCTCCTCCTCTCACAGGACAGAAACTCAAATGAGGTAAAAGGATGCATATCAGACAAGCACCTGTAGCAGACTTAATGAAAAGTACAATTCCTTTGGATACTGGATATATATTCTTGCCAGTCACAGTTTACAAACTGGCAAAGATTGGACAGAAGAACTTACCTAAGGATAACCAGCTCTTAAGGAATGAATAGCCGATCAGGTTTACACCAATTCCTTCCTGTATCCTGCTGCTTTTGGAAGAACTACTCATAGGTAGTACACTGAAAACTAAGAATCAGTGATTTCAAGTCCAAACACTTAACATTTCCTTATTGCGTGAAATTTTTGTATTCTAGTTATACCAACCTATTAATGTTGCATGTTGCAATTACATACTACTAACTACATTGTCTGCCACTCTGGAAGAGGAGGAACATAAAGCAAAGCACAAGGTTTATTTTCAATTTATACCCACCACAATAACTTTTTAATTTGCTTCTTACTTACAGTTAGCAACAGTTTGGCCTATACCTCAAACATTTTCCAAAATACTAAAACACACTGTTTTGTTTGGATTTTTTAAATTTATTCCTCTAGTTTAAAAAAAAATTAATGACATTAATTCTGTCCTCAATTCTGTGGTTAATGTATGTTGCCTGCACTTGAAACCCACTGGACTCTCACTGTTTTTAAATCAACGGATTCAGTAAAGATGAAGCCACACTGTTTTTCCATCAAAAAGTCACTATGATATCCAGATGCAAAACCATGACCCTAAACAGACACATCAGAAGATGATGACAGTAATTGCTCTTTTATCACTTTGGTTTTCTTGTCATTGAAATGTGCAGCTGAGAAATTCACGCCTCTCTACCTCTCTATGTAGAGAGTACCTATGTAGAGAGTTACCTCTCTACCTCTCTCGTGCGTATATACACACACGCATACAAAAAAACATGTTTGACTAAAGGGATGGATCGATATCAAGGTAATCGTATTCCCTGGAAATAAGGAAAGGATAGCGCTCATAGAAGCTTTACCTTTTTCTGCTTTGAATATAGATTAAAACTACAGCAGGGAAACTACATCGATATAATGTTATGCCAAAGATCCAAATGCTAAACTTCAGGAACGTACTTGCAATATACACTAGCACATATAAATTTAAAAATATGTAAATATGCACCTTTTAATGATTGAACTCCAAAGTTACAGATCATGACTTCATTAATGGACTATTTTAGTGAAGTCAACCTGCCAAGAAAACTTGCCAGCTGGTAGAGCTCACCTCTACCCTTTTTAAGGTTTCTAGTTTGCTCCAGGAAAGCCTTGAATATGCACCACCATTATTCGGGCACAGAAGAAATCCCTTTTCCCTGAAGGTTATCAGCATGTCACTCAGACTATTTTATGTACTAAAGTCTGAAAGGGAAAATACATTTCCTAAGTTCCTCCTCTAAGCACATTTCAAATGATGAAGTGTAGCAACAGTAAGTGAATAGTTCAATGACAACCCGTTTAAAAATGAGAACTTCCTCTGTTCTGTACAGAACAGAAAATAGTTAATAGAAGTACTTAGGTAATATATTTTTTCAGGTGGGCCAAACATTTTCATTAGCAATTAAGTAATTTTACACCCTAAGGATAACAATGAAATTATCAAACACATTGTCAGAAACTAAACACACAGAGTTTGTAAAATATACAATTTATATAATTGCTTTACACATGGTTGAATTTTAAAACATGATACCTTCTCCAAGTAAAGATGCCTATTTTACCATATTTTCAGTAGTATAGATATACTGATATGCCTGTATCAGTCAAGTTATATTCCACAGTAATATCTTATGGAATTAATCAAACAATATGTAATTATATCCCTGCCATGAAAATAGAAAAGATTATTCAAATCATCCAAGGGAAGGCTGTAATTTTTAATATCTTGTTGATTAAATTGTAAGGATTTTTTTAGTAAGGGTTAAAGTATATATTACGCTTCCTACTTTCCTGTTTATATTTTCCAATGTGTTCATTCTCTTTCTTCTGAAATCAGTTCAGATAATCCTGTTGCCAATCTGCTCAACCAGCAGATGGAGATGGCACACTAAGCTGTTTCTTTCCATAAGAAAAGGAAGTCTCCCTACCCAGACAGCCAGGAATTTGTTGGGGAGGACTGCAGTGTCCATTTCTTTTGGATACTTCTTCTCGGAAGGAGAAATCTAGCAACTCACTGTACAAGGCAGGAAGCGATAGCAGCAACACCCCTGTTGCATCAAAAAGACTACAGTCGTGGTTATCATCACCTACCTAGCAAGACCTCCGAGTATACAATATACAATCCGCAAATCTTTCCCTACTCCAGAAATGTCCTGCATGGACTAAGCAATGAGAGTGAGCCAGACATGAACATCATCTGAAAAGTATTCCGAAAAGATGAATTTGATCTGCTACTGTTTTTCTCACTCCGTGACTGAGTCATTCTCCTATTGTATCCCTCCCACCTTCTTTACTGTTTCTCGCTCAACACGGCACCAAGCTGAACTTCACCGATCCCACTTCCCCAGAATTGTTCATGTTGTATTTTTGTTTCCTCCTTTCCCCTAAATGTATCTTAGATCATCATATCTGATTCCAAAACAAGAGAATTGGAGAGCTGGTACCTACTGACTCCTCCTTTCCCAATGGGACTGTTATGATCCAGATCCATCCCACTTAACATTCACCTTGCAGAAATCAGTGGACAGAGAAGGGCAACTGCCATAGTCAGGTCATCACTCCTATCTTCCCAAACATCCTCTGGAGGCCTCTACTCATGTCCATTAGCTATACATATGACCTCAGGCAACTACCTACCTAATTTAGGCATTTAAGTTAATAGGAATGTCTGGGGCTCACAGTCACTTCATACATTTAGAGGAGAGCTCTTCCTTTAAAAAATAAAACCTACATGGAGAGGAGAAAAGGGAAAGGGAGTTAGTTACAACTCTGCTCATTAAAGCTTAAGTATCTGTATTTTCCTTGCTTTCTTCTTTGTTTCTAGTAGCACTGCTGAATATTTTAGATAGTTTCTGCTGGGCAGAACAAATGGATTCAAGCCCCTACTAATAAGTTCCCCAACTCTAAATTACTCTTTGACTGTAAGAAAAGTAGCAAAAAGGGCAATTTAAAATTTATAACTTACTTAATATTGTGTACAGTCTTCACAAAAATACAGAGGCAAAACTACAAAGCAGTTAAGTAACTGTGGTCCATTTGCCATACACAGTAAAGGCACTTCCAGAGAATGATTATTTCTGTTTAGCTCCAGCTGTCTGTAGTTTGTGGGGCTTCTCTGACACAAGCAAAGAGGAATTCTGCCAGAAATCTGAAACCTGTTACATTTAGGAATACATTTATGTGTAGTAACTAGGTGACTGATGACTTCATAGGAAACTTCCAAACCTATTTAAAATTTGGAAAAACAGCTGGAAGGGTATTTTTACTTCCTGTGTAATCTGTATACCACAGGAAAAGAAGAAAAGAAAAAAAGAGACAGAAACAGACATCCCCCCAAGAGATCCTATACATTTCATAGTCTCTCAGAGTACCACGTACATAAAATCTTGCATGCTATTGTACTAAGAGCTATATGATGTCTTCCTGTAGCTTTAAGGAAATGCATTCAAAAGCAAATTTTTGAAATGAAGAAGACGGATGGCAACAGCAACTTTGGGTGGCTGAGATCCTACAACTGCTGAAAGTTGATTGTGTCCATGTAATCTCAAGGCAGGATTCCTCCTCCCCCTCCAGCGGGTGCCAGCAGTCCCCAGCTGCCAATACACTGTCAGGCAGAACAGTGAGTGTTACAAGAAGGAACAGAAAAACAGTTAAAAATGCCTGTTCAAACCTTATTTCCCTTCATTCCCCCAAGACATACAAACAGAGTCGGGGTTTGCTAGAATATGAGGACAATCATTACAATTTCCTCTGAGGCTGGCACAGTTCAGTTCTTCTAGCATTCCCCGTCCCCGCTTTGCTGGCACGCTGCTTCCTTCTTGTGACGTTAAGGCTGATGGAGCAGCCAGTGTAGGAAATGGATAAACTGCCTCCTCCAGTGTAAGACCACTGGAAATTTCTCTTACATGTTGTCCAGTTTTCTACTCCAAGCTTCTGAATGATATGGAAGCCACAAATTAATGACAAATAGAAGGATACAGGCCCCAGAAAACAACAGGAAAAGCACTGAGAAAAATATTCTTACGTCTACATGTGAAAAGGTCAAACGTGCCAAAAACAGGAAGGAAAAGAAATTCTATTTTAAATTTCTGCTCCTTACTCTTCATTGGAAAATGAAAGCATCTTAGTGTACCCCAATCCAACCAATGACAAAAGTACATTAAGAAATGCAGTTAGATCCCAACTGGTAAAGCTGTTCTACATTTAAATTCTTTGCCAACACAGGTAAAGAACATGCCCGGGGCGGGGGGGGGGGGGGGGAGGGATGATACTACAAACAGAGCTAGAAATTAGGAATTTAAACCAGGAATTTAACATGAGCCTTCCTTCAACACTTGCCCCTCTACATTTTAACATGGTTGCTGTTTCCCAGTTTCAGATACATCTGTCTCACAGCAATAGTTAGTATTTGAGTATTTGAGCCAGCAGTGTGCCCAGGCGGCCAAGAAGGCCAATGGCATCCTGGCCTGTATCAAAAATAGTGTGGCCAGCAGGACTAGGGAAGTGATTGTGCCCCTGTACTCGGCACTGGTGAGGCCGCACCTCGAATCCCGTGTTCAGTTTTGGGCCCCCCACTACAAGAGGGACATTGAGGTGCTGGAGCGTGTCCAGAGAAGGGCAATGAAGCTGGTGAAGGGTCTGGAGCCCAAGTCTTATGAGGAGCGGCTGAGGGAGCTGGGACTGTTTAGCCTGGAGAAAAGGAGGCTGAGGGGAGACCTCATCGCTCTCTACAACTACCTGAAAGGAGGTTGTAGAGAGGTGGGGGTCGGTCTCTTCTCCCAGGTAACAAGTGATAGGACAAGAGGAAATGGCCTCAAGTTGCGCCAGGGGAGGTTTAGACTGGATATTAGGAAATTTTTCTTCACCGAGAGGGTTATCAAGCATTGGAACAGACTGCCCAGGGAAGTGGTTGAGTCGCCATCCCTGGAGGTATTTAAAGGACGGTTGGATGAGGTACTTAGGGATATGGTGTAGTGGTGGTTTTTGGCAGTGTTAGGTTTATGGTTGGACTCGATGATCTTAAAGGTCTTTTCCAACCTATATGATTCTGTGATTCTGATTTAGATTCCCTTACTTTTAATCTGGAAAGAAGCATTAGAGCCTCTATAGCCTGACCTGCTGCATAAAACTGGCCAGAGCATTTTGTTCAAGTACAGCTACACAAGAGGACGGTAATTCTTGTCTGGCCAACACATGTCTTTCTAAAGCCACCCTTGACTAGAGGAATCTATCACTTACTCCGGTTGGTTTGTTTCAGCATATAATTACGCTTCCAATTAAAAATGTGTGCCTGATTTCTAATTTGAATTTGTCTTGCTTCAATTCCCAGCCACTGCTGCTATTCATGCCTTTTTTTGTTAGAGTGTAGAGCTCTCCAGTACTTGGTATTTCCTCTGTTTGAGGATACAATGAATTTCTTCTAAATGGTATACAAGTCTAAATACAGAAACGCACACATACAAACACACAGAGTATCACATCACCATTACCTGTGATCAACATCTCTACAAAGTCTGAAAAATGTGCATGTGGCAGTTGAAGTAGGTCCAGGATAACAGGGTTAAGTCCTCTCCTTTTATAGAGACTGGGTTGCTAATAATGAAAGATAATGATTTTATTTAGCACCTTATCAAAGAGACCGCACTGGCATTAATTTTCGTCACTCAGAAGAGCAGTATCAGTTACTCAATGGCCACCTCTTCTCCCTACTACACTTAGCACGTAGCTCTGGGTTTGATAGAGCAGTAGGGAAGCCTGGCCTAGCCCTGCTCGCCTGGTGATGGGATCCAACAAGATCACAGCTTGAAGTGATTACGGCTCCGTTGCTGAATGACAGAACAGATTTCCACCTCACAGCAGACAAGTTCATCTTCTGTATATACCTGGCACATCCTGAAGTCCCATCCTAAACCACTGACACCAGCAGTAAAAGCCAATTAAAAAGCACGCCTTGGTGCTTAGACCTTGTTTTGGTCCTGATGATGAGGAACAGTGCAAAATCCTAAAGGAAGGACAATCAGTCTTTGCTTACAAAGCACTTCAATTCCCAAGTAGCCTCTTCATGCAAGCATATACCCCTGAATACACACAGTTGAGCTGACATACACAAGCTGACAATCTAATGATGACATAAGCCTTAATACATGGTTTAGCTGGCATGCAACATTTATTTATATTTTGTATATCAGTAATTTTCTGCAGAGAAAAAGTATGAAATAGTCTCCTAGGAATTCCTCCCACCTTTCTTCCCCCCCCGCCCCCCTACAAGTTTTCACCTCCTACTATCCTTCCTCTTCCTCAGGCACAGAATATACCTGATGAGAGATATGCGAGGACAAGGGCATAAGGCTTCCTCCTTTTCTTTTCCTGACAGGTCTGATACAAAGACTTGTTCTTGTAATGGGCTCCTTCGCAAGAAAAGGACCTTCCGCTGTACAGGAAGGTCATGGACAGAGTTTTACTACTGCAAAAACAAACAAAAGCCTTTTTCTTAAAAATATATGAAGTCATGTTTGGAAATGCATGGAAACTTTAAGAAATTTCTAGGAAATTTGATCCACGATTACCCTCTTCGAAACGATAAAGAATTGTATTTATTCTTAGAAATGCTGATCTCCTGCTACTAACATTTCTGCTTATATTCTAAAACACCCTGAAAAAGTGGGTGGGGGAAGATGGGGAAGAGATCTCTTCTTGGGGGAAAGAACGTAAGAGATGTCTCCCTGTAAAGGGGAAGGCAGAAGGAGCAGAGGCACAGACAGCGAGGAAAGGACTACCAAACATCGCTGCCCAAATCACAGACAGGCAGGATCTATTACCAGGCAAAAGTGGTAGTGAGATAAACTACAGTCCAGATGACTAAGCTGTTTCTAGCTGTAAAAATTAACGAATAATAATGTTCTGGAGGTAATGTCTATGAGGCATTAAACGGCAGTTTTATTTTAAATGATGCAAATCCATCCCTAGGCACAGAGCTTTAATTGGAACACCAACGGAAAGTGTTGGCTGCTAGATGGAAGGAGTGTGGGAAGCTGCCGCAGACACGCAAAGTCTGTTTTATTCATGTGCATTATCTTTGTTTTTATTCATCAGAAAAGTCAAAGCTTCTGATTCTGCTTAGTTTCAACTTGGTTTTATACCAAATATGTATAACTAAAAGAAAAAAAAGAAAGAAAAAAAAAAAAGAAAAAAGAAAAAGGCCAGATGACAAATGTACACAAAACACATGGCCAAGGATTTTACAAAGGCTTCCTTGCTCTTAGGGAGAGTTTTCCCAGGGAAGCCGCTGGAGTGATGGAGAAAGGCAGGAATGCTTTTGAGTTAAGGACCCTCTTCCCTAAAAAGAAATGTCGCACTGCCTCATTTTTTTACATCTCCAATGTGTAAACTCAGTCATAGGAAAAAGAGAAAATAGAAGAACCCCCAAAAAATATATTGATAGTAAAAAAAATTAATGTATTTTATAATATTTAACATCAGTTGCCTTTTTTTTTTTTAACAGAAAAAATAACGTAGATTTCTTCCCCTCATCTTTCTACTTACTAGAAGATTTGGAGTCAATAATGTTGATAGCCACATGATGAGAAAGCAGATTAAGAAAAGACATACAGAAAAAGAATTCTGAAAGGCACAGAAGGACATGCAGTTTGGGACAATGCATCTTTTTGAGAAGGGAGTCAAACACTGTATTCTTAAGCAAAGAACAGGAGAGATGTTGGCAAATCTGAAATAGCAGATGATTAAAAGCAGTCAGATAAAAGAAAGTCCCATTTAAGCAAGCATGAAAAAAAATAGAAAATCAGACCAGAGTAAGCAAATGTCCTTCTATATAAATGTTAGATAGCTAAGAAATTAGTAGATTACTTAAATACTGGGTGGGCGGGAATACAGGAAAAACAGAATAGCTAGCAAAGAAGGGTACTATACATCACGAAAAGCTTAAAGTTAAATCCAATAAATAAGTTAACTATATGAAGTAACACACAATCCTTGTGGATTGGAAGTTCAGTCCCCCACAGGGCTGGGAGTGCAGTATGCAGTATTTAGCATACCACCACCAGGCTGGCCTGGATGGGAGCAGTGACTCTGATTTGCTTCGTGAACTCAACAACTGAAAGATCAGGAAACACAGCAGTAATGGGAGATTTCAATGACCCCACGTAGATTGCTTAAATGTTGTATCAGGGCATGATGCCAAGAGCAAATTTTCAGACCCTGCTTCGTGAGCAGCTAGCCAGGAAACTCCGAGGGGAAGTAACTCTTCACCGGGTCTCAGCAGGGCTGTCAATGAGTCACTCCGCAACTGTGATGAGCATGGACGTAGATTCAACATCTGTGCATAAGCAAGGAAGTCAAAATATCCACAATGGGAGCAGGTTCAACAGGATTCTTGCACAAAAAAGAGGAAGCTTGCTTAAAAAAAGAAAGCTAAAAGAAGCAACCATATAGGTAACATCTTTGTTGGCAACATGGACAGTGGGATCGAGTCCACCCACAGCAAGTTTGCCGACACCAAGCTGTGTGGTGCAGTTGACACGCTGGAGGGAAGGCATGCCATCCAGAGGGACCTTGACAGGCTTGAGAGGTGGGCCCATGCGAACCTCATGACATTCAACAAGGCCAAGTGCAAGGTCCTGCACACGGGTCGGGGCAATCCCAAGCACAAATACAGTCTGGGTGGAGAATGGGTTGAGAGCAGCCCTGAGGAGAAGGACTTGGGGGTGTTGGTTGATAAGAAGCTCAACAAGACCCAGCAATGTGCGCTCACAGCCCAGAAAGCCAACCGTATCTTGGGCTGCATCAAAAGAAGCATGATCAGCAGGTCGAGGGAGGTGATTCTCCCCCTCTGCTCCACTCTCATGAGACCCCACCTGCAGTACTGCCTTCAGCTCTGGGGCCCCCAACATAAGAAGAACATGGGCCTGTTGGAGCAAGTCCAGAGGAGGGCCGTGAAGATGATCAGAGGGCTGGAGCACCTCTCCTGTGAAGACAGACTGAGAGAGTTGGGGTTGTTCAGCCTGGAGAAGAGAAGGCTCCGAGGAGACCTTCTAGCAGCTTTCCAGTACCTGAAGGGGGCCTACAAGAAAACTGGAGAGGGACTTTTCAGCAGGACAGGTAGTGACAGGACAAGGGCTAATGGCTTTAAACTGAAAGAGGGTAGATTTAGATTAGCTATAATGAAGAAATTCTTCACTATGAGGATGGTAAGGCACTGGAACAGGTTGCCCAGAGAAGTTGTGGATGCTCCCTCCCTGGAAGTGTTCAAGGCCAGGTTGGATGGGGCCTTGAGCAACCTGGTCTAGTGGCAGGTGTCCCTGCCCATGGCAGGGGGGTTGGAACTAGATGATCTTTAAGGTCCCTTCCTACCCAAACCATTCTAGGATTCTATGACTCCATGAAAATATCAGAAATATCTTTTTAAAGGCATGAGATTGAATTTCAGTGCAAGTGCATACTACCTAAAGCGGACCAAAGAAAAAAAAAGGCATGATTAAAAAGAAACGTTACTTGAAGAAAGAAAGGCAACTTTAACAAATTGAATTTTTGTCCAGCTGAAGATAACAGGAGAAAAATCCTCAGAAGGATAACACTATAATGCAATAGGCCAAAATAAAAACCTTTGAAACACAACTCGAAAAAGTTTACACTGCAATAATAAATCTGTCAAGCTACCAAAAGATGTGAAGCCTGCCACAGCAATCTGTGGAGCCAACACATCAGCAAGGGGAGAACAGAGCAGCCAGAGACAAGGCCATAGCAAAGAAAGCAAACTAATGTTTTGCATCTTTGTTCACCCCGGAGCTGCTTTGAAAGGTTCCCATGTCAGAGCTCTTCTTTGCTGTCACTGTATTAAGATATGTCTCATATTAAAGTGTCACTGAAAGACATTTTACACAAATCAACACTACTCATCTGCCCAAACCAGATGGTATTCATCCAAATGTTCTAAAGCAACTCAATATTGCTAGAGGATAAGAGGACGAGAGGACAGGTCTTAATTTCGAGGAATAATTACTCTAAAAATGGGAAACATAAGGTTTGATTCTTTTTTGCTGTTGAGAAAGGCCATCAAAGGAGTCCCACAAGGTACTTCAGTCAGTCCTATTTAACGTATTCATAATTATAGAAACAGGCAGACAGTGACAAAAGTGTACTGATAACATTACATCATTCAAAGGAGTAAAACGAAGACAAGTAAATATCAAGTAAGATAGTAAGTATGAAAAGTTGGAGATGAACCTCATGATACTGAGTGACTGGTCATTAAAATGGCAGAAGAAATTCACAGTAGATAAATTTAAAGGGATGTTCTAACATTGCATACAAAATGAAGGCTTTTGCACAAACTACTAGCATTCCGTAAAGGTACCTGAGTGGTATGGTACAGAGTACCATGAAAACATCAATCTGCCATTCAACAGTGATTCAAAAAAACAAATAAATTCAGAAATTTTTAGGAAGGTAACAGAGAACAAAACAGAAAATTCCAGTATAGCACTGTATTAGCCCCTTCATTGTGTCCTTACCTTTAACGTTGTGTTCAATACTGCCCTACTTACCTCAAACAGGACACAAGGGAAGCACAAGAAATACACTTAAAACAGACAAGGGCAAGCAAAGGAATGAAATTACTTCTCTTCAAGGACCAAAAACTGTAGTGTCCGTAAAATTAAAAGCTTACAGGATAAAGTGGAGGAGGTGTTTCATCGTAACCCACAGCTGTGGTAAAAAAAAGTGCCCAAATTAAAAGAAAAAAAAAAAAAGAAAAAAAGGAACTCCAGATGCAGGGGTGGGGCGGGGAATCTATGAAGGGATATTAAACAAAGCGACTGCACCTCAGGCTTAGGAACTGCCTGAGTCAAAAATTGCTAGAGGCTGGGAGAGCGTTCATGGAAGAATGAATGTCCCTCCTATCTTCAAGAAGGTTAAGGAGGAGAATCTGGGGAAGTACAAGCATTGGATGTCCTCACCTTCATCCCTGGGAAGGATGGAGTAAATAAACCTGAAACCCATTTCTACATATAGGAACAAGAAGGTTTAGGAGTAGTCAGCATGGATTTATGTAGGGGAAAATCATGCTTAGCCAAACTGATAACCTTCTAGGTAGCTCACAGGATGAGGGGAGAGCAGTAGATATTGTTTATTTTGACTTTAGCAAGGCTTTTGACACCATGTCCCATAACATCCTAATTGACAAACTGATGAAGTATCGGCTAGGTAAGTGGATAGTGAGGTAGGCTGAAATCCTAGGCTCAGCAGGTTGTGATCAGCAGCATGAAGTCCAGCTGGAGGTGAGGCACTAGTAATGTACCCCATGGGTTGACACTGGGGCCAGTGCTGCTTAACATATTCATTAATGACCTGGATGATGGCACAGACTGTCACCTCAGCAAGTTTGAAGATGATACAAACCTGGGAGGAGTGACTGATACATCAGATGGCTGTGCTACTATTCAGAGGGATCTCCACAGGCTGGAGAAATGGGCTGACAGGAATCTCATGCAACTCAACAAGGGTGGACAACATGTTGAACATGAGCCAGCAATGTGCCCTTGCAGCCAAGAAGGGCAACAGCCTCCTGGGCTGCATTAGGACAAGCATGGCCAGCAGGTCAAGGGAGGTGAGCCTTCCCACTTGGCACTGGTGAGTCACTCTGGAGTGCTGGGTCCAGGTCTGGTGTCCCCAGTACAACAGAGACATAGACATACTAAAGCAAGTCAGCCAAGGGCCTCAAGGATGGTTAAGGGTCTGGAGAATGTGACATGTGAGGAGAGACCGAGAGAGATGTGAGTGTTTATCCTGGTGAAGAAAAGACTCAGAGGGAACCTTAGTAATGTGTATAAACACCTGATGGGGGGGTTGTAAAGAAAACTGAGCCAGACTCTTCTCTGTGACGTCCAGTGATGGGACAAGAGGCAACGGGTACTCACTGAAACACAGGAAATTCCATTTAAACATCAGAAAAACACCTTTTAATCTGAAGAGGGTCAAACACTGGCACAGGTTGCCTAGAGAGGTTTTGGAGTCTCCATCCTTGGAGATATTAAAAACCCAGCTGAGCATGGTCCTGGGCAACTTGCTATAGTTGACCGTGCTTTGAGCAGGGGGCTTGGACTAGACAATCTTGAGAGGTTCCTTCCACCCCTAATCATTATGTGATTCTGTGAAACTCCACTACAGACTTGTGTCCTTTTCTTACAGTTCATAAGTATTTGGTATGAGCTACTGGCAGAGGCAAAGCACTGTCCAGCTCAGTACTCTGTTGTGACCTACTATGATCACTCGCATTTTGTACATGATAATTTTCAGTAAACTATTTTAATTTGAATGTTGTAAAATGTATTATTTTAAGCTGGAATCAGTTTATGTTGATGAAGAGCACTCAATTTGATTAATATTTTCCAAACCTTTCTAGGTTAAAAAAGAAAGAAAGAAAAAAAAAAAACGAACACCACACACAACACACCCTTCTTCTTGCACAGAAGAATCAACAGTAGAGCAAATCACAAATTAAAGCATAAACCTAATGTTTGCTTGCTTTCACCTCACCTGATTAGAGCCATTAAATTTGCATCATCCTTAGCTGTGCAATTATTATCACAGAAAGCTTAGCCTGTTAAATTCAATTCTCACATTGCAAAAGCTTTCCAGGGAGTGATTCTCCTTTTAATATAACTTCCACAGGATTTAAATGGAGTTTATGTTATTTGAAGAATCCATTTTTCCTCCTTATCCTCCTCCTAAAGGAGAAGGTGCTCGGAGCTGACTCATAAGGACCCAATGGCTCCTTATCCCAATTCGAAGAATACAGGGCTGAAAATGACAGATGTGTAGCTGAGAAGGACTCTAATATTGCTTTGCACTACATCACTCTGACTCTCACCATACTCAATGAGTTTATTCTCACCTTCCCTCACTCCTCACCTGATAGAAAAAAGGAAGAAAAAAAGCATGGCAAGAAAGGGAAAAATGTAAAAGAAGATCTTCCTAAAACAATAATCTCCTAAAAAGCTTTCTCTGCATGTACAAGGTTTTTTTGAGGGTATTTATAGTAGGGGTTTTCAAAACCATATCCTCCAACAGAGGATTCATCTTGATTTTTTTTTCCCTTTCCTGCCCATTTATTTTAAATTATAATGACTTTCAATCCGTCTAAATGTAACAATGCAATTCAGAACAAAAGTAAATAGTTTTTTAAATTAGAGAAGACTGCTTACCCAGCGTGGATGCTACTCAAATTGACCATTAAGACCTACCAAAAACATACAATCTCCGCTCAGAGAAATGCCCTACACCCAAGCTGTCTAACATCATTTCATAACATCTCTATTTAAATCTAAAGAAAATCCACATTTACTAATTTATAGTGTTTCTGAATCATGTAAGTCATCTGTTCTCCCTCCAAGTACCAACCCCTTCTCCTTCTCCCAACAAGTATGTGGGTAATTAGAGTATTTCAAACTGTTAAATGCTACCTATCTAAGCCATTGGGCGTTTCTTCTCTTTCTTGGGATTGTTTCTATAAGCAGCAGTAACACAGAAGACATGCAGGCGAGTCACTCATTTAACGTCTTCATTCATGCAGCATTTGCTGATAACCTTTCAATTTGAAATATCTTGTTTCTTTTTAATTAATGCTGTCTTGGGAAAACATTCCCATTTGAAGTGACAGAATGCGTGGATGAGAAGCAAACAAAACAGGAATAATAGACTTGCCCTCTGCTCTCAGAAGGAAGTCCCAAAGCCTGAGAGTGCATAGGCACCTGAAGGCACACAGAAATGGTCTGTACACGTTGCGCTTTGCTAAGACACCTTCGTTATGAAGGCTCTCGGTGAACATCACCCATGCTTGAGTCTGGATTCCTTCCTGTCTCTCTATTGCACAGAGGTGATAATACTTTCTCACTTCACATGGCCTTTAAAAGGATCAACTGATGAGGTTTCAGAGCTTCAAAACCTAATACTGATGGAACTAAACGGACAAGAAAATAAAACCGATCATTGTGCTAATGGCCAAAGCTTTGAACGGAATTGTCCACATCCAAGGAGAAGAGCGTACTTCACAGCTACACTTCTATCAGTTCCCCGGTCCTTCTACTGCAGTTGTCTATGGGACCATAAATCAGCATCGACTCCAGTGGGGCTTCAGATCATTCTAACAACTTTGCTGTGAGCAATCAGACCGAGAATACCAACTCTTCCAACACACTATTGATGCTACGTACTGTTAATTTTTCAGTGGGATGACATTTATAAACTAAGTTAATGTTGTTTAAGAAGCATTTTTTGGCATGTCAAAATGTTAGAAAGCTTTTTGTAAAGGATAGTGATGACAGTTATTTTCTTACTTGCCTCTACTACCCTTTGGCCTTCCTTCCCTCTATCCCACCCCTGCAAAAACAATCAGAGAACAAACATGCCCATCCAACAGAGCAGTTACTGCCTCCCTTTCTTTTTTAAGGAAAACTACTAGAAAATAGTTTACAGAGAAATCTGTTTGGCTAAGGAGCAAGGAGTCAGAAAAGTATTTTTGGTCAAAACAGGTAAGATGGAGGATAACAGAAAGAGAAAACGAATAGACACGGCCGTCGTTTCCCTGCAGCCTACTGGCTGCAGCCAGGGTCACCTAGGCTTAAGCAGAGCAAACATCAAGCCCTCTTGTAAATGTAAGCGTTAAAGAGCCCTTTCTTCCCTTTGATAAGCTGAAGACCGAACTCTAGGCATCTCTCGCAGCAGGCCATTTTCTCCAGCTTTCAAATGCTCCCATTACTTTCTTCCACTTTTCTACATGCATCTGAATGTACGCACAAGAGGCCCTGACGTATTTCAGCATCACCCTTGCAGCAGTGTGCACAGAAAGCAAGATACTGCTCTTCTCCCTACTCATGAGTGCCGTTTACATGAAATTCATAATTACCCAAGACACAACCATGGTCGTCACCTCTCTGACCC
The DNA here is from genome assembly GCF_035582795.1 of Mycteria americana. Taxonomy (NCBI): domain Eukaryota; kingdom Metazoa; phylum Chordata; class Aves; order Ciconiiformes; family Ciconiidae; genus Mycteria; species Mycteria americana. The sequence continues at coordinate 13,679,952 of NC_134368.1, forward strand.
CCTCAGCCTTTTTACCCTCATGATTTTCCACCATATGCCAACATATTTTGTACATCATATCCCACATATCTTATTCCCAGATAAATAGCATTCCATTAAGCTGAACTTGGTTTTAATGGGCCAACTTAAAGCTCTTCTGTCAGTCCAGTCCTCATAACTCTGTCAATTCTTTTTTGTCACCCATAACTGTAATCAGCAATAGTTTGTATTTACTGCCAAATATGTGGTTAAAATGTTGACTAGAAGCAAGGCTGATACTGATCACTGCTAAACTCCGGGCAGTTACAATTACTCAATGTTAATTACAATTAAAAGATCTGTGAATTAACCAGTTTTTAATATACTTAACCTGTGTCTTATTGATACTCTATAGTGCTTTCCCCCCACCCTCTCAAACAGAGAATGAGTATCAGGAAACTTCAATTTAAAAAGGTAGCAAACTGGCAGAATATAATACAGAAAAGAATCAGTGAAGCTGAATATGTCAGTTCAAAAACTGCCAGACTAATTTCTGAAGAAAAAAGCTTAAGCAGAATTTTGGTAAAGATGTGGAAAAACAAAAGCAGAAATCAACAAAACCAGTTCAACTTCTAAATTTCTTTTTGGTGATACTTCTTGCTCTATTGCATAAACAAAACAGTTGTCATCCTTACCAGATCCTGAGAATTCTGGGTGCTCAGTAACTAAAACACAAAACTCGGTGAATAGTACATTTTCTTTGTTTATCAAGTGGGGTTTTTTCATGGACATCTTACCATTTAATTTCAAAGATGAGAAAAATTTTGGGTAACTCCCATTCTGAGTACTCAGAGGGAAGACCTCGGTAACTAGAAAGTATTGAACACCCACCCCCTGAAAATTAGGTGGGTTATCAGTAACTACTTATCATTTACGGAAACACTGCATTAATTTATTTAGCACATGAACAAACACAGTGACCCAATTAAGGCACATTTACATTGAAGGGAGCACTGATAACAGCTTTGGTGAGCCTTACAAGACTCTGGGTGAGTCACGTGCTGATTTTAAAATAAAATATGAGAGCACCAGATGCCACGCCAAGTGTCAACCCTACCACTGACCAAAGTCTGAGCAGTGGCCCCAGACAGCTGGAGGCAATTAGATCTCTTACACTTTTTTAATATTCATATCTTTATGCAGTGGTGGGACTGATCCATTTACTTGTTTCCAATCCAGAGCTAAGCCAGGTGTTGTAAGCAAACTGTAACAGGTAGGAACTATTGCCTTTCTGCAACCAGCTGTCTCGTGCCATTCAGCTGCCTAGGCAGGACTGAGTGAAGCCTGGTTGGGGGAGAAGGACTCGGTTCAACACTGGGACTCTTGCCGTTTGCTATCAAATGCAGAAGGAAACCAGTAGCCAAGAATCTACTCCAGAGCCACTTGGCCTCCAGTGTGCCTCCTTGAAGTCTTCTGCCCATTACACTAAGTGACACAATGAGTGATAAACAGATAAGGAGACTTAGTTCTAACACATCAATTCTCTCCACTTTAATGTCCAAACCAATACATGCATGGAGGAAGCCCGAGGCCTTTCAAGCCTACAGTTTTCACTCAGAATAATCTAACCTGTACACAATTGACACTGCCTTCCTCCCACCCCAAGGTAAGATCACCCAATTTCTGCCTAGATGAAAATGCTTTGTGATGCAAAAAAAATTGCTGTGCAAACTGTCAAGACGAGAAAATTCCTGCTGTTGAGCTCAAGTTTAACCCCTTTTCTGCTGCAGGGCTTCTTCTGTGGAACAGATACTCCAGTGATCAAAGGAATGTCTCCTCAGAGGCTATCAAGCAGAGGGAAAAAAAGAATGGGAACAGATGATTACTACTTCCATAATAAATAACACTGCACTCCACAAATGTTTGCTCTAAAAAATCCACAATTGGTACAAACTGCAGTTGAAGTCTATTGTTAGTTGTAGGACCTGACTTGTAACCTATGCAAATCATTACAGCCCCACTGCTTTGGAAGCACTAGCACTCTTTTATACCAATTAGGCCAATTTATTTCCTTGTCCCTCAGTAGGGCACATGCATTTGTGCCCTAAAATACAGTTTGTTTTCAAGGAAAGAATGTTAGCTTGTCCCCAAGGGTGACACCACACAGTTCACTTCTTCTGGAGTGACTGTTTTCTGGTAGTGAAATCACTCTGTGACTTGCTGATGGGGAAATCCTGCTCACCGTGAGCACGGCAGCAACAACAGCTGCTACTGCTCATGGGAATTTTACAGAGAGGGTGCAAAGGAAAATTAAATATTGAATATGCAGCAAAATAAAAACTGGAAGAACCCCTGTCTGGTCTAGGCTCTGCCTCAGTGTCATCCCAACACTTGCTTTGTAATGTGTAACACAGCAATTCACTTTTCTTCGCCACCTGCGAGAGAGCAGACCAGAGCCTCTTCATAAACACCATTCCTGATTAGCCAGTCAAACTGAACATATAGATTCAACACAGGACAGAATAATACAAGAGAAAAGCTTTGACCCTTCCTTCTTTATTTTCTCTCTTAAGAAGACAATATGGCAAAACAATACGTTCAAGGGAACAACCTTCAATGGAACAAATGCAATTTGACTCCCTTTTGTTTCCCATGCCCAGTCCTAAATGTTCTTGTGGCAAGGACTGTTTCACAAGCTTGCTGCATGAATTGAGGCAAATCCATTAGCTTCTCACAGATTTTGTAGTGACTACTGTATATTCTGATTTTCAGAGCTAATGCTGAATTTCATGCCATTTCCTTTGTGTTGTTTCCAGTTAGCTTGTATCCATCACATACTCCACAAAAGAATCCAGCTTTGATGGGAAGATGCCAAGAGACAAGAAATCCACCCAACTAATGTTGTGCCTCTTAGAATTTCTTCTCTGTTCATAATATTTTTTTAAAGCAAATCAACAGTGTTTACTGTAGTGATTTCAGGTGTCTATGTTTGATCCTTGAAACCCTGTCAATCAAGATGTACGAATCATGTCAAACATGTACGAAAGTATAGGTCAAGCAAAAGATGACCTAAAATTGTCCAAAATGTCACAAATCTGATAGCAATAAAAACTGCTCCACGAAGTCTGCTCTTTGAATAAGACTTTAGCTTTACGCACATCCCAGGATTAGTACATGAATTCTTACCCTCAAAAACTCTGCTTTGCACATTTCAATATTCTGACTTGAAAGAATTCTCTTCTAAGTGAAGGATCATTTAAAATAAAAAGAGAACATAATTCTCCTTCCTTTCCTGGCAAAATTAATCTTCCTAATGTTTGTGGCCACAATAACATTTACCTGTGGTAGACAAATCTTCAAAGGACAAAACAAAACAACTTTAACCTGTCACTCAGTCTGATAAATGCTTTATTTAGAAGAGCCCATGTTACAACCAATTACAGCACATCCTGTCTAATTACCTGGGAGCTGCTCCACAACAAACTACAATTCTATGACTAGAAACAATAGGCTTGGCTTTGGTTCGTGGATTACAGCAGCTGCAGCCAAGAGATGTCATAAATAATGTACCAGCAACTAAATCAAAACCCATCAAGAATTCACAGTGCATAACAGAAGTGAGGACAAAAGTTAATGCTGGCATCCCCACTGTTCTTATGCTGAGAGGTTCAGTGCAAACAAAACCAATGTTACCTTTTTCAAGAGGTAATGAAGTGACTTGGGTGTCTAAGTAGTTTTTAAAGAACTGAATTCCCACTGTTAATGATTTTGGCATTCAGAGATTTTCCCACTTATTTTCTCTCGTGGTTTAACCCCAGCCAGCAACTGAGCCCCATGCAGCCGCTCGCTCACTCCCCCGTGGTGGGATGGGGGAGAGAATCGGAAGGGTAAAAGTGAGAAAACTCCTGGGTTGAGATAAAGACAGTTTAATAGGGAAAGCAAAAGCCATGCACACAAGCAAAGCAAAACAAGGAATCCATTCACTGCTTCCCGTGGGCAGGCAGGTGTTCAGCCATCTCCAGGAAAGCAAGGCTCCATCACGCGTAACGGTTAGTTGGGAAGACAAACGCCATCACTCCCAGTGTCCCCTCCTTCCTTCTTCTTCCCCCAGCTTTATATGCTGAGCATGACGCCATATGGTATGGAATAGCCCTTTGGTCAGTTGGGGTCAGCTGTCCCCGCCGTGTCCCCTCCCAGCTTCTTGTGCCCCCCAGCCTCCTCACTGGTGGGGTGGGGTGAGGAGCAGAAAAGGCCTTGACTCTATGTAAGCACTGCTCAGCAACAACTAAAACATCCCTGTATTATCAACACTGTTTTCAGCACAAATCCAAAACACAGCCCCATACTAGCTACTATGAAGAAAATTAACTCTATCCCAGCCAAAACCAGCACATTTTTATATTTAGACAAATAAGGTAACTATTCTAAACCATTCACCCAAGCACAGCCTATTTCACGTGGGCAGAGCAGCAGAGAGGGACCTCCAGAGAACAGATTATCCCACTTCTACAAACAGGATGAAGTAAGCATGTTCAGTTTTGTGGCACTTCATAGAAGACAGAGATCAGAAACCTGGAGTGAGTCCAGTGTAGGGTCACTAAGATGTTGAGGGAACTGGAGCACACGACGTAGAAGGAACCACTCAGGGAGCTGAGTTTGGCTAATCTGGGAAGCGAGGCTAATGAGGAATCTGATTTCAGTCTTCAAGTACTTCAACAGAGGTTTTAAATAGGACAGGACCAGGGTACATAGTGAACAGACAACAGATGGCAGGCACAAGCTGCAAGATGGGAAATTCCAGTTGACAAAACCCTTCACAATGAGAGCAGCAAAGGAAGGACAGGGGTTTCCCAGCGAAGCTGTGGGATCTCCATCCTGGAAGATTTTTAGAAGTGGACAGTACAAGGCCCTGAGCAACTGATTAACTTCTGCAGCGAGCCCTGCTTTGAGCAGGGGTTGTACTTGATGACCACCAGAGCTCCCTTGCAACCGGAATCATTCTTTGAATGTATGCAATATGGAAGAAACTTCCCAGTAAAGCAGGTATGTAAGTGATCAAACCAGGAATCAGAAAACTTATGTCCTATTCCCAGCCCTACCAAACACGCTAAAGAAAAAAGAAGTAATAATGTTTATTATTATAATATCAATCAGTATCAATTCCCAAGATGAAATCTCAAGAAATTTTATAAAAACTCAAGCATTTGGAAGTACCAAGACCAAGACTTCCAGTTAACATGGAAATCAAATATAATTTGGTACTTAAATATTTACTCATATTTACTTATGGAAGTACTTCACAAATGTGAACATGCCTTTTGAGAAGCTAAGTCCTATTATCACCATGGAGTTCTTGGAAATCCAACCCTGCTTTTCACATACCAGTGCACATGAAGAGATGTTGTACCTGAATATTTAAGCAAGGAGTCAAGGTCTCCTCTAACTGTGACCTATTAAGGTAGTGCTGTGATAGGTCAGGGTGCTTTATGCAGCATATTTGTAACATACTTTTCTGATCTTTAAATAATTAACTTTCTTTCCTTCTTTAATTTTATTTAAATCTGCTTCTTGGATGCTTTCCACTCTGGAACACCAACAGATTCATATATTGACCTGAGGCTATATGGAAAGCCGAGGCATGAGAGTTTTCACTCCGGGCTTCTGCACTTTGCCAGAAAGCGCTGCCCTCTCACGGCACAGAGGAATAGTATTTTACTAGTGGGTCCTTCCCATTAGCACAGAGCAGCCTGAACTAAGCTGGAAATTGCACCAAAATAGCACCGAGAGTTTAAGTATTACACACCTGAAATCATCACACATAAAAAACTCCATCACATGTATATTTTGCTTCCAATTATTTTTAAATGAGACTAAAAAGTGAACTATTGCTATTTTTCTAATTTTACATGTCAGGCTGAAGAAAAAGCAAATTAAAAGCTACTTAAACCTGAGAGACCACTATTTAGCACAAACGCTGCCTAAGGGTAGGGTAAAGGGAGAGAAATCTCAAACTCCAGCCAGTGTACTTCAGAACAGCACAACTTTGTTTTTAAATCACATTTTTCCACATAAATTGTATCCCAAAGAGACATTACGAAATTAAGGAGTGGACAGCATATGGTAAGAATTAAGATAAACCAGTGACAAGTCTCCAAATTCTTGGAAGAAAGTAAAATTTAAAATCATTTTCTCTCCCATGTGTTAACATTTTATGTTGAAGTCTTAGGAACAGCCAGCGATCCTAAGGACAGATCAGCATTACAGAAAACTATCTGAATCATACAGAGAGCCCAACCATACATCCTTTTCCTGCCAGAAAGGAAAGCTTGAAAGACTGGATATCAAAAGGTTGAATGATGTAGATGCTTTTGAGCTGAACTGTTAGTCTTTTTGATATTAAGAAAGCACACTTTACTGCGTGTCTGCTTTACTTGTTTCCCGGGGTTTTGCCCAGAGGTGGCTGTATTTCACTGATACTGCAATGTCTTTTTATCAAGGGGCATAATTCGAACTGCATGCACCCTCTTGAAGAAAAATGATATTCATTTGGCCAAGAAAGTACATACCAGATTTGAAAAAAATAAACTAACACAGACAGGTGCTTTTCAACAAAATAGGCTATAACAGGTACTTTTCGCCCCCTCAGACTGACATTACAATTTCAGATCCTATGATAGAAAATTGGGATCAAATGTGCTCACAGGTCATGGAAATATCTACAGTCTGTCAAAGCAACTGCTGGGGAAAAGCCCTGCCATCAGAAGGACATTAGCTCTGAACAGCCTCAAAAGCCAGCCTTGGAGCTGGCACATTAAACAAAAATGCAAGAACTTTTGGTAGGCATTTAATAAGTCATCCAAAAAGCAGCTTCTTCAGTATGGACTGGAGAAGTCAGGCCTGGAAGAGACAGAAACCCAGCCCCATGAAAGAGGGAGGGCAATAGCTAGCAAGCAAAGGCCAGTAGGAGGGAAAGTTGGTGAGAAAGCGAAGTATCTTTTTTTGAAGGTTAGCTCAAGAATGGCTATTTGTTGAAGCAAAGTAAGTTGCTATCCTTATATTGCATTCCCTATATACAATAGGAAGAAATGATGCCAAAGTGGAAAGAGGGGAGCAGAAGTAGGAAGGGACAAAATATCGTATGAAAACAAAACAAACAACAACCAAAAAGACCCCCAAAAAGTAGCTGGAACAGAGCTTCAATTGATTAATTATCAGTCATCTGTTCAATGAGAGGTGGCAGGGAGAGGAAGGAAAAACTCTCCACTAACCTTCCGTATTTCAGGACACCAAAAAGAATCAAGACATTTAAATCTTACTGTAAGACAGGTTTAATTTTTGAAAACTACCCATGCCCCCAAATTCTTCAGCACACAGGATTATATTTACATTTTAAAAACTGGCCTGTATGGAGTTTTTAATTGTCTCAATCCCTTCCAAATTAAAGCAGAGAAAGCTGCCTAACAATACAAAGTTCCTAATAAATAAGTTATGGGGGAATATTGCCCTTGTTATTCTCACACTGAAAAATATATTCCATACTGCAGGGATAATGAGAATATAAAACATTAACACTACATTTTTCTATACCATTCTGCATAATTAACTATGCAGCTGTTCATTCATTCAGCCCCAACAACCAAATTAATTTGCAATCAGTTCACAGGGGATGCACTAGAGCAGACCACACGTACTACAGAAGCAAGCGAAGCTGCTCACACGCCACATACCACAGCAGTGACACAAGGTGCCCAACACTGACAGAAGCAATGGGGGGTCGCAAAACAGCATTTTCAAAATAGCAGATGAGAAAAGACACTTCGTTGTTAGCTGCCTTGTAGTACGAGTATGGGGGTTTTCGGATGGGTCTCATGGTACATCAATGCTCTCTGATGGTCTCCTGTCCTTCTCAGGCTCAAGCCAAAAACATTAAGGAGACAAAACACAAAACATCCCTAAGCTTTACAGCTCCTTCATATTATTTGTATTAATGCACCATTACAGCCCCAGCACTGACGGGGGTGCCACTGCGCTTGTACAATCAGTTCTCCAAATTACTTATATTTCAAAGAAACACACCAGGCAAAGACCAAGCAGAGGAAAGCACAGGAACAGTAGGTTCTTCAAGCAAGGTCACACAGTAGGCTGAAGGTGGAACCAGTAGCGTCACTCGTTGCCGAGTGCAGTGTCATATCTACTTTACCAGATGCTCCGCTAAGCCATGACTTTGCCCTTTTCAGTTTTTAAAAATATATCCCATTCAGGTTTTTATACCTCATTCATCATCATAAAAATGCGATGAGCAATGAAACCAGCTGCTTTGATTGTGGTTTCTTATGTATTCCATTTTGCAGAATGGCAAGAGAAACTGCTTAATATACGTATGGTGTCATTCCATCTGCCCCTAGGTTACGGGCCCTGCACCTCCCTGCTGTGCTGGCCTGCTGACAGTGGGAGTTAACAGATGACAATGCAGCAAAGTACTTCTGATTAGCTAAAAACTGATGGCTCAACTGTTTTTATATGAATTAACTACAGAGGAATCATGCCACAACAAAAACTCTGAGAGTGCAATTCTCGGTTTGATGGTATAGAAATGGATCGTGGGCAGTGCCAGTGTGAGCTTCCCTCTTTTATGCTGGGAGGGAGGGCAAGACCAACACACACACAAAATTACAAACCCCACAGATGGCTCATGCATAGAAGGACATTGTTTCTCTACTCCTCATCTTAAACCTGTCTGCTGAGGCTAGCAAGAAAGATGATCATTTCTTGTAGGGAGGCTTATGCAATAAGATACCATGACAGATCTGGGGAAATGCCAGTGCAGTGGCTTTCCTGAATCTCCTATTGCTACCGAACTGGATGCGTTTTGCATAGGAAAGATTGCTTATTCTATTACCATCAGTCCCAGCCAAAAGGAATCCACTTTAAACAAGAACCTGTGGTACAATTCCCACACAGTCTGTGCCTATAAAAAATGTTTATGATACCAGTTCCAGTTAAAGCAATCAGAAATTCTATGACTCAGGTTCAGGCTACTTAAACAATAGGACAGGATTCTTAAACTATTTAAAATAAACAGTTATTCTTTCTTAATAAATTGACCCGCTCATAATCAGTTATATCTCACAATGATTTAATTCCTTTTCCAGAAGGGGGATTAAAGACCAGAAAATAAAAAAAAATAGAAATTGACCTGTAAAGTAGCAAAATTCCCATGCTCCAAGATATATTTGACATGCTCAGCAGCCATGCTGCAACCAGCTCCAATAAACACAGGTGTACTGCAAGCAAGAGCCTTTTCCTAACTATATAAATTACAGCTTTCCAACTGGACTTTAATCCATATATCATATATTCTTTGTGTATTCACAAACTAGCGTAGAAACCTGTAAACTTTCTAAATCATCATCACCACTCCGTGTTCTTGAAGACTTGGAAGAGTAGTTATGACACAGTGCTCTCATCTGTGAGCAACAGATACGCAGTAAAGAATTCTGGATAGACTTCTTTGGTAGCTTATACTTGCTTGTGGGATTTATTTTTTTCAGTTCAGACCTTCATACATACTAGACATAAAAATATTTTTAAAATGCTATTATGGTAACACAGACATAAAAGGACCTCCTTAAGCTAAGTCCCGTGCCCTGGAGAGCCATTTAAAAGACATCTCCTTCAGAGGGGTCTTACAGGTCATGATTCAGAGAATAGTTCCCAACATCCACGACCAAAGTTCATTCCTTTATTGAATGGCCAAAAGCTACAGCCAAAACATGTGACAGGATGAGTGCAGCACCAGGGTAATAGCAAGGTTATTGCCAATGTGATGGATCTTGGTCTTAGGAAAGACTATGGTGGGTCGTGTGTCCATTAGAGTACACGCTACAGAAGCGCACTGCAACATCGGCACCCTTTAGGTCCTTAAATCAATACCACTGCCCGTCAAAAACATCAATACCTGTCCCTTCAATATCTTGCACATTCCAAGGTTTGTCAAGACATGTTCCTTTAATTTCCTTTGTCTTTTAGGTATTTTTCTTACCTGACACCCATAATAAAGTGTTCCTGATAGGCTGAAATCCACTACATTGACCTTCTAACTATGGTTTTACAGCTCATTTTAAATACCCAAAATAAATTTAAAATAGAGACTTTCCTGCACACTTCAACTCATAGTGATGCACTGTAGACTATTAGCAAGACAGAAATTGCAGCAAAGATAATGAAAGTCTTTGTAATGCTATTAGGCGAATATGGAAATATGATCAAAGAGAGCATAAAAATCTGTTGTTCAATAAGAGAAATAAAATTCTAATTGTAGGACTGCCTTTTCCACAGTACTGCCCAAAACCTTTTCACAGTGGAACAGGTGTAAATAAGGATATAATAGGAGGACAAAAGATCTGCACAGGTATAATTGAGGGCAGTCTATTTTGATTGCAGAGCCTGCATTACTCAGGATGATGCATTAGCCAGAGAAAGCACAGCTAGATATTAGATCCCAAGCTGAGTTCGTTGGGCTGATAATTAGAAAGCTATTTCTTTTTTTGTTTTTATTTGGAAAAAGAGCAAATTTGATATGGAAATCACAGACTCAATAACTCCATCCCTTGGGGCCATTTCTACAAAGTCACTTTTCAAAGCAGAACCACAATATAAGACCATCTGGAAGTGCACGTTGCTGCAGAATACAGTTGCTCACTTACTAAGCAGCACTTCACACCACAGAAGAATTTCACTGGGGCACCAGACTCTATATTGGGTTTTTTTGGTTTGCTTTTTAAATTAATTTCAGGAAACAGATGAAATCAGTTTCACCTACAAGTCCAAAGAGTTTGGAAACAAATGCCCTTACTCGTTTTCTCACACTCTGTGAGACACACAGGGTCTGGAGATTTTACTTTCCTGAGTGGTATGTTGCTCGCTGCATCTACCTTAAATGAATCTCCTGCTCTTTATAGTCTGGATTTTAACCTTAGTGTAGGCATGCACCTTTGTGTATATGCCCAAAGCACCATGTGGTCACTGTGCATTGATCACTACTGATGGCCAGTGGGCTTGTACAACTAGGTCTTGCCCTGAATACGTGGCTTTTTGTGGGTGCAGATAGAAACAGCTGTGCCACTGAAGAGAGGATTTTCCTGACTCCCTGAGGTTTGCCAAGTCTCCTGCTGTCCGTGAGGCTCACCCAATTGCTCTCACCTCCAACTGCCCAGCCACTGACCTGGACTCACAACCTCCTCGCGCAGTGCTGTGACTTCACTCCCTCCTCAGGCTGCATTTGGAGTCAGGAGTCCCAGGATGTTCAGCTAGGGTATCCAACCATATTTAAGCAGTTGGAGAAGTCTGTTTCTTAATTTAAGCAGTTCATTATTGACAACATGGCGCAAAATATCCCAACATCTCTGAAAATGGGCCTACTTGGGGTTCAGCATGCAATGCTGAGAGGAGTTAACAGTGCAGTTAACATCAAATAATGCCGTTTGTTTTGCTGTGGTGAAGCAATAACAACATGGTGATGCCATTGGGAACAATGGCAATTACACAGCAAGTCGCATTAGCACTACCATATCATTACAGCTTGATAATATGCAATCAAAACTTTATTAGCAATCATCATCAGCATCTATTATTCATTGCTTAGATCAAGTGAAGAAAGGGAAGGCTGCATGCATACCAGAAACAGGACTCTGAGCCAGCCTAAGCACATGGTTGGAAGCCAATTCCATGGCCCATAGAGTGCTGAGTCACTGCATAACCTTCAGCAATCAGTGACCATCTCAGGTGCCTTATGTATAAAATGGAATAATAATAAAAATATATATTTCCAAGATACATTATTAGGATTAATTAACTCAGGTGTGCAGATAAGTATTAGTATTAATTTCTTAGTGGCTACCAATTCAAAGTTAAAATATTTGATTGTAAGATTCAAGTACACACATCTAAAGCTGCAGGCATGCAACGTATGCAAGCAGGCAACCGAGGCTGTAAAATATGTGCAACTATATATTTATGCACAAACTGGTCCATAAAGCATACAAAAACACATACTCCAGTATCTATTATCCTAAATGGTCTGTTTGATTCAGGTCTTTCATACTGTAAACGTGCTGGATAAAGATATGTATGGACTCTGACAGGAACAGCACTAGTATGCAAAGTATCTTCAATATAGGCACAATTTGTGAAGATAATTTTAGTACCTGAATTGTAAGTTTTAGTCACAGTATCCGTTTTTTCATTATGCTAATGAGGCCTAACACAACGACCAACCTCTATTCCCAATATGCACTGCAGTTCAGAAACTCTGAAAATAAACCTGAAAACAATCCTCTGCTCCTTCTCAATAAGTTATTTTAATTTATATTCAAGAGGCAACCAATTTCATCTCTGTTTATTTCCCTACCTTATTTTGAGTCAAATAACTATACAATTTACCCCAACTTTAACAATCACTTAATAAGCAAGTTAGCGAAGTATCAGAAATAGCTGACTAGAGAAGCATGCCCTGGTGTTTTCTAACTGCATGCTTCCACCGAGATTTATGCCTCCACCTCTTCAGTGTAACCAGACATGGCTGCTACGAGTAAAACGTTGTTAAGACTTTCATTATCCAGCACCATTTTCCCTGTTTATTCAACAATGAAAAGATTCCAAGGTAATTAAAATTTAGGCCTCCCAGTCCTGTAACCTGACCTGTGTGGGCAGGCATAAATTACCTACACAAATTAACAACGCTCTGTAGAGGCACAGAAATTTGTCACCTAGATCCACTTCCTAAAAAAAAGAAATCTACCTTCTTCACATAAAGCCCCTACCAGGCACATATCTCCGACTGGTGGTTTTTTTGCGTTACTCTGAAAAGTCTGACTGCAATTCCAAGGTCACTAAGAACAAATAAGCATCACTGGACCACTGAGTCACCCTTCCCCTGTTCCACTAAGCAAGGAAAAAAAAGCAAGTATTTTGAGTGATGGGAGAAAAAGTTAGAGGGTAAAAAATTAACATGGTGGGGATTGATCAGGTTATAAAACAAGTTTGTTCTCACTTAGACACTTGAGAATATGGAGTGTCTGGTATGATCTAGCCAGGCAAAATAGGAAGAAGAAAACCATTGGACTGATTCAGGAAATAACCGGACAGGATCCATTCCCACTAGGGCACAGAAACCTCACAAAGATCAATGGCTTTTGTCCACTGACAAAAAATCCTGTAACGTTTTTCACACCCGTTTTACTGTATATTTGTTCTGATGCAAATGAAAGGAATGCAAAAGAGCATCAAACAAAAAAGTTTTAAAATATTAAAAATATTTATATATTTTATAATATTTTTAATATAGTTATAATATATTTAAAAATTCTGCATTCTGGGCAGGCTGGCAATGTGAGTACAACACCCCACCTCCATCAGCAAACATGGAGCCTCTCCAATTTACACCCAGCCATTTTACATAGAGAAAAACACAAAAGTTCCCTGTCTTCACGGACAGTATTTATTTTTATTTTATTTAGTACAAATAATGAGCTATATCTCAACAGAAAGAGGCACTATTTGATATTTTTGCACCAGTTGGTGTTATTTGTGCTTTTCCAGATCCAGGTACTTTGTAACTCCCCTGGTCTGACAACCACATGTGCTGCTTTTACACCACAGTGGGCAGAGGCAGAGGAAGGAGGTGAGCCCAGAGCAGAACATGTCTAGGGATTGATCAGCTACTGCCCCTGGCCCAAGTGCTAATCTTAAGCACTTGCTTCCTTTCAGCTTTTCCATCCTAGTTTTATAAACAACCAAAGCATCTGGTACATCTATTACTTGGAAGTAAAAGGGCCTGATTTCCCTATGATGCACACTAGCATCAATTTTATTTGAATGCAGTTCACACCAGTTCTTCTTTACACCAGCTGTCAGCAAGGTACGAATGACCTTGTTTAAAGTGTTTATGTTCTCAAAAGAAAGCAACATTATCTGAAGCCTGTTTTATGTTCATTTTGAAAAAGCAGAGAGTTTATTTTGAAGAGTCCAACTGAATGAGTTTAAAAGACTTCTATGATAGATTACACTGAAGCGTGGACAGCAAAACTTGAAACATTGCACATGTTGTATAGGCCAGGGGCATATAACAGGAAAGCAATGTGTGCTTACACAATTATGGGAGTATCCAAATTGCCATTTGGTTTTCTTCTTTGCACAAGATGTTGGACAAAAATTAAAACAGAAACAAATGTGCAATTAATTTTGCATCTTGTAAGTTTAAAGGATAATTACAAATGAACCATCGTAGCCCTAAAAAGGCCAGTCCTGAGCCAATACTAAGCAGTCTCCATTTGATCTTACTCTCTTTCCTGAACACTCCCTTTTTATGACTAGAAGTTTCTTTTTTCCATGAAAATACCCTTGTACTGCATGGACCACTGCCCCTGGCCAGACTGTACTACTCAGCTACCAGTATGACAACAAGGTTTTGCAAAGATACGCTGTCACTATGAGAAACCCCACAAGGTTAAAACAATGCAGCCTCGGTCAAAACGAGTAACAAGGCTGGTGTGCAGCATGTCCTGGTCAAAGATTTTTCCCACTCCCTATTCCCTTGCCCACTCCATTTCTTGGATTGTCTCTGTAAAGCTCCTTACACACACAGATGAAGGGTGAGTCCCCATACGAGCTCTTGGGACAGTATGAAGTTTACAAGTACCTAAGCCACAAGGTATTAGATAACCCATTTGTTTCTAGACCTGAAGCTTATGGGCTACATAAGAATTTCACATAAGACTGCTCAAATAAGTCTCCTGTCATTTATAACAACTATTTAGATATCCTGGCAGAATATTTCAAGAGTATTTCTACTGCTACAGATAACCCAGCAAAACTAGCATAGCAAACATTGGAGCAATATTATACTTATGGATAACAGTGAAATACTTTCACTTTTGAAGTGTACATAATGGGTCTAGCAAAAATTTGTGGTGGAAGATTTATACAGTTACACAGAAAATTAGAGTACAAAAAGCCCCCTTAGCAAAAGAAAATTAACACATGAGAAGATAACCGGTATGACTAGTATAACATAGGCTTACCCTAGCCCTGGTTTTCTGCCGATACACACCTGAGCATGCAACTTGTGCACACAGAGGCAACAAGCATATTGATATCTTAATTCACAAATGTTAAGGAAATGAGAATCAATTTAGAAATTTATTTGGATTACTACATATTCCCAGTTGTCATAAGACACAATATAACCTGCACTGGTATTATATTTCATCCAGTCGTGACTGCTTCCACATCAGGATTATTTACTAACCTCACTACAGTACTCAAGATCAGTAAGAACTCCCAACAGACACATCCCAACACAGTAAGTATTTCAAAGTTTTTAAGTAACTGATGCAAAATTTCTAAGAAAAGGAAAAGAATAGCATCTTGCAGAGTGGCATCAGGAAGGTACCTTATACTCTCTATCATTGTTTGTCTCTACTGTTAAAACTCATTTCAAACTCTTTCTTATTGGACTGCAGAAACTGCATTTAAGGAAGAGCCAATGACAATCTGGATAATCTTGCTATATTAGCGTCAATCAGCTACCAACTTAACTCAGCAGCAGTTTGGAAAGAGAAAAGAGACAGATCTATTCTGAGAATGGGGTGGGGGGAAAGGTTCCAGGAAAAGCAGAGAACTTACCTCCACAAAGAGCTCTCCAGCACTTTCCCCATGTCAGTATGATAATACTTGGTAAGGATCAGGATCACCTAAAAAGAGAACGAGAATGAATATATTTATATATGTAAACTGATATAAGAAACAGAAGTAGATCGTGGGCGGCATTATTCTGGTGAATGCAAAAGTGAGGCTCCTGAAAATCTGAACTGTATTTCACTTTATTTTTACCTCTTACCAGTTTTGCTTTTAGACTGGGTTTTTTCCTTTCTCTGAGAAGAGCAATTTCAGCACTCAAAGTTTTCTGCAAACCTGCTGACTTTGTGAAAGATTGCTTGTTTCACATGAGCGGTGGAGTTGGAAAAGTCACATAAATCCCCCCCCCCCCCCCCCCATAACAGCCCCCAAGCAATTTGTATGATTTTCTCAGCAGGAAGAGCCAATCTGCTTGCGAGTTTAAATTTAGGAGGCAACTCTCTTGGACATCTACAGACAATTTTTTTTTAAACCCAAAGTGTTAAACAATGGTGATAATCCCAATGGTGATTATCCAGATAACAAATTCAGGCAGAAAATGAGCTCTGGTCTTCCC
Source organism: Mycteria americana (assembly GCF_035582795.1). Taxonomy (NCBI): domain Eukaryota; kingdom Metazoa; phylum Chordata; class Aves; order Ciconiiformes; family Ciconiidae; genus Mycteria; species Mycteria americana. The sequence goes on from NC_134368.1 coordinate 13,696,162, forward strand.
TACAAGATCAGAAACGCAACTTTCATGTCTGTCATTTTTCGTTCCTAGAAGTATCGCTTTTTTTTCCTTCAAGAACCAGCTCTGTGCTCTGTCAATTACTCATCTATGTCACCAACGGCCAACAAAATACACAAATTTCATCCACAAAACATCTTCAACCTATGAGAAGAGTTAGCAAGAAACACCTTCCATTCGTTCAACATCTGACAAATTCACTGGTCAAACAACGTAAAGCACTAGTCCACGACTGGGTATCAAGCTGAATGCTATGTTTTATACCTAGATCATTTACAACAGATTTCCTTCACTTGCTGCCAGTCCGTATCAGTGGTTCTTACACCCATGTTCCCATAGCAACCCCACAGAGGGAGAATGGGAAGAACCTCTGGTTCCTTGCACAGCTGTTGGCTTTCTTTAATGCGGGGCCAACGTCAGCCTCCACCAGTTTGGAGTATGCTGTTATTTAGCTGGCACTGCCTCTGCTCCTGACCACCAGATGAAATCTGCAGCAAACAGCAAGCGTAGTCATTCACTTTGATTATTCACATAATTAATATGCTGATGATACATTCATGCCGCAGTCTCTGTACGCTGGAGCTTGTGAGAGAACAGAATTCCAGACCATGGGTGTTATGTACATGGCGTTTTGGAAATAACACAACACTTTGCAGAACTGAGCTATAATAGCAGTCTCACTCAGGGTTATCTAAGCCTAATAAATTCACAACATGTATTGCTGGATGTATATTGATATAAGTAAAAGCAGAACCAATCCATAATTCACAAATAGTATTAATCTCTCCTATTCTCAAAAGAGTCACAGTCTACCAGATGACTTTGTTGAAATTTGATGATTTATAAAAATAAAGGCTTGGCTTAAAATAAAGCAAGAAAGAAAAAGAAATACAATCTTTTACTTTTAAATAGGTTACTACGAGACTTACAAAGCCAAGAGAAAGAACCATTTCCCAAAGGAGAGAGTATCTACTGATGAGATTCCTGGCTACAGCCCAAGCACGCTCCATCAGGTCAGCTATTTATTCTATTGTCAGTGTCTTAACTACAGCTTTCTGCTGGTGCTTGCAATTAAGGTGAAAAAGAAAGAAACTTCACTACTGGGAGCATCTATTGGCTCCAATTATTCAGGAAAAAGTTTCAGACCGTGCTTTTCTGAATAATTGAAATTCCTCTTAGGCCACAAAAATTGACCTAGGAGTTTTTTCTAAGAGATACAAGAATGCATATTTGGCACATGAAAATTAAAAAGAAAATATCAAAAGATGTAAGAGATTACACTTTGTTTCCTTACATTCATGCAGAACCAAAGACTGAATCCTGAATTTAGTAAGCCAAATTTTCATCCCTGTACACCGTACAACCATAATTTTTTAAATTCAGATACCTTTCAGCGATGTACGTTGGAGCCACTCTGCCACAGGGCAAGCCCGATTTTTCATTCCGGAATAAATCTGGTTATTATCGCACACAGAAGATCCTACTGAGTTACCCACAATCCTCTTGCTTTGAACTTAACCTTTATGGAAGCATCAACAAAGCACCTTCCGGATAAGCCATTTCTGTAACTCGGCACCTGTCCTAAGTGTTACAGACTGGCAAGAAGAAGGAGTGGGCTCACTGTACTGCTTGGTAGCTGTAGTTCATCTAGGGGATGCACACACCAAATCAGAAAGCTACTGTTGTTCCACACACTTCAAATGAATAGCTTTCAGGTAATTGCAAACTGCATGGGGGAGCAGCCATATGCAGCAAGATGTCTTATTTACACTGCAGGATTGGTGCCTTAATCTAAGTCATAGCTCTGAGAAACAGATGTTAGTATTTTCCAATCTGACTGGTAAATTCGTTCAAAAATTAAAATACCTTATTTTGCATTTCAGAAGTATGGAGAACGACTCAGTAGGAAAAACAAAGCCATAATGAGCCATCTTAGAATTCTTAAGCACTGTTAGCAGATTCCTGTTGCAACCTAAGAAGTACGAGGCTGCCGGGGGGCTGACCACTATTGCAACTGTGCCAGTGGATTTCATCCCAATATCCAAAAAATGTAGGTCAGCTATTTAACAGATTTTACAGCATTGTCCTCTGGATTGCAGGCATCTTTTCAGGCTAAACAGTGATCCTGCTAACCAAAACAGTGTTTTTTCTCAATTAATAAACAGATCCAAAGAACAGGAGGAATCATTTCACAATAAAAACGTAAAGGTCTTTAGGATCTCTGGATTCTGTGTGTCATTTGTAAGAGCAGAGCCCTGTTTCACTGATTTCATTTCAATGGGACTCCATAATTACAAGCATTTTACAGGTTGGATGGAAGCCAATGGTTCATACAGATGGCTGTCCTACTGAAAGCACTTGGGTGGCCTGTAGATGGAGAGAGGCTTGAAGCACAACAGCAACTGAGCAACGATCAAGGGTACGATTCTTAACCAGCTCATACTACCATCAGTCACGGACAGCTAAAATAAATTTAGCTTTTCAGTGTTATTATTTTATAGCTAAAATAAATATAGGCAATAGAGGAGAATTAGACTCACCAGATTCTTTATTTAAAGATGGATTTATAGGGTTACCTAGAGATCTCCTAGTCCATCCAGTCTCCTGTTTTATGAGGAGACTTGTGAAACCATTTTAAACCATTTAATCTTAAATTCACCCACAGTTCTTTGAGTTAGTCCCCACAGTATGTCAATGGAGGTGACAACAATAATTCACTGTTGTGAGCTAGGGATCTACGAACACCTGATGGTGCTTCTGGTCAAATATACCTAAGAAATGTATCCCTTCTGCTTTCATTGCCCTGAAACAAAAGTCCCTAAGCATTCCTTCTTCCCAGATTCCTCAGAACATGTTTGTTACCAATAACACCACCAAGGCCTTTCTACCTGCAACCCCTAAAGAAGGAAAAAGTTAATGAAACTTGAAGATTGAAATTTTGGTTGTTTGAGGGTTTTAAGTAAATACAAGTAAAAATACACACAAACTTTGGTCCAAAATAAAGATGTGGATGTCTGGTACAGATCCCTTGCTCAGTGTTTGAGCATCACAGACTTCTCTCAGGAGCAGTCCTTACTGCACCTTACAGTTTTGTGATTACCTTTCTACTCCTTGCTCCGATCCCAGCGCGTTCTGCCCCTTTGCAGCAAGATGGCAGACCACTGCAGAATAAACAGAGCGTCATATCTCCAGTTCCATGCCAGGTTCCCTGCACAGAATTCAGGGGACAATATTTTCACCCTTTTCTTTCACAGAAATTGTTTTATTTTGATACTACATGACAGGCATACACCAACCATGTCACACAATACAGATTTAGAATAAAAAAGGAAAATGAAAACTTTCAGCTTTTGTCACAAAAGTAGTGCTCCATTACTTGCTTCTTTACTAAAGCCCTTGACCTCTCCATAAAGCCAGAGTTGGCCAGTGTTTCTCCATATGGGCCAAAGTATGGAAGATAAATCCCTTAGGATTCTAAAAATCATATGCAATGTGCACTGCAAATAAGTTTTCAATGGAAGTAATAACTGTAATTCTGGTCAATTTGCCCAGGCTGGGAGACCTTGAAGTTCAGAAATTTCTCTACCTCTACTTTTTCATCCTCCCCACCACCTTCTTTGGCGGGCTGGGAGGAGTGCACAGAGAGAATTTTGATTCTCCCATGCCATTCCCCTGCTTCCATAACGTAGTTCCTGCCTGGGCAGATTCTCACTGTTATGGTAGTTACAGCTCAAAATTGTTCTCCAAACAAAAGAGTTGTAGCAGTTTCTGACCCCAAAATCCTTTCTGGATATAGACCTGTCTTCAGTTTTCAGTGAATGAAAATAGGACAAGGAAAACAAATGGAAAATTCCACAGATATTATTACCATGAATAATTAAAGTTAGAGTGATCTACGTTTTTCCCCTCTCCTTTTCTCTTGCTCTCTTCTGAAAATGCTTTGCAGCAAGGCTGGACCAAAAAGAGCAAACCTTCACTTTAAGAGATACAATGTGCTTTTAATCATTTCCTAATAAAATTTTGGCTTTAAAGAAGCCCATTTTAATCCTCTCTTTTCATCACCATGTCACCTAGGAGGGGTGAGAAAGAAAAAAAGGAAAGAATTCTACATCAATCACTTCCCTAGTGTTTATATTTTATCTTTGGGTTTTTTTCCTTTTCTGTGAGGATTTGCTAAGATCCTTCTCTTTCTGATAAACATTGAGTTATGGAAAAAAATCTTTCTTTCCATGCTCCCTCCATGATGTTTTCTTTCATGGACCATTCTTAACACAGATCTCTCTTTTTCTATCTACATGGACATTCTTATGGATTAAGCTTTATTTGACCCCTGCTATTTGTGATTTGAAGTAATTAATTTTTTTGGCATCTATTCAGAAGTTTAATAGCAAAAGACTCGTACTTTCAAATGTATAATTGCAAGTATGATTGCAAGTTTTTGTGTTTTCCCAAGTTTATTAGAAGGTGAGAGCACATTGTAAATACTTCTGGGCAGCCAGAGCTACCAGGAAAATATACTGCTCAGACAGACTCAAGTTCCTGCAAACTTTTTAGTATCTGCTTAATTTAATTCATGTGAATGAACCCACTGAAATCAAGCGAAGTGTTTATGAGAGTCACTTGAACAGGCACTTAATACTCTGTATGAGTGGAAAATAAGCTGCTGTTTTGTTCAAGAACACAGCCTAACTCACCTTTTCAGCTATTAAACTATTTCACTGTAAACTGTAACTCTTTCAGGCAGATCAAGATGTTCTAGGCACAGCCTATTAGTTTGTCACCACCACCCCCTGTACTTCCAAAACTTTATTGACAAGTAATAATCAAAATCTCCCTAACAAATTATCGGCAACCACCTACTGCTCCAATCCCTCAAGCCATTTCCACTTTTGCAGCAGCAGGCTCTTCAATCATTGTGCTAAGGTCGACATTAGTTTTTAAAACAAAGACCCTGACGAGAAAAGTAAAAACCAAGAGATTATTCATAGGAAGGTATATTATCACAGGTATATTATATGGACCAACTGCCATAGTACTATTAACAACTTCACAATAATTGGATTACACTGGGAGAACTGTAAATGGAAAAAGAGCGTTTAGGTTTACTCTGTTGCAGCATTATGGTGAAAGGTGAAAAAAGAGACATTTAGACCATTACTAAAGCTATTAAGGATTCACTGTATAAGCTTCTACTCGTCTCTGGTAATAAAGTTCATAAAAGCAACCCATGACTTAACATGGAAGACTTAAAGAATTAGATTTATAGTTCTTCCAACTAAATTGTATTGGAAGAAGAGGGAACTTACTGTGTATGAAGTCACTGACTGGACCAGTGCACTTGTCTTAAGCATTAGTAATAATTCTGTACAGTGAATTTATTCATAATTCAAGGCAAGACACAATAATGGCTCAATTCTTATTCTCTAAGAGGTATTTCTATCCACAAGAGCTGAATAAGTGCATAGTCTTGAAAGCAGTGGCTGTGATTGCTTCTGGATTCAAAACCATGTTAAATATAGTGCTTTACACATTGACCTTGCAAACATTTATACAGAAGAGTAACTTTAAGATATCCAATATATTTAATCCACTATCTCGCACAGAACAGGATTATATTCTGTTAGCACTGTACAAACACAGAACAAAAAGACAACCTACTGCCTTCAGAAGCCTACAGTCCAAGTTCAGAAAAAGAGAAGTCTTTGCATCATCAACAACTGATGTCAGATTTTCAGTGCAAGCTCCTAACTGATGTCAGATTTTCAGTGCAAGCTCCTAAGAAAATTATGTTTATGTGGTGGCACTGCATGTACAATGTATATATATGCTTTTGGCTGCTCATCCCTACCTTATAGTTCTAAATCCATTGACTGATTTCAATCATATTTGACAGAGAGAGAGAGAGCGCCATATGGCTGAAGTAGCCATACTGGTTCATGCCACACGTCCATCTAGATCAGTAACCTGTCTCCAACAGTGGCAAACAAAAAAGTCTAAGAATGGGGGAAGCATATAAATAAAGATGCTTCCCAAATATATTTTCCAGCCTTCAGCAATTTGCAACTCAGGCAGTTGGGCTGTTACTTCAGTTTTTAGCAGCTGGCTGCTTGGATAAGCACAGGCTTCTAGGTGGAACTGCCTGACCCATCAGCACAATAGAGAACATTGTGTTTGCAACTTCTAATGTTTAGTCTTCAAAAATCAAAGCATATGTACAATTGGTCAACCAATCTGGGCTGCTGCTACTCATTTCTATAATCATTAGATGCAGCTCAGATTTCTGGGCACACTGCAGATGCAGAACTCGCTCAAGCAAACAGGAACTCAGTTGGAAGGCTACAGAATTACAGGGCCCAAAATTCTAGACTAAATCTGCAGCTTGGGAAACAGCGTCTAACATTATAACTACTTGTTCAATTAAACCTTCTGTTCCTTTTAAAAGAGCCCAAAACAATGTCACCTCTGACACAAAAATCTCCAGTTCTGTGCCATTGCCTTTTTCTACACAACCAGAGTATTTTTTAGGTTTAAATATTTAACATAGCATTTGATAAACTCTTAAAACCACATCTGCAAACATGCCAAGAGAATAAATTTCTAAAGCATGAAGCAAGAATATTTTTTTCCTAGTCTGGCTTGACTCCTAATAGTAAAATTTTTTGAAATATAGACTAGCTTTACTTATCTTCTCTAATAATGTATTCTAAATTGAATTAACAATCCTTCCTGCAGAAGCAAACCTATTGTCTGAATATTCTTTTCCCTTCCCATGAAAATTAAAGAGGAAGCAGAGCTGACATCCAAAGACGACATACATAAAACTTCTTTACTCTCTTCCGGATATTTCAGGAATCCAGTATTATGGATAGGCAATTCACCTTGGTCATCAATGTTATATAGCTATTCACTACCACAAAAGAAAGATCAGATTTTAAGTACTGTTTATGAAATATTCCTGGTCTGTCATGCAGTGTTACTGCCCAATAGTAAAATTGAAACTGAGCTTCCTATCTGCATCACTAAATCTTTTTTCAAAGCCAGAGCTTTTTTTTTTTTTTTTTTTTTTTTTTTTAACATTACCATATAAAAATAATTACGCTCTTTATTTGAAAAAAGACATTATTATGCAGGACATATGGAAACTTCTGTAGAGGATACCACAAGCTGGGAAAACTCTTCATTTGACACAGGGCTGTTGGCAGATATGTTCATACTCGTTACTTTCCCTCACAGCTGCTCTGTCTTCACCAGAACCACGGGATTAAATATCATTGTACCAGATAACATCATATTTATCAGAGGTCGCATCAACCTACACTGACCTCAAAACTACACTTAATTATCTCTGAGAACGACTTACAGTGTTCAAATAAGACCTAATTGCCTATCATAAAGGGGCTTTATAAGACTGTATGTAGGAGTGAGGACTCTGATGCTGCATCAAGATCAGCCAAAGAGTCGCAATGTTTAATATCCTTCTTATCATGAATAAGGACTGGACTTTATATTTCCTGACCATTGTAGGTACCTGAATTTGTTCTTTATAAATGAGAAAGATAAACGTGGCCACATGACCTACAGAAGGGGACAACGGCACACTCTTACCTGAAAGGCGTACGGCCAGGACAAACATGCTAAAGATCAAGGCAGTTATATTACAGTGACAGAGTGATGCTGATTAATATTTTAGTCAGAAGACCAGAGACATAGCAGAGGCAGATGCAAAACTTGTTTCGCACCTTTTGTGATATGGAGCGTGCGTGTTGCATTGAATGGCATTAACATGCTCAGGGGTATTTTAACACCCCTTATTCCAAAGACAAGATCAGGCCTAGGCAATGACATAAAAACAGAGTGAGAGGAAAAAAACAAAAGTCAGGGGGTTGCCTAGTAAAACAGGAATAACACAAAACAAATCTGGGCCTGTTACTTCAGTGCTGTCTAAAAAAAGTCCCCTAGTCCCCCACCACGACCACCCTCCCCGTGGGGTGGGCCCGGCTGCCTCTCCGAGCAAGGACGATTTGCCCTGCAGCTTCGCACAGCCCCAGACTAGGCCCAATGCCACCCCATCGCTGTCCTTTTGCTGGGTGGAAGTTGGTCTCTCTACATCTGCCTTTCATTTTAACTGTTTCATCCCTACTCTTCTCGCTAAAATAATTAATTTCAGCCGAAGTACCAACGCGCTGCCCCCAGTGTGGCGTGAAAGGGAACCATTCCCACTCAAACGCCAAGCCCGTCTGCTCCCTGTGGCCACATTCAGAATAAATTTGGAACACCTCAAATGACATTAACAGAATTCAGCTACTGTAAAATACTGGGAATGACCCCCTTTGAGAGGAAGAAGGACGAAAGCACATTTATCTTCAGCATTATCCCTGAAGCAGCAGACCTTCGTATCCGTGCCAATGGAAAGGGCGTAAAGGAGCTGAGGGAACATCCAACTGGGTTAGGAGACTGTTAGAAAGGGCTTGGGAGCAGTTGGGAAAATTGGTCAGGGGCCAAATATGTCAGAGAAAACATTGGACGGGGCCGGGGGAGTGCTGGAGAGTTCTCCACATTCAGTCCAAAGCCAAACCAGGAAGCTTCCATTCTGTGAGCACTGAGTTTTTGAGAGCTTTTTCTATTTCCTTATGCCGCCTCTGCCCTAGGTGTTCATTAGTTTAAGAACCATGGGGCCATTAAAGCTAAGTGGAATTATACAGCATTATCTGTGAAAAGAAACAGCTATTCCACCAGGCAATGCCACGTCATTTTGGATCCCTAGCTAATGCCGCCCTGTCACACGGACACTATGCTTTAGTTTAATCAGTATGAAGAATATTAACACAATCAGTCATCTTAGAGCCAGGTTTCAAATTAGCCTCGCATTCCAATCTTAAACCTCTAATACAGTTTAAATGACCTTCAGATCAAGTAGATACAAGCAGGAAAAGATTGTAGGCCCTGATAAATGAGGTCTATATTTCTTTATTTTACTCCAGCAAAGACTGAGGCATTCGACAGATCCTTTGGAGACAGTTTTGTATGTCAGCATTTAGCAGGCTGTAGCTAGGGCTGCAAAGCAGTTTCAGTAACAAACTCTTAATGGGAAATTCTCCCCCTGAGAGACTGATGTTTTTAATTCTTGGTCTCTCCCCTGTGATCCCAGATTGTTTTAGAAATACGTTAAGAGCTTTCTTCATGTTACGAGGACTACTCTTTTCTGTCTTCATAGATGTAAGGATAGGTACAACAGTTAAGCAGCACAAGACTTGGAAGGAAAATATTTTTAATTCATACCTAGAACACTTCCGAACAGTTCTCTCTAACGCTTACACCTTCTCACAGCTCTTTTCTGTAGAAATGCAGCGATTTCAGGCTTCTCGCATCCTCTTAATGTAAGACAGCGGTACTGTCTATTTTACAGTTGGGAAAGGGAGGCAGAGAGATATCACTCTGATTCATCCCACCTAACTTTGGGATGTACCAGCCCCTAGGGACAGAGACAGATACCTCTCGAGATCAGTTTTGCCTACCTAGATCTGAATAGTCCTCTGGAAGTACTTTTTTTCCTACTGATCTATCATGCTGACCTACACTTCCAGCTTGACCCTCTCAGAAAGACTGGATGAATCCTTGCTTAAATGAGTTGCGGAAGAAGTCCGGGCAGAGCAGAAAGCAACATATGAGAAGACAAACTGAGAAGCAGGATCAACAGACACGCCATAAATTCCGTGTGCCACTAACCTTAAGGATCTTCTTTTCCAATACATGATGCTCCCAGACCCAAGTCTTTCATCCGTTCAAGACCACTTACCCTAACACTGGTACCCGTGACTTACAGCAATGCAGCAGCACTTTGCAGAGCTAGGAGCTCTGAAGTACAGTTATGGGTACAGTTATCTATACCACAGATGTCCTATCTGACATGTCATATAAACTGTGCCAAAAAGTCAACATTTTCAGTATGGGAGAAATTAAGTTTTCCCCTTACCTGCCTTTCCACCAAGGAATAAATGGAAATCTGAGGAAAGAGTTATAAGAAACCTATGCAACTATATATCACCTCAGAAGGTGCACAGACTAGTTTTTGTAACTACTATAAAACCACCGCATTTCATTTCTTCAGAACAGCATGTATGACTATGATGTGTTTCGTATCAAGGTACTTTATTACAGAACTCAGTAGTATTAAACAGTTAAAACTTCTGTACAGTGTACATGACATTTACTGTTGTCCTTCATTATATGGAGCATCTCTCTGGAACTGCTATTTATTTTCCAATCTTTTTTTCTAATGAGTTTGTTCTATATTTGTATTGTAAATGCCTGTCTCTATTTATATTCTGTTTCTGAAACTTACAGCATAGCCTTCTCTGTTTACAAGTCAATAGTCTTTTTCTTATGGAAATTACCTTATCCCAAAACAAAGAAAAAAATCTGAACCTTTTAATTCTTGCAAATTGTTTTTCTTGAATTTGGGGTTTGGGATTTAACTGATGCCAGGACAGAAAAGCGCTAATAAGCAGAGTGCAGAGGATACAGCCCAAACCCAATGGCAAATTTTCAGCTCAATGTTGTTAGCAAACGGATGTTTTTCTTCCTCCCTCCTCACCCTTCCATACCCATGCATTTATTTTGAGTCTGATCCAAAGCCTATTTAAGCCAGTGGGAATCTGGATTAAGCCCATTCTAAACATATTAAAAGTAAATCAGATCTTGAAATTTCTTTCATGAAGGGAAGGATCCACTTTTGATAAAAGCAGTATGTGCAAAAGTCTCATACGTTCTGTGCACAGGAAAAACAGCCATGCTGCATTTTCCACAAAATGCACATAGCTGGGCAAATTTATGACTTTAAAATGTATGCCAAGTTATAAGGGACATGAGACTACTCAAAGAGAACAGCTAGGGTTATACTTAATGATGCAAGCTTTTTTATCCTGTAGTGGGAACTTACACTTCTGAAGATGTCTCTAAATAGACATTTCTTAAAGTAAAAGTTCACTCACAATGTAGAAGAGAAAGTGAGCAGAAGTAGACTACTGGAAATTACCTCAGACCCATTATGTCAATCCATGATCACGTACATATTTTTAGTTTTTAAAAAACACTGTAATTTGCAAGAATTTTACAAGATTAAAGGCCACAGGAAAAATATATCATCCAGACATCCAAAACAACACTCAACTCCTTTAATTTCCCCACTTTGGAACAAAAAATATCTTTTCGTCAGCACAGAAAGAATATTCCAAATTCTGCCAATCCCATTATCTTCTTAGATAGGGCAGTAGGCCTGTATTTTTCAACAGCAAGTAGAAGGGAAAAGATGCTTTCAATTCAGCCCAAGAAATAGCTTGTAGAAGTTTATTTTGTAGACACAATAAAATGAATAAAACTTCCATTAAAGATTACTCGGCCACCTCCTGAAAACAGAAGCATGTCAAAAGCTGATGGGGGGCGGGGGGGGGGGAATATTTTATTTTCCCTGCCAATTCTTCAATTAACTGTCTTTCTCCCACTGGGAGAACAGTGACATTTCTTCAGGAAGAACAATGTCAAAAATAAGGAAACAAAAGTTTATTTCAGCTAAAATTTGACTTTCAACAGTCCAACGTGCAGATGGTACCCAATGAAAACTCTCGTGCACAATATAGGAAAAATACAGACCAAAATGGTCTGTATTTCTCTTTCTTTCAGAGACTTAAAATGAACAAGATTTATTGAATATATATTACAGTTATAATATAATATATAACAGTACATAATACATTACAGTATTAGTTTAATTAATACAGCATCGTTATTACTGCTATATGAAGAAAGAAATTATAAATGTTAAAGTTCAGTGCTGGGAGACGTTAACTCAGTCCAGAGATTTCCTACCTATATTCACAAACCACCCAGCTCGGAGAGCTACCCACAGAAACCTACGCAATTTCAAGGGCATTGATTCCCTATCAGCAGGGAAAGAAATCAAGTCCTGTCCATATTCCCTGGTCCAGAGAAGGTGAAAGCATCCTTTAATCTCTGTGACAAAAAATAGACAGCAATTTACCTGAAGTGATATTTTTTTGTAGCTTCCCTCTCCCTTCCCCAAATCACAACACAAGCAGCCTGAAGTGCATTTCTCCGGGAGGAGACATAACACATACCGCTCTTAATCAGTTGCGCTAATTAACTAAGGCACAACAGGACGATGATCAGAAAAATTTTTGAACACAAGAAAGAAGAGGTCCAGAGTATGGATGTAAAGGACATAGGGGACTACGGTGAAAAAACAGGAATCATCAGATACCTGCAAATAATGTGAATTCCCCACGAATAAACTAAAAAGGCAGTAAATGTGCTATCAGAGAAATGCATCAACCAGGAAGGGGAAAACAGATGCTCAAACGCGTCAGTTCAGTTCTTTGGTTCCCATCCAACTCAAGCAGTGTCCATTTTCTCAGCGGGTTAAGCTATTTGGAGAACTGTCAGTCCCTAAGAAATATTTACTCCTCACTGCCTTAAGAGAAATAGCTTAGGGAAATGTGCAGGGTCTCTGATCAAAGCTCAGGCAAGTCTTTGTTTTGGTTTTAGTATTCTGGTACCTAGGGTTGTCCTTCCTTTTTTTTTTATTTTGTCAGAGCAAAGAATGCTAACGGTCTGTGGCTGTGCATGACTGGCTAATACGAACAAGGACTGAGAGATCTGCAAACTGAATACCAACTCACCCAGGAGCGGCGTTATGACTAATAAGAAGCTTAATCTGAAGTTTGTAAAAATGGATTTGTGTCTAAAATCAAGACTAGATGCTAAGTCTTCCTTTTCTTTACAAAAAAAAAAAAAGAAAAAGCAACTTACATACTCTTCGCCCCACAAATCAATGCATTATAGATACATTCCTCTGGATCTGTCTTTAATTATTAATTACCATTCAGCTTTGCAGTGACTCTCATGGTTATTTCACACTGACAGACCAGAGAAAAGCGTCCACCCCACTTCAGCTAGAAGAGGGGTAGGGGGATGGACAAAAGTAAAAAGGGGGTGGGGGAAATCACTGAGCCTCCAAGACAATCTGTTTATTTTATAGTTTCAGAAGATGATGCTGTTTAAAATTTTATTTTCAACACCAAAAGAAAAGGACAGAAATAAAAAATTAAATAACTGCCTGGAGCTAAGTGTTTCCTATCCAGAATGCTTAGAATTGAGCTGCAAATCCATGGAAATAGATATTTCTTAAAGGAATTGCAACTACAACCTTAATTCCAGTAATGTTCAATACAGTAAAGTATAATGATCCTCATAGCAGATAATGGCAGATAATGATCACAAAAGCTAAATGTTTTCTACCTAAGTTCATAATGAATCCAACTGGATAAAGGCTACGAGGTAAACATTTACTAGGGTGGTAGATAAGGCAATTCTTTCCTGAGGTAAAAAGAAATTGAACTAAAAAAAAAAAATTATACAGAAATAAAACATTTTCTGATTTCTGTACTTAGGCATCTCAGCTTGTAAGGCATTTTGTCGTCCAGGTTTTAGATTCACTAAAATGTAGGTTCTACCTCCTAAGATGTACCTGTAGTCTAACTTACCCTAAACATTATTTGTATTTTGTGTAAGATCCTATGATTGTTCCTGAAGGTTTATGCATCAGAAGCAGGCATGATATTCTGATTTATTCTAAATGATTAATTTGATAATTTGCTCTTATATTAGGAAGGGTGGGACAGGGACAAAATTCCCACAGTCAAGACTGTTTGCCTGTGACACAGGGGTAACGAGAAGATGGTCTCTCGATGGAGCAATGAGGCAGCAACAATTCCGGGCAGTGGAAATGGCCCTTGTCAAGCACAAAACACAATCATATTTCCTAAAAAGGCTCTCTGCATAAAGAGGTGGTAAGCCAAAGATCTAGTTTCTTTGCATCCATTATCTCAGGCATTGCCTCATCCCAGGCTGTGCTCTCCTCAGCTCCCTGAAGGAGCATACGCTTGTTGGGGGGTCGCTTGGGCAGGTGGGACTGCCCCTGGAGCCAAACGTGTCCAGGAGGAAAAGGGATCTCTCCTGACCTCCTGCAGACTGATGCTCTGAGGTGCCAGATAATTATCATCTTGCTTGAAATTTGCAGCCATTATGAACACTCAAACAACACCACTCAAATGGCCCTTGAATGAAAGGAATAAACTGAAGGCATCTCAGCTGCAAAGTCCAAAGCTAGAAGGGATCATCTCGTCCTTCCTGTCCAGCTTCCTCTCTTCCTTCCCCTCCAGGCCCAAACACATGTAACTCAGAAACATGCTTAAAGCACATCGCTCAAAATACAGCTACCTACATTTCAAAAAACCTACAGCTCCTACATCTTCCTCTAGTAAAGAGTCTCAGTATTTATTTATGCAGACAGCCAGGTAATGACGACTTATTTCTAGACTAAATTTGTCTACCTTCAATCTTTAGCTATGGGATCTTGTCATGTCCCTGTATAGGAGATTAAAAGGCCCCTGCTGACAAGTACTTGTATATTGAGAATATGTTTATGTACAGCAATCACATTACACCTCTTGACCTTTTCTCTTTGATAAGATTAATGACTGGCCTCCCTACAACTTACCTCATACAGCTAATTTCCAGCATCTGGATCATTTTTTGTGGGTCCTCTCCCCACCCCTCACCCCTTGTCTTCAGAGTATGTCCTCTAGAATTGAGGACACTTCTGAGGTGAGGGCACCAGATCTGAACAACAGCAGCTACCAGCGGCAAAGGCAAGTTAATTTTCCAACTTGTACTTGAGATACCCTTTATGGGCAGCCCACAACCAGCTTACAGGAGCCTCATCACAGGTTTCCATGAATAGTGATTCTGGAATAAGCCAACATAGTGCTGCTGTTGGAGAGCTACGTTAAACATTTTGTTCTTCTTTCCCTAAAAGGGAAAGATCACTTGGCAAATGCCTAATAAAATTAGGGCATGCAGAGAGGGGATTAAATGAATGCAGATACATACAAAAATAATCAGCATTTTTTCAGCCACGCCACCAGGTTCTCCCCAAGAATCCAAGAACTTTCCAAGCCCAGACATTATTCATCTCTCAGACTCCAAAAAGCTGTTTCTAATCTGTCTCCTCTTGCTTAGCCTTAGGCTTTGTAGACCTCCACCTCCACCTCCAGCAATAATTATTCTAACTAGTCTCTGCTTCCCTGGGCTAATTGCCAGTAGAATCCAACTGATTTTCTGCAGAAGAAAGAGCAAGTTTGTCAAGAAAAAGTCTGCAGCTGGAGACAAGGCGGGGGGGGAGGAAACAGTCTTCCAAGTTCAGTTCACAAATACAGAGAGGAATTTCAGCATCAACAACAAACCTCACGAGCCCTCTTTGCCACACCAATTCAGTTTAAGTATATGTTGAGAAAGCTACCCCCCCAATAACCTTACACTGACTTCTGGGTTGCTACTTCCCAAAGCAGCCTTCCACCCTGAGAGTCTTATATCATTTTTTTTTTTACTTCCTGATGTACAGCTCTTCATCTGGCTGTATTAAAATAAATTTTGCTGGAACTCCATCATCTAATCAGCCATTTCAGATTATCCTCGCAACAGCCTTCATTATTTTAGCAATTTTCGTGCCATCTACAAACTTAAGAACAAAATTCACATCAGTGTCCATATCAGTGATTGAAAAGTACAGAAATACTGACTAGCACTGGATTCAGAACTAAAGCCTAGAAAATAAGGTAATGAGTTTTCACAAAATTGTGAATTAAGTCCCTACTGCTTCCCTGAGGGAGATTTCTTTTTTTTCTGGCACTTGCCCCAAATAGACTGTTCTAGCTGGTGGAAAACACACTCTGACTTCTGCAGCTGACAGACCTGCCTCGGACTGTAGACACCCAAGATCCTTTTTTCAACACTAAGCCATCATTTAAATTCACAGCTTTTAAGGAAACACCATGTGTTCCAACTGTCATATTTACCCAACACTAAAAAGCCTACCAGGAAAAATAAATTTTACTCTCATAATGCAATGGGTTACATTCCTAATTGCAGAACTGGAAACAGTTAAAAAAGGGAACTGTTCACTGTATGACATCATGCTTAGCACTGAAGTGGCTCCAGTGTTTCAGTTAGCTTGAGGGCTTTCAATGTGCTTGCTCCAATCAAAAGACACTCACTCACCTCTCCATAACTCCCTTCTTCGTCACCTCTCCAGGAAAATGAGGCTTTGAATTTGTACTTAATATCACCATTATAACTGAGCACTCTCTACCCTCCTCTCTTCTTTCAAACTGGGTTTCTCTCCTATCCCTTTTTTCTCAGAACTGGAATACAAGGTGCAAAGGCAAAGATTTATATAACTCATCCTTCCAGGTAGCATTGAGCTTCTCATGGCAAGTTTGGCATATAAACTAAGGCCCTTTACATCCAGGTACTTGTGGGGATCCTACCATTGATATTTATTATTCAGCAACTCCCTATCAACAGCTACATACAAAATCTAGAATACTGTGTCCATTTTTGGAATCCTGCTGATCCCAAAGATTGACAGACTGGAGCACGTCCAGTAGAGGATCACAGTCAGAGAGCTGAAGCACATGACAGATAAGGAAAAGTAAGGGAGCTCCATTTGTCTAGTGAAGAAGAGAAGACTAAGGCAGCATCTTCCACTGCCTGAAGAAAAGAAAGAGCAAACTCTTCCCAGAGTCTGAGAACAAGAGAAGAAAAATCACAAGCTGGAGGGTAAATTTCAGTGGGATATAAAAGGAAAAGTATTTTCACCATGAGACTAGTTAAGTACTAGGACAGGTTGCCCAGCAAGGCTGAGGAATCTCTATCCTTGGAGATCTCAGAATGTGCCTGGACCAGGCCCTTAACAACTTCATCTCACTTTTGATACAGGCCCTTCTTTGAGCAGGAAGGTGGGCCCAATAACCTCCAGATGTTCCTTCCAACCTCAATTATTCTGCAATTCCATGTCACATGAACTGCTTTTAAATTAATCTCATGTGCCTTAATATCTCGTGTGAATATCATATTTTAAGACAAAAGATTTCTTGATCAAATTTTTAAGTCCAAAACTTTAGAGGAAACGAAGTATATTTTATTACCATAACCACTTTCACCACTTTATAAAGAAAACAAAGTTTTTATTCTCTTTTCAGTAACAGCTTCATAAAAACATATTTGAATAATTTAGAATGTATCAGCTCTACTACTGCTATTGCAGTTAGCTCTTCTCACTGTGATAAGCAGACAGTAAAATGTCTTGTTTTTCCCCGAGATAAAGCAAGTTCAGAGATAGCATTTCTACTCACACTTTACAATCTCTAACTCAGTTTCATGGCATAATTTGTGGGCAGAGTACCAAGTACATTGCTAGGTTTCAGCTCTTCTTTACCTTTGCTGTTTTCATATCCTTTCTCATTATCACAGTATGGCAACAGAAACCCTATAGCTACAATAACTATAGCTTAACCTAGACCCCTTGAAAAACATTCAGGATTAATATACGCACTTACTAATGAGTATGACTAATAACAGTCTCTTCCTCCCCCAAAATGACTTTTAGTACACCAGTAGCTGTACCCAGTGACTTGGTCCCAGTCATTATGCAGGTTAGCGGCAGAGCTGGGACCAGAGCCGAGGCCTTCTTGAAGTACCCCACCCTCACCACCAGACCATCCTGCCTTCACACTTCTCAACCACTTTTTCCAGTGGGATACTATAATTCATTTGTATATATGGTTAAATAAATCAATAAAATCAACAATAGGCTTTCCTAATTTGTGATGGTAAACATTATGAATTTAGGAGTATTTGTTACAGACTAGCAAGTGTATTTTTAATTGTGATGCTTAGAGTTGAGCCAATAATTTTCCCCAGAGAAGGAGCAAGAAATATTCTAACTTCTTTTCCTAAGCACTGTTATATACACTTTTGCAAAGGGGGGGCACTATATACCAGTGATAAACAAATGATCTTCCAATACACGGTCTATAAGATGTTTTGAAATATTCTGGGTGAAACAGTGCACTGAAATATAACGCCACATCATATGCTGTCATTTTTGAGGTAAAACTGTATGCTGTTGCAGTGTGCCTTTCACTCAAATTCATATCACTGAAAAGCAAGGGGAGAAAGGTAGTGGCAGGATGGCTCATTTTGACAAAGTACCCTGTAGCAACCATATCAATTAGGTTTGCATAGATCTCCAAGTGTGAGGCAGTTAATGAAACACTGATCATTTTCCCCAACTCTAACTTAGACATGTTAATTAAAAATTAGAGGAAATCATCATCATATAAAATGAGTTCACTGAGAGAGAGTATAAAAATACCTACCAGGCAGTGCTCTGTACATGAGACTTCTTTTCAACACTAATTAAAATGGATATTTCTGCACATGCAAGTCTACTCAATGAAACGCAAATAATAGTGTGAGTTTAACATTTAATGATGTCTCTGTTAAAGAGAAGACTTTCATTCAGGAATGCTATAATTTACTCTGAGTAAGATCCATTTAATCATCATGTTTACTGCCTCCTTTTTCTTCCTACATTTCCTTTTTCTAGCCAGCCATGCAATTGGCAATTTAAGATTTAAATTCTGACCACTTAAGCCTTTATCTATTGCATTTCCCAACCCCCATCTTTATTTTCCTCCTTGTACCACAGATGATCTAGCTGAAAATCTTCCATAGTGACAAAATGAGCCGGTTCCACCAGCGAATAAAACCCTGACGAGTCCAGCTTCACCCCACAGCGGAGGAATTCCCCCTGGCAGCAGGATGAGTCCAGTTCAGCTGCACAAGTGAAAAGAAGGGAGCTACAGAAAGCTTTGCAGAGGGGGGGAAAGAAGCCAGGTCAAAGGGAATCAGGAGAAGAGGGGAACTGGTCTGGAGGCTCACATCCTGAACACAGAGAATTTAGAATGAGTTCCTCTGATGGTAAATTTTCAGCCTCTTAAGGAAGTGTCCTTCACCTTAACTCCCCGTGAGCAGAGTAAAGATACAGTAATTCTTTGGTTTCCTCACATAATCCTTGGTTTGCTAAAACTTTACGGTCTTTGAGACAAACGCTTTCTCTCGTACACATGTAAAGCATTCAGTGGGATGAAATTCTGACCTTGACGGAGATCTTAAGGAAATACAGAGTGGTTAGCAAAATTAAAGGATGCAACATCAGGCTCTCCATAGACTGGCAATGCCAGGATTAAAACCACTACGTCTTTGCCATCTCTGTCTCTCTCCTGTCTGCCTGTGCCCAGATAGCCCTGGTTCCCAGTCTACCATGGGAATCTCTCATTACCCAAATCAGCTTCTCATGCCTGTGTATTCACAAGCAAAGCTGCTAACTTAGAGGAGACTATTTTTAGCTAGGGTGCCTGGTTTCCCAGAGCGACCAGGGCTATAGCTGCAAAGCATCTCTTTCACATCTCCTACCACAACGAGGTGGAGCAGCCAGCCCGGGCAGCAGGGCTGCTAGAGCAGGATGAGTGAGCGCGCTCTGCCCTGAGCACTCACTGGACTCTAACATAACATTAACTCTTCTGAACACGTTGGCTTAAATGAAAAATTTAACAGACTGCAAAGAGAAGACTGAATCTATACCCTACACATTCACAACAAAATGATTAACCAAACTTCTTTTTTATTAAGATGTACATGAGTGGCTGAGCAAGGGGAGATGAGTCACTTCTCTTCGCGAGCCCAGAGAGATTTCTGTTAAATCCATCCTGCAACTGCAGCGTAAGTGGAAGGAGTCTGGGCTAGTAGCCCGCTATGAAGAAGAAAGAAAATAATGGTGTATTGTGAAAACCACAATGGAGGCTAATGGCCAAAAATGTCATGAATCGCTGTCTTAATCAATGCTACTAATCAAAAAAAAAAAAACAAACAAACAACAAAAGCCACTGACAAAGTATTTTTATTGTTACACTGCACACAAACACACAGTGAAGACCTCAGAACCTTTCAGAGCAAACGGACCCATAGCTTAAGAAAAAAAAACCTAAAGAAAAGCAACGCAGCTGCAGCAAGTGGCCACAGCTCACTGCAACAAGCATGGACTTGTTCAGCTGCATGAGCAACGTGTTCCAAGCCTGAATAGTGACTTTCTCAAATACTTGTCATAAACTTGAAATGACCCTTCCCTACCACCCTGTGCACGGTGCTCAAAGGGGACAGAAATCATGACCTTTAGGAAGCATGGAACCACAGGCTTCTATTTAACAAAAGGAGTTTAATATATTAGTTGTGCCACAGAAGGGACAGGCAAGTTCACACAGTTCCCTACTGCACAAGACATTCCCTCAACAAAAAAAAGCTCAGTCTAAGTGTGCAGGATTCCCAGAATCAGAATCCCATCCAGCCAACACTGCGACAGCCCAAAGGAGATTCAAATTGGGAGGAGCTAACCCTGTACTTCCAGCACAGAAACCGTGATTCAGCAAAGCACCCAGGCACATACCAAGTATTCATTGAATTAGGGCTCAACTCCTAAAGCTCATTTTCTAAAGGACAACTGTGTTGCTGACCTAGACAGCAGCAATTCGTTCCAAACCAACTTTTATTCCATTCATACCATGGGCTAGCAAACGTCATTGATCAGCTGCAATTTAGAATTAAAGAAAAAATGCATTGCAACAAGTTTTTTTTTATTAGTCTGTTTTAATTCTGATGTTCCTACTGCAGGAGTCAATTCTTCAAACGTGACTGAATTTTAATATAATAAAGAAGAGTGCCATTTAATTGATGCTCAACTAAGATTTCTTTTATAACACACACCAGAATTTTGTAAATTATCTCCTACATGCCTGTAGCACCTTGGAAGCACCCAATATTTCAAATCTATTTATAGTATTAAAGTGTAGTTGGATAAGCTGTGAGGTTGTTTCTGTCATGCTTCTGTAAATAACAGAGGTGTCATGGGCTGTTGTTTGGTTTTGTTTTGTTTTTTTAAAAAACAGACACTTCATTTCAGCATCTAATTCTCACCCCCATGAGGATGACTATGTTCATTACACCGATGAATTTCTGCTTTTAAGAATGTCTCAGTGTGAAAGAATAAGACTGGCAATCGCAGTTAGGATAAAATTCTTCCCACGAAGCCAAAATTGGCTGCTCTGATTCTTTTTTCTTTCCTTCTCTACAGACTCAGTCAGGGTTATATGAATATCTCCTGTGACATGAATGGGATCACTTATACAGTCCATTGTGATGCATCAGAATAAGTCCCATTAGATTGTACATGAATATATCAAAACCCCTATACCTTCTTAAAGCTGCATCTCCTTTTCTGAACCAGATCATTTCATTTTAAACAAAGCATTGGTGGCTTGGGGAAAAAAACCAAAACTTTAAGAAGTCATCTGTCCACAAGCCATTCAGCATACCTATAGACTATCTTTTAAAAGAATCTTAAATAATATGATATATTCTACTGCTGTAACATCCGGTAGCTGCAAAGTACTGTAAGTCATACTAGAAAAAAGCTAAGAATAACCTGTCTCCAAGAGGATAATACCAGATATGTTAAAGCAAGAAGTCTCCCCTTAATAGTTATAACCTTGCAAAAGTACACTGCACCATGAAAAAGAGTCCTTCCTCAACCAATCCTTTAAGACCAATTTATATCCTTAAGACAATCTCCTGATACTCACTGTAGTTTCAGCCTAGAAAATGAACTAATTTTATAAAGAATAAGCCTTAAAATCTGCAAAAATTATCCGTACCAGTGAGATCCTGTTATGGACGTCTATCTCACAGAGATGACTTTCTAGCAACTTCTTCTGCAGACTGTAAAATCATCATCTGTTGAAACAATGCTTCATTGCAGCTGATCAGGATTTGGAAGTGACAGTATTAACTAGCTCAAAACTATGAAACAGCTCTTAAAATTGTGCATATAATTTGCACCAATTTACAACCAGATCTTCCTCACAAAAGTCAGTATAATATGCACTTCTGCTATTTTTTTCTTTTGGTGGAAAGCCGTATTTCCAAGCATTCCTTTCTTTTATGAACATATCTAACTCATTGCTAGACTACAAATATTGTCCTTAAAACAGCAAATCATGTTGCTGATAATGTGAAGGAAAAATTCATTTTACTGTAATCCCCTTCTCCCAGCGTGGAGAGAAAAAAGAAAGGAATAGGAACAAGCTCAAAAAATAGCAAAATTTCCTAAAAAATTTAAAGCTAAGAAAGAAAAATAAAGCATTCAGCAACGCGCCTAGTTGTGCTTCATCTGCAGTTGGTTTCATTTAATGGCATTGCATACAGGCGGCACATCGGTAACCAGGCTCAGACTGCCTACTTTAAATCTAAAATTAAGATGAGCTGAGTCCAGTTGCTGCTCAGGAAGAGCTACAGTGCTCACGGCGTGCAAACCTCTCTCATGATAAGGTTTCACAAGCAGTCGAGGACATTTAACCACTCATTTTCTTTCAAAGTTTCACCACCTGCTTTACATAAACAGCTGCTGAATCGGAGTTAGGCTGTAGTTCGACACTACAGCAGAGCTACCCTGAGGGCTCCTAAAAAAACCACCCAAGCGCTGCATCAGTATTAACTCACCCTGACAGTTCAAATCTGATGAACAAACTCTGAAAAGTTAATTTTCTATTGTCAAGCTTTACGTTGGCTCAGGTATTATCCACCTGCACTGTTCCAATCACCCCTATGGATCAGGTAACATCTGTCTTCCAGCATCAGGCACGGAGCCAGCACGGATTTCACGCTGTGCTGCCTGGTTAATTTGACAGTGCTGCTCCAGATCACACTTGGGCTGCTGGATGATGAAGGAGCGCCTGGTCTGGGATTAACAATCACAAAGCCAGACTCTTATTTCTGATTCACACCAACCTGGGAGAAGCAACAGGCTCCCAAGGGGGACAGAGCAACAGCGTGCTGGCCAACGCGCTCCTGTCCTGCGGGACTGCACAGCCCAGGGACTAAGGGGAAGAGAGCAGGCAGGGCCATGCCCAGAGCCCGCAGGAAAACCTTCCCCCAAGACCGTGCGCCGAGGCAACCCTGGGCATGGGCACCTGAAGGCAGTCAGAGCCCGTTCACTGCTATGCAGCTCCAGCAGTCAAATTTCTCTTACCGAAGGTGGGCACAGGGACACAGCAACACGCTCACAGCAATCTGCTCACGCTGCGGAGCCAGAAATGTGGGTGAATTCGCTCTCCGGCCATCCTCGACTGAGCAGAGTTGTACAGGTGTAATTCTGACCAGATCAGCCTGGACCATGCGGCATTACAAAATCCAGCCGTGTATTTCAGATGCCACCTAGGTTATTTGCCGTTCAGTGGAAAACGTTGAGACACACTGTCAGTCTGGGACCCCATTACTGGATCTAATTTAATGGTGTTATAAGCTGATAACAAAGATCCCTGGCATTTAAATTTCTTTTTTCTTAAAATCTCCAAAGACAGAAATGGCAACACTCTGAGGCTATAACAAACTTAGGTGAACCACGAGTGTGTGTAAGGGGAGAGAGCATAACCTCCATAGAGCACAGGAAGCAACAGTTTGGTGTAACGATGTTGGCTGTAACTCTTGTTTTCCCCGATGACTGTTTCCATTGCAAAATTTATCTTAGGTTACAAATAAGCAGAAAGTCTGTAACAACCGAAATGTAAATTATTCCTTTTTACAGAATATTTTGAGTAAAATAAATTCCACAATTCCCCTATACCTCACTGCTAAGGTGACTGACCATGACTTGTCCTCCAAAACCCACAAGTTTCTGTATCCAGCTGGTTTCCACAGTACAGCAAGAATGAGGGTGACTGAGTCACATCACTTAATCCAGTGATGAGCTAAGTGTCTTGTTAATATAAAGACAGTCTTACTCCTACTGTGGAGTTTTTCATGTTAGGATTAGATAGGGTTTTTTCTTAGTAAGTAAATAAGCTTCACCAAATTTTGCCTAGTTACTTTAAATGAAATATATGCATCATCATTAGAAGAAAATCCTAAAGTTTTTTCTTAAACAGTGACTGCCAGACTCAAATCCTCCCTGTTTCAGAGACATACATGGACTAAAGGAGCAGCTCCATTCTCAATACAATACAAAAATAGTGTCTCGGGCTATTACAGAGCCCTGCAATATGCACACACTGTCTGATGTTTATTTTTCTTTTTTCTTAATTCTTGCAAAGAAGGGGGAGAAAATCTTTTTACCAGGGTTTGCTGTTTTCTTGATGACCCACACATTTGTTTTTCTGACAAACCTAAATATGAAACACAACTCTAAATGCTATTAAGTAGATGAGATGAGGTGATTAAGTAGACGAGATACTAACATTAAGAAGTAATAAACTGTAAATATCAAGAGATCCAAAAAGATGTACAAAATACATATAAAATACAAAAACTGTAAGATAGGCTCTAGAATCACTTAGACAGAACCCAGAAAATAATAAGCTATTAAGAAAATTTGAAAGCTTTTCTTACTATTTACTAAGAAAGATATACGTATCAGAAATCTTTATGCTACTGTTAGATAAAAAGAGATGTCCGTACATCCATTGTCAGAGCACTACTCCGCTTGCTGCAAAACAAGCAAATTGAGCTATTACTTGGGTGGTTTTCTTGTACTGCTAATGAATCATGGTGCTTTTAAAGCAACATAAAATTAAGAACAGATGCATTAAGTGTCCAGGGATGTTAACACCAGGTAGCGTAGGCGACTTGACATTTATGCTTTTGTGACAGCACCATAGCTGAGCCTGCATCTCAGCAGCGCTCTCTCTAAACACAGCCAGCCCTAATATCACTGCCCCTCTGTTTTAAAAGCTAAGGGAAGCAGAAAGGAACTCCCCGGCGAAGTACCATAGTTCACTAAAGAGACACCACCATAAAACCACACAGTCAGGCCTGCGTTTGGCACAATACTTGAGAAACACAACTGTCTCCGCTCCGTTCCCAGCACAGCGGCCTCTGACAGACACCAGGACTTTACACACTGCAGCAAGAAATAACCGTACGCCCAAGAGCTGCTGCAGCGGGGTCAGAACAATTCACAGACATAGGTGACAACCAGCTACTGGCCACTATAAGGCTGGGACAACGTGACAAAGGTGCAAAATGCTGGCAACTCTGTCAATTATGCCCAGACGTGGTCAAATTATTCAAGCTGCCAATTAACTGTCCAGGGTTATGGATGTAGCTCTCTGCAGAGCATGCTAAGGTTTATTCGCTGAGGTGCAGCAACAACTCAATTTTGCTGCTTCTTACCCAGGTTTTGTCTAGAAGCAGAACAGATATATTTTATGTTCACAACCTGAGCTATTTAGCCTTTCCAGAAATGTGGGGAGCTCAGTACAGTGATTCAAGGGTCTTTAAATTGCACTCCAAGCATATCCTGGATGAGGTACATTATCCAAAGCTTACGCCAACTTCCCAATACCCTGGATAATGGAGGAATGACTACAACAATGATCGCTTGACTCATAATGCAAGGATCTAATCACTATACCAAGTGATGAGAAAGGCTACCTAAGGCCTTTATACTGCTACGGATCCTCAGAAGAGTAAATTAGATCAAGCGCAGGCACAAATACAATGTATGCAGCAATCTTGAGCTTTGCATGAAGAATTCATTTGCACTGTCCATTTAAACATAGTTGAGAATAATGATCAGATACAGCTTTTCCAAAAAGAAAACAAATTTGTTTCCTCCCAATGCCAAGGTCTCGCTTCCATTTTCAAGGCACTTCATACAGCTACAATCAGTGTTTAACCCTCCGTTGTCTCTTTCGCTCTGGTTTTAATTTGTGTCATGTGAAGGTGTCACCTGAGCTTGTTAAATTATCTACGGCTGCTGTCCTGGTTTCAGCTGAGATAGAGTTAATTTTCTTTATAGTGGCTGGTATGGGGCTATGTTTTGGATTTGTGCTGAAAACAGTGTTGATAATTCAGGGATGTTTTAGTTGTTGCTGCACTGGTCAAGGACTTTTCAGCTTCCCCTGCTCTGCCAGGTGCAGAAGAAGCTGGGAGGGGGCACAGCCAGGACAGTTGATCCAAACTGCCCAAAGGGCTATTCCATACCATATGACGTCATGCTCAGTACATAAAGCTGGGGAAGAAGAAGGAAGGGGGGGACACTGGGAGTGATGGCGTTTGTCTTCCCAAGTAACCATTACACATGAGGGAGCCCTGCTTTCCTGGAGATGGCTGAACACCTGCCTGCCCAATGGGAAGCAGTGAACGAATTCCTTGTTTTGCTTTGCTTGCGTGCGCAGCTTTTGCTTTCCCTGTTAAACTGTCTTTACCTCAACCCTTGAGTTTTCTTACTTTTGCTCTTCCAATTCTCTCCCCCATCCCACTGTGGGGGGAGTGAGCAAGCGGCTGTCTGGTGCTTAGTTGCTGGCTGGGGCTAAACCACGACACTGCTTAAGTACATTTTATTTGATTCCCATTCTATTTATTCAACACAGGCCTCTTATACCACACTCCTGAAAACACTATCTGAGCACTTTACAGAAGTATATTAAACTGTGATTAAAACCTGCTATGTATGAGCCTTCTCCAAGCTTCCTCTGGACAGAATTCAACATGCCACCAAGAATTTTATTTTAGAGCTTTACAAAAAACACAAGTCTAAGCTACTGTGTGTTTGCTTTCTAAAAAGGCAAGGAGAAAAAGTGTGGCTTGTACAGGGAAAAGAAGTTGATGAGCTTTGCAATGGTCCCATATTACACGGAAAGATACATATTTCCACAGCCTACCACGTGTTATCCCTTATTAGTCAATAGGAACAGCCATCCCATACTGCACAAGTCCAACTAACACCTTTAGCCAAAGGATTTCCCTCAATATTATGATGGGGGATGCTTCTGTGTTGACCCTCCTTGGTCAAACCCCTCCAGGGGTTGCCTTTATCTGAAGTCTGAGGCAATTAGTGTTAACACTGCTTACTGCTGAGACCTGTGACTGCATCACATTCTCTACAATGGATTTGTTTGCCTTCTTGCACCTGAGATACGTCACCCAATCCACTAAAACCTGCCTAGCAGATAAAGAAAATTTACTCTGGTGTTACCTTTCCCCTTTATAACTATTCTGTTTTGCTTGGAAGCCTGGTAGCCCTAGCAATGAAAGCCATCATAACAATGAGGTTAAAGAAAAAAAAAAAAAAAAACCAACCACAGCCAACTAAGTTTCTGTACATGATTCAGCAACTGAGAATTCAATTTAAGTCATAAAAGTCTTCCCCCCTCCCCCCTTTTTTGTTTTCTTTTCTTTTCTTCCTCCCCCCTCAAATGCAACAAGTCAAGTGCCTGGCCTCAAGACTTTTTCCTGGGAGATATATCCTTAAAGGCATTTCAGAATACAGTTGAGTCTCAACTGGGAAACAGCATCAGTCATCTATGACAACACGACAATTCAGGACGTTTCCATCAAGTTGACAAAGATGCATAACTTAAATAAAAATTCATGTTCAAATTATCAACAAATGAAAGTTAATGATGGATCAAATTTGGCAGAACTATTCTAACATGTAACACAATTTGGTCCCCAGCTATAAGATGTGAAATTTAAGTGATAAATGGTTGCTGGAGACCTTTTCTAGATAATTGACATGCTACGGTGCATTAATATTTCTTTCATTAGTATCAATCTGGAGTGCTCATCTGTTGGCAGAAGGCCAAGTGCATTGTGTAAAAAATACCCCTACTATAAGAGTCTTCTACGTGAAAGACAAATGACTCAGGAAACCAAATATTTTCACTGTTAGTCAGATAGTATTAAGAATCTGATTTTTGACCTTGGTTCTTCACTGTCATCTCCTTTTGCATCCATATCTTTTACGGAAATGATAATACCAGCAATTTAAATTATTTATTAAGTCCTTGATTTCTGTCTGAAATTGGGTATTTAGATATGAATATGACCTGAGTATCACCTGCAGTTCCTTTCACAGATCAAAAGCACAAAAAGATTTTGGAAAGCCAGGCTTTTGTAGCAAGTGTGATGCAAGTCCATTGATCATTTTCAGAGTAATTAAGTTATAATTATCATCTTTTTTAGCTGTTCTAAGAAATATACTTGTCCTCTTCCCTTACTGGGCTCCTCTACTGTACAAGAAGTCTTGGTAAGAGAGGGCATGAACTGGAATCATAGGTCTCTGTGGGCTTCATCCAGCCCGCTGTTGCAATGATATTACCTCCTCTCCATTTTTCCTCATAATTGCTTCATTTGAAAGCCGGCATTCACTCATCACAAGCTCCTCATGCTCATTCTCAACATAGTCAGCATCATCCACCTTTCAGCTCTACTGAGCACTTCTAACTTGTCACAGTGACTTTGGCCTAAGATTCTCCCAGTAAATGCTTTAAGAAAGTTAAATTTGTCCCGAGAGCACCAATAGGCCTTATTTGCCCTGGGCAGCCTCACCTTGGACCCCAACCCACGCAGCCTCTTGTCCACAGCCCCGGATCTGCATTGCAGCTCCACCACAGGGTCCTGGCCTGAGCTGTGTCATAGATGTGCCTGTTCCCACTCCCGTTCCCTGATGTTCCTGAATTGTTGCTTGGATCTCCTGGCTTGACCTTGGACCTGACTTGTTACCTTGCCTGCAACTAGGGAAATATTCATTTTACATCATTTTTAATCTAGGTTTGCTATTCCCACATCAAATTTAAAAAGCAAGAAAAAAAAAGTCTAAAAATTTTCAGACACTGGTTGACCTGCTCTTCCTAGCTTGTTCTACAATATTCTTCTAGGTTCTGAGAGGTGGTTACAGCGTACACTGGCAGCTGAGGTGGAGAGATAGCACCACAATTCAATCAATGTTAAAAAGCTAATAAAAATACTTGTAAACCAATCATTGGTATGAAGTCAAATAAGTACAAAAGAAAGAGAGAAAAGATAAATCCTGTGGATTCCCCTGAGCCAGACAAGCCTTGAATTCCCAGCATCAATAAAAGGAACAGAAAAAGAAGAAAGAAATGCAGTTGTCTCTTGTGTCGTCACATAGAAGTTAAAAAGCACAAGACCCTTTTCACCCTGCACAATCACAGTTCACTTCTCTTTGAAAAGATCTAAAGATCCGAGAGATCAAAATACATCTATTTTCTGCTATTACAACCACAGTAGAGTGATCCTTGCATGGGTTTTATGCCCACACACAGGCAGCTAAAAATCAGATAGTGAAGCGAGAACTGCTACCCAAGAACAGCAGTACAAATTAAAAAAGACAACACCATAGGGTAAGCTTCTGGCTGCCAAAGCAAATAGCTGCTAAGGGTGTGGTGCAGGTACTGCTTTGGGACCCAGGTACTGCTTTGCCAACCAGTTCAGCCACAGAAACTTCCAGTGTCTGGAAAAGGAGCATAAGAAGCCAAGTTTTTTCTATCAGCAATCCATAGCATCACACATAGATTTCAAGGGAATGATAGTAGAGTAAATCTGGAGTATCCTCGAGAAGATGATTTTAGCATAGGAGACTTAATTACTTCTACCACAGAAAGAATTTTTCTTCCCACAAGAAAATAGAACTGAACTAATGGCCTGGGAGAAAAAGCTAAACAAGCAGGCAGCAAGTGGAAGTGCAAACGAAGATTATGCTAAACGCACGTGGGACAGAATTCAGAAAAGTAGGAACGTTGCTGAACAAACAGCATAAATCCACCACTCTAGACAGCCACTCAAGGGACAGAAACCAGAAGAGAGCCTAAATTAGAAAGAAAATGGGGTAAAATAGCATATATAGATGAGAAAGACATTAATAAAGAAGAGCATATTGTGCCTTTTTCTGCCTTTCCTGAATGTTTTTGATATGCGCCTTCCCCCATGCAGTTTTTGCCCATTTGGAAATCCAGTAATCCCACCTGGAATCTTTTCCTTTCTACCTTTTTCAGTAATGATTTTTTCCTGCTGCTTAGAAACTCTAGCAGTCTGACTGATTCCACAGAGTTTTCAGGATGTGATCTGTATCAGAAATGGCATCATTCATCCGTACAAGTGATTCCTGGGCAGAAAGGCATTTAGCAATACAGACCTTTGAACTGAGGCTGCTTAGGGCTACACATCGCACAAAACATACCAAATTCCACATATGCTGATGACTGAGGTTACAGTGGCAATGCCGTACTGCAGGAAGGAGAACAAAACGCAGAGGGAATTAGACTTCATAGTCAATGGGAATATTCCATCAAAAGACTAACGGGCCCAACGCACACACATCTCTGATCAGAGCAGCCCTCAAAGGGATGTATAGAGAGAGCGGGAAGCAATACAGGGACGCCCAGCACAGTGACAACCCCACAGGAACAGCTTGACCCTTACAGAAAATTCAACCACCACACAAACTTTGTCATATGTAGAGAAACAAAGGGAATATTGATCAGCTACTACTGCTTTATGGTCTCTTTCTGTTACATATATCATAGAAACAGCAAACTGTCTCAGTCGGGGTTCAGTCCTCATTAAGTCACATTACGGAGGCTTGGCCCAACTGGACTTCTCATACTGGATTTCAGCAGCATCTTGCTCGATGTAACATATATCATGGCTGACGAGCTGCTTTTCCTAAGTGTGTAAATTCCACTTGGTTGGGTGCAGCTGCTCTTGATTTGGTCAAGGTGAACAGCCTGTGCTTCTCTAGCTTAGAGACCCCTAACAAAACTAAATATAAGTTTTGTAAGGCTTTGATATAGAGCAATGTTCAGTGAGGGTACCCATAAAGCAGCAGGAATCTTCATTAGTCCTATGGGGGAAAGGTATATATTTATTCTGGTTTCCATCAGATAGTGGAAAAAATAGACCAACAATATAGGAATTCCAGTCCTTGAGTAAGAGCACCTGTAAAATCAAAAGACTGAAATGGGAAGAAAGAAAGAAAAAAAAAAAGAAAAAAAAAAGATTAAAAGGCCTCATGTACCTCTGAAGTACAATAATTTGAGGCAGGAAATTGGTATCACTATAGCAACCAAAGTAGTGTCATGAATGACTGAAAACAATTTTTTAAACCTACAGGGGTAGGAAACTATGGATGCCCAGGACACGAGAGGAACATTTTATTTACAGTTACGCAATAAAAACAATCAGCCATATATTACATCGTATTTCTAATAATTTTTCCTCAAACTTGGCATTATGCAGCTTTGTTATATCCAATTAGCGAGAAGTCTAATTACAGATCACAGATGGTGAATTCTTCAACTGGAATACAAAAAGACTACTTTTAATCAGTCAGCATCTTACTTTGGTAAGTCTGCAGGCACGATAGCCAGATGTAAATAAAGTTTAAGGTGCCAAAACATCTCCCGTGAAGGAATGACTTGCAGAAGCTATCAGAAAATGAAAGCTTGCAGTAATAAGACCAAATTTATATGGAACCCCAGTATGAGGTACGTACAGGCATTAGCCTTGTGCAATGGTTTGGAAATTTCTCTTCTAAACCACCAGCAAGAGAGGCAAGAAAACGATTACAGTTTCTCCTGTCAGTCAAATTCCCGGTTAGTGATGAAAGTCCTATCAAGGGTAAGGAAAATCATTCTAAACCCAAGAAAACAATGATAGGCCTATAACAACAGGTTGGGAGTTCAGAAGTGTTGTGACAAAAAATAGGAAATAACTGATTTTCTAACTGATGGGGAAGGATGAAAGTGATGTGAAAGCACATGAAAATAAATAGGAATGATGGGGAAGACAGTCAGGGTGCAGTCTGGTGAGTAGTACGGAGCCCTGTGTCTCCTCCATAATTGTTCTGTATATTGTGCTTTTGATTTATCTGGAGCTATTTAAATGCAAAGACCTTCTGAGAAGACAGTGAACCTAAGGTTTGGTACAAGATAGGTGAAGAGAAAGATCTTTTTTTTTTTTTTTTTTTTACTTAAGCTGTCCCCTGAACTTTAACAGGCCATTAATTTTCACGATGATACTGTACATTAGGTCTCCAATTAAACCCACTGTGCTAGATGCTGCACAAATACTGAGCTCAAAAGTTCCCTGCCCCAAAGAACTTACAAATCTAGATAATCCCATATAAAGTGTATATACAGCACATTTAGCAATATTGCAGGACCCTAAAGCCAGTGTGGCTAACCCATGAACTGAGGTGGCATGAAGAAGAAGGGAGAGGAAATTAATTTTACATGTACGGAAATAACTTCGGATTGCTCAGTCTTTGCTTAGTCAAAAAAAAGTGCTTTTTCAGACACAGCAACCTCTCCAGCTGAAAAGCCAAGCCAACCTTTCCATACTGGCCATGAAATAGGCACCCAAGGGACAGCAGCTCTCGTCAACCATCTTCATGGGCCCAGGGAAGCCACCAAGCCTGTACATCCACATGGAGGATAAGGGACATCAGTCATGTTCTAGGAGAAAAGCAGCTCTACCTGTCTGGATCTGATCGGAAAAATGAGTTGGAACTCCCAAAGACTAAGTAGAGGTTTCCTTCTCGTTCCATAAGCAATTATTTCAGCATGCTAACGACCTGAACAAAACACAGCACCCCTCTAGAAGGGTAACCTCAAGATCAAATATTGTGCCCAGTGGTGAGATGGAAAAGCAGCATTCACCAGGCCTTCTCAGAAGTTTGACCAGACAAAGAGAGTGCATAATTACAGAAAAAAAAAGAAAATCCTCTAAGACTGTAAACCGTAAACATCAGAATGAGGAGCTGGAGGGGAAATCTTGCTGAAACCAAGGAGTAATGAAGATTCTTGATAGCAAAGAACCAAAGGCAGTGTCTCAAAAATCCCAGTTCACCTAGAATTTTACAAACCGTGCTTCTCCACACTTACCAAATGTAGAGAGCCGACGGGATCAGGCAACTGCAGCATTCGCCACTACAGAAAATATGTTTTTAGTAACAGAAAAGACAGGTTTACAATTGACAGACAGAAGCCAATTAACTTCTTTGTACGCAAGCTCTACGATATAAACAGAAGGGAACCCTTAATTACCACTGTAGGGGTTTAAAATGCAAACCAAAAAAAACAGGGCAGACTTTTCTGCTACAGCCAGGAAGATTTTGCATGATGCATTCAGATGAGACTTTTGTGCACTAGGACTTGTAGCAATTAAGAAAGTCTGAAACAGAGAGAAAAAAGAAGATGGAGAGACTGTTTATGATGAAAAGCTGGGAAAGAATCTGTGAGACGAAGTGTTTTTGCAAATATTTCAGTCATGAGACAGGTCACATTGTTAAGCTTGCAAAGCCCAAGACAGCACTGAAATAATTTTCTACTCTCTTGCTTATGATATTTTCTTAGAGCACCAAATATCTTTCATTATCATTATGGCTTACATGATTGAGGCTTGAAAATAATCAGGATCAGAACAGAGGATTCCTGGCAGGAGAATACAGAATGCTGTAGAAACTACTAAGAACCTATTTTTAAATGTGCATTTCTTGGCTAAGACGTGGTGAGAAGTATTTGTACTCTTCTACTGTCTGAGTTAGCAGAAAGATCATAATAGCTATATGAAATTAAGTGCTTCTATTTTATAGTGTTGTTTTGATCAGAAAAGGAGGGGAAGTACCTGAAAACTCAGCGTGTTGATCACTACGTATTTACCACACCTGATGGTATGAATACTACATCTTTTTTATTTTATTTTATGGTTACCATAAATATCCTAATCCCTAATGACTTCAGGTTATGCAAAATGATATTTAAATTGCAAGACACATAAGCCCAGAGGTAAACGGTAGCCAAACCTGCTTCAGCAGGAGTCTGCTACAAGACTAGAACTTCCAGCTATTTGTTCTCCTGATCTCCATTTATTTTAATGCAGCTCTGCACTTCCACTACAGGTAACTGTAAACCTTACTAACAAATCAAGCTATGAGGAGTTTTTTAAGAAAAAGACTCAAAAAAATTATTTTTCAAATTTAATCAACGTGCATCCATTTTCACTTCAAATGCCAGAGTCACATTACATAATTGAAATTAGAATTTTAATCAAGTTACAAGTTTGCTTCTGTCTCATTAGTGTCATTATTAATTGCAATGATTGATATCAATTGTAAATATTAATATAAGACACTTACTTCAGGGTTACATTCAGGCCAAACTGCGATTCAAATCTATACTTTATTACATTTAATTGTGTTTCTCTTTACACAGTTCAGCTATCAGACCTACATGGGATGTGCTATGTCTTGAATTACTTAGAGCTGCTAAGGAATTTAAGTAAATTCAAGATTCTCCTTTCCCCTGGAAACATAGAAATTTCCTGTTAAGGTAACATCAGTCCTGACTGCTTACTCTGAATTGTGAGGTGCAGAGGGAGATGTAGAATCTGAACAACTCATTAGAGATGCTGTAAGAAAAGCCTTTCATCCTTTTTTTCAGGAGGAGAAAAATGAGGGGAAATTAGCTCAGGTTTTTGTGTCCCTGTAACACCCTTCATTCAGAATTTCACAGCTGAAATTTCACCACCCATGCAACAAGATTGGCAGAAAGATTGCAAGCTCCAAAGTTAAGAATTCACTACAACTGCATTTAAAAGGGCAATTAGGAAAAAAGGCCAGCCTTAGTAGGATACTTATTGACAACAGGGTCTCTGAGAAGTTCAAGTCGACCTCCCAACCCGCAGATCCAGACTAACCAAAACCACAATAGAGTCTTTTCCTCTGCAAATAAAAAGCTGCATGCTGTAAGATGACAAAGCTACTTCGGTTTGTCCTTGGCATGACTATCCTTCATTTCCAGCAGCTGAAATTCTTTGCCCACAAAAATCCTCAAGAGGCACGTGTCTTCTATGTAAAAAAATATCAGAGCATGTCTGTGGTCGCAGTACAGCCTGCCTGCACCCAGCTCACAGCAGCCACACACATCTACAGGGGCTATAAAGCACGAGATGCTGGAGTGGGATTGAGGGCCAAGGGAAGAACATTACCCAAAACAACTTAGTACTGCAAGAGAACTGCAGGTATCAGTTTGTTTAAAGCATCACGCAGGGACGTTAGCTTCAATGGAAATGGTGATGTTTCTGACATTTCTCTCCCAGTGAAATGTGTAAACGTTGTTTGTCAAAAAAAAAAAAAAAAAAAAAAAAGAAAAGCTGGAGCATAGAGAAAATTTAAACTCCAAACATCCTGAAATGACTCTGAACTGCATTGGCAATTTCCCCAGATATGCTCAAAATATGAAAGCTCTACAGCTTTAAATAAAGATATGAAGAAGCCAGCAACAGGTAATAGCCCTCGTAGTGATGTATCTAGTAGATTTCTTTTCTTTTTTTAAATACAGCCTATTATTTCTTTAGAGGGATATGTACCTTAAAAAAAAACCCCATAACACAGCATGTCAGCAACATTTTCCTAAAAGATGTTTAACACACTTGAAATGCATCTCTGCTCAAACTTTATGCCCATTTCAAGCATTTCTTTCACTACCACTGGAATACAAAGCTGCTGCTGTGCAAATTGCTCTTTTACTTGATGGAACACGAGGCCTAATAAAATCCTCTTTTTAAAGTTTTGCCTCCCAATTAAAAATAGGGATTAGTGCTCTCAAGGGAAATCCAAGGAACATTTTCTTTGAGTTCCAGATCATGAGATTTATTTTCCATCTCAAAGGCAGTGGATGCTAATAACCTCGACTCCAGTCGATGAGGACTTGAGAGGAACCTGCATTAAAGATGTTCCCATCAGAGCACCCTACTTCACAGCTGAAATGGAAAGCACTGGAGCCCGGCAGGAAAAGCCGTCTCTCCCGGGGAAAAGGGTTTGATCGTGGCCATTTGGGTTGAGATGAGTGATCAATGTGCACTAGCTGTTTTGTATGATTTCAAGTACTTCTCATTCAAAGGGTCTGAGATTTTCATCCCCTGTGTAGACAGTGAGTGCAAATAAGATGAAACAGTAGGAGGAGGTCTCATCGCATCTGCGGGAAACACTGTTCAGCCAAGCAGTGAGACAGAATAGCGACTTCTCTTTAGACTTCCAAAAAGAATGCAAGTTTTCTCATCTCTGCCTCCCATTTCACCTAAGTTCTTGTAAATATTACAGTTACACATCAATAAAATGCAAATCAGAGAGAAGTTTTAAGTGACCTTTCCAAACAGAAAGGAATTCAGCATCAGTAATTTATAATTGCTATTTTTAATGTCTAGGATTTTATTGCAATTAGACACTTATTACAGAAAATTGTTTATTTTTTGAATTTAACTGGTTGTATCATAGTATTTAAGCTCAAAGAAAAGTTCAGGAGACTTCAGCAAGTAAACTCTAGCTGTTCAGAGGCCAGAAAGTAGACACAGATAGAAATATCATATACACTGATTATGTGTTTATATTTACACTGACTGTACATATACTAATCATATAGAGAGAATATATACACATACATATGCACTCAGTAAGCTGCTTACTGATTTCTGAATGAGTTTAATCTCCTGATTTTTGATCACCTGCAGTTTGCAGAATACTGCAACCTCTCTGCTTTCACATTACTTCTCTACCTACAGGGTGGGTGATCCTGTTGTACTCCTTATGAACATCTGCTGCTGTTGAGAGACCGCATTCATGCTTGCATCTTAGCATGCCAGGATGGAGATATTGTTACCCAGAAGAATAGCTTTCTTTAAGACCTTCTCCTCTCTACAGAAATAGTGCACTCTGTTATTACAAGAAAAACTGATTTATAAGAATCTGATTTTTTTTTTCTTCAATATTAAATGTCTGACTTAGAACCAGATTCTGAGCTAAAGCTGAAGGGCTGACAACTCCAGCCTCCACTCTCATTACTGTAAAAATAAAGAAAGAAATAAAAATTAGGGCTGATTATCAACATGGATTTTCAGCCTTAACTCTGAATTGAATTTCCTTCAATTTTTGAGCTTAAGCCAGGCTCTTCACTATTACTTAAATGTTGGTTTAAGTTCCTTAGTGGAATTTCCTTTTTTCTGTTGGTTTTGGGGTTTTTTTTCCTCTTTCAGCAGTGTGTGTGTGTATATATTTATATATAAAAAGCCTTACAAGTAAAAAATGCCTTTCAAATTCTACACATGCTTTGTGTCTTAACTACCCAATTACTCTGTAACAGTATCTAACAGCTCCAGGCAATGCAATACTAAGAAATGTGTTTAAGTGTGTTGTTTTAATAAACAAAAATATAATTAGGACTTATAGCATGTGATAAGTACAAAAAAAAAAAAAAAAAAAAAAAGGCAAAAAGCAAACCAACCACCACCTGAACAGCTCCTTCAGGTCTGTAAGCAAGCAGGCTCTTCATACCACCATCCCGTGCTCCCGTACCACGTGACAGATTCAAGTTACCGGCCTCCGTGTGCACTAAAATCTACCAGTTTAAGGAGGACACTTCAAATGAATGGTTGTCCATACCCACTTACATACAAGGGTGTTTTTTTAACATACAAACCAAATCCCTTTGTGAAGATGTTGGCAAACTATGTCAAGAGAGAGCTTCTTAGATATAAGTCACGGGAATTTGGTTTCTGCTAATTCCTGCTGCCCTTCCTTCCCCCAGTGATAACCCCATAAGCAGGAGCTAGCTTCTGAGCTTAGAGGAGGAATTTCACCGAGATGCACAGTGTCAAAATCATGCTCACATTTGGGTATTCTTCTCTGTATATTATGAGCCACACACAGCATCTCTGTTGCAAACAGGAAAACTAAGCTAAGTCCAAAGCCACACGTGCTACCAAAGCATCCTGAACCAACGAGACCTTCTGCTCTCTGAAGCTGAGGGACTGCAGGCAGGACGTGCAGCTTTCAAAGCTAAACTGTTTCAGACCCAGAAGAGCTGGGTCATATTTCAGCTTCTGGGAGGCGTAGGCTAAACTGCATTTGGCCCTGCCAGCAGAGGAACCCCCACCCTCGCAGTCGGTGCCTGCCTTCAACCCCCGTCTCCACCAGCGCTGGGAGCACGTGCCCACCCTGCCTTCCCAGCCCAGGGTACACCACTCGTCAAGTGACAGCAGACAGGGCTGGCTCCAGCCCCGTGCTCCTCTCCAGTGCGGTGGGAAGCCTCCGTCCGCCAGCCTCTGCCCACTGCAGCAGCGAAGAGATGCTGGCAGGCTGTGCAGACAAGCTGGGTCCTTAAGCAGCAGGAGCCACAGTTTTGCATGGGGATATGGGGCCAGGAAGCTTGTTCAGGCTTGGCCCTGAGCCGCATTAGGATGGCACCTGGCAGAACATCTCAGTGATTTTGTTACCTCCATCAGCCTGCTCTCCAAACACCTACTCTGCCTTTGCTGAGACACAGACACCTGGCCTGCTTTCAGGTTTTCTGCAGTGAGGTTCAGTACAACCCACGAGCATATGGTGCAATTTTCCCACACTACGCTCCATCCTTGCCTAGTTTGTTTTTAGGAGCGTAAAAGGTGCCGTCTCTCTTGTTACAAAACTGCTTTATGCATCTCATCTGCCTGACACAAGAACTCTGTCCTAATGGCTGGGCAATTGGGATTACTGCTAATGATGCAATTACCACCAACACCCGGATTTCTGTCCTCTCCTTTCCTGGCTTATTTATTTCACTCATCTGCTAGATCTAGTTTTCTAAAGTGCAGGTTTTCCAACGTTATAAGGTTATACGTGTCTAGTATATAGATGCAACTTGGTTGCAGTCTCTTCATGTAATGGGAAAATATTGTTACTGTGCCATGGAATTACACTAAGATGAGCCCCAAGCTGACTTGGCCCTTTGCCTTTTCACCTTTGCAATACAAAGCACAGAGAGATCACATTTTTGAGTAAACAGTAACCTTTTATAAAAATTACTCTTCTTCCCTCTTACTCCTTTTACACTCTGAAATTCTTCACTTTTTCCATATTATATTGGCTATGATTACGAGTATAATCTGCTGTGTCACTTCTGGGTGAACTAAAACAACAAGCCAGCTGCATTTGCCAAGTAAAACCATACCTACCCAGCCAAAAAACCCAGTGGACCTGCATCTTAGTGTTAAAGCTGGATAACAAGACAGTTATCTATTACAGTAGATAACAAATAGTTGCATCCTACCTATGGTTGCTGAAATTGTAAATTTTTGTGTTCAAAAATTCTCATGTTTCAAAATAATAACGACAAGTGCTGCCAGCAGATTCAGATGGCAAAAGCATTTCCACATGAGATTAAATTTACTGATAATGTTGATCAGACCAAGCATCTCTTTACTTGAATTCTGGAGTTACCGCTTTCCATATATGAAAATGCTAAAGAAAAAGCTGCATTGTATCTATCAGAATTTTCAACAGTGATACCAAAACCTCTTGCTTGTGGTTTCTCAGTGGGTCTTAGAGATAGCTATGCAAGCTTACAGCACTTCCAAGCAGGGGAGGAGGCAGGAAAGACCAGCTTTCGGCAACATCGAAAGAGAAGGCAAGCCAGAAGGCAGATAGGAGGAGTAATTCTGTATGCACTGCAAATACTTTCATGCAGTTTTCCTCGTGCCAGTTGCCTTAAGAGACAGCTCAAGTGAAGCGAAGCCAGCTGTGCCAGACCTGGCAAGGGCATCCCAGCCAGAGCTCTGTGCCCACATGTAAGACATAAGAGATCGTCTGTGAAAAGTCAGTTTGCAAACAATTAGCAAGGGAGCTTCCTAATGCACTGGTGAGCAATGCAAACACACTGCACGAACCTACAGACCAAGGTGTATGCAGACTTATAAAGCAGACACTGAAGCTGGGGTTTTCTTAAAGATGTCAGCTCTAATTCTCAGCCTCAGGGCAACTACTTCACACCAGATGTAACAATTCAAGAAATGACTGCTAGGGAAGTGGATAAAAAAGCTGGAAAAGGTCCATGTGCAAGCTAGTCGCTGGTACTTACAGGATCAGATGAGAAAGATCATTTACAAGGAAAGTCCCCAAACAGCTGACATTTAGAGATAATGTGAAGTCAAAGAACACCAGAGATGGAACTCCAGAGTCAAGTCATGCTCACGCAGAAGGGTAACCAGTGGCAATTAATAGAGCAGCCTGCATGAGGAGTTGCCCAGATACCTGTTGCTAGACACAGGGAGGCACCGAGGGCTGCAAAACCACAGTGTGGTCTGATGCGAGGCCCTGAAGCAAGCCTGTGCATGGGGTAAAACTCCTAAACTGGGAATGAATTGAGATTTTTTTTCTTTACTTTTCCAAAAGTTAAAAATTAGTCATAACTCATCACCAGCCTCTGCAATAAAAAAGAAAAATTTACTTTCAGTGGAATGAGAAGTCTCTGCTCACTGTATATATACATATACACATTTAAAAACCAGTATTTCTAATACTGCTGTACTAAAAAGAAAGTTCACCCCTTGATGACAGCATCATAAGAATTCCCAGCATATTAACAAACCAGACTTACTTTTGGGTGATGTTTAAGGTGGTCTCACCAGATGCCCCTCCCAAGCAGCCCTCTTTCATTCTCAGACTTTTTAGCATACTTACTAAGTGACCAATTGCTCTCTTTGGTGGTTCAGACAAGCTCCATGTAACGTAATCAAGCCACGTCCCTAAGGATATTGTTGCAGTGAACCTGGAAGAGTTCTTTTAAGCTAAAACACTCTAGCTGAGAATGCTGTTTCTACCAATTTTTGATGCCAGGTGGACAAAGCTAAAGGCTGGGTAAGGGAAACTAGTGCACGTGATCAGTAGGTACAGCTGGGGGGGACTGAAACACTAGGACAGCGGCTGAAACTAGCTGAATAAATGTTTTTCAGTGTAAGGCTAACTTGGAAAGAAAAATGCAGTTTAGTATTCTCTCAGCCATCTGAAGAGAGGGAAAAGCATTAGATTGGTCTTCTGACAACATGAAGCATAAACAGCTTGAGGAATTAGTGTTGGCTCATCAATATATCTACCAAAGGAAACTAAGGCTGCTGAGCCTGGAGTAGTTCAATAGCAGTTCAGTCTACTGATCTAGTTAACAATTTGCTTCTGCTTGCAGGTTTTACAGGACTGTGTTCTCAGTAAGGTCACCCAAAACAGTACAGGGAAGTTTCCATAATACAGGGGAGAGGTTTTTTTTGTTGGGGAGAGTACCATGCAGATATTCAGTTCAGATCTCAGTATCTGCAGCTATTCAGGTGGGTGGCTACCTGTGGCTACCAGGTGGGTTACTTTTTGTTGTTGTCATTTTGGGCTTTTGGGGGGTGTTTGTTTTTTCAGGAAAAATACCTTTTCTGAGGCCCTATCAGTTCATATAAGCTGGTTTGAAAGGCCTGTTATCTTCTCCAAGTATGCAGTGGAACAGCTGCAGAAGAATAAATGGGCTAAAACATTTACAGATACAGCAGTGGAACATGTACTACTTCAGACTCGTCCACTAACCTTCATACAATAAATGAAGGTTTATTGAACTACTACAATTTGAACTACTATATGAAGTGTGCCTGTCCAATAACCAGAGTCAGGACTAGAACTGCCCTCCATGCAAGTAGCTTGTGATGAGAGATGACATACCATTTATTCCAGGCTTTGAGCCTGAATGACACCAACAAGATGTTAACAGAGAGACTTTTGCCGTCTCTTTCAGACACCAGCCAACACAAGACAGGCTTCCCCCCTACCTCACAGATTATTTTTGGCCTCTCTAAATATACATTCCACTGTGATTTAACTATTCAGGCAATAAGGATGTGAAAGGTCCTTTTTTGCTCACAGGCGAATAATGTAACAGTGCCTTGTGGCTTAAGGACAGCACTCCTGAATATGAGAAGACAGAAGTGTTAGAGAAAAGAAAGAAATGCATGCCTTACCAGGAAGAAGAGGTGGCCCTGCATCTGAAAAAGTAAGTAACTGGGGGGAAAAAATGGAATATACTCTCCTTTTTCTGTTTTTTTTTGGAAGAAAGCTTTCACATTGTCATTAAGAAGCTAGTTAGATTATTCTTGGTGATTAAAAACATGGAGGAGTTCTTACATCAAAAACCATCTCTGGATTCTCTGAAAGGAAGGGGAAGATGAACCATCCCAAAGGGATGCAGGGAGGGAAGTATGGTAAGATCCCGGCATGCTTCACTACACAGCAGTGGGGTATCAGTTCTGAAGAACTGGCAGAATAAACCCAGAGCCTCAACTCATGGAAGTCTTCAAAAAGCCTTTTTGCTGCCTAACCATGATGTCTTTGCTCTTCCTCATACTAGTGGGCAGGTATACACACCTTCTGCATACATGATAGACTAAAGTAGTTGGACTCCTGTAAGTAATAAAAATAATAGAACTTCTAGTTTTGCTTTCAAACTCTTACTAAACAAACGTAGATATATGACCTGGTGAAAACAGTCTCTGCACCATTAGATGCTACTACTCCTTTATCTTCAGGGTCTTTGATGTTATATAGTTATGGATGAGGATCAAGGATTTAAAGAATGTTAATTACTGGTGATACATAGCAGCAATTGCTGCTTCTTGAATTCCAATAAACCCTTTGATATCAATGTATGAATATTATAGGAAGCATTGTCCCATTGAAATGACTAAAAAGACTAGCAAAAGAGGAAAGCATGTGGAGATCAGCAGGCAAGTAGGATGAATAGGTTGAAGAGGAAGCTACTATAACTCTTGTCAACTCTATCCCTGTTGATCTAGGTCGCTTAGGAAATGCAGAGGCACATCCTCACATCCCCAGCAAGTGGCAGGAAAGAGTGGGAATTCTTTGGGGGAAAAACAACTGAGGAAGTCATCTGGCACACAGGGAGGTAGCTACATCATGGCTGGCTGTTCAGAAGCAAATGGGACTTCAGATGCAGGGGAAAAATTTGGGAACTATTTATAAAACAGATTTCAGCAGTGGCTGGGAAAGCAGAAAGAAATTCATATCTATATTGACCTGGGAGGATGGCAGGGCAGAAGAACCTGACTGAGGCACATGATCTCTTTATTCTCAGTAGAAAGGGAACTAAAGAGAGCATCCCAGATGTTAAAAGTGAAGAGGCTGAAGTCTCTATTACAAAGATAGAGCAATCAGTTTCCACTTTGATAACTGTTTCAACCACTACATCCACAGTGTCTGCAGCTTTTGTCTTTCTTGCCAGCTCTACTAAGGTATTTTTTCATTTTAACCATGTATCCATGTGCTTAAGCAGGACCCTTGTCTTTGTGGCCCACCTACCTGGAGAAATGTGGTGGGCTGCTCACTTGTCAGAAGAGGGGTCCTCCACCACTCCTCACCCCAGACCAACTCTGACCCATAGTTCAAGGCTCGCTGAGCATGGCAAGTGCATGCCAAGAACTTCAAGCCACAGTCACCACTGCACAAAGGGCAGTTGGGACCTCCCCTGCAGCTGCCCAACGCTTACTAGCAAAGGCCACAGAGACGTGGAAGCACCACCATCAGGCTGAGGGTCTACTGTGCTGACTTAGCAGTCTCATGTTCTTCCAAACCCAGCTGTACCACACACCCGGCAAGCACCCAGTACCCTTTTTTCTAAGCACTTACTTGCCTTTCTATGCAAAGTAGCCCAAACCCCCATTATTTATGTGTTCTTCCAATAGGAGCCCCCCAGTTTCCACGAACACCCAGTTGTCAGACACCCACACAAGCTGTATGACCTCAATACAGTCAGTCTCACAAACTCAGTTTCAGTGCTACCTGCCTCCTGGTGACTAAGTAGTCCATCCACATACAACTTTCCTGTCAGATGCCTCAGGCACCCCCCGTGCTTGCAGGAGATGTCAGGCAGGGGTTGTATTTCATTTACACTTCCACACGGCTGATGTCTCCAGTCCCTCCCCTATATGTACAATATTTTGAGCGAGATTCACTGATTAAAATCTGGATTTTTATTCTAAATTCACTTACAAATAGATAGATTTTACTTCATAAACCCTGACAGAACAACCTGCATGACATTTGACAGTAATTTTTTGGCTCTACCTAGCTAAAAAAATCATCTTTTTTACTGTGGCTGGATGTGGATGTGTGTTGAAGTAATATTTTCTCCAAGAAATCTTAACAAGTGTAGCATTACAGTTATTTATAAAATTAAATTCTGTTGTTGACAGCTTTTCTGCAAACTCAATGTTTTCTATCATGAAGATCGTTATGCTGAAGTCAGAAGTTCTATACTAACAAAGTCACAGTTGGAAACCAAAGTATAGCACTAAAAAGTATTGATATTCACCACTATTACCTCAGATTAAAACAGCTAACATGTTTTCCCAAAGGTGGACAGGTTATCAACAGTGGGAGTGAATAAAAAACAAAACTGCATGTACTTCAAGATACAATAACAGGAGTCCCCAATTCCAGCTAGAAAAAAAAACATTCCCAGGTTGAAGTTTGCTACATAAACCACCATGACCACTTTTAATACAAGCTATGCTTCTGCCAGCAGACCCTGTTGAAATTAAGATTCTGGAAATTCAGGTATCATCATAATTGATGCGTGTTTGTATCAGAAACTGAGGCTGTGCTCATGTCAAACTCCCAACCTTCCACTTCTTTATTGGTCAGCAGAGCATGGGCATGCTCTTCTCACTAAAAATTCATGGAATTATTTAAGCTAGG
Source organism: Mycteria americana (assembly GCF_035582795.1). Taxonomy (NCBI): domain Eukaryota; kingdom Metazoa; phylum Chordata; class Aves; order Ciconiiformes; family Ciconiidae; genus Mycteria; species Mycteria americana. The sequence goes on from NC_134368.1 coordinate 13,740,560, forward strand.
CTAAAGGAGATTTATATCTCTTCAGAGGGGTTTTTTAGTTTGTTTATTTGCTAGCTTTATTTATTGATTGATTTACAACTGGATATGGGGGGCAGGGGAACACTTTCCCTTATTATTTGTCAGTGTCTGGTTTTGGTCAAGATATAAGTCTGCTGTTGTAAAGCTCCTGGTCCATCAGCAGTGCAGCCCTGGGAGCCCTGTCCTTCGTGCTGCATATAGTCCTGTATAAATTTTGCTGACTGTGTGTTTCTAATGGCTGTCATTCATTAGTAAGGGCACAAGGACAAAGCTGATCCTGATAATGACAGCAAAGAAATTAGAAAGATTCTATGGCTTTCAATGCAAAGAAAAAAAGAAGATTTACAATAAGTGAAGGGCCATAAAAACAAAGTTATGTTCTTATATAACAGGATAAAAGAAAAATCATTCACCTATAAATACCTTCAGTATCTACAATATTTAGAGCATTTGCTATAGTACATATCTGCATGCACAAAGGAATAATAGAGATTCTTAAGACAGCTTTATTGTTTTCATTTATGTAAAACTGGTAAGATAGAGAACAACAAATCTTCATGTTCAGTCATTTATGATCAGATGTCGTTCCTAGTAATTTATAGGTGAATGTTTTCATTAGCACATGCCCAATGTCCCTTCTAAATATGCAAGTCAGACACTTACAGACATCTCTCTCTCTATCCAAATCACATTCAACATATTCCAAACTGGGAGACTAGTAAAAGCCTATCCTGTCATCTAACCATCAATCAGCCTGATTTCAAAATGTGGTAAGTAATCTCTTCTCCCACTGAATTCAGTAGGAAGTGCAAGTTATCAGCATTCAAGAGATCTAAGTGGTTTCTGTTTAGCAACCTAAATTAATTTGAAAATGTTTACCTGCTGGGCCCAAACCTTGAGTAAATGACTTGTGACTTGAACAACGTCTTCCAGAACATAATTAAGAACATTCACTGGTAACGGAGCCCTTAACAAGGCACCAGGGGGTCTATATGTAGCCAACAAATGGGGGAATTTCAATTATTAAGTTGTAACTTCACATAAGCTACAAGCAAATAGCTGCTGGACAGGAAGATTAGCCAATAAAAAAGGAAGAGGGCAGGCAGAAGAGTTGCTGCAAAGGAAGGTATTTGGATAGATTCTATTGTTTATAAATGGATCATTATTTTAAGCTCAGGACATCTCTGCTCCATCCTCTGAGCTCTTCTCTGTTAGGCTTCACTATAGCCAAGCCTTCGCACCACGTTCTTTTCTATACAAAGAAGCAGCAGCCAAAACAGTACCAGCAAAGCACACTTACAACGGAACATGAACTGCTGGACTTCGTGGTTTGCAGAGGAAAAGTGTCAAAGAAATGTACCTGGTGATGAAAACTTCTGCTACTGATTAACAGATAGATCAGCATGGTCTCCCCTCCAGAGACTGGTGGAGACTTCCAAAAAGGGTTTCAGAAAGTTGAAAAACTCACCTCAAGGCATACAGCAAAAACCAGACCTGTGCCTGGCTCCTCAAACAGTTCAGTCTATGCTGGAGTCCCCTCCACTCCCACCGATGCAATGCATCAGTAATTCTCAGTACTGTCATAAATAGCGTATGTTGAAATTCTGCTAGAACTGGAGGAGGGCATGAAACCATTGTTTTACATTTCCAACAGAAAGCAGGAAAACCTTAACTCACAGAAAAAGTCTGAAGTAGCAGGAAAAAAGACATTTCTAAGGATATACAGTCAAATCTGTAGTCTTATGAAACTTGTGCCTGCTTTACAGACAGAGATTGTTATCGTTTATTCGCACACACAATGTGAAAAGAAGTCAATAATTATTCTACACAGTACACTATAAATGCCAGTCATGGAAAATATAATTGGGCAACCAGAAAAGACAACTGTACATGCAGGACAAACCCTACCGGGGCCCAGCATCTAGCAGGCAGGCTGAATGCCCTTGGTTCTCACTGACACAATTCCTCAGGGGTCCTTTGCAAAGCACAGAAGCAAGTCTTCAATCTTTATTTTTTCTTCCAAACTAACAAGAAGTATTTCCTATGCAGGAATACACTACAGAGAAAGTATGTACAACCTAACATGTTTACTTCAGTTTTCCATCATGCACCTCTTTTTAATGGTTAATTAGTGCTCCAAGAGTTCATTAACTAATGCTTGTAAAAAGTTTTGAAGATGAACATTAGTAGATAAGGACGGCTGTCATTATCCAAGGACAGAGCAGGGGTGATCAAGTGTCTAGCAGATTTGTGCTGCATGATAAGAGCTTTACTAATTCTTCTTCCTCTCTTTACAAATTCTCTCATTTCATGAAAAGACGTTGCAGCAAGGACATACTACTTGTCAAGCTCTTCCAACGCTGTGTACTGACACCAAAACATAGAACCAAAGAAGGCTGTGGGGAAAAAAATGTTTTAAAAATAAAAAGTTAGTCTTCCATTTAAATCTAGCACCAAACTTCTGAAAATGGACATTTTTAAAATGTTGATGGATAGAAACACATCAATCTTATCTGTGACTCAGGTTGGATCTGTCTGCTTCTACCAGTCTGGTAATTCTGTTCACTGGTAACATGCATACATATCTATCTACCTGTATAACAAAACTGAACTGAAACAGATCTGCAGTAGTTGTCACTTTAATTTATTACAACATAAAGCTCAGCAATAAAGCAATACATCTGTTGAGAAAACAGATAGGAAAATGTTAATGTTGCCGCAAAGACCCAAACAATCCAAGTGCAGGATGATTTCTCACTGCAGCAAGACCACATGGACATGCAAAGACCATCCTAATTTGAGCTGATCAGTAGGCAGCTAGCTCCTCTCCAACAGCGAGGACTCAGGATTTATCACAATTCCCTCAGTCTGTTCTTGAAGCAGAGAGAAAAATGGTACAGGAACCTGAAAATGCATCTCCTAACAATTGCAGCTAATTACCATTCAGGCTCCTGCTCCTATCCCAGCTGCTCAAGGATAATTACCCTTAATGAAAGTGGTGGTTGCAGGCTTCTTGGCTCTGCTAAGTTGCCTTATAATAACAGACTGCCAAACACATTTGGCATTCTGTACACCTTGCCACAGAGGAACAGTATTGATCCACGCACCATGGCATCACATTCAGACTAAGAAATTCACTTGTGAAAAACATATGATACACTCAAAAGGAGAGGAAAACATCACTTCTCGAGATCAGACAGCTTCTCTGTGCCAAGACACTGTCTGAAACGCAGCTTGCCTGCAGGACAGCACAATTCCCTAACATGAAGCCATTTCACGTGACAGAAAAGTAATGCTCTTGTTTACAGAGCAGCTAGGACAGGTGAGGGTGCTAACAGACACAGCAAGCTCACCTAGGGCTGGGGCAGACCCTGGCCTCTTTGCCCATATCTGTATAGGGAAAGTTTTGCCACTACAGCTATACTGCTGTATTACGGCAAAAAATTGCTCACGGCGAAGATGTGGTTCAAAGGGACAAACCTGAGTTGTTTGTCAACAGGGGTTATTCCAGCTCAAATTTCCCTTCAGCTCTATATTGGCTCTTTGGCAAAACCACTTTTTGCTCTTTACCCAGATTGTTACTGTCACAGCTACCTTAGCTGCCAACCTTACCTCCGCTCCTTAGCTGCCAACCTTACCTCCGCTCGGCATTACTTTGTCTCAGAGACCTTGCCTGCGGATGCACTGTCAATGGCCACGGACAGCTTTCCAAAGGGGATATAACCTACCATGCACCTGATGATACTCACAGCCCACACATCATTATTTTGTACTGTGGAAACAGGGAATAATCACAAGAAACAGTTACATTCATTCTTCTCACATTCAATTCTGAGAAGTATTTCCAAAGACTTCAATCAAACTAAAGCAAAACAGGATTCAACAGCACTGTTTTGGTGCAAGAGATATCACTAATGCACTCTATTAAAGTTTCAGCTCCAGAAAAATACTATCAGTATTTCCTGATCAAGATATTTCCCTGTGATGGCTTTTCCTTACATGTGCTACACAGCAAATGTCTGCATAATACTTGCTTATGGTTTTGAGAAGGAATGATTCTCATTTGGTCTAACAGAAATAGTAGAAGAATAAGGCTGCTCGCCCTCCCCTTCTACATAACCATAATCAACACAGATAAGCCAACCTCAAGATGCAGTTTTGCACAACAGAGCTGGGATCTGATAGGGAGCATTTCCAGAAACTGAGCTTCATTTTTGCAGGGAGAGAAGCAGCCTGGGGAATTAACAGAATAAAGCAAATATTATACAACTTCATCTTACGTCGAGTTTTTCAAACAAACTGTGCCCTTACTGTTTTTTACCTCAAAATTATACAGTTAATGACTGTAATACCAAGACAGAGGAGAATGACAAAGAAATGAAGATACAGACAAGGACAAGAGAGAAAAATATGTTCTTAGACGAAAAGTGAAACACAAGGGACAGTCAATAAGGTGAGCTGATAAGGTGGAGAGATGCGAAGAAATTGTTCCAAATAACAGAAGCCAGAACTAAGGATTTTCTCTGACAGCAGGAAGACTTTTTGATTTGACAAGGAAGTGGTCATCAAGAGGCAGGCACAGGATGCTGGGGAAAGTGATACAGAAAAATATGAATGGAGAATGTGGAGGATTTGGGGAACCTCTCAGGCTTTTTTATTTTTTATGAATGTGAAAATCATCAAGTCCTATTGTTATTGAGATGAAATGACATTTTTGCCTCAAAGTATGATGTGCTGGTTTTGGCTGGGATAGAGCTAATTTTCTTTATAGTAGCTAGTATGGGGCTATGTTTTGGATTTGTGCTGAAAACAGTGTTGATAACACACTGATGTTTTAGTTGTTGCTAAGCAGTGCTTACACTGGTCAAGGACTTTTCAGCTTCCCATGGTCTGCCAGGTGCAGAAGAAGTTGGGAGGGGGCACAGCCAAGATAGTTGATCCAAACTGCCCAAAGGGCTATTCCATACCATATGGCGTCATGCTCAGCATATAAAGCTGGGGAAGAAGAAGGAAGGGGGGGACATTTGGAGTGATGGCGTTTGTCTTCCCAAGTAACGGTTACGTGTGATGGAGCCCTGCTTTCCTGGAGATGGCTGAACACCTGCCTGCCCATGGGAAGCAGTGAATGGATTCCTTGTTTTGCTTTGCTTGTGTGCACGGCTTTTGCTTTCCCTGTTAAACTGTCTTTATCTCAACTCATGAGTTTTCTCACTTTTACCCTTCTGATTCTCCCCCCCATCCCACCAGGGGGAAGTGAGCGAGCGGCTGTGTGGGGCTTAGTTGCTGGCTGGGGTTAAACCACGACATTCGAAAAAGAAAAGGAACGCGGAAAGGAATAGTACTATGATGAACAGCTAAGAACATAAAGTCAATAAAAACACTGGTTGAGAGGCTATCCAATCAATACACCAGCTAATGTTATAAATAATGTTTTGGAGAGAATACTATTCTACTTTTTTCGGTTTGCGTATGATAAGCCTCAGTAATGTTGAAATTTATGTTTATATGGCAGTTACACATTACCGGCCATTTTCTATCCCTGCCTTTGGAAAAATCAAGTACTACCTGGCAATAGAGACTATAGAAATCACACAGCTGTTTTGATGCAGCATTGCAAGTTTTGCATTCTCCCTGTGTTTGGTTTTGTCATGTTCAGAGTTTTACCTAGAGAGATGCCTAAGTGGATGGTCCCTAATCCCACAGAATTTGAATATCACATTGCTAACTTTTGCTTACACTCCCCAAACACTGAGAATTATAATCTGAGGCCCCAGAGATTACAGCTTCCTACCATAGCTGAATTGTAGCATCCTAAATTATGACTACACATTGTCACCTATAGGATTAAAGAACACGTAGGCAATATACAGATAAAGTTAAATACAAGCTTTTTGAGATAAGATCATACCTGTAAGGCCCATGACAAAAACAGAAAGAAATTCAAAATCAATGCTAGGAATTCATTCTTGATGCTCCTTCCAGTGTTTGGATAATAAGTGGTCTCAAAGGACTGGATGACCTCAGTAAGAAGTGGCATGGTTAAACTGCAGAGCGTTTCCATTTTTACGACATCATACACAGAGCATCTGCAGACAATGTAGTATAACAGAAAGTAATTTAAATCTTAATTCTGTAGTTCCCCAATAAGGTAGATTTATATTTGTCTTTGCTGGAACTTAAGAAATTATTTGAATACTATTCCAAATCCAAGCCCTGTGCTTCAGACAAACACCTTGTGCTTAAAGCATTTAAGGTTGCACACGCACAAACACACTCACCCCTATTTAGAAACAACTTACTCTGCTCTGATAGTACCCACACTTAAGTCTTTTTCTTCCTCTGAACGAAGCTGTCAACTGACTGACTGATAAAACTTCCTTTGCTTCCTTGGAGATTAACAGGTTATCTCAGATTCTCCTCAATTAGAGGCATAAAAGAACTCCCCAAGTCCTCTCACATTCACTCCATCCATCTAGCGTGACAACTGTCCCCTGCTCCTGTTAGGAAGAAAAGAGAATCTTTACACTTGCCAGGTTCTGTGCAGAGGGTGATATGTGACATTGCCACCTAGTCCTCAATAAAGATCACCCACTCCACTGCACTCAATTTGCTTCCCATCAGCTGTAACAAACGTCACTTTACTTTTCTCGTGATTTCTCTTCTCTAGGGGAGAAAATAACAACCTTAACTAAATTGGGGCTGCTGGTAGGAAGCCATGAAGTCCAAACAACAAGGAGACCCAATGATCTTTCTTTTAACCTTATTCCCTCCTACAGCCCTACCAAAGCCCGGTGATCTGCAAAGGGAGATGTAACCTGCAGATCTCTGCACTATTCAGCTGGCAGTGAATTCTCCATCAAAGACCTTACGTAGGTAGTTAACTGCTTCAGTCACAGCCTCGTCTGATCTGAATGGCAAGGGATGAAAATGAGAGGATTGACAGCATTCAAAATTACAGTCTTCTGTGTCAGCTAAGTGTAAGACAAGGCAATAACTGAGTCCACTCTTCTGTTCTTCAATCAGTTTAATTCTCATTTGGAGAGCACCCACCCTTACCCTCAGTGAACGGCTCTGCTGCCTTGTCTCTCTGCCAGACTACTTGGCCTTCTGACGTGATGATGCACGTGGTGAACGGTGATTTCTAGGATACAAACCACAAGGTCTCAGTTTATTTTACTCCAAAATATCGTGGCTTTGTGAAGAACTCTGAACTCCCCCACACAAGTAGGTAGGTCCTGTTTCATGACACTACCTGAGCCTAATTTAACACATCATTTTAATTATTACTAAAAATCAAATAAGCAGCACACTATTTCTGTCTCGTGGGAGAGACAGCAAATTACATCTCCAAAAATAATATAATTCACAGAAAAATTAAAGTCCCAATGCGTATAATAATTTTCTAAAATATACCCACGACTGTCAATCAACCAAAGCCTTTCTAAACCATTCTCTAATGCACCAGATAATTTAAATACTAGAATATCCTTTAAAATCCTATAGAATAAATACAATACCTCATCCAAGACAAAGTGATTATCACTTTCATTTCACTTCTTAGACAGCTCCTAATAGGGTCTATACTCCTAATATATGTGTGCAACATCCATTAAGGATAATGAGAACAACGCACATGAATCAAATGGGAGACTGCAGTTCACGTTTACTGGTAAGGACCAGTCCGTGATCTCCTTTACCACACAAGTCTAGAATAATTCAGCCGAGCACAGTTACTCCAGACGTTGGCCAATGAAAATAAATGAGAATCTTGCCCTAGATTGCTAGTATTTACAGAAGACTAACTAGATCAAATATTTAATGAAATGGCTTGAAAGGAACCTCAGAAATCTGTATGCAATGCAGAGAAGTAAAGCAAAATATTGTGACCAGCTGCCAACAGAATAATAGACAGCTATATTTCCAGATAACCTACGGAGCAGGTATGCATTATTCCCGATATTTTTATATTAATAGATACTACTATTTACATATAAATATTTTAAATACATGTTATTCCTGTTATTTTTATATTAACAGATACTACCATTTACCTGTAAATATTTTTAATATTTTTTTCATATCATTTTCACTGGATGGCAAAGGGCCAACAATGACCTTGATCAAGGCACTGAATGGCTATTCAGCACTTCAGAAAAGGAATATTACACCAGTAATTGGACCCGTCCTTTCACAGCTGCAGTGGAAAGTTACTCTAGCGACCCGAAAAGGTCTACAGAATCATATTACATTCTCTGAATTAACGCAAAGATCTCATTCATTAGGATTCAGCGTCGAGCTTTTGTTTTGTTATTTTTAACAACAGCATGAAGGTCAGTTCTTATGAAGCTCCACATCTGTTGGTGGTGTCATTCTCCTTAGTGTTTTGAGTTGCAATATCAATTTAAGCCAGCTTGATCTTTTGTAATAGATGCTGGTGCCCAAGTTACATCATACAGCCCCCCTGCAACACACGCACTATAAAAATGCTACCCTTGGGCAGCAGACTCTCCAACACGCTTGTAACGACAGTGCCCAGTGCTGTGTCATTATAGTCCATCCATAGTCCACAGATACCAAGCAGGAATACACCAGCCTATTTGACAAGCTACTCTTTCCACTGTGGAGATGGCTTATACAGAACACCATTACACTTGGTGAAGGAAAATTATATAAGGAGCAAGAAATCTTGATGTGGTGTGGGGGAAATTATTCTTTTTGCAGGCTGAGCTCAGCACCAAATCTACTCACGTCACCTTTTATTTACTTAACAAAAAACCTGATGCCAGAACTAGCAGACTGTGATGCAATGTTTCATTTGTGGAGCCATGGTGTTAGCAATGGTTCATTGAGACTATTTCTCATAAACTATCACTAAAGTACACTTTGTAATTATGTTGAACAATGAAGCATAAATTAAGTTACCAAAAATGACATTGGGCAAAAATGTTTGCATGGATTAACTCTGCTGACCCTCATGACTTTACACAGGGAAGAATTTGGAGCTAACAAAAAATATGACTTGATGGGCAACTTGGAGCTAGGCAGAAAAAATAAATTAACATTTCAATCCTATTTAATTTAAACTATATTAATTAAAGGCATTCATCCTAATCCAGACTCTTTTAAATTACTTATTGAATATCAAAATATCCTGAATTAGAAAAGCCATTTTAAAACAGCCACCTTCCTGAAGTGAAACAAAGGCATTACCATGCATCTGGTAAAATTCCACTAGAATTGCTGTTGTCCTGTTGCAAACACAGCCCTTTCTGCTGAGTAACAAGGAAGAGAATTTAGTCTTTTTTTAAAAACTCTGTACAGATTATAAGAAGGTTGATATCGTTTCCAAATGCTCCCACGGTAGATTAATGTATGCTCTAAACCATCTGTAGAAAACTGAACACCAAAAAAATCTTTCATGTCTTTCAGTGTAAAAACTAAAAGAATACTTGGAATTGTTTCCCTGTCTTCCTTGTCTACATTTCCCATTTTCAAAAGGGATGGGTACCATAAATCTGAAATGCAGACATAGCATTTAAGAAATAAAGAACAAATGTTTTCTAAAAATTTGTGTAAATTAAGTATTTCTAATACTGTTTTTTAAGATTCCATGAAAAATACCATATTTAAAATAAGCTTCCTCTTTCTCTTCAAGAGAAGAGTGGATAAAACTAAAAGTCCATTTAGTTTGAGCAAAAAACAGCACAAGATAAACAATACACATTTAAAAAGTGGAACGCAAAAGTATTTCTAGTAATTTAAACATCATAAGCACTAGAGAAAAAGCCAAAGTATTTTTCCCCCTAAAATAGGGAAACATTTTCTGGGCCTATTCCACCAAAGTCAATGGAAGTCACAGTCAGATTATACTGAACCTACAGCCTTTAAAGTCTCCAAAACAATAAAAATACTTACCATCAGTCATCAGCATTTTGTTTAAATCCACAAGTGAGTTGGTACTTTGGTACAGTTGAAAACATTTGTCAAGAAATTAATATAATCACCAATTATCCTTTTAACAAATTGTACTGTATCAACTAGGAAGCCTTTTCCCCTCTCCTGTAAGAGTAGCTCCATGTGCCCTGATCGAGTTACAGGAATCACATGTAAGTGCTCGACAGATCTTACTGTTCCAGGGAGCAATCTAGAAAATCCTAACTTTCATTAGTAGGTTTCATGAAATATTTTCATGTCTTTAGATTCTCTATTACTCCCATTTTGATTACAGTTGCTGATGCGTTAGTGTATTAAATGTACATGCCCCTGAACATCGTAAGAAGAAAACAGTAGTATGAACTTTGCTTTGTTCAACAAGTGTTTGTTGTGAGCCACTGAGATTTTCACTTAGGGCTTTATCTTGTTGCGATGATTCTGTGCGTTTCACAAAAGCCGGGTAATAGCTTAATAACAGTGCGCAATGCCAATTTGATGACTGACGAGAAAAAATAGTGTGTGTTCAGAATCACATACCATCCCTGGAGACTTCCCAGATCGTGTGTAGAGTCATTTGGGACATGCATCATGATTTCTTCAGCTATTTTCCATCCACTCCAAAAAGAGCAGGATTGACAGATGTGAACACTTAACACACTTCAGTTTTTTCTTATGACCTCTGATACAGCCAGCCCCATTCTTTATTATTCTAGTATGTGCAGAAACTGTGCATTGACTGAAAACCATTGGTGGTGACTTAATTCGTGGATGGATTCTATTCCGTCCTGCTCCGATCTGTTCTACATCCACAAATAGCTGAAGACATTCAACACGTTTTACCTCGCACTGATTTACCTCCAAGGAGAAGCTACTCAGCGAGGTATGCGGGAGCTGCCAATATAAGGCTCTAGCTTTTCTCTGATTTATTCACTTGCTATAAAGGCATATCAAGTTTCTAAACACTCAAACACCGGAGTTCCAGCAACATAGAGAAAATAAATTCCATCTTTGACCTTTTTAAACTGCTCTTATAGCATCATTCTGTAAGACTGAATTTATTTTTCTACTCAATATATTCCATTCAAGGGCTGCAAGGCATTAGCTAGGATTAAAATCAGGTCAACAGCACTAAGAATAAATAGCACTTTAACCTGAAGAATACAAAGGCACCAAAACACCCAAAAATGGCCGTAACCGATCTGTTTGCTCTAAGATTCAATATTTTCAGTGGCAAGTCAATGTTCCTCCTGTGGTCTTTATGAGGAGTAACAATGAACACCATTTAAAAGGCAGATATTTCACAGAAGAACATGATGAGGTCATCACAGGCTTGAACTTTAAAGGTGGAAATTACATTACTGTTATTCATGACATGATAATGCCTAGGGGCTCCAATCACAACCTGGGCACCCCTGTGCTAGTTATTTTAAAAAGAACAGGACATAAACAGAGCCATCACACAAAAATATATTAAATATATAGATAGCAGAAAATGGGCCAGGGCCTCAGGGCCACAGTGTTTCGTATGAAAATTTGGGACCATACAGTCAATCAATCCATTTACTGACCTGCCCACAACACCAAACACCCTTTTTAAATTAGTTCCTCCTTTGCATGTAGCGTGTCTGTATGTTAGATGTACGTGACACCATCTCGGCAAGTAGGGAGATCACAGAGAACAGCTGTGCCTAAAAAACTTAATAAATGAGGACAGAAGTATAGTATCTCAATTTAGGTCCATCTCCAATCAAGGAGGCTAAACTACATAAAGTATGTAACACTTTTCCCCTTCTCTGCCTAATCTCTAAATATGGATATCCCAGTTATGGATGCATGGATATCCCAATGCATTATCTGCAAATTAATATTTCTTGCAATTTCTGCAAATTGCTGTTTCAGCAGAAAATAGTCTATCACAAGAACTATCGTTCCGGTTGTCAATGGACTTAGATGAAGACCTCCTGACCTAAAGCATGAGGTCTACCATATGTGCTGAAGAACTAAATCCACCTACTGGTAGCTCAAGTAGAGTTATACTATTGGTGGATAAAGCACTGTGGCGAGAAACATATTCTTGGCAGCAAGTCACATCAAGTTGTGTGGGTTTATTTGGGCTCTTATGGAACGGGAATGCACAGCTCTCTAATATACAGACATCTACCAGTGCCCTCTACTGGCTGTCATCACAAAAAATAAACAGCAATTAATAAGAGGTTGAGTCAGGTATCTTCTCATGTATGTTAGTTTACGCTCACTTTTCAGGTAGAAGTCTGTCATTTTAGTATTGAAGAATTTAGATACTGTTATTCATGGTGCATATCTGTGGTTACCCAGTGACAGGCGTATTAGCCTGTGACTGACTGTAGATAATCATGCACTTTTTGGGTGAGCTATGCATGCACTATGCTTCCAAATCTAATAACTATTATGCTGGCCCTGTTTTCAGCAAATGCATGGCTGCTTCTTTGTAGCATTTTCTTTGGAAATCAATATAATGTCATTGATGAAAACCAACGCTAGGGAGGCAGTATGGTCCAGTGGCCAGGAAAACATGCCCTGGAGCCTGGGTTATGTTCCCTCTGTCCCGCCTCACCAGGTGACCTGCTGATATGCATTATTTACATTACAGTAGCATCTGGAGACCTCAGGACCAGAGCAGGGTGGGGGCACTACTGTGGTATGAACCTTAACAAGAAACAAGCTTGGCCTTCCTAGGTAACGAGATACAAAAGAAAGATGAAATAATATATTCTAATGGGGAGCCAGAAATACCACGTCATTAATCTGTGTTCCAGTTTCCCCATCTGAAAAGCACTTCGGGATGTTCACATGAAAGGCGAACATGGATTTTTAAACACTGGTATTACATTACATGGGGGGGTTTTGACACATTTTCCCATATTAGGTTTTTTCTACTGGAACAGATAAGACAGAAACTTTCTGTAGACAGTGTTTCCTTGATGACAAGATACAGGACTGTGCAATACATTAAATGTTTGCTTTATGACTAGCAGTAAAAAACACATCTGATACCTTCATCTTTGGTACTTTGCTCATCCATAGTTGCAAATGATCATTCTTATAAGTGAGATTCAGGGACAGGACTTCCACACAAGGGTTTTGCTACTTAAAGAGATGCCCATTGAGCTGACAGGAGAATAAAAACCTCAGACGGTTAAAAAATAAAAAATAAAAAAATCACAGCAGGTTTTCTTTCTTTTGATTTCACCCCCTGCAGCGGCTGCTTTCTAGGCATGTGTGTCTACAGTTCCCTTCTCTTGCCTGCACACACACAAAACTAGCTTTAATGCAAAAATTCAATCCTCAGTATCAGGCTGTCATGGCACTAAAATGAAACTGCTCATTTTTAACCAAAGGAAGCTTTTTTATGATTCGTTCCCCCAGTAAAGCCATCATCCCATGCTAACGAGGTGCCGTGAGATAGCTCACATGGTCAAGCGGAAGCGCTGCTCCTCGGGCTGAGCAGGAGGAGCGCAAGGAGGCTCAGTGCAGCTCAACCTGCCTGCTCCCTCCTACACTGGGAGAAGTCACCTCCTCCTGACCCCGTTCTTTGAGCAAAATTAAGAGACTTTCCACTGGAACGCAGTGCTACAGGCAGACATGCCCTAAGGAAAGAGGAAGAGCTATTCAAATGAGTAAAGCCTTGCAGGATGAGGCCCTGCCTCTATCTTTCCCCGATATTCTTATTTTCGGTTCTCAAAAGCTGTGTCACTGCCAAACCTCAAAACTGCAGCTTCCACATCACTGATGTTCAAATGAAGGGCTTTGTGGGTTTTGTTTAGTTAACTAAAATGAATAAATTTTAAGCTAAATTTTAATTTGCCATTTATTTGCAGTTTGTTAACATGTTCCTAAACACAGGTTGACAAAGACTGTGCTGCAGTTTAATTTCATTTAATTTTTTAAAAAATTCTCTCAACAAGATTCCTGAAGGGTAGCTAGACCTGAAAAAGGATAAAATTCTACATTTATCAAAAACACAAAGAATAGAATTAAGGGGAGTTCCTCAGGTAGAGTGGCAGCTCTGATTTTTTTTAGCTGGTGGAGCTCTCTGCAGAAGTGCCTATGCACACATATATAACACAATGGCATTTTAAGAGAACAGTATCCTACCAAACAAGGTCAATTTTCATTAATCTTATGAATACAATATTATGAAAAAAAGAGAATATTTGGATGTAATATGCTGGAAAACATAAAACATGACAATGATCTTTAATAGACCTTACAACAGTTTCCCACGTGCTACTTTGGCACAGCCTGCATCTTGTCTGTCTCTGTGAGCTTGGGAAAAGCCACCAAAATCCCCACCAAGGGCTAGTATCATGGTAGTATATGTGCTATCCGTGCTTAGCACAGCAGGGAAATAAGAGTCAAAGATTTTATCAAGGGTTATAAAGGTCTGGTAGGGACAGACCCCACTTTTTCCAAGGAAAGAGCCGCACCGATGAGAAAGTTAATCCATCTGCTTTGATGGACCATGTCTTGCAATCATCCACAACAAACCCTGCTGCCCTGTCCACTATTCAGCTGCAAAACTACTACCACTGCTGAGCTTGAATTTTGTCATTCCAACAATCACATCGGAAATAGGACAGGTATGCAATGCCATAAGTCTGGACTGAAAGGTTGCTGCTGTAAAGCCAAGGCTCCTTAAAATGCCCCTACCCACCTCCTGAACTCTTGCAGGACTGAGTCCATAATTTAGTACAGGTCTAAAATATTACTTTGATCAGCCAACATGCCCTGGAGATGTCTTCTCTCAAATAGGCATGTTGAACTGCTTAAACCTGACCCGCATGTGACTGCAAAAACGCACCTGAGAACTACTGATTTATGAAGCTAACTGAAGAACTACTTCACTTCTAATACAACAGGCAACCGCAACTCTAGATATATGTGCTCTGAGGAAACCATTCTCAAGTAAGTAAGTGTCTCGCGTACACCTCCTCCAACCCAACAGTTTGTGGTCCCCAATGCCCCTTATTTTATTTGGGACCCAAAACTGCAACATGTAAACATAGTTCTAACTTTATAGCCCTGGGATGTCCCAATATATTTAATGGGAAACACCAAATTCAGCTGGACAACTTGCAAGTATCATGTTATGCGTGTGTTTAAAAATGGCAAGATCGGAGCTGGCAATCCATAACACAGCCTAGAACAACGAATCGCCTTCTATCACGTAATGAAGGTCAACCGACTTGGGTTCTGCGGGACTGAGGGTGGCAGCAAGTTTTTAGATATAGATATTTGTGTGATACCTAATACAAAGCCTATGCTTTGTGCCTCTTAATAAATGTGTCCTTGTAAAATCTCTGTGAAGTAGAAAAGTAGTGTTATCCTGATTTTTCACAGATGGAAAATGGAGACACAGAGAAATTAAAGGGGAGAGGCTGTCTCTAGGGTAAGCATGACGCAAACCAGCTAAATCTTTATAGGTCAAACCCGCCACTTTGAATTGCACCTAGCAACAGATGGGAAGCCAGATTCATTCCATTATGTGTCCCTTTCACTAAGGAGACAGAAAATAACCAGTGTAAAAAATACGCCTTATTTTTGCTATTATTGTTTGTTAGGCCCTGCTAGAACAGAATGTGCTGTGGAGGAGATGGAAGGGAAATGCCAATTATTGCAGGAGTAACATTTACCTACAGATCTGGTAATCAAGGAATTGCTTTTTGCACCAGTTTACTCACAGCAGCTCTGAAATCTCCCAGATGAGTAAAGACATTTGGTCTCTAGCCCAGTGTTCGCTTAAAGGCAGTATAAACACGAAGCCAGCAAAAAGGGAAAAGCCATGCTTATCAGGCTGTTGCTGCTCTATCTCTTGCTGCCTTCCACAGTTTGCAGGGCACATGAAAAGTAAAATAAATACCCAGTTACATTTTGCTTATCATCTGACACATTTCACAAAAAAATAAAGGCATCCACTGAGGGTTTTTTCTTTTTATTTCTGTCTGCTGCTGACAGAAGGGGTGCTTAGAATTAGACAGAGAAGATAAAATGGTTTTAAATATGTATATATTTAAGAGGTTATCTCAAAGGAAAAAATATTTTTCTGCTGTGGTTGGCTACTATCTTAGCCCCACTTTAAACATTTATCTGATGAAATCACTGCATTCCTCAAAAGAGACTGTTCATGAATCCTCAGATTCTTACGGCTAACAAATAATTGAATAGCCCAAACTCTGCACTTTTAACAGTAAAGTGTCTGACTCATGATGCCTAGTTAAAAACCCAGCAGGTTCAGCGTGCCACCCCTGCCTGGCTGGGGTAATGCACTCTCACGCAGCAGACAGCCCGATGGGATTTTGGCCAACCACGTCAGCTCTGGAATCCCACACCACTTCAACCAGCCCCTGCAAACAGCATACAGGCGGATTCATTGTGGAGCCACACTGACAGCCAAGACAAGAGGCATTAACATTGCAGAAATTACAGTGAGATGAATTAAGGACGTTGTTTGTTTGGGATTACCTGGTTTTATAGACCTTGGGAAAAGCGTCAGCTTTTTAAAACTACTTCTCATTTGAGATCGCATGGTTTGAGAGCCTGTTTTTAAAGCTATGGTGGTGACCCCAGTTCAGACCACAGTACAAATGCTCCAAGAATTAGAAGAGTATTTGCTAATATTTATAGTTCTTTGGCATCCGAGTGTCTCACAGCATTTTAGAGACATTCGTGAGAGGAATTTCTAGAAAGTGTAAATCACACGGGTGATGGCAAACAGGTACAGAGAAGTTAAATGACTTCCATGAGGTTGGTTGAACATCTGAAAGTCTAAGTCAAGTCCTTTACACTCCACTTCAATGTGTTTTTATTTCATAGTAATTTAAAAGTTCTGTCCGTTCATTCAGTGGTACAGCAGTGTCAAACACGATGAGCTGTCTACTGCTGCTATTGTTCCACTGGCATTTTTATTTCAGCATTTTGTATAGCATAACCTGTCAAATTGCAGGGGAGGCAGGAATGTATCCAGTACTTTATAAGAGGAATCGCAAGTAATTAGATCATTTCTACATGTACCCAAAAGTAGGAGGGAAAATGACTTTTAAAATAATTATATTAGGTTATTTTAATCTGGAACAAGCCATGTAAGGGAGGAATAATATGACTTGTCATCACTTTACAAACATTCTCAACAATAAGCTAAGGACAGCTGTCATACTGGTGGAAAACCAGAAGGATTAACACGAGATGACCGCAATGACATTTTCTATCCAAAGAAACCTCTGACGTCAACCAATTTACAGTCACTCTAATGTATTTAAAACTCTTCACATTTATACACATAATGGTCTGCATGTGCTAGAAACACCAACCGTTGATTTGAGATGCTAGTAGTCTTCCACAGTGCCTCTTTTCCCTGACAGTGTGAAAAGAAATGGCTGGTACAACAGCCACAACTTCAATTACCTGTGAGGATATAATTCTACATGCACACTGTCCACAGTGAAAAATGTATGCCATTTCTTAGGCTCCAACCAATTCTGGTTGAGAGATTGACATGACAAGAGAAGGCTAAAAAATCTGCAAGCTGATCTGAGTGAGATAGAAGCTCAGGTACCCTTCAGAAATTGGTGGGAGGAGGGGAAGATCTTGAACTAGATTACTTTAATTAAAAATAACCCACTAATATGCAGTTTATAGAGGTGAGCACGAATAAGCCCTGTGAGAATTAAAAAGGCTTCAAGTCAAGGATCACCGTTTATCTGACATGGCAGAACACCTGCCTGCCTGCTCTAGAAGGAGCTTGGCCAAATCTGTACATCCAATTCAATTTCCCAATAGGTACTACAGAGAACTTTGCAAATTAATTACAAGATAATAAAAATTTTAGCTCCATGAAAGAGATGATGCCTTAGATGGTGTCAAGATCTCTTACACCCAACATCGGTTCAGTGTAGCAGCCAGGAAGGGATCTGCAGGAAAACAGAGAAGAGAAAGTGGGAAAAACTTCTTGCAGCAGCTGGAGTTTTAAAGTGACCAGTCCAACTCTGCTACATCTCACCACGTGTTCCTGGATATGACCTAGCACCTTTCCATGGGCCTTTGCCTTGCTTCTCTAAGCGTGGCAGCAGGAGCAATCTGAGGGATGGGGAGGAGGGGGGAATAGCAGTGCCTCTGAAGTTGACAGAAGGTCCATAAAGGGCAACTCAAGCCTTGAACACTACAAGTAGAAGTTCAGTGGTTTCCATGGGGTAAGAGGTACCAGCCAGGATGAAAAGGAGGGATTCTGTGTTCTGCACTTTAGACATGCCAAGAGCTCACTGCCAACCTGAAGACTGACGATGACGAAGAAGAAAAGCTACAACGGTTGACATTATTCATATCCAAGCTGCGCTTGTTCCAAGATCATAAAAAACTCTCACTTGCTGCAAAATGTTCATTACCAGAGATATACAATGTGGGAACAGCACAGGAGTGGAGTTTGGACTCCTATTCCTGTAGCTCAGCCTGGTGGGCTCCACACGGCTCCAGCCCTGCTTGGGAGGAGCTGAAGCTGAGCCACGGCAGGCGAGGAATGGACAAAGCAGGTCTCTATCAGCCTTTCTTTCCCAACAAGCATCCTCATTAGGAGAAAACATTAAAAGCAACGTGCTTTTAACATGTTAAAAGCAATTGGAGCCACAGCCAGTGCAACACGGAGCCAGAGCCAGGTAGTTCTGGATATTCACAAGTCTGAAAATCACTCATATTTTGAGAATATCTCCCTAACGGTAATTCTCAATACACCGAGGCCATCACAGTGTATGTCTTCTGTCTGACTGTAATTTTGAATACAGCTCACTTATCAAGAATTAACTTGAAAACCGTACCTTTAGGTTAATTTGACCAGTTCTGATCCATCTGCAGTGCCTGAAAGTTGTTCAAAATTATACACTACATATCTTGAAACTCTTAAGTTGTCTAGTCTAATGGAAAAGTTTTCTAGTCCACTTTTATAAATTGTAACTTCCCAAACAAACTTTAATCATTCTTCCCTTGTATGAGCTCTCCTTACTTGTAGCTAATTAAAAATAGGGTCCCAGATTGCCTGGCCTTGTAATACCATCTGGGGAGGGGGGGGGGGGAATGATAAAATTGCTCAAACACTTCTGGAAATTACCTCTCCAAACGTTGCCCCTGAGTGCAAATATGGACAGAACAGAAATAAAGCTAAGTCAAAATAGACAAGCCAGGTCACTGGGAAATAACTTTTCTCCTTACATTACTATGTAAACATATAATGCAGGGAATCTAACACCTGGAGATCACAGTGAAAAGCCTAACAGAGGTGGAGTATGGTCAATGATTCCCAGCATCTGTGTCAAAGAAAGAATGCAACATTTGTTTCCCTCCTAAGTGAACAGATTCTTGAGTTGTCCCTACTTCAGTCCATTAAAAAACTTGTAATAAAAATACATTGTAGACTACTAAAATGCCTTAACGAATCTATGCAAGAGTGGAATTTTTCCATGTTTGCTCTTATTTAATCAAGTGAAAAATTTCATTTCACTGAAGTTTACTCTGTATGATTTCATCAATGCACAGCAGTAGCAAGTAACTTAAGTATATGTGTTTCACAGATCTAAATCTTTACAGTGTAGTTTTTAAATCTGCCACTTTCCTATTTTGAAGGTCCTAACAACAGAGCGCATTCATTCAGTCCTTTCCCAACCAAGCAAAACACTCACTGGGATTTCCTTTTCAAGCCTGCTAATTGAAAACATTCTGCAGCTTATTAGTCACTATACAGATTATCTGCTGACATGCAAACTCTCACTCATTCCAGACTTGTTAATTAACACGTAATTACTGATCCCACAGAGACTGGACTGCAGGTGTGATGCTCTGGGTCCTGCTCTAATAACCGTTCCTCTCGGATGCCGGCACAGATGGAATACATGGCAAATGCATTTTCCCAGAACACCATCCCACCCTCCCCAAAAGTGCTCAAGCTCTGTTTTGGTTTTAGTACAGTTTTGTTTTGTTGGGTTTTTTTGTCTGGGTTTATTATGTCCAACATCCACCCACAACCTATCACAGAAAAGCAACAAAAATCTGCACTCTCCCATCAGCCTGGCTCAGCAGGAGCTGGCCCAGGGCAGCTGTTCTGCATGGTGAATTTGAATAGGAAGACCTAGAGGAAAAGAATGGCAGAGAATGAAGGAGGGAATAACAAGGAGAGAGACAGATATGTCCAGTCATTTCTGTGACTACCTAAATGATGATCTCACCTATTGGTTTATTCAATGCAAGGCGATACTCAGTCAAGTCTTTCATACAGCATAAATCTTGCCATTAAAATACTACCTTCCATTCAATTACTCTCATACGAAGCTTCATGGTACCATAACTATTCCCTCTAGGTATCCTTTGGATAATGGGATGTTCAAGAAGAAACCTTTTTCAAATCTCTCCACACTGAATTTCCTTTAAGACTTGAAATGTTTTAAGAGAGTCTTTGCTCATGCAAGGGAAAAATGTTACCAAATAGTAAAAGTGAGAGTATAAAGGCACTGCCATGGAAAGTTAGGTTAGATCAAATCACTTACAAGTTTATAATTCCTTATTAGCAAGGGTGTACTGGTCACGGGACACGGTCAAGAAGCAAGTCCAGAAGGAACTTTATTAAGCAAAGTACCTTTGCCAGGGATAAGTGTATCCAAATTGAAAACAATTAGGGAACTGGATTGTTAAAAGCATGTAGAGTTGGCACATAATTCTATTCTCACTGAAGTCAGAGGTAAAACTACTTTTGATGCCCCAATGGGAGCAGACTATATTAGACAGTTTTGAAAACTCCATCCTACATACATAGGGATTAACAACAAACAATTTCCATATCCCTGAGACAGAATCTCCGATATAAACATGATCAGAAGTCATGAAAATTACAACCTTAGATGGGATCCCAAAATTTGTTGCAATATGGTTCATTATGAACCACTGAATATGAACATGACAAATGAGCTTTGCTTTCTATATCTTTCAGTACCATATTACAGGAAGCAAAGGATTTACCTGTTCTAGTGTTGCGTTAAGTTACTCTCGCATACAAATAGGAGTCTGAGGAGTGGCTGGGGGGGGAACCCTCCCGTTGAGTCACGAGGTTCAGACAGGGCCCCCTTGCTTTCTAAACTCCTCCTCAGAGAGGAGTCTAGGTGCGGCTAGGTCCAGTCTCAGTCTCAGACTTGGTCAACGGTTTATTTTCTAAGGACTGTGTGTATAACCACTTACTAGTTCAGGGCTTTCGCTAAGGCGACAGCATCAGTTTTTACACCCCCCCGTCTGGTCGTGTTGAAGGAACTATCACGGCCAGAGCAGTGAAGAGTGCAGTTTATTAGAGCAACAGACACACAGATTCTTTGGATTACCGGTGATAAATTCACTGTCTGCAAAGCACATGCAAATACCAAGAGTATGAGTATGAATAACACGGCCGGACACAAACATGTATATGACACGGCTGGACACAACGCGTATATCAAGAATATGAGTAACACGGCCGGACACAAACGCGTTAAAAGATAATAAAGCGACTCTATATATAGAGATTTCTAAGTTTTCCGCGGAGGCACTTGATATAACCAAGTGTTCGACTCTTACCCAAAGGCGTCCCGATGGGGGGGGAAGAGAGGCTCAGCCCGTCGACTGATCCCAAACGTCAGAGTGGTACACGATGGTGTCTTCCCTAACATTCTCTCTCTCTTAAGCTATTTTATACTATTTTTCACCTTTCAGGTGGAGCTTGAGTGACTCTAGTCATACATACCTTTGTTTAGGATTGGTGTAAAGTTTTCTCACTTTGCTTTTAAAGGTATAAGCTAGAAAAATTCAGAGCGTAAGCTCAGTGAGGGGTGGGTGGCTTTTGGGATGGAGGTGTGTTTTGGTATTATAATGATGTTATAATGAGCAAAGTTCACCAAAAGGACAGCATTTTGTCAAAAACGTGGCAGGCTGTTGGCCCAGGGTAGTAAATATGCAGCTTATCAGTTCCATGACACCTTTAAGTTCCCATAGAATCGCAGAGCCTGGCCGTGGCATCTCCACACTGCTCCACCCTCCGGGCAGCGCCTCTTAGAGTCAGCACACCAAGTTCCCCTGGCGTTACCAACATCTAAGGTTGCAGGCCTAGGGAACTTCCATGGAATGGATTCCTTGCATGTCAGCCGCATTCCACCTGGGGAGCTTCTTCAATACTGTGCCTTACCTAAAAGTGTGAATATAAGTTCTAATTTCTAAGTCACCTCAGCAATTATCCCACATCTAGGTAGCAGCCACATTCAGTTTGAAAGCTCCAGTTTAATTTTCTGGATTTCAACAACAACTACACCTTTCTAACAAGAACACTGTGCCACTATTAGGACCTTCCAGACCTGCACCGACTCATCCTTCTACACATTTTCTGTCAATTCACTGTCAACTACACTGTTAGTTTATGAACCTTTTTAGAAGGAAATGGGTAAGAAAGATGGTGCCAGTACAAATCGGTTGAGAGTCACTAATTACATCTGGAAAGGGACTTCTGGAATTAATAAATCTTTTTTATGGGCTAGAGATACTATCTGGCAAGTGCCTGTACATTGGCATCAGAGGAGAGAGCAACTCTGTCTGGAACAAAGGCACAGAACCTGCCAACAGGAGGAGATGAGAAACTCCTGTGTGATAGATGATTTTGAGATTGTCAGATCCGGGGTATTAAACTGGAAGAGAAGTAGCTACTTTTATTAAACATGGCACATTAATGACATTAAAGACCAACAATGCCTCAACAGCCATAGAACTGGTAGAGAAAACTGTAGCAACGCCAGCCTTTCTGTATCAGAGCAGCAATATGTCTCAACCTGGTCTTGCATATGGGCATTATAGGACACAGCTTTTCAAGTCACTGGCTTCAAAAGACTTGCCCGCAAAGATTAAGCAATAATATAGGTCACTGCTCAGTTATCATATGGCTGCAACCTTTTGAAACTTGACGATTCTCGGCAAACTGTTTGGCCAAGCATAGGGTCCACGGTCACTACCTGACCTTGACCTTGCCAACTGCTCTCTCTACTAGGGATTTGCATGAGAAGGGCCTGTTGACAAACCTCCCGTCACTAAAGGCTGTAGAACAGACTCCATGCCATATACTTCACACAACTGAATTTGCTGATATCAATAGACTCATGATGCCCTGTAGGAAAGTTTATGCACTGGAATTTTATGATAATTCCTACTCTGGCTACAAGAAAAACTTTGTATGCAACTCAGTAACTAAACTGAAAAGAAAACTAAAACTCTGAAGACGGGAAACATAAGATAGTTGTTCACAAAGTGATGATAGGTGGGAAAAAACAGATTTCTATAATCAGTGATTAAGGTGATGTATTCAGCTTGACAGTAGACACTTTCTGTGAACCACTCCACAGAAGTCAGCTGAAAACACTGCCTACAAAGTAGAAGTCGGAGCGAAATCCAGCTCTTGAAGAGTTAACGTAATTCTATGAGAATGAAGCAAATTCTGCTTCTGACCCTGTCTGCGATACATCAGTCTTCATCGTCTTTAAGTGGCCTGACCTCTTCCTCCTAGCAGAATGATGAAAGACAGCTATTAAAGCTACTCAATTTCAGATCTCAGCTTCTAGGAAAGAGGCAGTTGTCACCCTTTCTGAATAAGAAAACATGGAAAAGAATTACCAGAAAAAGTCACACTCAACCACATCTATAAAAGAGTTCAAAGGCTTTTTCATACCTGGATAACATTGGAACAGGCTTGTCAGGAGAGCAACAGCACCGTACAGTGCCACTGAGCAGCTTCCAGCCTCTAGTTTGCTGCTGAAAAACTAGGACAAGAAACGGTGAAAGGAAACAAGTCAGGTGCAGTCCCATTTCTCTCTCCTTTGCTGACACGTTACTCACAGGCGCTGGCCTGAAAGGGCTGCTTTACACGTCCAACTCCAACACTCACATGGTTTTTTAGAACCATTCTCCTACCTTAATTTTGTTTCAAATAATATAAAAATAAGCCCATCAGCCTTTTGGAAATATGACGAAGAGACTGCCTACCAACAAACAGAATCACATGATGACATTTGCAGCACACCCTCTTAAACCTGTGCTTTCAGGTCATGTCTTGGACCCTTTCTCCTATAGATTGTAATGCTAATATAAGATGTATCCCTTGGAAGAGGAGGAAAAGAGATGACACCAAAAAGAAAATGCAAGCACCTTTCTGTCTTCTAAAATAAGGCCAGAGAAGACCTGAGCTGGAAGTGAAATACATATGGAGGCTCCTCAAGGCAAAATTACTTTTATAAGTGAAAAGAGGAAAAACCTGAGTAAAGGATTGATTAGAAACTATTACTTCTTTAATCTTCTATCACGTCTTCCTTATTTGTTAACCTCAGAAAAAGAAATATGCTATATTTTTAATATGGATTTTTTTTTTTTTCCTGATATGATATTCACCTCTGGAAAAGTTACAACGAAGCTTGGTCAGTCTGGTATTTCTGCTCAATAATTAATGGAAGGAAGTGAAATCTGGAAGGACAAAAAAAAAAACCCAAGCCTCTCCTTTACCCAGGCTGGGTTGTTACCTAAACTGTTGTTCATAAGACAGAGCGGCTTGCCTTAATTAGCTACTGTTTCAGACTTAATATTTACAGATCACTACAGTATCACAGAAATATCAATATTAAATACACAATTCTGACATTAAATACACATTCCAAGACACCACCCGACTGTGCGCGCTCACTCAATGTGTTCCACGGCAGAGCTGTCCTTTTGAGCTAGTGCAGTACACAGACGTTATTGCAGAGTCTACGAACACGGTGACAGTAATAACGGATTGAAATTTACATCAAATGTAATCTCATTAATTGTCTACCAAATGTAATCTCGTTAATTGTCTGATCATCTCTGAGTTTGACTATTTAAATGCACTAATAAAAAAATATTCTATTACATGACATTAAAGATCCTATCTTGGTTAATTTCCTAAAAAATATCATTCCAGCTTACTACTACATCTTGATTTTACATATCTTAATTTTAAACACATAGTACTTGGATTTGGAATAAAAGACTCAAAAGAGTGCTCTAGATTTCTACTTACTTGCTTCCCCATACACTCTGATAGACAGGACACCAGGGACCCAGTCGGACAGAGCTGACAGAGCGGCAACGTGAACCTGCTGTCCTCAGGCTATCAATAGAGCTGGTCCAGCGTGCCCAACCGCAAGCCTCTGAGCGCACCTGAAGGGTCTTCAACAGAAGAGAGCTTGGTTTGGCTCCCGCAGCTGGTGCGGCACCATCAGATTGCCACGGCTTTGTAACGCAAGATAAATGCACGTGCAGGAAGAATTCTACTAAGGTCTTAATGCCTACTTCATACCACCCAACCATCCAGGAAAATAACAAAACTCTACACCAGCTTGGGCTGTATGTAACTAAGGTGACTGGATTCAAGTCAATGGGAGGATGCCTTCAGCCCTGACGTCCTGATTTCTTTTTCAAATTAAGCACTGTGTGAACGAACGTACTTTAGACTACTTTTTGACACTGCTGGGAAACAGAAGGTGAGGTGGGAGCACTATTTCACCTCGCAGAGAGGAGCCCACTGGTTTTTAACATCTTTTAGAATTCAGAGGAGATGTTACATCTATAAATAACAGAAACGCTACCAATTACACAGTCTGCATTTCCACCTGCTCACCTGTATTGTACAGGCTTCAGTCCCTGAACAATTCTTTCTAACCTGAGTCACTGGTTTGTTTTGCACAGATAGACAGAGGTGATCGCTGGACATGAATACCTCTCCAGAAGCCCTCCCCCATTGCAGTATGACGTATTCTTAAAAAATGTTATTTTTAAATATGCAGTAATAGCTCAGAATCAATTACAGACTGAGTTAATATCTTTAAGATAAATGGAAGGTATCTTATTAATGTAACAGACTTTGGACCATATCCTGAGGGTGCTAAAACTAGGCTCACACATTTTATTAAGAGACTAAACACATGGCTTGTTTTTAGAAAGTGCTCAACCTGTAGCAACTTCCAATGATTTGATTACAATGAATGGAGCCCTAGAAAGTTCAACATTTTTTAAAAACATCAAGGTATATAATTTAAACTTCTAAACATAGGCTTAATGGAATTTGCAAAGAAAATTCAAATAAATGCCTATGTAATTAATTTATGGGATTTGGAGAGTGCCACAGGAAGAGTTCTACTACAGATTCTTCATTTACAAACTGGTGGCTGTAATCCACTGAGGTTTTTTAATGCACCAGGAAAAACATAGAAACACTTACTCCTATGCACTATTCGTTATTGTCTCCAGTTCACGTTACCACAACTCTGTTATCCTTATGCGCACTCTCAGCCCATAGTCAGGTAATCCCATGCAGCTCAAACCTCTTACATTGAGATTTAAGGTAGATTATGTTGTTGGGCTTTCACGGCTCTGCCTCAGATGAAGCTGTAATAAACTGATTACAAGTCTGAGCTCTAAGTTTCTCCTGAAGATATGGGCACTTCACTGAGAGGCACGGAGTTACAATCACTTAAGAAGTTACCACTTACCAACCGTACTGTGTGGCTACTTATATTAAGCATCGCTACAGGCAGTTTAAATCAATTTGCTTTACCTTCCAATTAGAGTCATTCCGTACTCAGTTGTGTCCATACCATAAACAATGTAATTTCAAACTGCATTATTGAACCCCATGTGGTTGCCCTTAAAAAATAAATCTGACTCAGGTAGGTTTAATTTTCCATATGTAAACATTCAAATGCAAATTAAATTGATGTAACTGGTTTTAAAACAATATACAGTTGTACATGGAAGAATATGCATCCATTTAAATACATCCGTTTCTTTTTACCCATTCTTAAATAAATTTCAAACTAAATTTAGGAGTACTTAAACCGTTAGATAAACATAGCAGAGCTCTAAAGTACCTAACTAGTTTCACATAGCTTCTTGGATCTTTAAGGATTAACAACCATAATAATTATCAAAAAGAGTCAAACAGCAACTATCCACCTTATTCTTTAAATCATATTATTTTGTATACAACTTTTATTCCCCTATTATAGGGGAACCTTCATTATACTAACATAGGAGAGAAAAGCTAATCCAGCCAGGAAATGCTGAATTAAATTTAAAAATCCTTCAGGAACTGCCTGTTAGTGATTTGCTGTAAGGTTTGTATATAACAAGCCATTCCACGATTTCAATAGTACGAGCAGCAAATCCACAATTTTAAATTGGTATACCTGCAAATAAAGCAGGAAAGCTACGTATTTTTACAAGAGTCTGTGGATTTCTGCTCCACAAGTACTGACGATACAGTAAAAAGTGATTGGTGCCAGAGCTACTTGTCCATACATTTACATTTGTTATTGTTCCAGAAGGAAAAGACTAAACCTAGAGA
Source organism: Mycteria americana (assembly GCF_035582795.1). Classification (NCBI taxonomy): domain Eukaryota; kingdom Metazoa; phylum Chordata; class Aves; order Ciconiiformes; family Ciconiidae; genus Mycteria; species Mycteria americana. Next base: position 13,767,945 of record NC_134368.1, read on the forward strand.
AAGCGTAGACAAATCCATGACTTTCACAAGAACCGTGAACATCTGCTCTTTTCTAGAACAGCTTTTATCAGCTGCAAAACTGGAAACATGAAGAGAATTTGGAACGAAGAACTCTCTAACGTTTCTATGTAAACTATCAAAATACGGTGCCAGGGGTACCCCGCAGCACTTCTCAACTGGATGCTGCAGTCAGCGCTGGTAAGAAAAGGTCCATAAGGGAGAGGTTGGAAAATGAAATGTTTGTTATTTATTGAGCACCTGTGTAAATAGCAATTGATGCTTTATCAACATAAATGTCCAGAGTCAAAGCTGAATTTATCTAGTAGCATCCAAATGCTACAAAAGGGTATATATCAGATTGTCTCAGGGATATTACAAATTATTATGAAACAAAAATCATTGTCATTTAGAAACCTTCCTCGGGTGGAAAGGAAGAATGACAGAAGTCTGCACACAATATAACTAATATATGCCTAATTCTTTTCAGAATCAAGGCATAAAGTTACAGATTTAGAAAGTATTCAGATTTTATAATATTTAAACAATGTTTTGAGCTGTTAATCTGTTGTACCTAATCTTGTCTCTCTGTAAGACAAGGACCATAATGATGAACTGCAACTGAGCTTACCATTTGGAAATTATTTTAAATGTTATCCAATCACTAAAGATTACAATAGAGCAGCACATATTTCATTATGCTAGTCTAGATCCTCGGTGACAGCATACCAAGCAAAGACTGCCTGCTTTACCAGAAAAAGCAGGAGAATATCTCCTGGATTTTGGCAGAAGATCAGTCCAGAGTTCTTGGAGTATAAAGCTATTTGCAAAGCATCTGCAAGAATCCTACAGACTGCAAATTAAAAAACCTGACTTTCTCAACTCTCCAGAATCCAACAAAAAATTGCACGCTAGTAAAAGAAGAACCAAAACGTGTATATTATCTAAATCATTTCTATCTCTCCTCAAACTGTGTGGACATTTAAGTCCATAGTTTGGGTCAATACTTCATATACTGTGAAATTAGAACCCAAAATGTTAACCCAAAATCAGAGGAATTCTAGAATCCAGGTGGAATCATGCCTAAATCCAGAAGATATAATAACGGCGAGGATATAACACAGAGCACGTAAGAAAGGAACGGTTTTCTTTGTACCTGCACAGTCTGTACCTGTCACTCCAGTGTACAGAGACCTATGAAAAATGTTATTTTTAAGAATTATTCAAGAGCCTTGTTTCAGCACCGTCAGAGTTTGCAAAGTAGATGTCCCAAATTACTGAACTCCTAAATGCAGTTATATGGCATTAAAAAACAGAATCTGTGTGTGAGAGGAGTGTAGAGACTGCAGTGGCATCAGCAGCAGGGAGCTGTTATTCCCCCCGTCTGCTGCAGAACACGTCAGGTGGTCAAGGCACAGGAAAATGAGTATCGATGAATCTATGTAACACTTCCTTGAAGTGACGGCAAGTTAACACACAGGTCCAATCAAGGCTTTCAGCATGCAAAAACAAAATCAAAGCAGGGCCCTTGAGGTACTAAATATAGCTCCAACTCTAAACTTTCTGAGAAATGTTACTGTATAAGAAAATTGATTTATCCTAACAGAGTCTGGAGCTACATCTGATCTTTGGACACCTGCCTATCAAGCCACATTTTAACCAATTGCCTCCAGTGTTTTAGTTCATGTCTTTCATTTCTCCTTAAAATGGCTGTTACAGTAACTACTATCAATTTGAATCTGGCAGTACAACCCACAGCCTGGTGCTATTAAAAAAATACATTAAACAGGATTATGCACTAGATCACGCTACACACCCTGAAAGCATTTGCTGAGAAACTGTGGCATTATAGCTTTGAAAACACTGTAGCACGTGCATTCTCACAGATGTATACATTCATGAGCTCATATGCACGCACACACTTTGCAACAGCTTATGTATATAAAAACGTGCGAGTATTCACACTGTAAGAGAAGGACAGCATGAAACACTGTTTGATCTGTGAGTAAAAAGAGCTTGACTGTGATTTTTTTAGCAACAGATCAAGTCAAGGAAAAGTGAATGAAGAAAAGAACAACTACAACAAATCCGCAGTGCAGGCACAGCAATTTACACTTGGAAAGCACGACATTAGGCTACATACAAACTTCTTTTTGAAAAACATTAGGAGCAGGTAGAACAGCTCAGCAGGCTTGTGGCATAACCCCCCCCGTCGTCCCAGCTCCAGCTGCAGCACAGTGTGGTTGGTCGTTACTCCCAGCTGAGTGCCTTCCCTCGCTTTATTTCACAGCCCGCACCTCCTGGACCTCCGCGCCCGCTGGCTTGGTGATGGATTTGGTTTGGCATTTCTTTTGCCAGGCTTGCTCTATTCCGATAGGCACTGCACTTTTGCTACAGCTGTAGTTAAAGTCTCAGGGTGTTATGCACGTATAATCAGATTGATGATTACAACTGTAAGAGGAAGGAGGAGCAGGAAGAGAATAGAAATCAATGACTTACTGTACCAAGAAAGAACCAATTATTCAGCAAATCTGCTTTTGCTAATTCTGTCACACAACCTCATCTATTAAAGTTCCATCATTATTTGACTTAACTGTTTCTGTCACAGCAATAATATTCACAATCAGCCACTCACATTCTGCAACTACCTAGCTTATATTAGAACCAATCTAGTGATACTGCCTGCATCTAATGAACTGGTTTGTAGTTGAATTATAGTGCTTACCAGATAATTTATTAGACGGCAATAAAGTTTATATTTACTTCTCACGCAATATTGCTGCATTATTAGAAGGTGTATACATGAAGCTACATTTTGCTCTCAATTACAGAGGTATAAACTTTGAGCAATTCTATGAAGTCAATAGTTATTTCAAATTGACATGCAGCTACTTTGTATTCAAAATTCTGTAATAAAGAGCAGAGTTTTGTTCCATGTATGTGCATTACTTAGAGCACTCCAGGTGGTTACTTTGATAATGACACAGAACATTTTTGTACTGTTGAAATAAATGGCAATCCTGTTACAGAAAGTGGTTTTATAATAAGGAAGGAAATGAACTAAATGTTTAGTACAAGCAGTAGCATTCAGACAATTCCTGGTATACAGCTGAAGATGATTAACTAAAAAGGAAATCTGCTCTCAGAAAGGTAGATTTCATTTGCCTTAAAACCAGCTCTGTGAAGTATTAGCAAGCAGAAGCTGTTGTATAAAAATCTGACTTTGAGATCAATTAAAGTATTAACAAAGCTGACAGTAAAAAAAAGGGATTGATTTTTGCATACAGATAGGGAGAAATACAAACAATTAAATAGAAAGAGAAATTATAATAAAAAATACAATATTATTTATCAGACTACAATACGATGTGGTTTAGTTCTAAGGCGATGCAGGACCCAAACTCCAATGTTTTCACAGTCTGAACCTGGACAAACTCAACACTAACACATACAACTTCATTTTTTTGTTTAGAGTAGTGGTGGAATTTTATAGCTGCTTTGATCACGTATAAGCATATAGCAGCTTGCAGTCTTTCACATACCTGCCTTCTAACTAAGCAGTGGCATTTAATACTGAAGACTGTGATTCTTATTGTATCTCTGTGGTGGACGTTGAGCAGGGAACTACTGTGAAGGTAAGAGAATTCCTACATAGCCTTATAATCCCTCTTTGGGATGTCTGGCTTGGGAATGCCATAGAAAGTCTGATTCACTTCTCTATCATTCTCCTTTCACTAAAACGGGGGTTAGAATACCAATGGTTAACTTACATTGCAGGTATTTGGGGAGACTACCTTCTGCATGATTTTTAAATAATTCTGACCTGTTCAATGTCAGTCACATAAAACAGGTTTGTATTTTCAGAGATTTTGCAAAATGTGGGCTGTGTTCCTGGGGATCCAGGCCTTGAACAGATGCAGAATGTGTAAGTCCAAACCATTGAATTTCCTCATGCCTATACCCCCTATTTGCAAAAGGGAGATACTAATATTTCCTTCGCCTACTGCTAATACTTGTATATTTAGGCTGCAAACCTATTCAATCACAATGGTTTCTCGGTTCCTTTCTGTAACAGACAAGGCACTAATTTATGGTGGAACAGGTAGATGCCACCAGCATAAAAATAACTAATTACAAAAATAGTAAAATGGGTTCTTCCGAATGCTGCATGGCATTTTTTAATTGGGAAAATACAATAAAATGCACTAATTTTAAAAATTTAGGAAGCATGAAATGCCTAGACTTTTAAAAAACATTACACATTCTTTCCCATGGCTTGCTTTTAACTCTCCACTTCAATTTTTAATGAACAAGAGTCTTTTGGCTAGAACACCCCACGAGATCTCAAAGCCCATAGCAGCTTCCATCATATCAGTAACTTCAGCCCAAGCTGTGAAACTTTTGCAGCAGAATGACTTTGAAGTAGCTGGAGTTCTGGGAGAAACATGGTTTTGACCTAAAATTTGAAATTTTATAAAGTATAAGCTGAAGAAAAATCTGAATGGCATCCAACCTCTGCCCCAGTCCTTGAAAATGTTTTCTTTCTTTTATTGCTCAAACACTGTCATTCCTCTGAAGCTGGCTTTCTCCTCAAACTACAGTGCCTTTAAATGGTCTGTGCATCTGCCCACACAGCAGGTAAAGAACAGACTGCTGGTTTAACACGCTTACCTCTATGTGGACTTTTATTCCATAGCATCCTGTATGTGTTGGAAATGGCAGAAAGGCCTTGGACGAAATAGGAGGAAAGAAAAATTACAGAAAACAGAATTCTAAAATACTTGGTTGGTGGGGGAAGGAAGTATGTAGGTATGTACACATTCACACACACACACAAAATCAATACTAACTTATTTACATTTCAAAGCTGTAGCTGATAGGAAACCAGATTTCTGTCTTCAGGTTTTAAGTCAGCCTACTCCAGTTAGGGGTTCTTTGCCAAATCAGATCTGAGTTTGGGTTTCCGATATATACAAAAGCTCAGGAGCAGGGCTCACCAGCAGAAGAAGAAACATCTGCCACATGCACATCTTCTGTCTGCATATTCACTCTGTCAGATTCCCTACCTCTTTAGCCAAATTCCCAAAAGCCTTCAACGTAAATGCCATTCCCTGGTGTCGTATAGTAATGAAAGAAGAGTTATTAATTAATTTATTTTCCTTTTAATAAAAGTAAAATAGATGAGAAAGAAAAGAGAGATAGAAGAAAGCATGTAGGGGGGAGGATGGAACAGTTCATTTTCACCTCTCAGCATCACTCACCCACATATGCACACTGAAAAAATGGCAAAGATGACACTCACAGACCACTAAACACAAAAGAAATCTAATGGAGGGGGTCAAAAAGAACTGAAAACAGTGAATTCAGTCTATCCTCCTATCTCCCACCACTAATGAGCTAGAAGTATACCAGCCCTGGTGAGACTGCAGTTGGTACTTGCTAGTACACCTAACCTTGCTGGACCTTCACTAGAGAAAAATTATGAAATTGGATTTTATCATTGTAGCTTAAGCTCCCACACATGAGACCACAAAAATTACGTTCATCCATCAATCCCTAAAAGCCACCTATATATTGCACTTGGCAAGAAGCAGCCAAGTATTCAAGAAAACCAGTTATTCATGCCATTCTTGTCTGCCTTGCATTTATATATTGATTGTCCGTGTGAAGTGACCACATGGCTTTAACATGCTCCAGTCACCAATGATCTGTGTCAAATCATTTACAAAAAAGCAATGATCAAAGAAAGAAAGATCAATAAAAGCAATGATTCATTTCTAATGGTCCTGCATTGCCACTTGTATGTCAGTCTTAGAAAAAGATATGCAATCTGCATCAACGTGCCAAGGCTCTGCCCCTCTTGGCACACCACAGATCTCTCCGAGACGTACTTAGTGCATGCAGCAATATATTTTTAAAACATGTTAAGTGACCACGTTTGCTTATTTGTCTTCAGAACCTTTACCTGTGTCCTACTCATTCCTGGTGAATTAATCTCACACTAAGGAACCACATACCTGGTTCTTCGGGCACGCACGGAACTACACACACAAAGCAGGGTTGCTAAACTGTGACTTCAACAGCTGATTTAATTTCCTTAACGTCCACACTCTGTACACCTAGATTTGAAGACAGGAATGAGATGGCACAAATAAGGTCGATCATAGCAAAAGCTGGGAATTATTCCAAGTGAGGATATTTTGAGTTAGGTGCAAGTGCAAAGTTCAGACCTCACGCTGCCACAAGCCCTGGGTCAATGCTTTGCCTCACTCTGTGTCGATGCAGTGAATAGCTTAAACGAACTGCATGTAAGAGGACATACAGCTGTGTAAATCTGCACCCTCTGGGCATACAGTGCTTACAGCAGTAAATACCTGGAATAAAATATAAGTGCCCGAAATACACATGGGGAATAAGCTATACCGTTGTTTGACCTGAGATACTACTCAGCGCAACTGAAGATAGCAGAGTTCCGATTTTACCAAGCAAGGAACACATTTGACTTGGAGAGCTTTATTCAGCATGTCATGGTAATCATTAAGTGTAAATCTACAGTAATTCTATTAGAGATGCTGGAATAACACGTTTAAAAAAAGGTGAGATTTAGAAAAGAATTAGGCAAACAATCTCCTTGCTTTGTTTTGCATGGACTAATTAACAAAAACTGCAAACTGCACTAATGAGGCAGGCTTTATCTAAGTGTAAGCAGCAGAAACCAAGCTCCTAAGCAATCCCCTGTCTAAACATTAGGTCTTCCTCAAACTTAAAAATGCATTCCATACCAATTTATTTTAATTACCCCTAAGCAACAGGGGGGAAAACCACTCACATCTTAGTCATTTAAGCCCAAATTTCACTAGTACACAGCTGAGTTACAAACACCTCCATAACACAGCTCAGGATGGAAATGCTGACAAGCTGTTGAATCTAACGATGCAACAGAGAGATTAAATTTACCTCACAAACCATTCGAATCTGGACAGAGACAGATGGAGAAAGTATATCAAATGTCGGTATTTCAGGGGGAAAATTTGAAAAAGTGAAAATATAATTACAAAATCAATTTAGGAAACATAAAATCTACTAAGGTCTGAATCCTCTAGTCCACAGAGGTCTCAAATGCAACTGCTGATGGATCAATGCTACAATTTAATTGTGCAGATATTCTGAATATGTATATTACAAATAATAGATGTTTCTACCCAGTTGCTCTGTGCCCCATGAAAAGAGAGTCTAGCCTCATTGTCCAACCGCAGGACCTGGCTTCAAATCCTGGCTATGATTCCACTCCTTTCTGAGATTCTGGGAAAATAATTTAACTCCTAATGGCCCATTATTAATGCTGATTAATCCTGCACAAACCCTCTGACGTATCAAGATTTAACTAATGAATTCTTGTGGAGCATGCAGTCTACCCTGATGGTACTTTCCTCCAGTCCACTGGGACAGCAAAAATTCAGCCACTAAAAGGTCTCCTGTCTCCTCCCAAGAGGGAGTCTTGAGCAGGCACAAAGTCACCATCTCAGCTCTAGTCCTTGAGAAGACTTGGACCCTGGCAGACCACATGTTACTTTGGCTGCTCCATCATGCAGGCACAAGTTGGGGCAAACCAGGAGCTGGAGCCACCGGCAGCGGACCCTAGCATAAGACAGACTCCTCTCTTGGTCAAATATTGTACTGAGAAAAACTCAGATAAATTTCAGCTGTCTCCATCTTCCCCCTTTACAATGTGAACCTAAAATTACTTTTCTTTATCCACTGGACAACTATGAAGCCGCGTTATTTAATGAATGAGAACTGCATATCCTAGCCCACAAATCTGTAATACTATCCTGGTTCTTGTCACTACATTCAAAGCAATAGAGAACCAAGAAAAAGTGAGCAAAATTCTTCTCCTATTTGCACTCCTTCAGCTACTGTGAATATTAGCCCTGCCTATCCTTAAAAACTTTTTCAACTCTTCAGTCATCTTCATGTGATTAAAGTAAAACCTTCCTGTTCACATGCAACAGCCTCTTTCACTCAGGGAACGTTCACCCTCTGCTCAATATCTTTATTTTCATGCTGCTAACAACTCAGTAACTAACGATGGCAGCTACGTCTGACTCTTCCACCTATTCTTTAACTGAAATTACACGATGTGACCTGCACAGTACATTTCTGTAGGGACAGAAGAGCTAGCGACACCGCATCTAACTCCACGCAACATTAAAACCAGGCAAAAAATGTACCTCCTCCAGCGCTGGCCTCGGCTCTCAGCAGGACACCTTCTACCCATCAGTAAAGAGCTGCCCACCTCACAAAAATGACCCTCCTCTTCCTCTCCCTGGCTTTGCAATTAGCACCCACCCTTGGTAAAAGCTACATAAGAGAGCTGGTACGGTTGGGCTCAAATATTCCTTTTCCCAAATGAAGGTTTCTTCAGGAAGCGGGTTGTAGCAATATAAGCAAGACATTCTTCAGGTGACAGAGGAGACATCAAGCCACTGCTGTGTATTTACCAGCTGGTTGGGGACGAGGTGGGAAATTAGAATAGTGAGGAGAGAAGCACATGCAGAGGAGCAATGAGGGTGTCCCAGCTGTATACACGTACAAGCCAACACCCAGCTGTCAAATGGTTCACAGAAGATGACATGGCAGCCCCGACTGTACCACATACTGTACTGGATTACGCAGGTCTTCTGAACCGTCCCCTTGAAACGGTCAGATAAGCCTTTCTCTGCAATGCTTCTGGTTCCTCCAGCTCAGCATGTAGGATGAATCTCACAGCCACAGAGGAGAGACTCACAAAGCTGCCCAAAAATATGTTTCATAGATTCTGACTTTAAGACCAGAAGGACTGCTGCAATATGTCATCTGACTTTGCCTCTGACAGAATGGAACATAGAAATCCCAGAAATCTTTCCGTTCCTTCCAGGACATCTTTTAGAAAGCCATCCTACCAATGTAAGATATCAAGTGACAGAGATAGAGCAGCATTCCCTCATGAGACGTTCCTATGGATAACACCATCAAACACACCCCTGCTAAAAACCTATGCTTTTACCTTCTGCTTGAATTTGTCTAGCTTCGTTTTCCAGCCACTTGATCTTGCTATGTCTTTGACACCTGGATTGAAGATCCCTCTACTCTCAAGAATTATCCCCTGTGTGGGTAATTATAGTTGTCACACCATTCAGAAACATGCTAGATGTTCTCACTTCTACCATAATAAATTAACAAATAAAAGTAGTCAATTTTTTTTCAAAGTAGGTGTTTGTAGACAAAAATGGACTTCTCTGTAATGAAAAATATGGAAAAAGAAAACATTTTGGAAGAGAGGTTTGGAGATTTTGTTTAATTACTTTGACAAAACTTATAGTCTCCTTTTTTTTTCCTCCACAGTTGGGGTTTTTTTTCCTCCTTTTCCCAAATCTTTATACATACTCTCATTTCTCAGTAGTGAAATCAAAAAGAAGGAGGTAGCTAGATGGAAATGGCATTTAAAATTCAAACACTTAATTATAAACACACAAAATTTAAAACTTTCTATCGAAATTTTCAAACTTAAAGTAGTGTAAAAACTGAAAGCACGAAAGGTTTCCTTTTCTCTTTTTTTAGGCAACTCTGTATCTTGGGAGGTTAAAGTCTCCTGTTGAAATTATACTCTTGAAATTAAAATATATAAAAATATATTTTTGAAGGAGCATTCTCCTCTGCTACCCATCCTCTGCAATGGTCTTTGCCTCCTCTCTTTTCTTCTATTTTCCTTCTATTTTCATTGTTTCTGAGCTTTTACATTAAGTTCTTTTGTTGTTTTAAAACACAAAGAAAAAAATTCAAATGCCACTGAAGGATAAATGGATATAGAAAAACAATCATGAGCACTAGAAATTTATTGTTTCTAGCTGTATAACAAGATGACCTTATTTGCAATGTATCATATTCGTTGGCTGTTACATAGTGTCTTTTTGAAATCTGTTAATTCTGCAATAATGTCTTAATAATATCAAACTGTGTGTATTACATAGCATATATATTATCTCATGTATTGAAATAACTTCTCATTACAGCATTTCCTAACTCCTATGTCCCCATTTGACAAACACTTAAACAATTTTTACCTCGTATTTTAAAGTATGGCTGACAAATGCAGAAGATGAATACTTGGAGGAAAATAGGGGAATACTAATGAGTACACTTTTTATCTATGACATTGCATTTTTCTGTTTTCATTGTTCACAGTGCTAATACAGCCTGGGGAAGACAGTGCTGCTTCAAAATGCAGCTACTGATAGAAGCAAATAATTAATAATGGCATATTCTTTTTTCCAAGTATCTGGTCCCTTAAATCTGAATATTTTTAAAACTAAATTATATTTTAAATATTAGTAGTACCAGAAAGCCAATCAAGAGAAGACAGATAGGCTTTATTTTTCCTGTTTCCTGACCCAGCAAAATTGCCATTTGGTTTCTCTCGGGAAAAAAAATCGCCTTCCTGCTTACAGTAATAGGAAGAAAAGAGCTTGATTTTCCAATCCAAAATTAAATTTTAAGACCAGAAAGTAGAGGGAGGGAATAAATATGATGCCCACAAGTCATTTTTGCAGTCACCTTCTGAACCACACACCCATTTTTCTGACAACAAACCTACTCTAATCTAGAATAGAGGTTGACAAGGATGTTCCTGTGGTCACAACACTCCATTATATCAGGCAAATAGGTGTTTCTTTTATTCATAATGTCTTTGTGTTCTGCTGTCCAAAGTCACTCAGGTGAATTTACTGAATATATTTTCAGAACAGTAGATCAATTGGAAAGGCTTAGGAACACATAATTATTCCGTATCATTGCATTTTACTGCTGTGATGGGATAAAGTTATCCAATGGGGGGAAAAAAAAAATCCATTCCAGAGCACAGAGGGTTTATTTCTTTCTCTTTCTCTTTTCTTTTTTTTCCCAAATGTCCCTAGCTCTTATACTTTCATAAGCAAAATGATTCACTGCAGGAAATGAAGCGTTAATGCAGCTTCACAACATTTTGAAGCTACAGCTGTTTCAATAGACAAGATTTTTAGCCCTGAATGTACTAGTAGCACTTGGAGCTGAAAGCATCTATTGAGTGAAGAAGGGCTTGACCCTTTGCTCAGTGACTTCAAAGTTGTGAGTCATATGGCCTGGAAAGAATCCCTGAAGTCTTCAGAAATAAAAGTGCAACATAACCATTGTGCTACAAATGGCTTCTGTAAAAAAGCGTATTTATCGTTATGCACCAAACTACATAAATGAGTCTGAAAATTTTAACCGCAGTTTTCGAAGGATAATTGCAAAGAAACAGGAAGCTGGAGGCCTGGACAGCTAGGTCTCACTGATCTGAGGGGAGCTGCTTCAGCTCCCGCTGCCATCTGCAGCGCAGGTTGGCTCTGGGCTGTGCTCTCCTCGCGTCCCACAAGCAAATCTAGGCCAAGAGCAGACGGTACGTGCATGGGAGATCTCCGTCACTCCAAGAAGGCCAGCGTACCTAGAATGCCATTTGGTAACATCTACATAAATTGCTTTGCCAAAGAAGAGTGGGTAGGAATCACAACTGCCAACATCTGTACTGTCTTCAATCTTATTCAGCAAAGATTGCTTCATTTACCAGTTGCAGAATACTCTTTTCTTTGCCTCTTAAGAAACCTTTTTTAATAGCTTCAGTAAGAGCTCCCATCTCTCAGAGCCTCGGCCAGGGCCAATAGGCAATGAATGACTCTCTAAAAAGGAAGGAAATACCTGCAGGTATTGCTGAACAACTGTACAAGAGGTAACAGCTACTACAAGCACCATCTCATGTCCAATATAATCAAGATAGAATGGGGAAATATATTTGAACTACCTGCATAAAATATAACCGAGATGGAGGAAAGAACCTCTCAATAAACAAAGAGAGAGAGAGAGAGAGCACGAAAGAAAAAATGAGGGCAGCAGGAAAAAAGCTGAGGAAATTAACCATCTAGGAAAACCTGAGTAATTACTGGTTCCAATGAAGGAAGGGAGAAATAACTGGAAAGGAGACAAATCACAGGAGAAAAATACTGCAGGCTGTAATATCAAAGACAACAGGAAAAGTGGTAGGAATCAAGATAAAGGTGAAGCTGGGGAAGAAAGGATGGGAATGAATGCTTATTCACCCAAGAGCTGTGAACACTAGGTATTGGTCTAAACAGACAGTACTGATGTTTACAAAAGCATTTATATAAGAAATATATAAAGCATTTATATAAGAAATTAATCAATAGACATGCTTCCATGCTCTTAGTAACTTTGGGTTTATGTAACATCTTCATTAGAAATCTAAATAGTTAAAACAGATGTTTGCAGGTGACACACCATCATTTAGGTTGGACTCTGGAACGACCTGGGGAAAACTACTAAAACCAAGCAAAGCAAAGTGATCCAGCAATATAACAAAGGGAAGCCACCGGAATGAAATGCACTTTGGAAAGATTCAATGAATTCAAAATCAGCCTTGACTCCCCAGGAAAAGAGATCATCTCTTTGTGGTCATATGGGCAGCTGGATTGAAATCTTTTACTCGTATTATGGGAAAGATGCCCTTTGATCTGTCAACCAACCTCCTTTCCAGCGAAGAGGCATTGGTTAACTGTCTCCCAAAGTACTTTAGTTCCAACAGATCCCAAGTAATTCATGATTCTTCTAAGACATACAAGAAGAATGAATACTAAAGGATACAACAAAAACTTTGTCTTCCTTTAGATGGGTCTTTTAATTCAATAAACCCACGAAAAAACGTGATAAACAAAGCTGAACCTGACAAGAAAAGAACTATTTTGCAGATAGACCATGAATAATAAAACGTTCCCCAAAAGGACTGGCTTGCCAGACATGCAAGGGCCAGATGAATCTGTCTAGTGACAGTCCATCCTTAATTTTCCTGCCTACAGCTGGTGTGACAGTTCCCTGTGTCTGCAGACTCTAAAGGGTTAACTACATGGGGTTTTTTTCCTATTCAAAACTCCGTGCAACCTATTTCCTTACCCAGAACATCTCGTGCATTGTGCTAGCACACAATGAAACTATTCAGAAATTCTTATGATTCAATCTTTTTCTGTCACTGGTTTTAAGTTTCTGGCTAGGGAAGTGTTACTGTGGAATAACACAAGTGCTCCGCTTAAAATTACCTCGGATTTTTAATTCATCTCTTCCGGACTTAGAGTGGCACAAGCTGAAGCAGAATCTGGCCCCTTCTATTTCTCATGTCCTTAAAATAAATCCATGAAACGTGGCTTCATTACTCTCTTCCTCAGATATAGGAACAATACTGAGTTAGATCATTAATGTCAGAGGGTCGCTAAAGCCCACAGCAATACAATGATTTTGGCCAGCTGAGGGAGCAGGTTCCTTAACGGTTCAATAGGTGATAAATCGTTTCATTCTGGAAGGATGCTGCTATCAAATCTGCATTGGCTTCTTCTGATTTAAATGTCCATTTGCATCTGAAAAGATACTCTTCCTAAATTCTATGTCTGCTCCACATGTAATGCTTCACAGTAATCAAATAACAGGGCGAAGAATGACATGGACGTTTGAATGCTACACATCAGCGTTATGGCTACTAATACCACAGTTAACCCATCTGTAATTAAAGATGATAAAGAAAACCACTGCAAGCCTCTATGGCCCCAGAAAAGCTTAGAGAATAAGCTAATACAACAGCATGGGCAGGGAGGTGTCTCACAGAAAGGCAGTTTGTGGCTCCATCTCAGCTTGCCCGGCCTCTAATTATGCCCGACACAGTCTTGCTCCTGGGTCAGGTATCCACACTAAAGAATAATCTGAACTGTAAGGGTCTGGTTTGTTTTATTTAGAATATGCCAGGAAAAAAAAGAAACTCTTTATGAAAACAAAACTACAGAGGGTGGAGTTAATTTTTTCCAGGTTTGGATCCAGGCTGATCCGACAAGCCTAGCTTTGTCCCACATCTGTTGGAAAGACAGAAAATTTGCTTACGCTTGCCCTCAGGAAGGGCAAATTGGGTAGCAAAATGTTGGTGGCTGAGGAAAATAAGGGGCTTGTGTCCAACTTGTTTCTCAGACTGCCAAAGCCAAAGCCCTAAAAGATTATGGTATCTGCTTGCTGGAAGACAAAAACTGTTCGTTTATTAAAGATGCTGTATCACGGAGGATTTGCCGCCACGTACACACATCCTTCCAATTTTGATGAAAGTCTCATAAATAAAATTAACAAAACTGTCTCTCTCCCTGGCAGGTCATTTTTTATTGTAGCCAAATTTCTTAACAAGTAGCAATTACCAAGCCACGTTGCCTGTACGTACACCCAACAGTCACAGACTACAGGATGACATATTATATCCATGAATACCTCACAATTGAAATACATTTTCCCTACGGGACTACATCACTGCTTGATTTAATTTTTCCTGACATTTGGCCTGGAGCTTCTTTAAAGAAATGAACTTAGGATGCCTTTGCTGACAGCAAAGGACAAACCATGGCTATATACTCAAATCCTACTTAAATCATGCACACTACCCTTTTAAAATACTAATCCTGCATAAATTGCAGGATAGTCCCTGAGATCTATTAGTCAGAGTTCATCTTCTACTGTTCGAGGATGAGCTATAGGTCCACATATGCAGTACCAAAGGTCCAGCATAAATCATACAACTGCAAAGGAATAAACACTTTCACCAGTGACAAATTTATCGATGTGGAAGGAGATATGCCAACTCGTCAGAATCCCTACTAGGATTTTTTACAACCTCAATAGTTCTTACCGTGAATCATCCATATTCTGGTTTGGAGTGGTTTCTTTTTCCTTTTCCTCCACAGTGTTCCCTAAAAACCAGGTACATAAGAAGATGCCATTTCAAGAGTACTCCTAAGAGAGAGAGGCAAACAGAGTAACTTACTGCAAGCTGGGGGAGAGGAGATGGATTAGGAATTAGAGTACTACAGTGCTTCTAATAAATCTCCTGCCTGAAGAGCAGCCAAAAAAGTCTACATTCATTCTCCAATTAGGTTATATCTTTCTCTTTAACATTATGAAGCTGTTATTAATATTATGAAGTTGTGTGTCTCTCCAAATATTAAATTTAATGCCCATTATAAGTGACACATTGACGAGTTCAGAGAAGGAAGCGCTCTGGCTGGGATACAGGCATAACACCACCACCTATGCAGTATTTCCAATGGTTTCCTGAGAGCGTATCTCAGTCCTACGCCTGCGGACCACCCTACAGCTGCACGATCTCCAGGTCTGTTTGAATCCTTGGTTTCACTATTGAGAGGAGCTGAATATATCGCAAGGAGGGAAACTACGTAGTTTTAACTGCGTGAAGCTTTAAGAAATTACTTGTAATTCCATTAACTTATTTTCACAAAAACAGATAGAAATGGTTCCCAAAGGCTTTAGAAAAGGAAAATTATGGAAAAATGAAAATTAGGCCCAAATGAGGCCTGGGCCCAGCCTCATTTCTCTGAGGACAGCTCTCTCTGAGCTCTGCATCTTCACCTCCAAGTGCTCTAACTGTAAACGCTCCTCAACACAAACTGATCTTCATCCACAAGAAAACTGGTCACCCAGGAACCAGCAAGACACCATGTGACAAGTCAAAGCAGGACAAACATCAACTCTCTGTGGCTACCATTACACAAGATGCACCCTAGATTTTGGGACCCTCCTTTGACATTTTGAAGCACCTCATCCAAATACACACGTTTTTCAAGTTTTTCAAGGCTTTGTATAATCTGTTCCATACAAGTACCTCTAAACTCAATTTTTTCTCATGCTCTTTTATTGTTCTCCCAATCCTCTTTTCTTCCTGCCTTCTAGAGCAACTTGACCACCCTCACCATGTACGAACACACGCATGGAATAACCCATTTTTGGGTTAAAACTGGGTTCATTATTAAAATCAGTCATGCTGACCAGTCTTTGAATAGATGAATCTTTGAATAAATGGCAGAATGCTTAAAAGCAGCTTAGATCTGCCCCATGAATAGCAAAATAGAGAAATCAGGCCTAAGTTTATCACACTTTCAAATGCCCACTATTCACATTTCTCACTCTTTCAAATGCACAGCCTTCTTGTTTGTGGAAACCACAGGATAATATGTTTCAGGTTTATGTCTTAAGAATCATCTCTTTCCTCTTTCATGCATCTATAGGATTACTTTCGTACCTGTTATCAGGGTATCTTTTGTGCCCTGAGCAATCTTTAAGAATGTGGAGAAACAATCACAAGCAAATGTGTTCATGTTTATCAGACAAACCTTGGTCACTAACCGATCAAATGTTCTCACTGAAAACATGAAGTGAAATGCACTTCAACTACCACAAAGTAAAGAAATAGAAAGGTTTCCTAGATAGAAAGATTGCCTACGCCAGCCATGTTTCATACACTGCTGGTGAAATTTGTATATTTTGGAAAAAAAAAATTCTCCCAACCTTCAAAACTATGTCAAAAAGTCTCAATCTTTGAAAATATGTCATTTTGGAAAGGCCAAAAATGCCTTTTAAGGCTTTAAGTTTGCACAATGAGAACAGTCTGAATCATATCTCTCAAGAACAAACAACAGCTCCTTCCAGTTCAAATGAACTGAATTCTTTTTCCAAAAATCAATTCTTTTTGCTGAGCTCTTACTCTCTGTTCTTTTCTAGCACACCTCATCCACATCTCCCTTTGCCCACGTTACTGCCAATAATGATTTTCACTCTCCAATACTGTAACTCAAGCTCCTAGTCTTGTCCTAGGTTTCTTTTGCTCGAGGCAGTCAGAACTAAAAGAGAGATCATCTGTTTTAAGACCCACATTTTTTCCTACGGATATAGCAGATCCTTGGTGTGACCAAAGCAAGTCATTTAGCTCTCTGCTTCCATCTCATATATTTAGGGGAGAACATCAGGCAGGGAAAGTCCCTGCATCACAACTCTTCATGCTCGGAAGGAGTGTGACTTTGTGAAAGGACCCAAAGCGTAATATTTCTGTGTCAGATTTTAAATTCAAACATGTCTTGGTTTGCAAAATGGCAAGTAAATTTGTTTCTTAACAACACTGTAAACCTTTTAAATCATGTATAAGCAGCAGAACAAAAACTCTACATTGCTAGGGCAGAAAAAGATATTTCAGTGCCAACTCTGGTCCATTAGATTTTAATTGGCTCCAGCTGGCAGTCCCATAAACTATTACATTTTTTACCTGAAGCTGAGCAGCTGTCCACACAGAGAAGAAAAAAATTTCCTACCCAGGAAAAAGAAGAAAATATGTTGCATGTAACTTCTTCCTTACAGTCTAATACAGAACCAAATACAGTCAGTGTACCAGATTAAACAGCTCTTTCAGAATTCCTTTTTATCCAAAATCCAAATAATCTCAAAACCTTAAATTCTGCGATATATTTACACAAGGACAATCAGTCATTCAAACACCCTTCTCCAAGGAATCTATGTAATGCTCTACTAGTGAGACAGTTAAGTTTAAATGTTATAAACTCAGAAATAGCAAAGATCAGGATTTTTCCAAATCTCTGCCTCTGCTTTACCTGCCTGGCTGGACGTGCTACAGGACAAAGCACCTCACTGCTTCTCGCTGGCAAACTCAACAGGCACTATGGCTCAGACTGGACAATTCCTTCAATTTTTCCCACTCAGGTAAAAAGGATTTAGTCACGGAAACTGTGGAACTGAATGAGTTCTGCCACTACTACAATGAAGTATCATTTTAGTCAAGTACAGGCAACTGTCCACATATTGCCTATGTACGTGTAGAGCCACAGACATCAACTAAAAACAGTTCACAAAAATTATAGCAGTTTCATCAAATTCCAATCTCATTGTAGTAGAGCCAGAGTAACGAGCAAACCAAAGAGAGATTCCAGATTTTCACTGGAAGACAGAGATCAAAACTTGGTCTGCTAGATTTCAATTGCAGTATTACCTTTCCCTTTCATTTATTCCCCTTTGAGAATGAACAAGGAGGAAAAAAAAAAAAAAACATTTCAGTCTGACCTGCAGATCAGTCTTTTCAACTAAATAGTCTCACCTGTATTACCGCTAGCAGTGGTAGTAACAAACATGATACTGTCTCCTGCAGTGACATAGAAAAGCATCTTCCATCCCTGAGAGGAGAGTGCTTCAGAGGAGCTGGAGAAGCCCGTAGCGTTCCCAGTGCCACTGCCGAGCTTCCTCTCCACCACGAGCACGGCAAGGACCACCCCACTGAATTCTGCAGGCACTGCCGAACGATCAGCACACAGAGAGCTGCAGAAATCCCCCTTTGCTAATTGGTACGTGCAACACCTGTAAGAAGAGGGATGGCACAGACTCCCCTGTAAAATCTTGAAACGGGTGTCGTGTCGTCTCCCTGCTGAGCGCCCAAGCCCCATTCTCCCGCCTCCCCTGCCCTGCTCTTCTCCTGCTGTCACAAAGGTCTTTTGAGGAACTAGAAAAACCACACTGAAACACGTACACCTGCGGTGGCGTGCAGGCCTTCGGAGCTTGAAGCCTCGAAGATTTTCTCTGCTCAGGGAGCGCCCGGGAGGACGCAAGGCTCGGCTTTCCGCTCCGCTCAGAAATGAGCAGCGCTCGCACTCTGGCATCCCTCCTCCCAACACTCGTGCCGGCAATAAAGCAAACAGACAGGGCTATTTAAAAAATGACCCTAATGATGTAAATTAGACAAACATTAATAAACTCAGCAGGTTATTTCCCTACTGGAAAAACCACCACAGATCAGAACAGCTTTCATGTCAGTGATTCATATTGTTATACAAGGCCTGTGTCTGAAAATAAAGGTTCCACATGAGACTTGCATTGAAAACACCTTATCCGCCAGGATCGCCTTTATTATTTCTGAACTACAAAGAGGGCAATAAAAGAGCTGTATTAAAACAGGCCCCCTGTTACCAGAATGCTGTGATTAAATGTTTGACTTACAGTTTGCTTTATTAAGCAAAGCAAACACCGGCAGCTTTCCAGATTTCTGAACTTTGAGTCATTTTGTAGCATTAGGGCTGACCCAAACCTGCTCACATACTACAAGCCTGGAAACTGCACATAATACAAACCTGCAGGTTATATTTTATCCTACTGTAAAGTGTTAGATGCCTGATTATAGAAGAGTTAATTTCCCGTTACGGGGATCTCTTAAAGCTACACAACAGAGAGACTAAAGAATCACAGTTTTGCTCTTGATGGCAGAAGGCTACAACTTCTCATTTTAAAAGAAACACATAATCTTATATTAAAATCCATAATCTTATATTAAAATCTAGTCTAAGAATTCTCATATTCCTAATATTTTTGGTTAATGATGTCATTTCTATATGTGAAATAATACATGATACTCTAAAGAAAAACACTAAGGGACTACAGATTAACAGCCAAAAGACTGGAAACACCAAAGTTAGAGTAAGCACTCTTTTCCTACCTCCATACTGGAGAAAAATTAAGCATGAAGAGAAGCTCCTTAAACACCTGTAACAGAACCCAGGTCAATGGGACTATCAGCATGACAGTGGTGGATGAGGCCCCCGAGCACCTACCAGCCAAGCTCCACCCTTCCAAGGCCTTGATCCTGACCGATAGCTGATCTTGACTTTGGAGATACGATGGCCATTTTAGCACTTGAGATCTCTCCCAGCACTGTCTTCTGCAATATCCTAGTATGAATGATTAATATCTTACAAACAACTATTTAATTCTATGCTAGCAATAAAAAATATGGAAGTGGACCACACTACCACTCCAAACACTGTTTTTAAATATGGTGTCAGCAACGAGCGCACAAGGCAAAGGCCCAAATCCTCAAAGATATTTAGACATCAACCTCTGTTTCAGTACCTACATTTGTTGTTGAGGTCCTATGACAGCCTCAAAATCCTACAGCTCAGCTGTTCCTTCAATGTCTCAGGTGTACGGATGTTAAAGCCCGCACAAGTCTGTACGCAGAAAACAACCCACCTTCGATCCTGGGTTCACCCGACCCTGACGGCTCTATCTCAACAAGCCAAACCTTCCTCATCTGTTGTTCTGCAATGGTCCAGTTTGTTCCATGGATTATGAGAAGGTATACTCATCTTGCTGTAAACTGTACAAAGAGAGGCTTGGATCCAGCTCACAGATGGACACCTAAATGCAGGTGCCACACACAGGCGTTCACACATGAAGAAGTCACCTGAGCACTCATTACAGTCAACGGAGTCCATGTCAGCTGCTCAGCTCATCCTAAAATAGGCACTAAAATTTGGTTAGCTGAACAGCCCTAGACTGCGTTGCTTTAGAACCTGAATAGCTTTAGACTCTTATAATGAGAACTTTACTGACTTTGTAATAGAAGCTTAGACTCCTGCTTCACATGTAGACAACTCTATTCAGATATTTAAATTCACAAACAGAATCTTACCCTGAAGTCTAAAGAGATGATGCAGGTTCACGTTTTATTGAATGTGTTGTCATCCAGTCTTTTCCACCCCAAAGAGATGAATGCCTTCATGAGGAGTTGGGAAAGCTTACCGCAGAGACAGATTTTACAATATATCAGTTTGTTAGTTACAAATGAAAATAGTGCATGCTGTTCCTTCTGCCTGCAACTTATAAGTAGAAACAAAATTTTAGGTACATAACTTAGCTGTTGTTCCTCACTTAAGGCATGTTCTGTTCCACTGTATCACTCAGTACCATCAAACCTGTAAGGCCACAAAGGATTTAAGCGTGTCATTTAATCATTCTCCAAAAGGCAAGCTGAACAATGTCACATCTTTATCATTGCATATGGCATCACTTACCCTGATAGCTGTAAAAGCAAGAATCACTGTTAAGCATTTAATCCTGTCAGACAGGGATATTAACCTGCTATTTTAGAAGCCATTGCCATCTGATCTGTGCAGTACTGACAATGATGGCTTCCCAAGGAACAATTCTTTCTGCCAAAAGAAAGAACGGTACAAATAGCTTTGATGGAGATAGAACTCTAGACCTGATGGAGAAAACTTTTGATGGAAGTTATTTCAGTAAAGACAGTGTGGGGGAAAAAAGAGTTCTTTAAAACATTCAATAACTTCCTGTAATATGTAACAAATTCATCTCTCTCCCTCATTTGTAGGTATACAGGCCTATATTATTCACTTATCTGTGCCTACGAGGATAAAATCAAAGAATGAGCTCATGCCACAGTTAATGTCCTAGCAAGGATCGCAACCCTAAAGTACTCTTCGAGGGGAAGAAAGTGAATAAACAGAAGATTCCAAATCACGGATTAGGCATTTGCTTGAACAAGTACTGAGCTGAGACTAAGCACCACAACTGAAGGAAGCAACTGGACTCTGGATTCTGGGCAGAATACAGCCATACCAGCTGGACTCAGCTGACAATGACTCTTTCAGACATGAGATGGTTCATTCATATTTCACACAATGGCTATATGAGTAATGAACAGATGGTTTTGCTATTCGCACCACTTAGTGGACCATGAAACGATGCACTGACAGGTAGGAGAGAGAAGAATTTGAAGCAGGTGTTGTAGTAATACTATGGCAGCGTACAGTATGTCAAAATCCAGGGTGTAAAATACTTAACCAAAATGTATTCAGAGGCTCCAAAATTAGAGGTATTAATAGGTAATTTTTTTTTTTTTAAGCTCAGAGGGCAAAAATTATAATAAGCAAGGAGATTTTAGAGTGAACTCGATAACTAATCCATTCAGGCCTGTATGTTCTTCTGCACTAATGGAAGAGAGACAAGGATCATCCATATATATATGACCTCCAAGCCTGACTACTGCAGCGCACAGTGCATGGGACTGAAAGCCAAAGGTTTAAACAAACTCCAGCTGGTGTAACAGGCAGCTGTCCAATTAGTAATGGATTCACCGTCTCACAGACACATTGATGCTCTGGTCACTGTACTTGCTGATGAGAGAAAAGGAAAAAAAAAAAAGTTTCTATCTTCAAATCTAGCCTACTATTTAACCCTCAACTGGAAACTCCAGCATTGAGTTTCTGCCATCATATGATGGTGTCTGAGGCTGGAAGTTGACTTGCCTCCTCAAGCTAACCTGCAGACAACCCAAACCAGTGTTCAAAAGCACCTTGGTTTCTCTTGAAGTAAGTCAAACCATGCAGAAGCTCACTCAGAAGCCAAAAAAACCCAACTTCAAAATACATTTTGGATTCTTTTTAAGTCTCATGAATGACTTTTTAAGTCTATTTCATTAATTTAGGGCTGAGAGTTTTCAATATCTTAAAAAGAAACCTAGCAATGCATACCAAATTTCATTTCTTCCTAAAATATTTTAACCATTAAATATATTATTATATAATATATAATATATTATTTTTACATATTATATATAATTTTATAATATAATATAATATTATAAAATATAATAATATATTATATTATTAATATAAAAATATATTAACCATTAAATTAAATATTAGTAACAAAAATACAAAGTAAATTATTTTTGGTGTTATACTAAACACACTGCGGGTTTTTGCTGCAACTATTGCAATGTGAATGAAATTTAAAAAGAGCTTCTATTCCATAAGGACATCTCTCTCTGTGTGAGAAGCTGCATTCGGGAGCAGCACACCTCCTCTTATGTCATTTGTCATTAGGGTTTTACCCATTATACTTACCTTCATGGACCTTTTCTCATATTTTTGGACAAACACCTTGCTAAAGACAACATGTTGGGATCAACCCCCCTTCCACTTCTATACATGAATGAAGAACAGCTCCACTGCTCAACAGTCATGTAAAGCTACCTTGAGTGAGAAAAGGCTTGGATCTCATGTCTGTATTGTTTCCAAACTTTATTGTATAATAAAAATAGCAACTGTTAACTTGGAAAGATGAGATGTAATTATGAGAGCTATAGCCTACTGGGGCAGAACACACCTACTTTCATGAAATCTGCGCAGCAATCCTGACTGACCCCAGTTCACCAGGATATGGGCTTTATATCTTCTCCAAAAGAGGGCATCTGCAGAACCGCCTTGCAGCTCCGGCTCACTGCCTCTCTGCACTGACTTGGAGGAAAGAGACTGCCATCTACTGAGTTAACCCCTCTACTGGCAAAAAGGGAGCTAAAGCAATGAAGAGTAGGTTCATGGTTAAGGCAAGGAGGTTAGAGAGTTTCCACAGACATCAGCTGTTCACACTAACAAGGATTCAACAGGGAACAACGATTTTAAGTAAGCCGCCTTCTTCTCTTCTCTTCCTCCCCAGCTACTTTCCCTTAGTCAACAAACTGATTTTCTAATGGGAATTATTCATTCGATGCATACTTTTACAACATCTAACCCCTGTAATCCTTTTGCTCTGAAGGACAGAGATTGCTGTGCCTGCTGTTCCGCAGCACCAAAGAAGCAAAGCAAAAAAGTGGAGTATCAGAAAAAGAAAACAGAGAAAAAGATAGTGGAGAGTTGCAAGAAGGGAGGCTTTTGAGCACTCACAGAGGTCATCAAAACATTTATACGAAGCAGTCAGTGGAAAAGATGGGAGAAAAAGCAGTAGAACATATCATGAATAAAGAACATTGCCACAAACAGCTAGTCCCCACTGACACTGCAGTGGGTTGCTAACACTAAGATAGAGCTTAATAAGCCTTAGCACTTGAATAGCATCTCAAAGCAAAGATCTCAAAGCAAACGTAAATATTAAGATCCCTTCTTGCACCAGGTGCTCTGCATACTCATCTATTAATATCCATCAGAGCCGACGATGTTCAGTATCTCGCAGCACCCAACTCTAACTGATTAAAAGCTTCAAAACAACGCCATGAGATATCAATTATTGCCTCCAATTTAACCAGGAAGAAACTAAGAAATAAAAGAAATTCTTTCGGAAGATCCTGCACGCCTCTAGGGTTCCACTAATTTTCCTTGCAACCCAGAGAGTCCCTACAGCAAAAATAAAGCCAAAACGTTCAGTCCCAAATGCCTGTATCAATATACAGTTAATTACCCAAATAGCAAGTGCTGGGAACGTTGGGTGTCCAGGATGAAAAGCAGAGTTGTGGGTTTACCTTAAGAAACTACGTGGCTTATATAAGCACCTGGTTGTAGAACAAGTAAACTCAAAATTTTGTCCATGTGACTTTTCAAATGTCATGCAGCAAGCTGATGTGAAGGCTGGGATGAGAATATATGACTTTTTATTCCTAGCCGAAAATGCCACCCCGTTTCTCTCGTGCTGGAAAGCAAGCCAAAACAGAGAGGGTAATTATTTTATCCCAGGATATCTCAATTCCATTTAGCCAACTCTGCCCTGAAGGAAATAAAGCTTTTCTGCTTTACTTCTTCCCAGTGCTGTTACAACAAGCATTACCACGTAATTTCAGCTAGCTGCACCTGTTCTTGACAATGTCACTTTCCAACTGTGCAGAGATTTGGAAATGGTTATTAAACACTCATCAAAGAATAAAAACAAAATTGAATCTAAATGGACTGTACTACACTCCATGGAAGAGGACAGCTGGCAGAGCTACACTGCACCAAGGCATCCTGTCAGGCTCCACAAGGAATGCCATCCGGCTCCACTGGTGGCATCACGGCTGTAGTGGCAGACTCCCACATTCCAGGCTATCGGCTCAAATCGATTCTCCATACAGAGTAAGAGATGTCTTGCTTGGTTTCCTTCTAACAGGCTGCTGAATATGGCCATACTCAGGAGCACCTGAACAGAATTAAT
The DNA here is from genome assembly GCF_035582795.1 of Mycteria americana. NCBI lineage: Eukaryota > Metazoa > Chordata > Aves > Ciconiiformes > Ciconiidae > Mycteria > Mycteria americana. The sequence continues at coordinate 13,792,638 of NC_134368.1, forward strand.
TCAGCTGATTTGTTAAAAAAAAATATATATCAATATCACTGTTCATTTTTTATCTTATGCTCCTCCAAGTAGAAGCACCCATTTTCACTCATCACTCAAGGCAGAAATGCCTGGAATAGAAGTAATTTCCTATACTATATACCCTCCAGGGAAAAAGAATTAGGCTCATGGGAAAGTCCACTATTTGCTTATTACAACCAACATTATTTTTATTGAAACAAATCATCTCTTGCATAGGCTCGGAGATGCCACACTCTCCCATCTCCCAGGGAGGTCTAGGAGCTAGGTGCTCCAAAAAGCAGTCTGTGAAGTGGCTACAAACACGACACACCCCGTTCCCACCTGCAAACTGCCTTGCAGGCAAGTTAGAGCAGGCTCCAACGCCCGGCAGGTTCAAGAAGATGCACTCTGATGAGACCTGCGCTTCCATGTGCCAGCTTGCTGTTGGTATTGCCTACAAGGCTGGTTTGAAAGGCAGCTTCTGGGATGCCTCTAGTGACACACTGAAACCATCACTACTGTCTCAGCGCAGAAAATACTAAGATAAAGAGAATTACTCCCCTTTTTTTAATTGATCAGATTTCTAGCTGTTACAGCCAGTTCAGAAGTTAGTCCCACTCAACTCTGCACTAACAAACCTCGGCAGCACCTGCCAGCAATAAAAAGGGTTACACAACTAGCGATTGTAAAACCGTGAGAACTGCGAAGGATAGACCCAAGCAGCCAAATTTTCTTCCTCACACTAACAAAACCTACAAGAAGAAGCCGGCCTACAAGTTGCAAAAAAACTGCTCTCAAAATAGAAGAGGTGCAAATATTAGTAAATATTCATATATAGTCATCTCGACTTCATTGCAAAGCTGTTGGCTACAATTTTTCCGCTTGCTGCAGTCATGCATATTTCTAGACATTTCAAAGCAGTGTCTTGCACAATTTGGAGCTAAAGACTATATTAGAGAGATGTTGTGACATTTTTCTGCTCAACTACTGTAAAATGTTAGTAAATAACTGATTTCTTCACTATCCAAACTGTCCAGCTACAAGTGGAGAGGGCGAGGGAGGAAACCTCAGGGGAATGGGTCTGATCTCATTTCTTATCAACGGTTCACTTCTGCCAAATGCAGCCATCAGAGAAAATGCAGCAATCCTTAAACAGTTAAAATTGGAAAGACTGAACATCCCCCAGAGAAGAGCTAATGCGATACAGAGCTTTTCACCTCCGGGTCACTGGCTCAAACCTAGCTTCTCTCGGGAGCGATGAGGCTGCCGGGCAAGCTCCTCAGCTGGGGTAGAAGGATGCTCTTAAACCAGCTGAGGGCTTGCTGCTAGTCAGCAAGTTTTGAGAAATAATCCATTGCACACCAGTCCTACTCTTAGAAGAGGCTGTAACTTCTGCATGCAGAATGTCTTACTATCACAACCGAGGCATATTAGCATTGAGGATGAGGAAGAAATACACTGCCCAGGATGCTTATTTAAATTTCAACACTTTCATCTTCTGTCATGGTTGACAGTTCCCAATCCAGTGCTACGTACTGAGCTCTTTTATTCAAGATGGTTTTTTTACTGTTTCTGCTTCATACAAATGGTCTGACAAACTCGTATCAAACCGCAGAAGGAAGGCAAGGGGAAGGAATGCAAATAAAAAAGTAGATAAACTTTTAGGCTACAGAATAGAGGTTTTTTCATACAGTGATACTGTGGAACTGCCTCCCACACGCTGTTATAGATGTCACATGTATAAATGGATTAGAGAAATTAGAGAAATGAATTAGAGTCATAGAAGGTCTGATTTAATGGGCACTGGAACAGGACTACAGAGACTCAGAACTTGTACTAATTCCAACTGAAGTCAAAATTAACATCTCCACCTGCTGTAATGGCATGCAGACAGATCTTTTAGGTAGAATTTAGTGAAGTTAGTGGAATAACAAGTGATAAATTCATCTCCAAATATCTGTATGCATATTTAGAATCACAGAATAAAAGGGAAAGGATCTCTGGAGGTCATCTGCTCCACGCCCTGCTGAAAACAGGGTCAACTTCCAAGTTAGAGCAGGCTGCTGAGGGCTGTACCCAGTCAAACTCTGAGTATCTCCAAGGGTGGGTGGGGATCCCACAACTTGTCTGGGCTCCTAATGCTTAACCACCAATGGTTTTCATGGCGAAAAAGTTTTTACTAGTATCTAACAAAATTTTTCTGTTCTTATTAGCAGCAAAGGATCAAGAATGTCCCTGAACTGTTGCTAGTCCCACCTCAACAGCACAGAGGTTTCCTCATCAGATCTGGTAACATACTGTATCCTCTTCTCTTTTTTTTCCCCTCTTTAACAGGAAAAAAATGCAGCTGAAAAAGGGGGAAAAATATGCTTATTTGGCATCTCAGAATCCATGACATTGCTTTCCAGTGTCGGGAAGAATCACAGCAGTTACAGTCTATGTAAGCAATCAACAATACCAGCATCAGATTTACAGATGGTGAAGCTGTCTCTAGGTATCCTCTTCTCAGAGGCACAATACATGTATCTAATCCCATGAATATCTATCCTCTGTTTTGGGAAATTTTCATTCTGAAGGTCCACTCCTGTTATTCAAGAAACCACAGAAATTATGCCTGAGGAGGTTATTTCCACAATGGCAGCATGTTTTTGGCAACAACACAGTTTGCCACAGGTGATGTTATAAGACATAAAATCTCTGCTATATTAACTTCATCACGGTAGTCCCTTGGGACACATTACTGGAGTGTCTTCTTACTATAAAACTCAATTTTTAAAATAAAAATGACCAGAGCTATATTTAGTCCTCCGTTCTAACTGAGCAGCTTAAGATGCTGTTAGAACTACGTCTTCAGTGTCTTCAGGAATTTGGTACTTAGCAGTAATACACAGCAGAGCATGCACATGACAAAATACAGTTCTCACAAAGCATTTGATGGAGCAAAAAGGAGCTCCTCAAAAAGGAGTTCCTCAAACTAGAATCTGTTACAGTATTAATGATTTAGATATTCAAAAGCTTTCAACTAACACTCAGGCAACACAATGGAATATAATGTCAATATTTATAAATATATGAATACATTAAGATAATAGCAACAAGAATTCTCTCCTACTAATTGACTCCTTTCCAATAAAGACTTAGCATGAACTGCAGTTCTTTGTGATTCTTCTCTGACAGAAAGATACATGTATTCTCAGGCAAAGTCAGCATTATTGGGTGGGAGGAGTGGGTATTTTGTCAAAAAGGGAGTCTTTTTTTTGGTAAATGCATTGAAATTTACCACTGAATAAAACCTACCCAGAAATTGTTGAATTTCTGCTGAAAGCTTAAATTTTCCAAAATAACTGGTGATTTCACATGCTTAATTTAACAAGAAATACTGAAAGGACTTGATTTTCAGTAAGTGTTGAGGATGTGCTCTCTCAGAACTGGATGTTTTTATGGGGAGACAAGATAGACTTGTAAAATCATTAGTGATTTTTCAAAGGGTAAATCAGCAATCAGCTCCTAGAATCACAGGCCCAGGAGACTGAGCAACTAATATTACGCACTCATGTAGGAGAACACTTGAATACAATACCTTACCCAGCGGAAGCCCCTGACAGAAGTCAGGGAGACAGCACATAATTACCCAAGCTGGAATTTTGCCCAGATACCCAAGTTAACAACCTAGAACACACATACTGTGGATCTTTAATTACCATCAGTGTTCATGACCTAAGTTTTATGCATCATCTGAAGTCTGCCCTGGGAAATAAGCAAAGCCTCTGGTATATACGATTGAGTGAAAAACAGTAAAGATTTTGGTGACTCCTAGGGAAAAAGGGAAAGCGCTGGTCAGATCTGCAAAGATCCCTCTAGGAAGGTAATATGGATGCAGAATCTGATCTTTGTCTCAAATTATTTGCAGCTAGCAAGATCTCTTGGAGAAAAAAAGGATTGGGCTCAGACAACCACCCCTTTTCTTTCATCAGTCAAAGTAAGTTTGATGATACTGTCTCTTGATTTAATGTTGCACTACCCAGGTATGAAAGGGAATTTCAAAGCTACTCCACTATTTAAAGAAACTCTTACTGCCTTAAAGCTTTTGGAGAATATATTGATTGCAAGAAACACCAGCTTTTAAAGAACTTCTGTTGTTACCACCTTCATCTGACTCTGATTTTCTTCTATTTTTCATTTTCTTGTGTGTTGTGATACTTAAGAACAGTGAAGTGTTAGATGTACTTCCCATTGTTGAAAAATATTTTATTTGTTCGTCTCTCTTAAAAAACATGTTGAGGTACTCTTTTTAATATGAGTTAAATTGTTTTATGTAAAACACTGTTTAGGAAAGAGCTCTACCAGAGAGATTATGAAGGCAGAACAAAACCAGGTTTTTCTTTAGCATCTCCTGTTATTCTTCAGTGAGCTGGCTACTTTTTAATCAGATGGGACTCTCTTGTCACTGCCTGCCTGTTCACACCATCCCACTGCAACAGCACCCACACATCACTGAATGTACTCTCACATGAGAGTAGGGACCAATGGGCAGGAAAAAAATCAATGGCTTTAACCTGGTTTAAAACATTTCATTTGGTGTCCAATTTTTAAAATTCATTTTAGCCAGGAAATTGGAAAAAATCATTATTATTCATTCAGATTTACTCGTAAGACCACGACGAGGTCTTTGGCCACAAGATGATCCATCTTATGCATGCTGGAGTTAAGGAGGTAGCAAACCAGGCACCAGTACGACCACACATGCCTGTGTCGGAGTCTGACCCCCTTCTCTGACACTGTGCTGAATTACACAGGCTACAAGGTAAAACGATGTGTTCATTTCCTTACCTTTTCCTTGTTAATGTGTCGTTCTCGAGTTATTTTTCTCAGTATATTTTGACTACAGCACAGATGACCCATTGTAATTTGCCTGCGAAGCCTCACTTTGAAGGTCTCAGATGTTTGGTTTTACTCAGAAATGTGACTGCATACAGATTTCAGATTTTATTGCTATTTTTCTTTTACTCTACTGCCCATGTAGAGTCTGAGTGAACTCTGTTCAGTGGATGAAACCTGTTCAGTGGAATAACACGAGCAGGGCATGCTGCTTTCTGCTTGTCTTGCAAACCTACCTCAGCGAACAGAGGAGGAACTGGATTTTATTCTGGCTCACACTTCATCAGCAGGACTGTTAATGAAGTTCCAGCATTTTCACCTGCACCACCACATTAACAGAAACTTGTTTAGCACTGCAGCAACAAAGAGCAGAAATACACTAGAAACCCGCAGCGCTGCTCTGGCATTCACTTTATCCTCCAGTTCTCTTTGAAGGAAGGATTAAATCCACAGCTGAAATGAACATCTATCTTGCAAAAAAAAAAAAAAAAAAAAAAAAGCCAAAAAAACCCAACACACAGAACACACACAATCCCTCTTAACTGTCTGTGTTAAATCCAGCTTTTCAATAGCATTACTCTCTGCTGTAAAATCAAATAGGATCTGCAAATCGCAATAATTCCTCAAAAAAGGAGATTTGTTATTTATTAGTTGTTTATAATTTGTGTTACTATTCAGAAATACACCCTGTTAAAATAAGAAGTTGACAGTTTTGACACTGCAAAGGTTTTTCAGTTTCTGGTTTTGCAAACAAATAATAAATCACAAGGTGGCAAATACTCTCACTATCTTCAGGCAACAGACATTTTAGTAGTGTCTTGGGGTTTTCTGGGTTTCTTTCAGGTTTTTTGTTTGGGTTGTTTTGGGGTTTGGGGTTTTTTTTAGGATTTCCTATATTAAACCATGGTATCAGTAACAGAGCTATTTTGTTACCTCAGAGGAAAAAAAACAGCTCAAACTTTGATCTTAATTAAGATGCAAGAACACCACTAATGTTCAAGAAGATATTTGGGATTTAAAAGACAAACACAGGTCTAAAAGCAAGCAGATTGACAAAGTTCTCTTATGTATGGACAAAAGGACAGGGAAAAAAAAAAATCTGGGAACTATAAAGTTAAGTCACCTATCACCAAACACATTTAAGTGCTTGTACAGGCAATTAGAGATCTAGCAAGCAACCAATAGCAACTGAATTAGTACCGTAATTCTGATACCTTCTTTGGCTTTTAGGCACATATTAGAAGCTTAAAGTTTTTGTGAGGGTTTTTCCTACAATAAGCCTTAACATCTGCAAGCTGTGTTCAAAATCCTATTCATTACCAATGCCAAGAATATGAAAGGACATTACCCAGCACACACAGGCAGGAGCCAATTCATCTAAACTCAGCATGAAAATGTGCTGTTACTATTCAAACCAGAGGGCACAACAGGCAATGAGGCACTGGCTGGCCTTTGTTGCTGTGGCGTTGATCAAATTATCAAGTAATATACATTCTGATTTTAAAAAAAGAAAAAAAAAAAGGACAGTAAACGGAATCTTAAGATGAACAAAACCCAAGCTTTCTCCAGGACTAGCAACTGATCTAAAACTTCAACCATATTTCTGACTTTGGAGTACTAATACATCATTGAAAAACAAAGAGAGCAGACAGCAAGCTAGTGCAGTCAGTTAAATCAGAGATCTGCCTGGAGATCCCTGTGAAGCAATTAGGGCATACCTAAGGGCTGAGACTCATCATCAAGCACTCACAGAAAGTCACCATGGCTCAGCTGATTTACAGTAACCGGTTAAACAACAATACCTATGGTGTGTTTTGAGTCCTCTGAAGAACTACAGTGCAAGGAAAAATGAGACTCAATTCCCAGAAAGCCCAAATCCAGAAAGTCATCCATTAAGTAACAGCGAAAGAGCCTGGAATAGCTAGAGCAGGTACCTATCCTTCCCTCACCTTCAGAAGCAAGACTCCCGGGGAGACACTCACAAAGCAAATTATGGCCTGAGGAGACAAGTCAACTTTGAACACACCCACAGATGGTGAAGTCTCCAGAAGAGAAACAAAGCCTCCAGAAGGTCATTCAGAGTCAGAGCCTGTTTCTTTTTGAAAGAGGCAGAGAAGTATGAAATCCGGCTCCTCAACATCAAGTTAGCTCATGAATACCCCTTTAATGCCATTTGCTGATCACTGCCTAGCCACAGGGCCACAGACGGGCAGAGAAATGTCACAGCACCAGTGTCACTCCCAGTCAGGAGGCCAGAGAAAGTCCCCCCTTCAGGCAATGCACACTCCAGATGCATGCCCAAACAACTGAAACAGAAAAGAGTGAAGAAGTCTTCAGCAATCAGAAGGTTATTTTCAACCTTAATTGACCAGAACATTGTATGCAATCTGTAATTTTATCCTGATGAACGCTGTGTGTAGGCACCCTCCGTTCCCAGCTCTGCTATCAGCACAGCCGGACACCGCAGTCCCTCGCTCTGAGGTTACTGAAAGTTAATCCCATCTCCACGACTGGCCCAGTAGCTACGGCACATCATTTAACCTTCCTGTGATTCAGATAATTTACCTATGCATTACTTATAATACCAAAATATATCTTGTATATAATCTTTAACTAATGTATCTAAAGCAGTGTTACCTCCTTAGATGCAGGATGATATCAATACAATTTACATTTACATCACACTTACACACATCATATATACTCCTCTCATTGCGCTTTCATTAGATAATCCAAGTATAAACCTACAGTGTAGCTGGGCAGTGATTTTAACCTCTCCTTTTAGCATTTCATTCCCTCCTTTAATAATCTTTTACCCTGCAGTTTGCTGGGGATTTTTTTCTTCTTTTTTTCCTTTTTTTTTCTGCTCCTCATTACCTTGGCAGCCCAAGGGAAGCAGAGCTTGGATTAACTTTCAGAGACTCCATGGAGGAAGTACAAAATATTAGAACTTGTCCAGCCCAATACTTATTTCATTTAATGTTCACTGGAATATTTATAGGTCACGGCATTTTGTTAAATGTGAGACTGTATGCAAGGACACTTTATCTTAAAAATAAATCTGCTCAGGGTAAGGACATGACTTTGGATACACAGTACTTACAGGGGTTTTTTTCATAACATAAACATATTTGTCTCCTACAAACAATTATTTCAATGGCCAAAGAATACAGGAAAGTAGAGAGAGCACTTACAAAAGCAAATCTCATTTTGTTTTGCAAATCATTATTAAAAAGTCACTCCTGAAAAATAAAAGAAAGAGCAGGAAAGCGGTCAGGTGTAATGTAACCTAGCTGCTCAGGAGGAAAATTCCCATGTTGAGTGCAATGTTAAATCAATGAAGCTTAGCAAATTTTAAAGAACATTTATAGTTACTTCTTCATAAAGTAATTGAAACATGTTTTTGCAGCACCCTCTTCCCTTGCCTTCACTTTCTCTTTGTTACTCTCAGAGCACACTATGGAAGAAGATTTGGTATAAACAGGGGATTAGTTTCCTCTCTCATTGCTCACTCCCCATTTGCTCTGTTTTGACAGTGCAGCCCATTCCTAAAGCAGTAACACAAATACAATTCTGGTTGCTTCACAGTACACAAGGGCCACAGGTACTTTTACTTACAGATACTGAAGTAGAAAAGGATGATCAGCAAGCCAGGTCATTCCCAGCTTCTATTCGGATCCTCAAAAGCCAGAAGAGGGTATGAAGACGACGAATCTTTTTACGTACTGCTCTCCTCCTCTGCACGGTGGGTCTGGGCCAGGTCAGCATCACCCACTGTGCCAAAGCCAGAGGGGGAAAGGGGGAAAAAAACGGAAAAAAGGGAAAAAAAGGGGGAAAGGGGAAAAAAAAAAAGGGAAAAGGGGAAAAAAAAGGGAAAAGGGAAAAAAAAGGGAAAAGGGGGAAAAAAGGGGAAAAGGGGGAAAAAAGGGGAAAAGGGGAAAAGGGAAGGGTCGTGGCACTGCTCTCCTTTCAGTGGACCCACGCACAGGGAATGCAACAACCACATGCCCGTTCTTGGAAGCAGTCTGCGTGTTAATGCTGCCTTTGAAATTTTCTACCTTGACATTACAGCTCCAGCTGAGCTGTAATGCTACTGCTAAGTCCTAGGAATTCAGAAAATTAATACATTTTCATAAATCATGTCAAGTTTTCCAATTCTCCCTCCTGCACTCAGCCTGGTTTTGAAAACAATGATCAGTTCCATTTCCTAGGTTGGGTACAGTTGTTCATGACAGCTACATAAATCTGGAAGATGTCCACGTTGCTCTAGATTTACACCACTAGAAATGAGAACAGAATCCAGCCCTATGGTTTCACCCTTTGAAGTGTTTTCTGGCGTGTTTCATTTTGCTGAACTGCTTTTGATTTTGGATTTCCAGTGCCACAAAGACTCAGACAAACAAAAAAAGCATTTAGCAAAACTTAAGTCATAGCAAAATTTCTAATCATGTTCAGTTTCATATCGCCTTCTTTTTCTTTCACCCCTATTTGCTGAACAATGGCTACATTTAGGACACAGACTGTATGGTCTAAAGATGCAAGCGAAGAATCCTACTGATATCAAAAACTATTTTCACACGAGCAAGGTGAACAGGATTTGGCCCAGAATCCCTAATGGGGGGAGAGGCTGAAGGCAAAGAAACAGAAAATGAGAAATTGAATTCCCCAAGGCTCAGTGTCGCCATGTCAGTGTCAATGTGGGCACTGCTCCATTTTATTTTACACAGAGACATGAACTTTAGCTACATTAAAAGCCAGCTCTATCTACAGCTGTTCTTTGATGTCTAAGGCCAGATGGTTTCCAAAAAAGACTTATTCAAGCCATTGTAATCCACACCAAAATGGAAGCCAGTAATGCTAATAGTAGGATAATGTGAGAGAATGTGCAGTGAGAAATGGGAAAGAAAAAGCAAAGCTGATCAGAATCAGTTGCTCTGCTCCATCTATTTGATGTACGGCTGCTGCTTAGCCATCACAAGTTCTGTTATAACATGTTCCCTTAGTGTAATTCCTATTTTGTTCCTTTCTTTTTTTTAATCATTTAGGCTGTGAAGGCCCAACTTAATTGTTTCTCTGCAGTAAGTACCATTTTGCCTGATTATCACTGATGTTCTGACAACTAAAAAGAAAAAGACATTAACTCCTGACAGCATCGCACTTACGGAGTTGGCCTCAGTATTTGTTTTCAGCTTCCCTCTCGTCCTTTCCATTTCAATTTTTATTCTCTTGCATATTCAGCAACATGCTTTACAATGTGTCTTGTTCCCCCCGCTTTCTAACCAAGCTTTGACAGTGTTCACTGCTAATCCAACAGTTTGCACAAGTCCATAGCACAAGGTCAAGTCTAATTATCTTCTCCACTTTTCCCCCATTCCCTCAAGGCAATAATAGCTTCAGGGAATTAAATACAGGATCAAAAATGAGAACTCTGCTCCTATTAATTGACCTGCATTTTCAGCAGCACTGGAAGGGGAATGTCAGGGTCTCAGGTGCAGCAGAATAAAGATATTAGCACCCGCTGTCACGTTAGGCCTCCTTACTCCATTCGTAATGTTTGGAGCCCAGACAGTATTTTTCTACTGTCTTGTAGCAGAGGGTGCAAGAAGTTTAGGCTACATACCACATGCAGAGTTATGCCTAAGTGAGCCTTCATTTGATAAGAATTTTTCAGCTCAACTTTGTTCCAGATACTCTGTTCCATCTTTCTCTGCATACATGAAATTCCTCATCTTCCTTGCCCATACCCTTCTTACGCAGACAATTACAAGGCATCCAAAATTCACTGAGGCATCCAGAATTCACTGAGTACCTTAAAGAAGGCAGAAGGACAAAGTTAACATTCTTACTCTCTCACGGTTTAAATAAAGAGAAGATTTTGGGAGGAAGACATACTGAGAACAAGTAAGAAGAAATTAAGCAAAGGTCAGATTTTCAAGATTATGAGTTTCCTTGTTTGTTCTGGATGCAAGTCATGTTCTGCCAGAAGCATGCTATAATCTATTTCACAGTGTTAGGATTAGAATTCATGTTTAAAGGGCAGTAGCATGTATTAAAGGCAGCAAGTAGTTCTTTTTATTAAAAATTAAGAGACAGAAAAACCCCTAAAAGCAGCCAGCAAGCTAAAATTTAGAAAAGTATCTCCTACCTTACCTACAACCATGGAACGAGGTCTCTAGGATCTCTCCTCATAGATGTCAGCAAACTAGTTAAACTTATCAAATTTTCTCCAGATCTTCTGCTGTCATATTCTGCCACAGATTGCATCCTCCTCCTCACAGAGGAGGAGTACACACCCAGCATGCATGCTTGCCATTTTCATAACACCCAGCTCATCTCCATGAGGACCATCATAAAGCCCTGACACATCATTATCATCATCGAAGTCCCTCCATTGGCTCTCATTCAAGGACACCTTCCTTGTCCCCTGCAGTGAGCATTTGCACAGCCTATGTTTCCACTACTTGTTTCACTCCAGTATGCCATTATTGGTACTTTGGAGCAATCTCAAATAGCCATTTGTCCTCTGGCACTTCAAACTCTTCCTCTGACACATCTAGCCATAGGAACGCTGTCTCAGGACCAGCTGAAAAGGTTCCTCTCTAAAATCTATTTCTCCTAGAGGTTAACAGTTAACTGTGGCTAGACACCATCCCCTTCTGCTTACCCTTGCAGGGACTGGTTTTTACCTAGGCAGCCATGGACCATATCATGGTTGCCCTCACCACTCTCCATCCCTTCATACGCTTTGAAACATCTTATTTTGATCAAGATCACAAACTCTCTGGAACATAATTTCCCTGTTACTATGTGTTTGCACAGTTCTCAGAACACCATGGACCAGATCTGACTAAGAGTGCCCAGTGCAACTAGAATATAAATACAACAACAGCAACAACAGTTTTCAATTCCTGTTTATATTAAGAGTACCAGAGAACACAAATGACATACAGAGTCTTCTTTTTAATCAGCAAATTAACATGGTTTTTCTATTATGCTCAATTCTCATGTAACCACTCTGAACTACTCTGTCCATGCTGAAGACCGAATTCCTGCTATCGTACTCTTTTCTGCTTTGGGAGGTTTCTTATATGGGTTTAGGATGAGCAGCACCCCTCTCCCCGTTCCTCAGTAAAAAGTGACCCGCCACTGCCCTCCCTGATCTCTTGGTAGAGCCTTCACCCAGGTATCGGGGAGGAAAGAGACAATATTAAAATCTCCGTTGACAAGAGCAGACACAAAGAGCTGCTGCAGACGGAATGGCACACAGAGGGCTCGGATACGGGAGGGGGAGGGAGATCAGTGCTCTTCTCCCACCAACACTAACAAAACCATAGCAGAACAGAAGAGACTTTTGTTCTGCGGATGCAGACTCAGCTGATGCCTCTATCCTCAAACTATTCATCTGCAAGACAGAGAAATTGCTGGACCAAGCCTGCCACAACCTGCACAGCCGGGAGCCTGGAGAAGCAGCTGCAGAGGGAAGCCTGGACATCAGTGTTGTCATCAGCATCTGTTTTGCACAGCTTTTACTGACAACATGCTTTGCCTGGGACGGGCTGTTAGCCCCTTTGCTCTGCAGTCCCCAGAGGACACCCAGGGCACTGGTGTGGAAGGAGTTAAGATAAGGAAAGCCATCAAAGCTACAGGGGACTCTTCCAAATTGCTTCTTGTGGGGCAAAACACAAATGTTAAAGTACACATTAATTTTCCTCCCCATAGCAGGAGCTTTGCAGATATTGACAACTCTCTCAGGATGAAGCTTACGGCAGCTGCATTAATTTATACTATTGAGCTATAATGCTTTTAATTTATTTTCTAATTTGCTTCACATCCCCAAATTCCCTAAACTGCTTCTGTCTGTTTAATATGAAGGTTAGCCAAGGCTCCACCAGATAAATCCACCTTAAGGCTATCAGAAACCTTTTGTGAAGCAAGAGCATTCTCCTTCCAAAGAGGCCTTTCTTCTGTTCATGAAAAGACTATTAATAACACAATTATTCCTGTTGAAAGAAAAGGCCATAATTAATAGACTCAAGAGCAAAAACATCCATCCTACAGGAAAACAGACTTTCTACTCCTGGAGGCAATATTTTAAATCCAGAATATTGCTTTGGATTTAGAAGCAGCTAAATCTAGAGAATAATGGAAAATAATAGAGACCAAAAAGAAAAAAAAAAAAGTTGCAGATTCCATGAATAGCTCAGCACTGAAAGCAGAAAATGAGAGGCTACACTTCCTATTTCCCAGCAGTCAACTAGAATTACCTTTCACACCATGGCTTGAGCTAAATGATCTGCAAATATATTTTACACATGTTATACCAAGGCTCAGCATTTTAAGTATATAGGTATATATTTTTAAGAATACAGCTACTTCAGGAGAAGTATTTCCCTTATTTGCAACCTCATTCTGTTAGCTGGTAGCTGAACAAAATATTAACAAGCTTTCTGTACAGGGCTAGAGGAAAAAGAGCATGGTAAAGAAGGGTGAGAGAAATGAAGAGCAGAAAGCAGAGAAATACCAGAATTTTATGAAAGCTAGTGGTCTCCAAACTTTTGCAGCTATTAGCTGATCAGCATCTCACTTGTACAAGTGATAATCTACCCAATCTCAGCTGTGCTTGGGGATAACAGTTCGAGTCTGCTCCATACCTCACCACCTTATAAAACACTGGCGTGCAGAAATGGAGCCCCGTTTTGATTTAAAGTGAACCTAATTAAATGGGATGCATGCCGGGAGATGGAGAGACTCATTGACTAGGTAAAGAGTAGGAGCCTGGAGCAGCAGTGATAAAAGTGAAGTACGAGGGGTGGCACCCCAACTAGCTGTAAGTTCATTGCAATTCCATAATATTTCATTGGCATGACAGCTGCTTGTCTGTGGTGCTTCTAATCAGCTGCAAATGTCTGGGGGGCTGTCGCGTGTCCATTTGTCACCACTGTCTTCTCCTGATTCACATACAGGAATGCCAGCATCTCTGCTTTTTTGCCATGTTAATCACAGTGTGGGTTTTTGTTGGGGTTTTTTGTTTCATTTTTTTCCCCATGTTCCCTTATAGCTTTGGCACTGGAGAAAAGATCTGTTTCATTCTCCCTCCTATCATGATTTACCATTATTATCTCACCCTGTGCAGTGTTTGGGCTATCCCACTTTCTACCATTACTGTATGCTTATGCTAGTAGACACTAAAAACAAAAAAAGTGAACAGTTGAGAAGTTACTGTCATTTCATCTTACTGTGTTGCGGGAGGAGATTTCTTCAGGGCTGACAGTGATTCAGCATCTTTCTTTATCAAAATCACGCTAAGGTGTTTTGCTCCTCTGCCTGAGCCCCTGTTGGCTGTACGGTATGTCACCCAATGCTTACCAAATGGAAATGGTGTGAAGTCACATCACAAATGCCACAACTCACTCCTCAGAGTAAAATGCATAAACCAGGACAAAACACTTCACTTGTATTGCAAAAAGAAAGCTGTTCTCAACAAGCGTGACCTTTAAGTGTTCAGTATACAGAGCAGAAAGAGAATATTTTGCCCCCCTTTACAATAAAAGATTCCTATTATGTTCTACAGTGTCCCAAACCAGAGCTTTCAGTAGTGAAACTGCTGTGTCAGTATTGTTAATTGTACAGAGACACATGCCCACATATAGACTTATACACAAATATACTGAAGGATGCTGTAGCATATAATCCTTTAAAATGAATTAGGTAGTTACCTATTTCATTCCTATACTACAATTTTATCAGGTACTATACCATCAAAAACAAATCAACGTGGAGCACTGCATGAATTACTTTGGGATGACAGAAACTAAGAAAAAATCTGAGAGGTGAGGAGAGGCCTTGGGACAAGTTTGGCTTTGAGTATATATTTTGTAAGGATTAATTATTTAATATTTATAAAGTGTTTTGCATATAAAAGCCCATAACTGTAGATATTTTTAGTATTTTTCTACAGCAAAAAGTCAAAAAGCAATGACAATACTGCTGGGTCTGCTCTTGGTTTGGTTGCACCAAAAATGCATGCTTCACTTGTAAAATCTCATACGACAACAGCTATCATTAAAATCTGCTTATTCTTTATAATGAAGTGTTGTTTCAGTCTTAGTGCGTATCCTCCAAAGTGACAGGCTACACAGGCACCCTTCAGGGAAAAATCTGCACAGTATTATTACGTTTGGATAGCCAGGCTTAAGGAGAAAACACTCATCAGTATAAGCTTGTTAGCTTATAAATCTGCTACTGTTTGCAACAAGGCTAAAACAACTCCTTAGAGGAGTTCAAAAGATGTACGCTGAACTCAGAGGACAGCATCTATCGCAGGAAAAAGGTAGGTGAAACACATTTTGCATTAATTCAGCACACGGTCCCCACAGACTTCCCCAGCAGAAGCTATTCTGCCATCGCCCCAGGGAGCAAAATGGCAAAACAAGCCTCCCAGGCTCGCCCTGTGCCCTCCATCTCTCATGCACAGACACACGTCTGCCATTAGCCTCACCACGCAACTCAACTCCCAGTTGCTGCAACACAAATCTGTGGGACAAGGCAGCAAACCGGAGTTAAGGAGATACGTGGAGGCTGCCCATGCCTCACCTCTGGCAATTCCGTCCTTTGCACTTCCAAACACAAACCTTTTAGCCCTCTCCCTACAGCTCCTGGCTGTCTTCTGAGGGATCTAACATCCACATTTTCCACATGCAAGTACACGCAAGCCAAGCTTTAATAGCTCATGAGCTTTCTTTTACAGGTCTTTTCAGAATTCTGACTATCTTTTATTAGAAGTCTCTGAAATACTTTATTTGCCACCAGGAGGAAAAGGAGAAAAAAAAAACCCTATCTGTCCCTGCTAGATTATCTCCTGTAGATTTCTCCTTTCATGGACCTTTACTGAATTTATATACATATAAATCAAGAGACTGCTGTTGTTAACCCTCTGTAAAAGAATGAGCCTCTTTTATCTTTCACCCACGGATTGGCGAGACATTCTGATGTCGCTAGTTTTCCCACTTCCAATGTGAGTGCAACCGACTGCATTGAGGTCAGAGCTTAGCTCACCTCAGCTACATCTAAGACAAGAGCGCTCCTTCGACTGGCAAAAAAAGACGGAAAGCAGCACCCAGGAGAACGAAAAAATCTTTCATTTTGTATTCTAATTTTTGGTCATTGGAAGTTGCTTCTCTATGGTGATGCTGATTTGTTTTTTAAAAATGAGACTCCCCCCTGGGATGAAAATCTCCTCAGAGGGCTCTGGCCTTTTGTTTCAAATTCCTTGTGAAGTCCTGAGGGTTGAAAACGCGGCTGCCGCTTAATACATTCAATTTTCCATGCATGAGGGTCAGTAATCCAGTCCCGTGCAGAGCAGGATCTCCCAGTTGGCTCCGAGCTTCCATGACGACAGTGAGAAGGGAGATAAACATGACGGAGACACACAGAGCTCCCACCGGCAGCACCTCACAAAAACACTACCCAGCCTGCCTTTTCTTCTTTTCTTTTTTCTTTAAATAAACCATCAGTGGTTATCTGGTTTGTGATTATGTTCCTATGAGAAGCCATCTGACAAATCATAATTAAAAACCATACGAAAAATCATTCACCGCATTTTTAAACATCTGCTTGTAAATCCCCCTTTAGACTTTCCTACCTATTTTGGGTGCACAGTGTATGTAAAACCCGGCATGCTAAGGGAGAAGTGTTCATCTCACACCACTTTATCTTTGAAGTGCTGATAAGAGGACCTAAAAATGCTAATACATTTGGAAATTCCCCACAGAGCCATAATGAACAGATTTATATAAACCTCAGTATTCTGCCAGTGTCTCGGGTGTGAGTATTCTTCACTAAAAGCAGTTTTCTTCCTCACCTGTGTTGCAAGCTTCAGACATCAAGCAAGCAGAACAGCAACACTTTACAAAATCCACATTTACTCTCCCTTTCTGCATGTATGTATTAAGAGGTTGTATGTTCCAATTCATGCAGCCCACCTTGAATTGTCCAGTTGCCATACTACTGGGAGGGGGAGGAAAAAAGCAAGAGCTAAATCAACTTTAGCTCAGTACAGAGCAGTGGTCCAAACAAGTACAAATGTGAGAGAAAGTGGATCAGCCTAACCTGAGGGCAGCACGCAACTCCCTAGCAACCACAAGCAGCAGATGGCTTTTTCATCCGTCTCTCTCTTACAAAGGGTAGCAAAGCTGTCTAGCGATTAAAGCTGCTGGGAGACAGGAACCTGGACCACTGAGCAAGATGTATAATCTCCACGAAGGATCTTTACAGGTTCTCCGTTGCTACATCTGTAAAACAGAGATAATGTTATTCTCCAATCTTTATAAAGTGCTAGAAGGTTCCTGGACCTAAGATATATATATATATAAATTTTTTGGAGGATAAAAAGGAGAACTGGTTGGAGAAGGGCTTAATGTTCTCAAGGAAACAGTATACTAATGACCACACTTGGATGATAATAAATACATGGAAATGGCACAGCATTTTTCGTCAAGAGATGTCAAAGCGTTGTGCAATGGATCTCTGCCTCCTTATCTTTATCTTACAAATGAGGACAACAAGACACAGAAAAGAGTTGCCAAGGTCACCCAGTAAGTCAAAACTAAGCCTAGAGAACCAGACCCTGGAGAAACAACCATCCATCCCAGGAGAAACAACTTTGTCCAAGAGAACAAACATGACCTGGGCTTCAATGTATTTAATTCCCTTCCTAAAATTCTGGTGTGCATAAGGCACTATTTCAGAACGGAGTGGAAGCTGAATTTAATACAGTAAAATAATTTTAAGTGCACACCTCTTTTCATTCCAAAGCATTTCCTAGGTTTTAATATGCCTTACCTGCAACATCAAGAAAACGAGGTGACAGAGGGATATAGCACCAACGTAACTCCTGCGAACATGTTTAAAAGTGATGGAAAAAACGTGGCCAAGAAGTCTAAGACAAACTTACATTATTACAGGATGGTGTGATTTTAATAATGGTACAGCAAACACAGGAACTGTCTCATATAAACAATCAATTCATGTGCCCCACTCCTTTCCTCCTACACGAGCTAGCACTACATATATAGGCACAATGCATAACCTGCCAGATATTGAAGTTGCATCAATTCTATGTGGCATCTTTGAACCACAAGGCCTTTAAGCTCAACAGGCCCTAATCCATGAAGTAAATTTTACTTGTATTTAATGGCATGTTTCTGTGCTTATCTTGTATTACATGTTTGCTTTACCATGTGTTGTGCCTAAATATTTCTGCCTGACTGAATTTTGTTTACATTTGTGGGTTTAATTATTTTTCCAAGTAAAGGAAAAACCAGTATTAAACATAAAATCCACCACCTTTATGGGAGACTATTTTCCACAAACACTGAAGCACTGCGAGACTGAAAAAAGGATTTTCATTTCCAACCACTGAGCTGGGCATCACCTCTGTAGCTATAGCATGGAGTTCTACAGCCATGTTCAGGGAGTTCTACAGAATCACTTAGATGGGTATTATCTAAGCTCCACTTTATTCGGGGATGCAGAATAGGGTGTAAGGAGAAGACAAATTTGAACACTTAAATTTTAAAGTGCTGACTATGAACACAACCTTGCCTAACTCCTACTCGTGGATGTTCCAAAGCACAATGCACTGACCGTTTCTACTACAACACATACAGCATTTCAGTAGCAAGCAGATCAGGCTGTGCGTGGCACTTGAAAATCTCTAGCCCTAAATTCCTGCCCCTCTGGTGCTTGTCACTGACAGGGATAGATACAGCAAGGATCTATCTAGAAGTCATTTGGGCACATAAGAGAAACAAATAGTTCCTAAAAAGGCAGAATAAACAAATCCATGTTTTTAAACTTCTTGTGACTCATTTTAGGGTTATTCTCAGTTGATATAGTTATAAATGCCTGAACAAGACGATAGACGCATGGGCTGTCTGCTGATTCAGGCTTCTGCAGAGCAAAACTGCATTATCTCTACTGCATTAAGGCCTTACACAACTGCCTAAATGGCCTTGGGATTAGGTCCTATGGGAAGTGAAAACAAAAGTAAAATACTTGAGTGCAAACCTAAATCAATAATCCTGAAGCTTTTTATTCCTCTCAGTCAAGAGTCAAATGAAAGACAATCAATACAATTATTGTAACTTCTTCCTGAAAAAGCAACAGATAATCTATTCTGTGGAGTTGGAGGAACCCAAAGCCCAGTGCAGAAGATCAGTCCTCTTCATCATGGGAACAGCAAAGGATGCTCAGTGCTTTCCTAGCCTGTTCTGCCAAACTCACAGGAAATAGAAACAAATTCCAGGTTAGGGCCATTATCCTCAATGGCTGCTTTCTAAAAGAGACTGCATTTCTCCACATCATTTAAATCTGCACGCCAAATGGAAACGTTCATGTGCACAAAGTTCAAAACAGATTTTCTACAGAGTAAAACTTTCATCAATAATTATTTTATGCTGCAGGACAAGAAATGTTCAACAATCCAATTTCTCTGTTCACATTCACAGCCTCTTCGATTTCTTCACCACCTCCCCATTTTTTTCAATTCGCACCTACAGCCACCCATGCAGAATTCCCTTCCCACAGATGGCAGCTGCACTAACAAGAACTGAGCATCTCACATTATTAGACCTTTTTCTGCTACAGGTCCTTTATAAAGACTAAATAGCCTACAAGCAATACACAGCAATGAAATGTAAACAACCTTGGCAGAGAAGGGGAAAAAGCAAAGCACCAAAAAAGGAACTGAAATCTGGGAGTTTTGAGCAGAGTCTTTAAAACTGGTGACAAGCATAGTGACTTTGTAGTAGGGATGCCTCTTTTTTGAAGGCGGCTTTCATAGCAGTAGTTTCTCAAGTATAAAAACCACACATATTTCCCCTACAAAGATCTGTCCTGCTAGTCCCCAGCCTAGCTAGTCTCCCCAACAGGCATGCAGTATTCAGAGCTGACGAGCGTAAGGCGTTCAGGGGCACACACACTTGCTAACTGGGAAAGCTGCTCCAAGCTGCACCTCCACTGCAGCTGTGATTTAGCCTAAAATCTGAGGACTCAGTTTCTCTTGACAAAGACTGGCTCTAGGAACAACCTGGGTGGTGGGCCTAACAGGAGTGTTTCCCTTCCACCCAGAGATATCTCTGCTCTGCCACTACAAAGCAGAATAACTCCAGCTGAGTAACTGAGTTATTCCAATTGAATAACTCAGCAATATACTGAGCCTCCTCTCATCTTATTGCCTTCGCATCTAAATTTAGAAATACCAACTATCACGTCTCTGCCAGATTTATGCATTTGTGTCTTCCTCACAGGTGACTCAGTTTTAGACTTCCATCTCTTTGTCTAGTAAATACGATCATCATGGCAGCAAGAGAACAATTCTTCTGACAGGTTGCCCCAGTACCTTGCACTTCAGTCCTCCTGCATTACCTTCCAATAATGTCTTTCTGCTTGCTTCCAACATTACTGCTGTCATTATGGCCCCTCTATGGTTTCTTTTTGGCTCCATCAATAGCCAGATTTCCCAAAAGCATTTTCCCAAGGACTCCGAGGAGAGCACTCCATCCCAATGGCAAAGGTTCCCATTCAAACCAGTTTCTCTTCCTCTTTTCACTAGAAGTTATACAGAACAAGTTTCATTTGGTAAATTTGAATCACTAAAAGCAACAAGGAAAATGCAAAGCTTCCTGGCAGAGGAGTTAATTCTGCATTCAGTTATCCACTTACTTAAATTCATTATTCTCAGCTTTTTTACCGTCATTCACTACTCTCAATTATTCACAATTCTGTGTATTACTACAAAGGAGAAAACATTTATCCAGTAGATATTGGTCCTACAGTGAAACCTGCATCTCTTGCTTTGGTAGAAGGTCATTAAAAAGACTAGAACAGAGATATTTTCCAACACTTCTATTGCCTGTGTAAGGGACTACTTAGGTATTTTACAATTAAAAAAGAAGAAAAATAAAGGGGAGAGGGGAAATAAACAGCACAAGAAGGAAATACTAGGACTCAAGTCCTTTTATGAGCCTAGAAGACTTGCCCACAGTTGCACAGAAAGCCTGTGGAAGAAAAAGAAATTGAGTCTCAGTCTCTCAAGTTTCATAGGCACAAGGTAGACTTTCCTTTCTATGAACAGCGCAGCTTCTGTATTTTCAGCAACAAACAACTATTGTGATTGATATTCTGTGTTAATGTATTAAGCCATCACCTCTAAAAACAGCCTGGAGGTCTACATTGGTTTGAAGAGCACTGTAATCAGAAACTAATGTATTATGTTGGACGGGAGTTAAAACACAGCGGTATAGACCTAAATCCACCAAAACAAAGAGAAAGTGTGCATGAGAGTATTCAGGGAGACTTCACTGCCTTCTTGATAGACAAGACAGTTTCCATTTGCTCACCAAGATCAGAAGCTTGTAGCACCTCTAATGCTCCAGGGTATCATTATGAGAGATAGTCCAGACTTTGTCTTCATCCTTGTACTATTTTTAAAAGAATACTATTAATGAGGAACAACGTGTAATTTTGTGCTTGGAAGCAGATGAAATCAGAAGCGTGCCCCTGCACTTTAACGTGCAGTTGGAACAGACTTGTGAGTTAGTCACATAGAATACAGCATCAGCTGTTACACTTATTGCAAGTCTTTCTCCCAGGAATTTAACTGGCTATTTGATTATGGATATGTAACTAAGAGGGGTTTATCATGGCCCAAAATCTTGACTTTGAGAACCACACCTCAAAGTCTCCTCTTCTCCAATGTCAGGTTTATTTCTGACATACTGACAGCTTTTAAAAAAAAAAAAAAAAAAAAGTTAATCCCAGGAGACTTCCTTGTAGAAACACTTTAGTAATAATGAATAAAATATAAGAAAAAATAGGCTGCAAGCTCACTAAGTATAGGCATAGAATTGTGTGTGGAATTTTATCTTGGATTCAGAGTCAAATTCCACAGTTTTCCCTTGCTGTACAGTTTCATGGACTATACCAGTACGTCTGAACTTCCCTGAAATACAAGACAAGAGGAAATACAAGGGAAACGTAGGTATCAATCTCAGGTCTACACATCAGACCCAAATGTTCTCCTTTATTTTAAACCAGAGATGAGTTATGCCTTATGCTATCTTGTGTAATTAATGAAAACACATTTTGAGACAACGAAAAGACCCACAATGTCAGTTTGTATTCAAAAATTAATACAATTAAGTAATTAATTAATGCAATTACAATTCTCATCAGAAACCAATTCATTGTTGACAGTCGCCTGAATATGAGCCAGCAGTGTGCCCAGGTGGCCAAGAAAGCCAATGGCATCCTGGCTTGTATCAAAAATAGTGTGGCCAGCAGGACTAGGGAAGTGATCGTGCCCCTGTACTCGGCACTGGTGAGGCCGCACCTCGAATCCTGTGTTCAGTTTTGGGACCCCCACTACAAGAGAGACATTGAGGTGCTGGAGCGAGTCCAGAGAAGGGCAACGAAGCTGGTGAAGGGTCTGGAGCAGAAGTCTTATGAGGAGCGGCTGAGGGAGCTGGGACTGTTTAGCCTGGAGAAAAGGAGGCTGAGGGGAGACCTCATCGCTCTCTACAACTACCTGAAAGGAAGTTGTAGAGAGGTGGGGGTCGGTCTCTTCTCCCAGGTAACAAGCGATAGGATGAGAGGAAATGGCCTCAAGTTGCGCCAGGGGAGGTTTAGAGTGGATATTAGGAAATTTTTCTTCACTGAAAGGGTTATCAAGCATTGGAACAGGCTGCCCAGGGAAGTGGTTGAGTCACCATGCCTGGAAGTATTTAAAAGACGTTTGGATGAGGTGCTTAGGGACATGGTGTAGTGGTGGTCTTGGTTAGTGTTAGGTTTATGGTTGGACTCGATGATCTTAAAGGTCTTTTCCAACCTATATGATTCTGTGATTCTGTGATTGTTGTTGCCCATAAAACTCCATCATCTGTGCAGGTCTCAGTGTGGATAGGGTCTTCTCTACCATAACATCCTCCTATAATTTTTTGAAACAGATGTAAGAATTCATCCAGAATGGCAGAAGCAAATAGCACTCCCTTAAAGTCACAGCTGAAATAGGAATAGAACATACAAATGTTTGTGTAATATAGAAATGTATTTGCCTATATACTACTGGCCAAATTTATCTGTATTAACATATTAACACAACAGAAAACATTTAAATCACTTATTAACAGGCCATATTAACAGAGATCTAGTTGGCTACCCAGCACTTCTATGCATAGTATTATTTGGAAGATGCAGATAAAGCAGAAAGCTCTCACAGAGGGTAACAAAAGATGATCAGAGCTGGAAGGGCTCACCTACAATGACATAACAAAGCAAGCTAAACCTATGAGGGTAGAGCTGAAGGAAAGAGAAGGAAACATGAAAGCAGTTGATAATGAACTATGTGAAAAGTAAAAAGGAAAGAAGGGAAGGATTTAGTACACCTAAAATTGAGTGCAAAAGGAGAAACTGTTTGAATAGGTAGAAAGTGTATAATAATCTTCCTATAAAATGACAGCAGACATGACGTTTTAGATACTCGAAAGTACTGTTCTGAAGAGCGTCAAAATAAAATGACACCATGGCATCTGCTCCTTGCAGAGACATACCTGAACAAAATGAAACACTACTGCTTTCACTCCTCATAGCCTTGTTCTCACTGCACAGTCCCGTTGCCTACAGTGGGTGAGGTCACTGAAGGCCTAATGTGAAAAAAAGTGGATTTTTTTTTTTTTCTGATGACAGTCAATGAACGTTCCACCTGAAGAAGCCTCTCTCTTACTGGACCTAGATTTAAGCACACACACGTGTATACAGAAAAAGGAGGAACATAACTTAATTCTCACATTTCAAATTGAGTTTATGGGTCTGGCAGAAAAAATACCCAGCATTTTTCACTAGTAAATTTGATACTTAAAACAATTGAGAAGTTGCAAGCATAGAAACTCCAGGATGTACTGACAAAGGCATTATTTGAGAGAGGAATTTAGTACTAAACAAAACTCAGAAGTAACATACCATGTTAGAGCAAACATTCACAAGAAATCACAGTGCTCGAATGATATCCTCAATGGTATGAAAGCAGTTACAGCCAGGAGCACATGATGAACCAAAAAAGGTCTGCATTCATGACAACAGTTCCTTTCAGTGCAATAACACCAATTTACAGGCATGCTATAACTATACATAGGTAAGATGACAGTATTATTATATAATTTTTTTTAAAAACCATTCCAAACCCATTTGCTTAGGTAGTCTTAAGATACTTGTTTGTGCCTGAAAGCAAAAATACCAATGTATTAAATAATTTTTAGAATGATATTTCAAGCAGGGTATGATTTTATAAAACAGATTTATGGCCTCCGGCAGATAATCACAGAAGAACAATTTCTTGTCATGTTTGCACTGATGTAAATTTACAAAGTTAAGGATATGAGTAAAACCTAAACTTCTTTTAATTGGGACTCCTATTGAAGGAAGTTTATTAATATCAATTTAATAGTCTGGATTTATATCGAGTAGGTATCAGACCACATTCTACAATTAATGCTCTGTTCAAAAAGGCCAGTTAGAGTCACATTTTCTGAACTGGAGAGTCTCCATTTTGAGTGCCACAAATGTCAATTAAAAAACTAAGGAAAAAAAAAACCACACACACAAAAAAAGAAAAAAACCAACCACCCAGAAATGTTGGGAACCTAACCTATCACAGTATTGGTTCTCTTGCCACATTTTAAAAGAAATTAAGAGGGAGAAGATATTGGTGATGATGTTGACACACTTGAAAATCTAGTCTCAATGCCACTAACAGCAAAACCATCAATATAAACCAAAGTGTGCATTTTTATTAAGTTAATATAAAGTAGAGTCAGAGCTTTCCCAAAGATTCTCCTGATGTTATAGTGGAATATGGGAATTCATAAATGAAATATAAAGTTACTGCTATTTGGTTTTGCAACCAAAACTGAGGGGGGATCATTTCTATGTATTCTTTTTTTTTATTCTTGCTGCTTGTGATTATTGCTACTGATTATTTGATCCCAAAAGAGGAAGCATGTAGAAAGGAGAATGAAAAGAAATGAATGGGTAGACAATTATACTCCATCAGATGTACTTGAAATCAATCATGATGCAGTTTACTCAGGCTGTTTTCCTGTGCTTGCTGTCTCTATGAACTGTTCAAGGGAAAACCTCAGTAATGATCCGGCTTTCTGCACATTGATTTTTAACAGCGTTGTCATTTCAGCCAATAGAACTCGGGTAAACACTAAGTGAAAACGTTTTCTTTTATTGGGGAACTAACAAGTGCATATAGGAATCTCCCCACAAAATACAAAAGAGAAAGAAAGCAAAAGGGGCATCTACTCACAAAATGACTGGGCAGTGCTGCAATGGAAGAATAAGTGAAGGGGGAAGACAATCAGTGTAAAGGAACAAGGAATATTTCTTTTTTTATTAATGAAGTTTTAAATGTTGCCGGTTTTGCTCACAATTTTTTGTATATATGAAGCATTCTCCAGATAGTAATTAAAAATGTCATCAGTCAGAATATTTTCATGTCTGTTCACTAGCTGCATAATGTTCACCCACTGCATTCCAATGGGGGACTACAGTATGGTTCAGTTTATGGCTCACTTGTACATTAAAATTTGGTGACATCGGGGAAGCTTTAGTAAATTTAAGATGAGGAGAAAACAGTTTAGTATTTATTTATTCATGAAATAAAGACTTTTTGTAAAAGTCTCTAATGTATATTTGCAACTCACTAGCCCTTGGGACAACAGAATCACACGGGGCAAATAATACGTGTAACAATTGACCCACCTTTTACTGTTAATATAAAAGAAATTCCAGTATAAAGTATGATCAGTAGTAGGTAAACTGATTTTTTTAAAACATTTTCCAGTTTAATAACGTAAGTTACAGACTCGAAACCAAAAGAAAATGTTATTTTTAAATCACCTTGTATCTGTTTAACCCCAAAAGCAATCACTTCTAATAAAATGGGAGGGTTAAGAACCGGAGAGGAAGACGTCCACTTCAGCAACTGATTTAGTTTTACCATTTTAATAAGCAGTAAATTCAAATTGCCTTAACATGCCAATCCAGCAAGTAAAACTATCCAGGAAGCTGCACACTCCACGAAGAGCCTTGCCAGTGCAATGGGTGATATTCTCCGTTTTCTGAGTCTGAAGATGCGCTAATTACAAAACAGATTCTATACCTGGAAGGCTTTCAGGATCAGATCTTCACTTCTAAGCACAAACATTCAGAAGCTCTGCACATTTCACTTGTAAAGGTTATTGAATACAACAGTAATATGATTACTAGAGAACACTTGTTATATTGGTAGTGCATGAGACTGACTTTATATCTGAAGGGCCAAATATCAGGAAGATTGACGTAATGTACGTAATCTAAATCTAAACAATACATTTACTTCATTTTGAGCACGCGAATTAAATTAATTTTGGTTTTACACAGCACTACTAGCATCCAGGCACTTCAAGTTCTAATCCAGTGATTCTTTTTCCATCTCAGTTTCCCTATCTGTAAAACAGGGATAAAACTTACCTTCCCCACTCAGCGGATGTGTGGATTAGCTAGAGAGGCTGAAAACCCTTTGAAGATGAGAAGTGCTCATCATTATTATCCAACGGCAGCATTCCAATTACAGTGTCTCGTCCTTCTTCCTTTAGAAGCTGTCAAACATAATATGCTGCTCCATGCGTCACAAAGATTAAATAGGTCTAATATGACAGGTTTAAGATGGACAGGATATTACCTTAACAAGGTTACATGCAAATATAATTACTTGTTTGCTAATTCATTTCATTTAACCTACAAATGCTGCCAGTCTGCTTTCTGCAAAAAAGGACCCCAGAGTTCTGCTATTAAGGGGACACTGTTTCTTTAGAGGGTGCGTGGAACAACCTCTTCTTAATTACTGCCTCCACCATATCAGACCTATGTATTTCATATTGGTCTTATAAAGGCATTATGAGAATTTCACATTTCTTGGATTTCTTGGATTCTTGGAAGTTACTTTTTGTCCTCAGCACACTGTCCAACTGCCACACATTTTCCATTAGTGAATTAATCCTGATTATCTTTCCATTTTACTGAAGGAATATCTGCAGTAGAGAAGCAACAGGGCAGATTTTAAAGACATTTAGGCACCTGTAGTAACTGCAGGCTAAGAACAGGTTGTTTTTTAAAATTTGACAAGGTCTCTGCCTGAATGTTTAAGTACCTACACACCCTTTAAATACCTTCTTTTCTTGAAGTCAGAGAAAAAACATCTAAACAAGAACTAGAATTGATGATATCGGCAGGATGCGTCTTCTGAAGAGTGGTACAGACAGCTGATTCATTAAACTGACTTCCAGAGCAACAAGTACCACTTCTTAACAGCAAAAAAAGGTACTGTCACCAGCAAGGTATATGTACTCCCAAAGAGTCCTTCTGTGCAAAGGTGCTCCTTTCAGGGGGACAGGTTTTCTGCCCTGGCAAGCGTGCATTCGGTGTCTTGTTTCTGCATAACCTAGGCAAAGCCGCTGTACCCAGGGCTCAGCTCCCTGGAGTTAACATCTCTTCTGGCCTTGCCACTTCACTCCCTCCCTTGCTACCGGCAGCTCCTGCTCTGCCGGACGCACCCAACGTGGGCAACGCACCAGCAGCCACAGTCTCGTCAGCACAGTGGTCAATACCCTCATTAGCAGCAGAACGAGGCCACACAGCCAGGTGCCCTACACTGCTAAATGGCAGACAGTTAAGCTCGATTTTGCAATGTAACGAAGGAAGGAAGTGAAGTAAATAAGAGCTCAAAAGGCATGTGAATAGGATAAAGAGAACACAAATTTTTTCTTTGCTTTTTCTCAGAATTCTCATGTCAGCCTAAGTCAAGACAAAGGCACCAGCTAACAAGCCTCAGTTAGCCTGCTGGAAGTCGAGTTTTACAGGTTAAATTCAATGAGTGTTTTAGAAACCCACTGGATTCCTTATAGCAATCCAACTTTTTCAAAGCTATAGTATGTTTGGAAACTCTTTAATAAAACAGGTGACAGCACCTCCACCTTCTGACCTAGACACTTACCTTTACAGAACTGGATTTACAAAAAGCCCTGCAGAAGGTGCTGATCTTCTAACCAGTTTAAGCAATAAAGAATGGGGGTTTTAAGGCTCACTTTGCTGTGAAACTACAACCGTGTCCTTTTATGTGGCTCTGTAGGTCAATCCTACAGCAAGTGCAAAGGCAGTCAAGATCCCCGTTTGCTGCAGCAAGACACACAGACTCACTGGAGCTGGTTGCCCTTGCAAAAATGGCAAGCAATACTGCATTTTGACCTATTTTGGACACCCCTGCTACACTGTCCAGCGAATCAATTCCATAGAAACTTTCTTCCCATTGATAAGGAGAGCTTGCTAGAGAAAACTGGGCAACGAAGGGGTTTGGGGTCTTAGGGGGGTGGTTGCATTTTTTGTAGAGAAGCCAACTTAAGAGCCAACCTTCTCTGTTACCAACTGTTAATTTTTAAAAAACAATTTTTAAACCCAAGTTTAATTCTTGTTCATGACTTCATAAAGACACAAAGCGTTACAGGTGAAGGAGAATGCTCACTAGAATTACAATTTCCAAGTCATTTGAAACCTATTTTTGCAGAGAAGCACACACACGCACTTACAAGTTTGATGTACAGACCTACAATTAATTTGCTATCATCTCATGACAGCAAAGAAAGAGGCTGAGAAATGACTGATAGATTACACTTCAGAGAAACAGAGGGATGTCTGTTTGAGCAACTTACCATCATCTCGTCGGTTACTTTGCAAGAGATTGACCTTTTTAACTCCCGTATGAACCTGAAGCTAACTTAAAGCAGAAAAGGCCTGCTACATCACACCACGCTGACAGCTAGAAACATTTTTTTTCTTCAGACTAGAACACACATTCCTTTATCTTAAACTCTTCAAGGGCGAGGCAGTTAGGCTTCAGCCAAAAGAGAGACTGCTGGGATGATGGCAGCAGCCCTGAGGCTACAGCTGGAGCGGTATGGCCAAACCAGAGCCTAATTCCTCTGCCTGCATCCCTCACACTCCAGTGTGGCTCAGCAAGGCTGGAGATCCAATTTCGCAGCCATCCATCTTGATCTGATCGATGAAGGTAGAGTGCCCTATGACTGCAAGCCTCAACAGGCAATATTGTATTCTGATTTAAGTAACTTCCAACTCTGACCGACTGTCTCACTGGCCACATCTCTATATTAAAGACAGCAAAACACTACAACTCCAAGGGCTGTATCTGGCAGAAGACCAAATACAATAATGCCATATCTGTATGGGCTTATTTCTATCATTATGTTTTCATTTCCTTAACAGCTTAAATATCTTTTTTATCTCAGATAAATATGCAAGCTAGACTCCTTGTTTGCATAAACTACAAGTTGCTTTATTGGTATGCACACATCCAAAGTAATCTTTGCAAATGTCTACGATAAAAAAAGCAACAAAGGCAGCACAAAGTAATCTGAAATCTTTGCTGTTCCCCTGAAATACAGTGTGGCTAATTTTCTTTAACCATCTGCTCTGTCCGCCTTAAACCAACCCTAATCCCCTATCTCGTTTGAAGACAACCTTTTGTGGTATCCAAAGCTCTGCTACACCAAGCAATAGGTGTAACAGATTTTCGCTACCACACTAGCTGCCACCATTAAGACCCATTTGCTTGGACTGTTCAGATAGAGCAGCTGCCTTGATTTAAGATCTCCGCTCCAGCTCAGCCCTGATCAGAGGAGCCTCAGAAAACTGTCAGTATATTTAAAGTTATTCACTGTAATGAAGCCATACCACACACTTTAGAAGTCTATTGTCAAAGCATAATTGCCACTGCTGCTACACCTTAGGACCTCCAGACTGGATTACTGTATTGATTTTTACACGGAGCAGCTGTGGATCACTTAAACATTGCAAGCAATGGAGAAAGCAGCTATCCTCAAGGAACACAACATAACAATTTTTCAGACCATATGACTGCCTTGTTAACCCTAGTACAGTCAAGATGTTGATGCTGAGCTATGAAAGTGTTTACATGGGTTAGGTCCAAGCTATTTTTAAGATCACCTTTCTTCCTCTGAGTGCCATAACTGTTAAGGGAAGCCTCCTAGTTTTAATTAATAATGCCAACAGCAGGACATTTTTATTGAAGCAAATTTGACAGTGGACTATTGTTTCCGTACAGATCTGATACAGCCCTATCTGTCTACTTTTAGTGCAAGGTACATGACTATGAAGACACACATGGCAAACAGGAGTCTACACAAACACATCTCACCAGTACATGAATGCTTCTTTTTAATTTCAGAAATATTTTAATGCCTTGTCTTAAATTTGCAAAGCCTTTAACCAAGCTGCCTCTACAATCCCATCATTTTCCATAATCTTGCAGGATAGCTCTGCTCTCAATGAACAATGCAGCTTTGAGCAAAGCAGCAAGGATTGTGTATTTTCAATGGCTGGATGCCAAATATTAAAGTCCTTGTCAAAAGAAATTTGCTGAAGTCTGCTGTTTAACTCCAAATGCAAACTACATTTTGGGGAAAACTTTTTCTAGGTGAAGCATCAATAAAAATCATCACCAGAAGCGGAAAAAGGAATGTTTCATTCATATGGTTGTGAACGCAAAGAAATTATGATCTTGATGGGAATACACACTGTTATTCTTATTTTTTTAAAATAAAGCTTAATAAACATCTTGAGCTTCATACTTCATTGGAAATTAAACTGGATTTCTAAATCTCTACATATAAATCTTTGAAAGTACTCAGCATCTGATGTCAGGAGATCCACTATCCAGTCCCTTTGAAAATGAAACTACATATATTTCAAAGCCCAGAGAGGATTTAAGAAGGTAAATTTAAAAAAAACCCACCCACCCCAAAAACCAAACAAACTTGAAAATCTACCCTTCAAATCACATATGCCCAAAGAAAGGAAGAATTGCCTGGTGTCTGTATGTCTCAATCCTGGCATGCGTATATTTATTTCTACTGCCTTTGATCAAAAAGCAGTAGAAATCCATGCACCTGGGAAGGTAAAACAGAAATCACAACCTGACTCTGCAGGTTCTCCCACACACAAAGTTGTACTTCCAGAGTGGGTCCTGCTGAGCCAGGATTACATGCAAGAAGGACTGTTCAACACGGGAGAAGGCTATGGGACTAGGACCAATATATCACTCGGGAAAGACGAAGGCAAACAGTAGCATCCACTGTAGCATGGGAGGCACATGGTTTATGTGTGTTTCCATGGGTGGCTCGGATTAACTACTTATAGCACAGTAAAAAAATATGAACCATGAAAACTGTAATGGACTGGTATCATTTCTGGCCACTTAGTAGCTTCACGCTCTCAGCCTTTTCCTCACGCACTGGAAAATAAACAAGTACAGGTGCGAGCTCCTTGTAAATGGGAACAAGAAAAGCTTCCCTAACAGCTGCTTTATCTGCTGTCTCTGAGATAATATTGCAAGCCGAAGCCCTAACTAATCCAACTGCTGTAATAAAAAGGCTGATGCCATCATTTTTCTAATCACTTCAACAAGCTACATATACACAAAGTGATTATTACATATACTATGCTCCCTTTGCTTGCAGAAAACTGCTCATCCTATTGATTGCAGCTTTATATTTAGATTCTAACAATGAAAGTCTTAAGCTTAGAAAGCAACAGCCTGGCCTTCTGGCTGGGTAGTTCCCTATCAGATAATTAGTAGAGACAGCCAGAAAGAAAATCAGTATCTACATTAATATCTACGACTCACTAGAAAATTCCCCCCTTTAAAAATTTCCATTCTGGACAGCTATGCAGTGGCTCCACTAAGAAGTACAATTCCTTTCTTCTCTGCCCAAGACAGAGGAAGCTGCATTTCCAACCACAACCCTTACAAATACACCAGTGCCCCGTCAGCAAACGCAGCAGGAGCATTATGGCAATTGCATAATTCCGTCCCTTGAAGAAGAAAAGGGTTATTTTTAATGAACAGGCACCACTGAAAGACCTCAATGTTACTGAAGAGAAAGAAAAGAGAGACCTCATGCTCATGCTCTGAAACTGGTATTTTAAATATTGCTTCATCCAGAGCGTTATGCCTTTGCATTTGTATAGCACCAGACCCCGAATGCCACAAACCACAGACCTGAAATGGTGTGGGGAACAGCTGCAGGCTTGCCTCAAGTGCAGCCAGCACTCCCAACACGAGACCAAGCAATATGAGATGTCCCGAATTGCTTTTTTGGTAGAAATTAATCATTTACTCTTCCAAAATGTTATTATGTTTATTTGAGGGTGTTGGCAAAATGCATAAGACAGGCATGTATTAGAAACAAGCACACTGTAAAACTCTTGGTGTAACCACCAGGTGAAACCAGCAAGTTTATATTCTACTCTTTTTTTATTCTACTATTTTCTATTATGATCCTCCCAAATAGTAGCTATTACGTGAAGTTGACATTGCAGGTGTGCAGCACAGGCCTCTGCATTATCAAGGCATTATGGAATTACATACACCAAATAATTTAATTGAAATAATCAAAAATTACTTACTAGCATTGAAGCCAAATATGAGCAGAGCTCAGCTTTCCTCCAACATGTGCTAGCAACAATATCCCAATCTTATTAACATTTTGCAACTTTTGCATAGGCAAGAGATCACAAGATAAATCAGTTCCTCTCTTTCTGCAGTACACAAATCACGTACTCATTCAATACATACCAAATCCTTCATTGACATCCTGAAGTTTTCTTTCTAAGAATACACTAGGCTGCCTAATAAATTAAAAGTGCCTTCCATGAATGGACCAAATTCCCAGTGAGGTTTATAGAGTTCAGGTACATCACAAAGCAGACCCTTTCAATGAGTTAAGCGAAGCTAGAGAAAATCATCAACACCCAGTGAAAGAAATTCAAGTGTTTGCTTTGCAAAGTTCACATAGAATTTGATGAATATATTTTAAATACTCCTTTTTTGGTAATCAGCATGAAAGAGTTAGTCCTCTAAATTATTTGTTCAAACAGTTAACATTTTATATCAATGCAATTTTTTAAACTTACCTTGTCACCTTGCATATCAACATATAAAAAGATAAGGAAGTAGACAATATTTAGCATTAGCACATACAAAGAACACGTGAAATCTGCTACTTCAATGAATCAGGCCAGGCCTGCACTATTACTTGTACAACACAAATGCTGCATTAGCAAATTTACACATTAAAAACCCATGCTTCCACCTTAAAAGACTGAACCAGCTAGGTTGTCTATGGAAAGGTGTCCTTATAAACAGAAATCCCCATAGTATCAAAAGTAGTTACCCATGCAAGCCATCTATGTGGTAAGGAGCAAAAGGATACAACAAAGACATCACTGTATTCTGAAGCTTAAAAATGAACATTACTTCAATATAACTGCCTCAGCCTCTAAACACAGGCAGAGGAACAATAGGGTGGAGCTGCTGGAACTCTGGAAGACAATGACACAGGCTTCTAACTGCACCTACACATGGATTTTCAGATCATCCCTGCTCTTCAAGGCAGCTCTGGATAACAGAGTAAAATATCAGGGTGGAGAGGAATCACGGTTATGTCTTCATTCAGCAGTATTCCCTACGGCTGTCTCAGATGAGTGCAAGAACAGCAGCTGTAACTGCTCAGGGGATTGTAGATGAGACAGATAGCAGAAGGAGGGAGGGAAGGTAAGAGTAGCCAACGAGATGATGCATCTAAAAGACTATTCCAGAAAACTGCACTGATGCCTATGTCATTGAAATAAAGGCTAAAATTCTGAAAGCTTCATCCTAAAGCTGGAAAACCAAGTCCACATTTATCTAAATATCTTGTTTTCAAATTATGAACACCATGAAACTTATGAAAGTTATCAGAGGCTACAGGTGTTTAGCACCAATATAGATCAGGTCACCTGGCTATTTAAGAGGGAGTGATAAAACCTCAGATGTAAGATGTGCAACGCATCCCAGTTTTGGGGCTCCTCTCACAGGCCAGGCTGATGCGGGAGTGACAGATCTGAGTGCCTTTCCATGTGCAGGAGGAGCTAATCCCCATCTCCTCTGACTCCTCTCGGGGAAACAGAAAGAAAGCAGTAGAAGTAGTCCAAAGACTACCAATTAGATGATGCTTATTTAGGGATGTACCTTTAGATGTGCCTGGGATTTGAAAATTTTGTTTGCTGTTACTTTATGCATGAGCAAAAGCACTCCTCTTTCCAGCCCCTCAGGATAGAATAAAAAACCTAGTAAATCGATAACTGTCATTAAATATGAAACTATTTCTGAATCCTTGTGGTAAATAAAGAACGCATGTCTTATCTAGCCCTCAATATAAAAGGATATCAAATTCTTGAGGTCATATTTTACACCCCTCTGATAGCACACGGTACAATTTATTACCTTGTGGACAGCAAAGAATATCTTACAATATATTAGCATAGGCAGAGAATAAGCCACCTCTGCCAGGTAGACCTGGAAGGCACTCAGAAGTTTATTTTCCTCTAGTGTCTTCCATTCTGA
The DNA here is from genome assembly GCF_035582795.1 of Mycteria americana. Classification (NCBI taxonomy): domain Eukaryota; kingdom Metazoa; phylum Chordata; class Aves; order Ciconiiformes; family Ciconiidae; genus Mycteria; species Mycteria americana. The sequence goes on from NC_134368.1 coordinate 13,827,094, forward strand.
AGACCTGGGAAAATGTGAACCCAGCTGATTCCACTGACTCGTCCTCTCCAAGTAAATAGCAATTTAGAAGACAGAAATGTTAAAAGGCTGCTGTCTGTTGAGCTCAATATATTGCATCTGGAGAGAAGGCCATTATTGACCTGATAAATTGAAACTGATAAATCTTAGGTTGTATCCATATCATGAGAAAAAATGAATCATGTGGACTGAAAAGAAAACCGTAATGTTGTATTACATTTGCCTCATCTCCAGGAATATACCTAGAAATGTACACTTCAGGAATTAAATGTGAACTATTCAGCAACCCTTATACTGTGACTGGAAAGGACTACTCTGCTTCAAAAAATGACTATAATGTGTACATCAAAAGAGGAATTAAAGCTCTCAGAGTTTATGCAGTATTTAAATATTGTTGAACTACAAATGTAATGGCTAATTCAAGACAAAAAGTCATCTATTTCTTCAAGACGGAGCAGTCATAAGGGTCTTGACTGGTTCAAATGATCAAAAACTATAATGGAAGTGTTTCTCTTGAGCTGGACAGCTAACACATCATCTGCTTTACAGAGTAACAAGCTACAGGCTGTATTACCTGGGGAAAATATCCTCTTACATATTCTCTAATTCTCCTCTGCACTTTTGTATTAACAGATTTGTACCATACAGCTTTTTCCACCCTTTATTTCACACCCATTAACACAGAAGAGAGTGTTCTCAGGAATGAAAGTGTTCCTTTTTTTACTGGTTAAAAAAATAGCTATGGTAGATAGCAAATTTTACAAATATTTAGTCATGGAGGGCAACCACATTGTGTAACACATCCAGCACTTAAAAATTCAAAATATCAACTATAAATATAGTCAGTAAGGAAACCCTAAGAATTTGCAAGCTGGATAAAATCTCATTCCCAGAACTAAAATGCAGAGTTGACATATGCTTAACACTTACATTGTAGAAGCACTGCCAGGCCAAAGCCAGATGAAGCCTGTTAAGTCAGTAAACTCCAAAGACTGCATCATATTAAAAACAATGTATGTTTGGAAGAGCTGGGCAGAGAGTTTGGAAAGGCCTCTCAGCACTAGCTGGCATTCTTCTGGCATGAAATCTTAGTTTAAGTTTAACAGAGGTTTAACAGGTTTATGTAAACATAAACCATTACACTGAACTATATTCGTCCAGGAAGGAAGCTTCTTATTCTCGATGGGGACGCCCGTGGAATAGCACTTATTTCCTGCAAGATGAACAGAAGGTTACAACTTCTGGATAGCACTGCCTCTATTCACCACAAAATGTCTCAAATAATTTAATTAAGAAAGAGAGCACAGAATCAGAACTGGAATTACTCTACCACATTAACTTCCGATTACAGATGGATATAAACTTTGGGAAATGAGCCTAGTCAGATCCACAAGATAACCACCAGGACAGAGTGTCATTAAGCAAAGATGAAGATGAGCTGGCCAGACATTTGTCTTCTGTCTCCCCCTGTTCAATCACAAATTCCTTCGTGTCTGGGGTTTTGTTTTAGAAGGTATCTCTACTACCTCCAAATAAACTTTTTGAGGTAGAGAACAACAGAAAGCATACAGTTGTTTTGTATGCAAGAGCCAGCAACTGAGGAATAGTCATTGCAGTATCTTCTCAGTGTAGTTTTTAATATCCTCTTCCTCCTGCTGTTTTTCAGAACTAGAAAAAACCTCAAACCATAATTATCACAACAAATGAAAGAATATTGGCCAACTCTTCATATGGGCGCCCAACCCTGCTATGCCTGCGAGGCCTTCCTGCTCGCAAGCAGCCATGAATCTCTTCTCTGCCGCCATCAAAAGCTATTATCAAAATAAATAGTACGGGGGGAAAAAAGGACTCCCATGATGGTCATCTCATCGTAACCCCTTTTCTGACCCTTGCTCTGAGTTCAGCTTCAAATGCCTTCATCCATATCAAGAAAAGCATACACAAGCCAAAAAGCCTCATAAAAATTTGACTCATCATGGTTATTAAATCAATTTAAAGCACCAAGTTGAAAACAGAATCCTATGCCTTTTTTGAGAATTCAACAAAGCAGAGAACATTACATGACTGACAGGTGTTTGACAAACTATATCCCATAAGGAATCTCAGACTGACTACAGATCACTATGCGAAGAATCAAAAAGTATCTTTTCTTTTTAGAGTCCTCACAGAAACATTTGTACTTATGCTAGTGAGGAGAATAGGACAACGCAAAATTCATTCTAGAAAGTTCATCACCCTGCTGGAGCCTGGAAGGGATACCAGCCTCAGTTTCTGGTACAATCATTCAAATCCCAAAACAGGTAAAAAGTGGTTCATTCTGAACATTTGCATTCTCTCAAAATAATCAATTTATGTTGCTATTTAAAAAAAAGGCTTCAATAAGCAAACTCTCAGAATGTAAAACACACACAGGAAGATGGGTCCTCCCCTTGGCTGGTTTACATCGTTGTAATTAATTCAGGTACTGAATCTCACCAGTTGAGAATCTGGTACATCAAATAATTTAATTTCATGGATGGCCCTACATGGCGCAGTTAGATGTAGCTGCCGCTGATACACAAATGTTCTCCTTTCTGGATTGCAGGCGGGTGCCAGGGAGCAGCAGGGTACCCGGTGCCTCTCTCCTCACACGTCCATCAGTGCAGGGACGGCCACAGCTTTCAGCCGGTGCACGAGAGCACCAGGACAGCATCTGGGAGGCAACTACAGGACTTGAAGTCCAAACTGAGATCTCCTGTGCAAAGCAAAGCAGGGTTGCTGGTTGAACTTCAACACGTGCAAGCCTCCCTGCTTGGTTCATTCCAAGAAAAACCTCCTTACTGCTCTACCAAGGTCGTGTAATGAGAGATTCTGTCTCACAAGAGACAAAAGGTTTTGAGCATTAAGAAAGTTGTTGCTGTGGTGATGTTGATGATTCACCCTTAATCTGTGGCTTTACACCTAGCTACCATGGCACAAACGTCACACGTACGACACTATCAGACTCTTGCACTTATGTGTGGCATAGACTCCAAGTCAGCAAAGCACGTACACCCACGCTCACCTCTCATGGTAATGCAGTGGGACTTAGTCATACGCTTAAGTGACTTGTTGACTAAAAATGGATTAAACCCATGTCTGTAGTCAACTACATGCTGAAGTGTTTGGCTGAAGAGGGACATAAATCTGCCTTCAGTTTAACTTGCTTTGCTTCCTTCATCTGTATAGATTTGTGGTGGAGGCAGTTTTTACAGGTCCACAGAGGGATAAAGATTCTTCTTCTGTTATACCATCTCCCAGGACTAGCTGGGAGATCTCAGGCTGGAAGAGAGTATACCAGTAACACAAACCATAGATCATAAGCAGAGTTTTGCAAAATGCATTAAAATTAGCTTGCACAATTTTATTTTCAAAATAAAACTGTTCAAAGATAGGAAAGACTCCCAAACCACCAAGCAATACTTACTTTGGCTCCCCTGAAATTTTTCAAGCAGCTGAATATCGTTAGATGGATTCTAGCAAAGAAAAAAGAAAAAATAGTGCTCCAAACACCAATGACCTGGCTCTGATCTTAGTTATTCAGGTGTAAATGGGAAGCAACTCCACTGAAGCCACTAGAATAAGAGCACTGTCATCTCCTTAATCTCAGTACACTCCGCTAACATTCAATATTTGTCAAAGATTGAAGGTCTGAGATTTATCTAGAAGAGTGCAGAACTTGGCCTGGAGAATCCAAATTGAAGATTATTAAACAAATATGCAAACAGAAGTGCAATACTTACACTACTGCCCAGCACAATCATTATTTTGCAGACAGTTACAACGGCAAGCAATGGCCTGATGCTTGCATATTTAGAGTCCAAATGGAGCAATATTAAGAAAGTTAATGTTAAGGTGACAGGGTCCTTATATTCTATTGCCCGCATCCCAAAATAGATATATTTTGTATTCTTATGCAGTACATAGTAAGACACGATCCATTCCATCAACTGCAACAGGAACATTTTTGACACCCCCGCCCCAAAAAAAGTAGGCAAAGTGTTCAGCAATCACTCTCCACATAAATTCCCCGTGAAAAGACTTGTTTTGTTTTGCGTGGCCTCTAATATGTCCACTATGAGCAGAGTTTGGCAGCACCCTTTATAAACTATCTGGAAGAGCCTGCTCTCAAGCAAAGATTTAAAGGATCTTTAAGAAGAAGGAAACAGGCAGACACATACAAACCATGACAGTTTTGATTCTGGACTGTTGCCAGTGTTCAGCACAGCTTTAATGTTAAGATACACAAAATTTTTCTGCATGTAGATTTTATAACATGTTTCTTACTCATGGGATCCATATATCTCACTCAGACATATATAATAAAAACAAACGTATATAACTTTTTTCCAGGAATGAAACGCAAACTGCATTTCATACATTACAAATTCCCTGATTATACACAGATCTATTGCACGGGACATTTTTGTTTCAGTCACATCATCTGAAAACATTTAGAGGAAAGAGGGGTTTACATGTGTGTGCTTTCATTTGTTCCCAAGCAGCTAGTTCACTGCTAAGAAATGCTGATGAAATAGATTTTTATTGATCAGCTTCATGCTCCATCTAAGATACTAGGATGTTTGGTGCCTGATCCACAGTAATTGAATAATCAATTTCTTGCTTCCTTAATAAATTAATTTATTAAATGCAAAATATGTACAGCTGGTATTTCAAGGACCTAATTTGCAAACTAAGGCAATGGTGGGATTCTTTAAGAAGATGACCTGTGTTTCAAAAGTCTGGGGACATATAGTAAAAAAGGCAGTAGCCAACAAAGTAATAAAATATTTCAAATATAGTTGTTTGAATTTAGGTAACATAAGGTTATTACCTGCCTTAGAAAAATTAGCCTGAAAGAAACATACTCACTAATAAAGAATGCCATTTTTTAAATTTATTTATTTTTTTATTTCAATATGTATGTTAGCCAAGCCTCTCCTGCATTCTCAGAACTGCAGTTTTATTTTTAACCACAAATCACAGAACAAAATACAACACTCACTACATGACAAAAGTAAACCCATCAACCGTTATCATCATCACCTCTGGATTAGTGTTCATCCTTCTGAAAATGGAAGAGAAAATGCCAACATCCAAGTTGTTTTAAATTGGGGAGGAGAAGTGAGGTTAGTGCAATTGTCGTTTTGTCTTTTTTAAACTCTTGCCAAGAGATTCCACCTACAATTCTCCACGATGGATCTCAAAAGCACTGTCATGTCTAACACTTTCTGGAGTGATGCCAGCAGGTATATGTCCTCCAGAAAAACCCCAGCTTCTCATCGGTGGAGAAGCCCACACAGAAATGGGCTGACTGGAGGGCAGGGGAGAGGGAAGAGTTTGAGAGCCCTCTCCTCTCCAAGATTGCCTCCCCAGCTGCAGAGCAGGTAGTCCCAAGTCAGACAATGCAGCGAGGGGCCACTGGCCATGCAGGCACAGACCAGCCTCGCTGCAGCTGCAGCGGGTTCTGCTGAAGTTAGCACAACCTCATTGCTTCCCATGCACATACACTAGCTTCTCTGCAGGTACCACAGCCTTTTAAAGGTTTAGATACAAAGTCTGCATCTGAAAGAAAAAGTTCTTATGGCACTAGTTGCCACAGGCACTAAGATGTCATTGCAAATTCAGCTATTAGAGAACAGATAAATACCTTCAGGGCAAGCAGTGGTTATATTCTCTGCAATAACTTGCTGGTAATCTTCTATTTAAATGGTCTCTGTTCCTTCTCATCTATGTTAGGCCATAACCACCTAGACCCCATCTGAACTCCAGTATCAACCAATTTTGAGGAAGAAACTTTGTCACATCAGCTACGCTAGAAGAAGAGTCACACGTCTTGATGTCAGTGGTGCTTAAATCAGAGCAAAACATGAGGGAGAGCCTTCACATCAGCAGGAAGAGTACCGGCCACGCCAGAGTGACACTGAGAAGATGCTGCCTTGCTTTCAGCAGAGCAACTATCAAGTAGCTTTCCCCTATCTTCTGTGTTAGCCCCAAGCCTCAACATAATAACTGCAGTCTGCGCTTCTTCCCAACAACCGTGCAGTTATCATCAAGAGGGATGAGATTAAAACTTGAGGAATGCCATGTGCAAAAAAATAACTTTGCTGTTTGCAATGTCTCCTAAGAGAAGCGATAGTTATGAAAATTTGTTCCTGCTGTCTGCTTTTGTTCTCACGGAGACTCCTGGACAAATCTTACCACAGCATGAGCAGGTAGCAGTGATGAAGACAAACAGGAGATGTACTGCTGTACAACTGGTGCTTAATCTACAGTCTGTACCTGCCAACAGAAACTGTGTGTCTTCACACTGTATCAGACTAACAAGCATGACAGGAAACCTAAAGCACCTAGATACTGTAAGCTGCTGCAAACATCTAAACAATCTTAGCCCAAGACAGAATATTAATGATTTAATGGACAGTGGACATTTTTAAGGATCACATGAGATTGACTTAGCACTCTCAATCGAGCGTGGTAGCTGACAAGGTACACTCCTAGTCCTTTGCAACACAGAATAAAACAAGGACATTTAAAGCACCTTCACAGCAAGTTTTAAAAATATGGCCACTTGATTGCTTGCAAATAGCTCTTCATGTGGGGATGCTTACTCTGGAATCAGAGGACAGTATTTCAAATTTAGTCACAAATTTGATTTGTCAGTCTGGGAAAAAAGGAAAAAAAAAAAGATCATTGTAAAATATGGGTATCCCCAGAGGGACATATACCAGTAAAACTGCAATTGCTTAAAATCACACTTCAATTTTTCCAGTAAAGCTTTTTAAAAGCTATATCATTAGCTAGCCATGTACAAGACACTGACTGGCCAGACTGTGAGAAACAAATTATAAGACCTTGAAATACGGTCCTAATAAATTAATACAGCCACTGCTCAATTGACCATGATTCACATTTTCTTATAGAATGAGAGTAATTTCAAAAAACATGGGGAAACACTGATGATCACAAGATCTGTGAGCTCTCCCAAGGCATTAACCAGCCAGGAAAAACAAAAGTTTGGAAGAAAATTCTTCCAACATCCCGTATATTTGTGCCAGAAAACTGGAGTTTGTTGAGATACTCCTTATTTACATGTCCCATTAAAATGTCATCCTTGTATCATGGAACCAAAGTAATTTTGATCAAAGTCAAAGAAAAAAGAAGTCAGGTTTTCTTAGGATGGGGAAAACATGAATCATCCGTGCAAGGCAGACAAATTAGATCAATCAGTTGGTATGGCACCCAAATATATCTGCTGAGCAAAAGTTTGCAGTAGGTTTTCTATGGGCAATCAAATTGTTTCCAGTCCCACCCTTTTTCCTTCTTGTCCATTTATATTGAGAACTCTCCTATTACATTCTATTTTGTAGAAAACAAAAATGTCAAATTATTTTTAAAAATGCTGAAACAGGACTTTGCAAGTATATTTAGGAATAAATCTCAGAAGACTTGCACTGTCTCAGCATTTTTATGTCAATTTTATTGTATTTGTACTGGTATCATTAAGCATTCTATCTGGCAGAATTTAAATGTAAGCAATTCATAACAGAATATTTTCAAATAAAGTAATGTAACACATTAACTAGAACTTTCAGTTACACCGTACAATTTGTCAAATTGCCAACAGAACAACTCATTTGAAAAGACAGATTGTTGCTTATTCTTTAGCTGTCACTTGTGTTACTTCACTTCAGCTACTTTTGCCTGACACTTGGCACGGAGTTAGTCAATCATACTGACGGCTGCCTGATGATCTCTGATAAAATGCACAAACAAAACAGAGATTCTAGTGACTCATCCATCAGTCCGGAGAGTAACTTGATACCCCAGATAGCGGCTCCAGGGAAGAAACCCCTGCCAGCCACACATGCCGGTAGATATTACTGACACAATCTAGCCATGGCATCCTTCCCAAGACTGGGAAATTACTGGGATAAATTACTTGGATTTGCTGGATTAAAAAATGTCTTAAGATTCTGGATCTGTAGATCTTCTGAGCGTTTTTGCAAACTCTGCCTGCTGAGGGCTTCTTTTGAAGTTAAGGCATTTAAAACAGCTATCCAATATGAAAAAAAAAACTAAACAAAACAAAAAACTTTGCAGAGTGTGTAGAGATTCTCTGGGCTTGGTCCAAGCACCTCTGGAGATCCAACCAGACATCTTCCACCAGGGACTCCACTGAGACCACCACCAACTTTTGTATTAGCTACCCAACAGTTACAATACAACATAAGCATCTGGCCAGTCTCCCTTCTCAGAGGCTCAATTTTCCTTTCATGTGTTTAACTCATCCATATACTTTTATATCCTGCCTAGCGTTCCACAGGTGGAGCACAAATAAGACCTTATAATATGATGCCGTTACAGAAATAATACGAGTATGTCCACTGTCTGCCACTTTCCCTCTCTCTTTCATATGCACATACACGGCAATAACCTTCATGCATCTTAAAGCTGCAACTGCTCACTCGTGTGTGAAAATGAACCTCAGACTTCTACTAGTGATGAAGACAGAAGCCTAATGGTTTCATCCAAATTAGCTCTTGAATTGGGTCATATATATTTTAATGAAGTAGAAGCTAATGTGGGGGCTGGATTCAGGAAGCTGGATGCTAGATGAGCGCCTGTGATTGCTTTTGTCCTTGGTTTGATTAGTTTGGCAATCACAATCATTTACATAAATTGTGACTATCTTACAAAGGGGGAATCACATCCCAAGGGGGCGGGAGAAAGGAATGTACAGCCTATTCATAAAAAGATTTTAATATGCAAATAAATACCAGGTAATTTTATTCTCTGCCCATGTGTTCCTCATTGACAAAGCAACTCAGGTGGCTCAGGCAGTGCCACACTGACCAGGACTGCCTCGCAGACCTAAGCACAGATTACTGTGAGAAACACGATGAACATCAGGTGAAAAGAGATGGAGAGTTTTCCCTCTCATCCCAGTAAACAGGTATGTACATTCTAGCAACAATTATAATCTCCATCAAACACACTACTAAACAAACATTTAAAATTTGCCCTGGTTTGTCAACACGGCCTTGTCTCAGCGGATTCACCCTTCTCAAGCAGCACTGCAATTCACTGACTTGGTCACAAAGCACAGATGCGCCCAGAAAATGATGGTATCCAGAGTTATCCAGTTGATAATCTGGTGTGAATCCCAATGGAATTAGACAAGCATTAGGATGTAAAAAACTTTCATTTGCCCACAAAACTGATGCAGGCTGCAAGCCTTTCCACTGGCTGGTGTGCTTTCAGATATGAGCTCAAGCCGCCCACCTCAGAGGAGAACACATAATGTGCATCCTGACTGCTCCTTCCTGGCCATTTCGGCCAAGCACACCAACTGAGAACTTCATTATGGAAAGGGTCCTTTCCATCTTTTTTTCACATACTGGACTGAGACAACCAAAACACTTCATCTTCACTGAGCAGTAGCTAGCAGGTGTTACCAACTTCATGATACTTCCAATTCTTCAGGGAAGCCTTTTCTCCAATATTTTTATCTGTTGCATAGGTGAGTCAACATTATGTAAAAAGATGTATTAATAAAAATAATGACAATAGGTCACAGATGACTGGACTGGGCATTAAACCTGACTCAATGGAATTATCCATTTAAGCACACTAAACAAGCACTATCATCTCCTCTAAGAAATTAACATCTTCCTGAAACCCTCAGAGGTTAAAAATGCTGATCTAGGAATATCCCAATGATATTCGTCCACACACGTTTCACTGAAGGCATCATGGCTGCACCTCCTTCTGTGAATTAAAGAGTGCCAGGGAACACCCCCGAGCACTGGAACTCATTTGCCCGTGCTGGGAGCCACTGAGGGGCCCCATGCTTATTTGGCTCATGCCAACACAGCCAACAATCCCTAGACACAGCCTGAGAGCCATGCTGAGCCAGGGACCAGTCCCAACAGGAGGAGCAGTTGAAGCTACTCTGGTTTGGTTGGAGGTCACACTCATTGAGCAGAGGTGTGACAGTCCTAGGCTGCTCCCACAACTGTCACCCTCCAGGCCAGTGTGGTCCCAGGCCCATTCATGTTAGTACTATAGGTCTGTCCTGCCTATGGACTTCGTGAGTATCCCAAGTAGGAAAACTGTGGGACTCCTTGCCAAAAGATGTCATGAACACCATGATTTTACATGGCCTTCAGAGGAGTACTTGACTTGGGACAAGTACTTAAGAGATTCATTGAGAGTTACTGTGTAAATGAACCATACCAAGTTCAAGAAATCTCCTGAGCTAAACATTGAGGCTGAGAGAACATTCATGGAAGTATCAGACATGCTTGTCCCCTTCTACCCCTGGGTCTGCTTATTATGGCCACTGTTGGAGACAGGATATTGGGCTAGATGAAGTCTTTGTCTGAACCAGTACAGCTGTTATGTTATTATGCAGAAGTGGTAACATCCATAAGAGTTTACTGTGATAGAGCAGATGTGAGGAAATGTTCAAGAAAACAGAGGAGCTGAGAAGTAATTTGGCAAGTAACGTTATGGCAGCAGTGCTGGCTTAAATAGCGTCCCTCCTCCCTGACCTCACCCACTTATTCCCACCGCTCCCTTCTTTGTGCTTGTACAGCTGTTTGTGTAGCCACATCGTGAACCAGGCTAGAAAACAGATTTGGATGAGACACCTCTCTTTTCTTTTTTTCCTCCCTTTCTGGGTTATGTTTCAGCCAGATCAGTATCCAGATTTAGCTGCTCCACAGCTGAACAAATAGTTTGCCAGGACAACACAAGAAGCAGCACAAACCAGGAACACACGTCCAGGGCCAGGAGGTGTTTATGCTCAGCATAAGCAAAGTTTAAGCAGGACCATCACCATCAACACCACCAGCCCGCAGCCTGAGACTCCTCAGGGTAATGGAAGAAATGGCTCTGCCCAGAGCAGGAGCAGGGCTTGCTACCCAGCCACAGCAAGGACTGGGAGGACGCTCTGCCTACCTGGTCTAGAAAAGGTAGAGCTTCAATACGGATCAGGCAGTGAGAGTTGTTGTTTGTACAGACATTCCCTGCATCATAACTCAGACAAAAGTAAGAGCTCTCCTAGGAGAAACCAAGCCACGTTCAGTTTAAAAATGGGACGTGGCCCAGGTACCTGTAAATCACCTGAGGATGTTCGTGCTAAGCAGAATTACTGTGTCTCTTAAACAGTAGTTATTGAGTACATTTGGCTTTAATTAGTTCTCTGGGCAATTTTCAGATTAGGAACATCCTGATTAAGTAGAAAATGATACACTACCTTTGCGTTCTCTATAAACAACACATGGTAGTTTACTACCTAAGTGCACACAGAGGCTGAGCAGAACACAAAGCAGAGGGACCTGGGTACTACTAATGGCTGCTTTCTGAACATAGGCAGTAAATGACAACTTGGCCTTCATCTCCTTGCACAATCCAGTCTGACACCTTTGCCTCACAGGAAACAGGAATAATGCATTAGGGAACAGAAGATGCCATAAAAAGCACACACCTTTTCTTTCTCATGTACACAGCATTTAAAGGCAGGCACCACTGTTCATGTTGCTCTCCTAGCAGGCTGCCAGAAGTAGGAACCAGCTCCTGCCAGAGGCTGCGTTACTTTGATACAGGTGGACCAACAGAGCAAAATGCAGTATTCAACAGAATACCTTTACTGCCTTAAAATAACAGTAGCAGCCACTAAACACTGGCATGAGCGCCGGCAGCCAGACTATGCAGCCTCAATGACTGGAGGGCTCTGACTGCATGTACTAAACTCCTCTCAGACTACATACTATCACATCTTCCTGGATACTATTTCCCATGTCAGCTAGAGGAAACCAGCAGAGGCTGTGTATGGATAAATTAACAAATGAACTGGGACACTACAGACAGCTTAAACTCTGGACTTCATTATGTTCAAAACACAAACACATCTCAAACACATACCCAACAAGCATCAATCAAAGTATTGATGTTGTCACTCTAGATTGTCTCCTTCTGATAAACTGTTTGAAGGTGAAGGAATTAGGTGAATTCCAACAGAAAGGTCATATAATACGACTGTACAAAACCACAAGAGAAGAAACAGAATTCAGACACACAAGCTGATTTCTAAGCCCCAAAACTAAATTCACTTCACCTCTCTCAACCCTTGAGATGCAACTCTCTCTCGTAGATTCTCCCAATACATACATACCAGCTAAAATTAGGCTCATGATTGTGACTCATCCAAGTGGCTGCCAATCTCTTAGTTAAAAAAAGAAACAATTCCAGCAGTTGTGTACCACACACAGCCCTGTGCTGCACAAGATGCTTGAATCCAAATTGGAGCAAAGCAGCTTCATGGCTTCGGAGTGAAAAAACAACACAGGTAGTGCATTTATTAAAAGTCAAGATACTTTCTGATCCATTATTTAAAACCACAGAAAACCCAATTGCCTGTGCTGATTCTGCTCAACAGCTGGATTTTGAAAGATTGATCAAGTATCTGATAAACCCATTTGCTTGAAGAACATTTTTCTGGCAGTCAAAATGATTCTGTGTCTGTACTGGTTCGCTACCTGTTAAAGAAAAACTGCACCATGTTAATCAAAATGGACACCACTTTCAGTGTTAACCCAATTATGTGCAAAGCACTGTCAGACCTCTGTACCAAAGCACACCAAACCAAACCAAGTCTGACTTAAGACAGTCTCATCAGGAGCCAAGGGAAAAATTGTTTCTGAGCAATTATGCCTGTCTTGTTTAAACTGGAATCTTCTGCAGGGAAGAACCCCACCTTCCAAGGGTGATAAGCAGTCGGCTCATGTTTAAGTCACTGGAAGCAAGAGGCAGTCAGTACGTCTGGAGATAAACTCCTTAAAGAATAAATTATAACAGAAGGAATCCAGTGGGGCTGCATTTAAAGACAAAATTCCCATTGAATTCAGCAAGACAAAAGTAGGCTTTGATACACGTTCCACACAAAGTTGCAGCAGACTGGTCTGTCCCCAAAATGGGCAGTTGTCACAGCACTCACGAAACGGAAGGGAGAGGGATACTAGAGTTGAAGACGCTTCTGCCTGCAAACAATATTACATTCACTAGGAACTTCTCTTTTAACACGCACGCTCTGGAGCTTAACTCTGTAACAAGCTGAAAGCTGCAACTGCACTTACTACCATTTAAATCTAGTGCTTTAAAGTATGCCACGGAACTCACTCCCGCTACATTATGAAGCAAGATTAATGTGTCCTTGCCACTGTAAACCTGGACCAGAGGAATTTAAAAGGAGAGCTCTACGCTTTGGTCTCCACGTGATGAAAAGGAAGTTAGCCCCCAGTGTAACTATAAGCTTCTCTGTTCTCTACGCCAGAGATATGTGATGAAAACGAGATTGGAATGTGGCCCCAAAACTTTACCAAGACAGTGGAATTTTTTTATTTTTTTTTTTTTTTAATAAAATGCTCAAACATTCTGCCCTAGCCCATGGAGCCAGCAGAGTACCACAAAGGAGCCCTTATCTCATCAGTATGATATTGCACATGTCTCTAAGAAGCTATCTAACTGCTCATTAAGAAACTGCAGTTCATCTGTTTTGGTGGAGGGTAGATGAAACCAGGCTGTGTTTAACAGCACAGTCTTGATATTCAGAAATGTATTAGATGGCTACATTTGTACATGAGAACTGCACTATGTTTGGGCAATGGGTCTGAAGAAATCTCCCTCCTTATATTGTAACAATAACTGTCTTTATTCATAAACCGGAAAACATAAGCTACTGGTTGATCAAAACACTTTTATAACCAGAAAACTCACTGTCCATCAGTTCTCCTGGTGTCCTCTTCAGCCAAGTAAGCCTTACTAGGTTAGCTTAACAGAGGGGCAAAAAATTAAGCTTGTGTAGGTCAAGGCTGACATTCTCAAACTTGGCTATCTTACATTATCCTCCTAAATCCACATTTAGTTTTCAGTAATGCTGCAAACCCCCACACAATATAACACATAAAGACACCGTGGGAGTCAGTGTCTATAAAAATCAGAGCAGTCCTACTTACATGCTTAACTACAAATCTGGATGTCTAACTTCAGACATCAACATTCAAAAAATGTTGGCCTAAGTGATTTATTTAAGGCTGCAAAGACAGTCAGGGTTAAGGACTAGACATGAAACCGGACAACCTCACTTACGGTGCCTCTGCCTAACCAAAGCCTTCTCATTGTGCAAATGCACAGTTATCTGTGAGCTTCTAGCACAGAAGTAGGAGTTAGAAAAGACAGACAGCTGTGGAGAGAGGTTTTCGATCTGCATGAAAAGGAGCATGCATGGAAAGCTCTCTTTCCTTCCGTATGGAAGCTTAATAAGCAGGGTCCTGAAATGAATATATCCACTTCTCAAAGGCAGCTACATTCAGTTTCTCCAGCAATGAACTTCCAGAGGACACTTCACTCACTCCACTCTCCTACAGCGTGCAACTTACATTAGGAGGTGCACCCAGCACCCAAAAGAAAAGAAACCACAGTTACTGTTCATCCAGAAGGACAATTAATAACAACTAATAAATCTGTGATCTGGGTGCTCTGCAGAAGAGGTGGCTGTGAATAGCTGCTGGAACATACACTTGCAAAGCGCTGCTGCTTGCCAGCCCTGCCCTGCTCTCCAGGATGCCAGAGCCACGTGGGGCATCGGGGAAGCCCTGGTGCCTTCCCGCTCAACACGCATAATATGCACATGTGAATCAGCACCAACACAGAGTTACGCTCCGTCTATCGCAAAACCATGGAAAATTCAAATTTAAGGCCGTAACTCTGCCTGCTGCTGCGCCACCGTGCTTAGCTGAGGTAGCGCGTGTTGTGTGTCATGTTTGATCACTGTGCTCTCAAGGACATCAGCAAGAGCCAGGCGTGAGAAAGCGGGTTAAAAGCCGTGCATTTCTGATATGCCACAGAACGTCCTCGCTTCTCGGACTTCAAATTGGATCCACATTGTTTCCCTAGCACGGTCTATTATTTCCCAGGCTCCAGAAGATAGGGTGGGGCCCAGCCCCCTGGCAAACTACCCGAACCCCCCACCTTCTGAAGGACTCGCAGCTTCATGTTATGATTCAACAGAGATTCAGGCAAACGAAGGAGGGGAGATCTGTGGATAAAAACAATGGCACGATGCTTAGTTTGGCTGAACTGTCTTTAACACCGCCTATTTCTCATAAGTACATGCATATTAATTAAAGGTATTTCATAAACTGGTAATGTTTTGCTTGAATGGCTTCTGGCAAGCACTGTGATAGGCTTGAGTTTTTAGGGGATATCTGCAATATTTTTCATTGCCTTATCAGGTTCAGTACCAAAAGGGGCTGACATGCAAATGGCCAAACAACACAGCTTAAAGAGAGAAGAATATGGGAGGAATGTAGTAAGAAGAATTAAGTACTTTTCATGTTATTTTAAGGTGGTAACATGAGGTTTATTTCTTCAAGAGATGGGATTGTTTCTCAAGGAACTGAGCCAAATCCAACAAAAAGCTAACAAGACACAGACAATAAACTACTGCCAGTGAGTATAACAGCTGTTTTTCAGCTCACTTAGTTTAACCTGTCCTTGCCTTTGGCAGAAGACTTTGGATTTTAGCAAGACAACCAGGATTTCACAGAAGTGCTGAACAAACACTTTACAGAGAACACAGAGAAAAAAAAAATGTTTTTGAATTCTCTGTGCACCACTTATCCAAGATGGACACTGGGTGTGTCCCTCACCTTCCTCCATTTGAAGTGAAGGGTAAAATTTGCAATAAAGAGCAGAGTTAAGCCACCACAAAGTGCTTCTGAAAATCTCGCCCTTAGTATGTTCCAGTGTTTCTCTTCACAGTCCCCTGAGGTGGTAATTTATTTTATTAAACAGATAGTCTACACTGGCACTAAAACAACTTATTGCAGGTAATTCTTAATCAGCTTCATCAAGCTCAAGTGAAAAAATATTTAGCTTGTTTTAAAGAGTTACAATATTTGCATTTAGAGGATTATTAAGTAAGAATTAAATCATGTTCCTGACATATCTGGAATTTGATTAATAAGTAATAAAAATGTCTACATTAAATCTTAACAAAATCCAGAGTTGCTGCCTTAATAAAATACTATCATGCAATTTAAGCTTGCAGAATATTTTGCTGATTTTAAAATCCCATACCCAGTCCTTGTGCTGGGTATGCATTAAATCACAAGATATATATTGTTTCTCTCCTGAAAGGAAGATGAAAGGGGCAGCTGGGCTAACCTAAGAGTCACCTGGTCAGAGCAGCAGAAAAGCAGAATATTATTCTGGAAGTTCAGAGTTCCTCCACTGCTAAATGTTTCTTCTGGTGCCAATAAAAGGAGGATGTGTCACAAGGGGAATATCTGCTACTTCAGCTGTAATTAAACTTGTTGCTGAGTATGATCCACGTAAGAGTAATTCTTGATCCACTTCAGCTGGTGATTATTTCCCCATAGAAAAATGAAGGACTTTTAGCAGGCAGTGATGAAGGCATGGGGTTGAATACAAGCACAGAAGAGCCACTTGGATGGGAACAGGCATGTTGGAGGTTTTATCTTTGCAAGTGTTTTAAAGCAGGGTACAAGAACCTGCCTCCTTGTAAGACTACTTTCAAAACAAGTCAATTGCACCTCCTCACCAGGGGTCAAAATTGCATCTTTCCTATGGCTTTTCCCTGATAACTGGTATTTACCACATTACTTATTACAGCAAAATCATTCCTTCATGTACAACTTTGGGCATTTAACCTCTAAACGTGCTTAATAAAAGGCTAGTGAGCTTGGTATCTTTCCCAAGCACACGTGTGCAGCCAGGTGTGAGCTAATTGTCCATAGATGGAGCCAGTGGAGTTCCAGGCATTACAAGTGTAATTAAACTAAGTATTCAGTGCAATTCCAGGTGCCTTAGTGTACCCCACCTGGCTGATCTAAAAAGGCATGTATTTTATTCTGCCAATTTCATGCATATTCATAGATATTGGGCTTTCAGACAGCCAAAGTGGCACTAGGTCAGCCTGTTAAACACCTGAATTGCTCCCCAGTGTTTAGACACCACATTTATTTGTCTGCACCCTCATGCTGGGCTCCATCTCCCTCTGCCCCAGCCCTGACAGCAAGAGGAGGCCAAGGGGAGGTGGGGTGGGATGGGATGGGGGTGATAAGGGGCTGTGATGTGACCATAGCCCCAGGCAGGAGGCTGTCCCCACAGAGACAGGAGCAACAGCAGGCTGGCTGTGTTGGCCATTTTCCTCACAGGCCTGAGTTATCATCTCTTGCACTGCATTTGAGTAAATCTGAAGAGCAATAGCCTTTTTTCCCTGGGCAGCCGAGGGCTGGGCCTTTTATCAGCTCCTGGCACCCCCCTCCACCGGTTCCACAGGGGCTCTGTCACAGCAGGCAGAACGTGGGCAGGGGCCGTGTCACAGGGGGGTCAGTGACACGGCTGGCCCAGGAAGGGTATAAAAAGGGCTGCGGGGTGAGCCAGCCTAGGCCGGAGGAGAGCCAGTGGGTGAGCAAAGGCTGAGGTGAGAGGACAGGGAAGAGGGCAGGGAAGGGGACAGCTGGGCCACAGGCAGGGAGGCAGGGGTTGCCTGTGGTGCAGCCATTAGTGGCTGCTCTTCCTTTGCCTTCTAGGGCCAGAGGCCCTGAAGAGGACGCACCCAGACCATGGCACATTCCTGTCCTCAGCCGCTCAGCCGGAGAGATTTGCGACTTTCTACAAGGACATCGACCTAAAGATAAGGAATCAAAATAACACCTGGCCGGTGCCATTTTTGAGCTATCTGCTCTTGGCACCAGCCCCAACAATGTAGTGGCCATGTCACAGTGGGCAGCAGGCTGGTGGTGGGGTTGGGGACATGGCCACCCCAGGACGGGTGTCTCCAGGCTGCTGGGGAGACATGGGACTCACAGCCTTGACCTGAGGCTGGGAGAGCCCTGGGCAGGGGTTGCCCATGGTGACCGAGGGTGGCTGCTCCCATTGTTTGTACATATCGTCCTGTTTTTCACAGCCTCAGGCCCTGACAGGGACACAACTAGACCCTAGCACGCTCCTGTCCCCTCCCTCCTCAGCCACTCAGCTGGAGATTTCTGCAGCTTTCTGCAAAGCCCTTGACCTGAGGACAAGGAAGCACACACAGCCCCAGTCTGCACCATGCCACGGCCTCACAGACAGCTGGAAGCTCCTCACAACCATGGACAAGCGGAGCTCCGCGACACCCACCTTCTCTGTCTGAAACTTACCTTGAAATAAAGTTTCTGATTTTGGGGGGGACACCACAAAAAAAAACCCTAAATATTTGTAGTGAATGCGGCTACATCTGGCTGGTGACCAGTCACCAGCGGTGTTCCTCAGGGTTCAATTCTAGGGTCAGTTCTGTTTCATACAGCTATCGACGATCTGGATGCAGCACTTGAATGCACCATTAGCAAGTTTGCTGATGATACCAAACTGGGAGGTGCTGTTGACTCTCTTGAGGGACAGGAGGTCTTACAGAGGGATCTAGATAGATTGAAGCATTGGGCTATGATCAATGGGATGAAATTTAACAAGTCAAAATGCCGGATTCTGCACCTAGGACGGAGTAATGCTGGGTACAAATATAAATTGGGAGAGGAGTGGCTGGAGAGCAGCCCTGCAGAAAGGGATCTGGGGGTGCTGGTGGACAGCAGGCTCAATACGAGTCAGCAGCGTGCCCTGGCAGCCAAGAGGGCAAACCGCATCCTGGGGTGCGTCAAACACAGCATAACCAGCCGGTCAAAAGAGGTGATTATTCCACTGGTATTCAGCATTGGTGCAGCCTCACCTTGAGTACTGCGTGCAGTTCTGGGCCCCCCAGTTTCAGAAGGAGGTTCAGGTACTTGAATGCATCCAGAGGAGGGAAACAAAGCTGGTGACAGGGCTGGAAGGAATGTCCTGTGAGGAGCGGCCAAGGACTTTGGGCTTGTCTAGTCTGGAGAAAAGGAGGCTGAGGGGGGACCTCATTGCTCTCTACAGCTTCCTGAGGAGGGGAAGTGGAGAGGGAGGTGCTGAGCTCTTCTCCCTGGGATCCAGTGACAGGACGCGTGGGAATGGTTCAAAGCTGCGCCAGGGGAGGTTTAGAGTGGACATTAGGAAGCATTTCCTTACCAAGAGGGTGGTCAAACACTGGAACAGGCTTCCCAGAGCGGTGGTCGATGCCCCAAGCCTGTCAGTGTTTAAGAGGCATTTGGACAATACCCTTAACAACATGCTTTAACTTGGTCAGCCCTGAAGTGGTCAGGCAGTTGGACTAGATGATCATTGTAGGTCCCTTCCAACTGAAAAAGTCTATTCTATTCTAGGTGATAAGTCTCTTTTTCTCTAATTTTTTTTATAATAATCAACATATTTTGCTTAATAAATGAATAAAATGCAGTTCAAAAGTACTCAGTTCATGTTCATATTTCAACTAAAATGAAACCATCGTCTTGCAATAATCTTGGGGCAGATACATTAACCACAGCCAGACATGAGAAAGGAAAGGAGAGGCACTGGCAACTTAAATCCTCTCAGCTAGCAGGAGCAAACCAGAAATAATTCCACCGAAGTCAATGCAGACTTGCTGGTATAAAAAAGCACTGGCAAATCCTTAGACTATTTCTTTCTTTAGAAAAGCAACAGTTAAGGTAGGCTGTGGAAATCAGCCCTGGTTTAAAACATGCCATTGCTGACAGGCTACTCTCAACAGCACCTGAGGGTCAGGTGTCATGAACCTACACTTTAAAAGCAAATTTATTCTTACAGATATTTTCTTAGAGAACATGAGTTCACTAGGGCTCATAAAAGACACATTCACCATAGGTGAGGAGCACATCACTAGAAGACATCAACATACTTCCATGGTCCCACATTCCCACTGCCCAGGGAGCATCTTCTCTCATCTGACCCTTTGTCCAGAAAACTACTGAAGGTGTTTCATCTCTTGCTGTGCTGTTCAAGCATATGGTGTAACTTCAAGCCTAGCTTAAACAATCTCCGAACTAGTGTATCACTATCACACTTTTATTAATCCTCTCCTAGTTTAAACAGAGAAGACTAGATACTTATGGGAAAAGTGACTCTTTGATAATGGCATTAACATAGGACTTCAGATCAAGCCCTTGCTCTGTAGACTTCCCTGCATCTTCCTGTTTGAGATTTAGGCCTATCGGTACTTCTGTAAGGGCACAGTGAAAAATAACGTATGCTAAGAAGCAGAGATTATGGTAATTGGGGCCGTGCAAGTACCCATAATACACAAATACGAGATGTTAGAGATGATGCACAAAGCATATGAGAAATAGCTGGCTTCTAATCATACATTGCTTTTCCTGGCACAATAGCTCAGATAGGCATGTGGGAAATGAAAAGGAGAAGGTGAATAAAACTTATATTTGGAATTGTTTTGACTGCTATTGCTTGTGCTAATTGCTTTAAAAAGGATTTTGTTTGATTGTTTAGATAGCATTTTAGGAGAGTAAAATCCAGCACTGAGACAGGTCTTTGAGCACTTAAATATTTCCAGAGGGATTTACGGACAAAGTCTTTGGTGATCAAGCACAATCAAATACAATCCAAGTCCTGAATCAAAATGCTAGCCTACTTAGGGCTTTTCATCTCCCTTGAGAAACCATGGTCCCTTGAAAGACTTTGGCAGACCTGGCTGGATACTTTGGTACTTAATATGCAACAGCAAGAGCGAACAAGCTTGTGAACAGCCATTAAATCACAATCAAGGATAGAGTCTAATCAAGTCTAAAAAGAGCAACATTACGTTTCAGCATGCAGTTTGTTATCAGCTGAACGCATTAAACCATTAAAAGCATTCACACAGGAATCTGATGAATAATTTCATAGATAGATGATACCAAAATTTGAATATGAATACAAGCCACAAACTCACTCTCGGTTGAAATGCCTGCACCTCTCAGCTACATAGCAGCACCAGATATAATGCAGGACACAAATGTGATGTTAATAGGAATATTTTACAAAGTAGGCATCAAAACGAGAGAGGGAAACAGCTTAAAATTTCAGCTTAAGGGGACAGCAATATGGCAGAGGGAACTCAAGCTACAAAACCTGCAAAGGGGGACCTCATCAGAATTTCCTACTTCCATCAACTGGTTTCCACTCCCCACAGGAAAAATATAGATTAATACCAAATAATACCATTGTGCTCATTTTAGAGAGATATAGATACAGAAAGGCAAAGTATGTCTCCACCAGGGGCCACAATAATAAGTACATTAACACTGAAGTATTCAAAGTCTTTCAAAAGTGTTAACTCCAACAGCAACATGATGAGGTATATCTCTTTTAGGCCCCTGTACAGAGGGATGAAATGAAGCTAGAAAAAGAAAATGGCATCAGTGTTTCCAAACAGGGACCTCAAATTAGGCTCCTCAACATTACATAGGCATAGATTTTCAAAAGTGACTGGTGAGCTGACTTGCACTCATCTCCATTTTAGGCAACCTTAACTAGACCTAATTTTCAGAAAGTACTGTGTTCTCAGTTCTTTCAAATGATCCTTTTAAAAAAACCTCAAGATGGGTATCCAAAAATCTTAAATATTTGAAATAATTAAATAGCTGTAAATATATTATTGTAATTAATCACTTTTAAAACTCTTTGTTTTGCTATCTTAATTTATTTCCATAAGAGCTAGGCCCTTGGTCTTTGTAAGGATGAAAAAGCAGCATACCACTTCTGGGAAAAAAAAAACAGTCAAGTTCATTTAAACACTTGAGCATAAATTTTAGAAAATTAATTTTATTCATACAAGTTTGTAAAGTGTTCCCCAAACCACATTTTGTGTTGTGTGTACAGAGCACATAGAACAAAGATGTTCAGCTCCCTGCCTGGGATGCTTTGACGCTGTGGTAACACAAATAAGGAACAGCAACAACAAATCAGCAGGACAGCCAGCACCAGCATCCCAAAGGCTGCACTCCCAGCATCTTACAAATCTGCCTGGAAAACCGAACTCAGGAGTGCCGGCTCCTGCTCCATGTTCTGACTGATAGAGCGCTTTCATTATTCCACACTAAATGTGAAAGTTGTTAGGTATGGCACTTTCTTAAAATTGCCTCTGCTTTGGAGTATGTCAGCAGACAGAACAGCAGCATCGTGCACGTGATGGCACATCAGGGATGTATGTAGTTTCACTGAACTGTCAGCGTTCACCAGCTTAACTGATCACCAATGCAATACACTCTTACTAAATAAAACTTAATGAAGCAGCACCAGTGCATTTCAAGGTCCTAAATCAAAAAATCAAAAAAAGATGCACAGTGACTGCTAAAGGGAAATGCGTTAGGGATGGGACAAAGGGTCAGGCTCATACACTCTGACACGTAAGTTGCTAGACACTGAATCAATGCGCCATTAAAAATTAATTTGGCTGCAAAAAGTCTTCTTGGCCTACCAGATCTTCACAGACTGAAAGTTCCTACTCCTACATAGAAGGCTTCCCACTAGGGAATATGAAGTAGACAGGTAGTGGAAAGCTTCGTTAACAATCTAGAATCAGTTATGGACCTGAGAATATTCAGAGCCCAAAGCAGACGAAGAGAACAGTTAACAAAGAAGAGCAAGGGAAAGAAAAAACAGTACAATGAAAATATAAACATTGAGCACTGCAATGTATTTCAGCTTGGTTACATAGTCCTAAGGGACACATTGAACACTCTGAGCCATAGCAAGGGCACTGAGAACTGGCAGGAGTGTCCGGCACACTGCAGGACTGAGCTCTCTAATACAAACCAGAGCTATTGCCATTACATGCATTTTATACTGTAGTCAAGGTGTAGGCATGTATCCAATGCATGTCCGATGCCTACTGGGAGACAATGGAAAACATTATTTCACTTTTGTTTTAACTTGGACTGTGGTTGGAAAGAACAAAGTCTCAGGTTCCAAAGGAAGAGTCATGTGAACTGATAGTCTTGAAGAAAAAACAAGAAGTTCAGATTCCACTTTTGCCCTCATCTCAGTGTGGTCCATAGTACCAAACTTTAGAAAACCTGCAAAATATCACTGTGTATTCCATGGAATCCAACTGGATATAGTATGTATGTAACCATACCCGATACCAACACTCCCACCACATACTTGTAGGCCTCCCATCACCAGCAACTGTATGTTAATTAATTAATTCTCAGGATAACTATATGAACATAAGGAACCATCATTATTCCCATTTTACAGATTTAAAGCAGAAGCTCAAGATCCCAGAGAGTGGTCATTTTGATCTGGCTTGTCTTGATGTAAAACTGTGACATCCATCATCAAAAACAAAGGATCGCTATTGCTATGACTTAAAGGATTCTTTTTAAGTCAAGCTTCTAACCAAAATTCTCAAGAAATTCCATATAAATACTTCAGGAAATAATGGATACACTTTATGGCACAGTCTAAACTTAGCATATTCTGCAGTTGTTCCACAGGATGGTTAAACTCATCCCTAATATCTGGTTTAATTCTCATTGTAGAAGATGAAGTCCTAATACATCCACACTGTGATCAGTGAATGTAGTCACTCCCTGTGATCCCAGAACTAAAGAAGCTTCAGGTTAAATTCATACTTACTTCTTAATTCGTTTTGGTTTGGGGGTTTTTTTGATGGCAGGTGTTTATAAATCTCACAAGACGGGAGGCCACTGCAATGACAGCTAAATGACAAAAAAAGTAACTAATATTCAGGCTAGCAACAAAGACAACATGGATGCATCCAAAACCACCACTTCTAAAATTCTGTCCTACAATCCTTAGCCAGGGAGATAGTAGATCACTTCATTTGAGACAAGTATCAACACCGCAACTGTAGACACTAAATCCACTGCTTTAAGCACCATTTATGCACTTTAACCAATGATCCTTTAAGGAAAAAAGTATAAATAATGCCTACAACAAGCAGCTGAAACACGCTCCACCCTCCCAGCATCCACGCTTCTATAGCATCCTGCCTCCTCTTGCTTATTCTGCATCTGGCCCCCTTAAACCTCTACCAGCAGCAAAAGCTCAACCAGAGGATGCTGAGCAGCCTCCTTCCAGCCTCATCTATTACTTGATTAGGAAGCAGCTGGCACTGAACGGAGCTGGATACTTGTCAAAGAGCAAGTATGCTGAATGCATGCAATACAGTAAACTACAGGCATATTTACTTTAATTTAAGCTGGCATCTTTACTTTAATTTAATCCTTATGCATCTTCTTAAATCAGGAGGTGGGAAGCATAATCTTTTCTGTATTCAAAGTATTCATATTGGTTCCTAATCATCATTCTAATAAAATAATAACAGTAAGCTTGTGGAAGGTATTTCTTGCAGTTTTTATGTGCTCAGCCACTCTTTTGGTCATCACTCCCCCTTTTCTCATTTAAGCTCAGGCCACATAAAATTAAAAAGTTTATTGTATTTTCATAGGTAGCACAGACAAATATTTCATTATACTTCTGCAAATAAACTATTTTTTTATTCATGCTATGCAATATAAAAGACAAGACAATCAGCTGGCTAGTGAACCTAAAATAGTTATTGGGCCTTCTCTGTGAAATGATGCAAGGATAGAAAAATGAAGTTAGATGGCAAAAGCAAGAGCCAGACCATCTCCTCTAATTAACGTCACACTAGCTTTCTGGTTTCCTGGCAACTTTGGAGTTTCAGCCTTGTCAGATGGAAAGTATTTGCTTGATAAAATTTTCAGAAATTCTCATCACTCTAATTTGCCAGTAAAACAGATTTTTACGGGGAGAAGGAAGGGAAATTAAATTAGATCCTGTTTTCTTCTTTAATCAAACTGATGAAAACAAAAAAAAAAGAAAGGGCAGATAAAATATTATGCCAATTCTATCATTTATCTAAAACCTACTCCTCGTTTCACATGAAAGACCCAGTGGTTAGACCTGGGTGTATACAACCCCCTTGGCCGTACTGTAATAAGACCTTAATCTGCATGAATGAATCTGACCCCTTGGCTTTGCCAAAAATCTGTACACTCATTTGTGAACATAACAACAAGCATTTAATGTCTCAGCTATCGGTACAATAATGAGAAATGCCCTTTCCACTTGGCTGTTAGAAAGCTTGTAAACTTCTCAGCAACAACACTAATATAACCCCACACAGATGGTCCAAATTTAGAGTAGCACAATCAAAAAAGATGACAAGAGGCCAAACTCGTAATATAGCCAGAGACTTTGTTGTCATATAGAAGAAATTAATTCAGTCCAATTCAGGTTACTATACTGCACTTCTCAGTACAGCATCTGAGCATGTCTGCACCATAAAATGGTACTAACTCCACTGTAGTCACAGAAAGGGAGCTGGATCCCTGGAGAAAACCCTTCACAATCCCCCTGTTCTGCTTCTGTGCCATATGGCCCAACTCACATCGCAATTTAATAAATGCGAGACTATGCGATCTCTTTGGTCTCTGAATCAGGCTCTGCATCCAAAAGTTTCCATCTTGCAATAGGATGAAAACAAATCTGCTTGAAAAACCTTTTGGAAAGAGCATGACGGTTCCCAATTTCTATTTCTCCCATTCAGCTTGTCCAGGCTCACTCCAGTGAAAGCACGGCATGCTTGGGCCAAATCCCATGAAAAGGTGCTCCTGGAATCATGTCAAAACTCACTTTGTGGTAATCCAGGCACAAATCATGCTGTTAAAAATATGGTGCTCCTAAAATGACTTTGCTAAATACCTCTTCTACCAGTATCTAAGTACTGCTAAGAGACCTTGAATGTTAGCTTGATACCGTTATATGGAGCCTTGGTTGTAATCGAAGTCCTTTATTTTTCAGAATTGCATGATTAAATGGTCAGAATATCCTTCAGGTGCTTTTGAAGCTTTACATCCATTAGCCCAGCATATACTATCAATGGTAAAAATATTAACTATCCTTCCACCAGACACAGAATGATGGGTTATTCTCATTTCAATTATCCCAAGGGCCAAATCTTTACTTTGTTTTGTTCTGTTTCCCAGCTACAAAGAGCAAAACATGTCCTTTCAGTCTGGCTGACTTTCATCAGCGATTAAGGGGAGAAAGCAGAAAACC
Organism: Mycteria americana; assembly: GCF_035582795.1. Classification (NCBI taxonomy): domain Eukaryota; kingdom Metazoa; phylum Chordata; class Aves; order Ciconiiformes; family Ciconiidae; genus Mycteria; species Mycteria americana. The sequence goes on from NC_134368.1 coordinate 13,853,185, forward strand.
TATCAAATCTAAGGACACGCACCAAAAGCCAAAATGTTCATTCCTCTAGTGCCATGCTCGGACTAGATGAGCAGTCAGTGCCATGGCAGATCACCAGCTTTCATACCACACTGTCCAGGGGAACTGCTGCAAGCTGAACGACGCCAGGAATTCAGGGAGGGCAGAGAGAGATGGAGGATTGCTTGCTCCTGGCAAGGCTCCCCGCTCTTACAGGCACTGGTTGATGCAGAAAGCCACTATCTTCCCAAAGGTGAGATAAGACTGAGCAAGACTGCAGCAGAAGGCAGCTTGCTCTAAAGAGGCCAGAGGAGGAGAGAGCTGCTGCCCCAGCAGAACATAAGCGAAGAGAGATTTCTTGTCTTTCAGCTCCCATTGAGTTCACATGCCAATGCTCCACATTTTTATTTTGCAGCTTTGAGCATCGCCCAACTACGAGCGATCTTTCTGGGGGGAAATAAAAGTGCGGAAACTATTCTTTAACATGTAGAATATACAAAGTGGAATAATACAGAAATCACTTTCCAGCTGGCCTTGTTCTCCCATTCATATGATAGTTTTCATATTCTGGATTTCTGCCTTATTCAAACTGCTGGAATATGGATGCTGTCCACTTCAACAGAGCAAGCAAACTCAGCACCTATCACTGACCTGCAGAAAAGGCATCCTCTGATAAACACAAAGTTGCTTTGAAAAATACATCAAATCTAAAGAGATTCAAAGCATCATTTCTCCTGCGATTTTTCTTTTTCCACTAGTTTGTATGCTTTCATTTCTTTATTTATTGCAAAAAACTGGGTCCTGCATAGTTAGGAAAATGGCATCTTTTCCTCTTAATTTATTCCACACAGCACAGACATTCAAACTGGTGGTTCAGCAGAAAGGAGGTCAATGTACTAATGGAATCAATAAACTTAAGTGTGATGAAGCAACCGCCACTTCAATTACTGTATAAATCGTAAATCATTTTCAAAGTCAAGAAATGTCCTTCTATCAATAAACTATCTGTTTAAGCAATTGTTTAAAAATCAAAGTGTGATCTTGTAAACATTTTGGGGCTCAGTTACACTGTACGTCTTACTCGTAACTTCTGCTTATTCCTCATTGCTTATTCCTTATTGATTCAGATTCAGAGCAGAGTAAAGACAAACTGAAGGAGTATTTACAATTAGAAATTATGATAACAGCCTCCTCCTCCCCATTGTTGCCTCTACTCCTCGGTTAGTCACAACTGGATGCTGTGACAGTAAATATTTCTCCCAAGAAAACTGGAAGCATGGAGCCATACCTGTGCCCACTGCAAGCTACGAGTGCTGCCCAGACACGGAGAGCACCATCTTCAAACAAGCTCTCTGCAAGCCACCATCAAACCACCAGAAACTCTACAGGCTGATCTCCCGCATGCTGATATGGACCAATGGCTAAATACTCCTGTTAAGCTCTCTATGCTGCGTTGCCCTGTATGACATGTCTCTAACTCAGCAAGTGAAGGCATAGGCATTTTTTCCCACCCTAGAAGTTTAAAATATGCTCCCTAGGTGACAGGAAGTCTTGTCTGGCCAAGTTAAAGATAAAGAAATACTGTAGTATGATACAGCATGACCCCCTCTTAACAGTCTTCATGCCCCAGTAAAGTGAAGAGCAAGAAAGTCCAGAGAGAACTTATTACTGTTCAAGTAGTATATATACAGTGGCATGAGGACGCACAGCAACCCTTAGACGGAACAAAAGCTTATCATCCTCTAGTCCAGGACAGATATGAGCTATTATACAGAAAGTGATAACCACTGGCAATACTAATTATCTAGCCTGAAGCAGAACATATGTGGGATCACAAACTACTGAAGCATAGATTATTAGACAAGTGGAGCCAACGTTCTCTCTGTAAACTTTTCCTAAAGATCTGCTACAGCTCAGCAGGCAAAATAATTTGCATCAACTCTGCTTTTGGTGAAATCCTCTCTCTGCATTGTAGAACTTCAAAACTCTGTTCAAATTTGGGATTCCTCTGTGCTGTTCAAATCTGGTATTCCTCTGTGCTTTGTGCTGCAGAATTACATACATAGTAAGAAACTGCCTTTTCCCCAAAGTTTTATCTAAATAGACAAAAAGGATCAAAAAGAAAATAAAAGGTAGATTATCAAGGTCAAGAAAGAGATTGATTACAGGAGTTGTTCAAAAATCAAATCTGGCTCTAGTAAAGCCAAAGTGAAAAATTGAGCCTGATGGCCATAACACAGTATCACTTTTCCCCATCACAAAACTCCCACATCTCTAAATATACTCACACTTTCAACATGACCCTGCGCTATCTCAGAGCTCAACTTCCTGGCTCTCAGAGAGGTGGCAGACTTAAAATCGCAATGGCAACTCCCACTGGCACAATTTCCTCTGTTCTTTGTTTCCAAAGTTCTCCGAAATTATTTTCAGAGCCTTTATTACATATTTACAAATGTCACCTTTATTTCTTCCTACAGCAAGAACACCATGAGCTCCAAAAATTCACTGACCATGTTAAAAAACAGTCCAAGCGGTAACAATGTCAAATTCAGAGCCTTCTTTAATATTCAGTGAAACTACCCAACGCCAAGTATTTTAGGATGTCTTTTGAAGACCTAAGACCTCTCTCTTCTGGCATGCTAGGCCTTCCTTCAGCACTCTCCTAAAGAGCACTGGCTTTGCACAGCCCTCAGCTAGTGAAGTCTTTGGGTCCTACCAGTGGTAATTCTCAAATTACAGCTCTTAGTGCTTCTTTACAACAGAGGTCCCCGAGGACAGTGTACACAACTGCTGATACAGCTGCACTGACCTCTGTAGAAATACATGGGAAATACACAGTTCCACACCTTCAGCTTTTCAGTTTCCTCATGCTTAGTGGCAAGCCCTGCCCATTTTCAGTCGTCTTCTACCTACATAGATGCCACTAGTAGTCTATGAAATCTACTCAACCTGCAATGTAGAGCATGCAAGACAGTGAGACATTTTGCTACACATGAACTACACCAGAAATAGTCATCTAATGTTGTATTACCACTGCATTCCTGTGTGCACAGCAGACGCTTTGCTCACTGGTGTCCCCTGTACCACTGGGTACTCTTCAAACTGTAGCGACGGCTTGGTGTGACCACCAGCAATGTTTCTTCTTTGTTCTGTTCAGCGAGCTATGCACTTCTGTTTATCTGAAAAATCAGTTTAATTCTTGTAGACATAAAGCTCGTTAACATTCTGCTATTTTTTTCCTGTTGTCTGAATGTCTCTGTAAGAAATTCTGCAGCTCTGAGGGTTTAACCAAATGCTTGGTTTTAGTGTAACTCACAGTGGCTGGCCTTGGTCATAACTTAATTTCATATTGCTCTCTGAAGTTGTTTTGGATTCACCAGCAGGAAGGGAATCGTGTAATTGTCAATGTTATCAAATCACATTTGTCACTTTTTCCTGTAAACACCCAGAAGGAATTTACTCCACTCAATAAATTCCAGATATCTGCCTAGGAAGACACAGGGACACTTAAAAGCTGTGCAGTAATAATAATAAAAGTGAGAAGCCTGCTTCTGAATTCCTATGTTTAATGCATTAGCATCTGCTGAATATTATTACCTGCTTTACCATAGCACCTATATGCCCTACTCCAAGATCAAAATCAAAATTATACTGAGGGACATATAGCATACTGTTCCAGAAGCACAGATTTCATACTGGCCACATGGGCAAAACGACAGGGAAAAGTAAACATAGAACCAAGGCAACAGAGCTCATTATTTGTAAACATTTCAATGATTTTCTGGGGAGAAAAAAAAGGAGAGGTTAACCTACAAAGTATTTCAGGTGAGACATAAATAAGTATATATACATGCACACAGAGCTTCTGATCCTTCCCTGATTTTAACAGAACTTGTTTTTACCAACTGTGTATTTTGCTTACACAAAATTTACCTATAAATGTCTATAATCCAGAAATGTATTATGAAGCTCATGCAGGTTGAAGAATTAAGGATGCAGAGGGAGAGAGAAAGCAAATGCCAGCAGTGTCAGGAGAATAAAAGAAGAAATAAAGAAAAAACAAATTACGGAAGACCAGCAGACTGCCCAGCAGCAGAAGTGCAGTGAGGCAGAGGTGGGAGGAGGCGTGGGAGGCCATATGCTGTGTGCCCATATGCCAGTGTGGAAGAACATCCAGACAATGGCACGCAAAACCCAACGACACTATGCAGGCCTTGAAGCAGATGCACTAATTCAAAGCAGAGTTTGCCATGTGAAGTAAAAGCCACAGAAATATAGAAATTCATATTTTTCTAAAAGATTCCTGTCTTTGTACATTATTTTAATCAGCAAGAAAAATAATTTGACTCATGAAGTTTACCAATAAAGTGAACAAAGCCACCCAGAAGACATATCTTGGAAAAGGAACGCAGCAGGACACAGCCTCTCCCAAAATTTCCTTTTAGTCGCTTTTGGGTACAGGCTTCTCCACATGTGATTCCCCCTGTGTGGGGGTGAGGGTTAAGGGATGAGGGGAGAGGGTATCATGCAAAACATGAAAAGGAAAGACATTGTGGAGAATTACTACAGTGCTACTCTTCCTCAAATCAGTTCACTCATCTGCTTTACCACAAGGTTGCACAAAGAGCTGTGGTGGCAAAGCTAAGTGAAATGCATTGAAAAGTAACAGATGCCTGGAGATGGAAAAGGTGGAGGAATAATTTAGGTGATATTTTAACAAAGAATGAGGCAACAGAAGCATAGTAATAGGTAAGGTGGAGATTAACACCATCCTCAGATTCTCAATCACTGCCGTAAGTTTTGAGATTGTTTCATTCACTTCTTAAAGAACTAATGGAAATTGGGGTTCATACCAGATGACCAGAAAAGGACAGACATTAAACTTATTTTTATAAAAAGAGGAAAAGGGGTAGGAGGGATCTGGAAAGAACCAATTAGTCAGTGTAGCTTCAATTCCCAGAAAAATTCTAGAAGCTATGACTAAATAAACTGTGTGCAAGCAATGAATGAAGTCCAGTTTGAAATTCTCAAAAGCAAATACTATCAAAATTATCTAATTCCCTCATATAGCAGAGCAACAGGCCTTAGGGATAACAGAGAGGCAACAGATACCCTCTCTATCAAGTGGGTCTGCAAGGGAACACGTCCTCAGTTTGGTATTATTTAACATCTGCATGAAGCGGCTACGCTTATTAAATCTGAGGATGAAACCAAGCTGAAACACAGAGACTGAGGTACAGGATGAGAGCTCAAAGTGATCTTCACAAACTGGAAAAATTATAAAAAATGGCCAGGTGCCATTCAGCAAGAAGGCAGGCAGTCAATGAGCATTAATACTGAAGTGCGCATAATCAGAATAGGCAACAGCAAAGTACACTCAGCAAAAGAAGAGCTGGGAGTGTTAATGAATCATGAGGCAGTAATGTCTGCCTTTTTCGTAGCAGCACGGCACCATAAGGTAATGCATAAAGAGGCTGCAAGATACATGCAGACAGTGAGTCTCAGAAAGCAAACTTCTACTCCAGCCTGAAAGACCTCAGTTGGAAGAGTGTATTCGTGCCAGAGGATCACAGGACTAATGTGGATTAATTGGAGAGAGCCTGGGAGGATGCAATAAAAATGATGAGAGGTCTAGAAAAGCAGTACCAAGTGAGCAACACGGAAAGGATGACGAAACTGAGGTTATTAAATCTAAAGAATGCAAGACATAGGAGAAGCATAATAAAGGCTTTCAGATATATTAAAGCTTGATAAAAAGAGACAGGGAATAAACTTTTCTCCATATCCCTAGTGGATACGGAAAGAAGTAAACTGAAGCACCGGCAGATTTAAATCAGACATTAAAGACAATAGTCTAACCCAGCTGTCCAGGTTCTTCTTATCACCATCAATTCTCCAGTTCAGTTCTCCACAAACAACTACACTGAAACCAGCTAAGAGGATTTGTATGGGCCTGGAAATACTCTGTGGCTGCTTAAGACAGCACTGCTACCCAGAGAAACAGCTAGCAAACTACACGTTAAGGAATCTGTTTCACAATACACTGATTCAGCCGCAAAGCTACTCCCCAAAATTCCTGTTTCCCTACTGCTCTGGCCACTTGTTCTCAGCCCCTTGCCTGTGTCCGATGCCCTTTCAGTTGTGTCAGTGCAATGGTTGCAGAGCTGCACCGTATGCTGGTACAGTGAAATGAGCCAACTTAAAAACAACCGTGGTTTTGGAGGGTTTGTTTTAAGAGGGCTATAACCTGGGAGAATGCAAAATCAGCATACTGCAAAGCATCTGAACCCATACAATAGACAGGTGAACATAAATGGGGCATGCACACCACTGTTTACACTCAGAAATTGCTTACATCCAAAACCTAGACAACAAGCTCTCATCATGCAGAACTGAGCTAGGGATTATACACCCATCACAACCTTCCACGTTTTCTTATGGCTTTGTACCATGATACTTACAGGACTGTTTTGTGTCCTGTACATCTCTACTGAGACCAAACAACTGACACTTCAGTAATGGAAGTGGAATGCTACAATGACATATTCTAAAATTAAAACATTAACATTACTTTGTCCTAGACACTCCCAAGTGAATGGTGGCACTTCCACTATTCTGCAGTAAATTTCAAAGCAGGTATCCTTTGAAACTAAACACATTATGACTATTAGCAGTGCTAATGCAATGACCATTAAATAAATGCATTTTCTACAGATCATAAATAAAAATCCCTTTCAAAAATAGAAAGATATCAAGACAAATATTGAGGTTTATTAGGGCTATAATTATAAGCAGAAGGTTAGTTCTGCTTATAATTGGTTCAACAAGGCCAAGTGCAAGGTCCTGCACTTGGGCCACAGCAACCCCATGCAACGCTACAGGCTTGGGGAAGAGTGGCTGGAAAGCTGCCAGGCAGAAAAGGACCTGGGGGTGTTGGTTCACAGCCAGCTGAATAAGAGCCAGCAGTGTGCCCAGGTGGCCAAGAAAGCCAATGGCATCCTGGCTTGTATCAAAAATAGCGTGGCCAGCAGGACTAGGGAAGTGATCGTGCCTCTGTACTCGGCACTGGTGAGGCCGCACCTCGAATCCTGTGTTCAGTTTTGGGCCCCCCACTACAAGAGAGACATTGAGGTGCTGGAGCGAGTCCAGAGAAGGGCAACGAAGCTGATGAAGGGTCTGGAGCACAAGTCTGATGAGGAGCGGCTGAGGGAGCTGGGACTGTTTAGCCTGGAGAAAAGGAGGCTGAGGGGAGACCTTATCGCTCTCTACAACTACCTGAAAGGAGGTTGTAGAGAGGTGGGGATCGGTCTCTTCTCCCAGGTAACAAGAAGTGATAGGACAAGAGGAAATGGCCTCAAGTTGCACCAGGGGAGGTTTAGACTGGATATTAGGAAATTTTACTTCACTGAAAGGGTTATCAAGCATTGGAACAGGCTGCCCAGGGAAGTGGTTGAGTCACCATCCCTGGAGGTATTTAAAAGATGTTTGGATGAGGTGCTTAGGGACATGGTGTAGTGGTGGTCTAGGTAGTGTTAGGTTTATGGTTGGACTTGATGATCTTAAAGGTCTTTTCCAACCTATAAGATTCTGTGATTCTGTGATTCTGTTAGCTAACACTATCTAAATATTTAACCTTTCGGAGCTCATTGCTGGAGTACAATGGTCAATGTTGTACAACACACATGTAGATTCCAGGCCTTCCAGAGTACCGATTACAGTGATTACAAAGCAGGTAGGTTAAATTTGTTGTCTAAGTAGCTTAGCAATTGACCCTGAAAGTAACTAAATATGAAGGCACAGTTAATTTTAAAGACACACAGATTATGTGGCTAATACAGCTCTAACAACTGGAACAGGAACAAAGAGCATTGCCCCAAATTACAATGACAGTCATGTGAAAGATTCAGGAATTAAACCAGGTCCTACTATATCGAGTTTTAAGCTCATTTTGCTAGACCACAGATATCCCTCACTATATCTTGAAGACCTCATATGGCAATTATTTTAGCCCAAAGAAAAATTCTGCAGCGCTCCACTGATTTGTAATTCTTCTGCTCTGGAGGAATAGTCATATTCCTTCGCAAACAGTTTAAATACTAATTATTTCTTTGCTGAACCCTGCAGTGAAACTTGTATCTAGAAGGGGCCATGTAAAAGCACTTCTAATATTTCTGCTGCTCAAAGAGCAATACTCTTCATCCGCTTCAGTGATTTTCTACCCAACAGGTACAACACTGAAGTAATGAGCATTATAAAACTTAATACAGTGCCATATATATTTTATGGCTCTGTAGATCCAGATCAGAGAACATCCAGATTGTTTTTACAGAACTAATGCCAGACACATTTCAAATTATTATGTAGGCAACGATTCTATGAAATTTATAACTCTTACCAAATTAAAATTAAAAAAACATATAGTTGAGAAAAATAATTTTAAAAATCCCAAACATTCTTTAAGGAAGGTAAAATTTCCCAATCATTTTTTAAGTAGATGTTATGATGAAAGAAAATAATATATATCAAAATTAAAAGTGGCTTGGTAAGAAGAATATTTCAGTAATACAAGTAACAGGCATTAAAAATATATGTAAATGAAAAATCATCCATAATGCTCTACTGTTTTTACAGGACAGCATTTAAAAAGCAGTATCATGTAGGATGTAAAGCCACATGAAAGCTCTGGATAAGGGACTGTAAAATGAGATTCCCTTATATCAGGCTAACATCAGGAAAATAACTTTCCTGTGTAGCTTGCCTCTCTTTTCCCTTATGTTTACCTATGGTAACATGATCGCACAAATTTCCAAAGTACCCAAACACTTCATGATCTTTGATGTTGCCCTTACAACGGAAGAGGCAGAACAAGACTTCCATATGTGACATTCAGATATAGAAAGATTCAAGTTACCTGCTCGAGGTCTAACAGAATGCCTCTGGCAGCCCTGCAAACCAGAAGTGGGTCTCCTGAAGCCCAAGAGATGCAAAAACAACCGGACCCGCCTCGTTTGCCATTTCTGCAGGAACCGCATCATGTTGCAACCACTGACAGTCCTCTGTAGAGAAATCACTACTCACCTGTAGTCTGTCTGAACAGACACAGAAACTATGGAAATGGAGGCTTATGCTATTGGTAATCTGAGCAAAAATGTCCTACTTTAGGAATTTGCCCAGGAGAAAGACTGGCTTTGGATCAGTTCCAGACCAAATGGTTTGAAAAAAGTACCCAATGTCCAAATATCTTGATTAGAATGCTATTCAAGGTTTGTTCAATACTGTTCATTTCCATCAAACACTATGTTTTTTCTTTATTCAGTTTCTCTTCCTTAGCAGCAAGTTACAGCCTGGTGTAATCACAGAGCATTAGCGCAATATTGACCAAGTATAGCAAGAGGAGTCCACATAAGCATGGTTCTCTGACAGTAGTGCCATAGTTAAAGCTGACATAAGTTGACAGGCTTCCCCTGGCTCCTGGGGAGGAGTCATCTAGGGACTGCCCATCCCAGCCTCACCTAGAAAATTTTACAAGAGAACACACTGTATTCTATTTATATTTATCTGTGTTGTCAAAGAACAGGAGCTCAAACTTCTGCATTAAATGTACAAACCATACAGGCAGAATAAGTGCCTGAAACCACCTGCATACATAGTTTCACGTACAGCACATACACAAAACCGAATTTCTGTGTGAACACAAAGTTGAGAACATACAGACTTGGAAAGCACAAATGTCATCAGAACTTTTTCCAAATCTGGTGGCAAGTAGATACAAAATCACTCATCTGAAGTCCAGCTTAGAATGAGCACACAGCTCTTCAGGAACAGAGGGCAGGATACTGCCCGCTAGTGCTACTACACGTTGCTTTTCTGACCCACGTTTGACAGAATAAGCCTGCATGCTGCCACCACCCTGAAGTATGGCTAGGCCTGTCTAAGACCAAATTTCATCATTAAATCAAAAAATACCTCACCCAAAGAGCAAACCTATGATTTAATTGTTCTGTACCTAGCCAAACAAATTTTCCATTGAGTCTATTTCTACAGAACCAGAAATCTACTATTTCCACAGAAGAAGATGCAGCCTTCAGTTCTCACCAGAATATTGCCTTCATATTTAAGAAACCCGATCAACATCCTCAAAGGCTCTGATTTCAGTGCAAGTCACATGTCTTAATTTTATTTAAAATGTCTTCTGGAAAGTACTGAGCATCTTCTCCTTCGATTTCTTACAGTATGTCTCAGGCATACACGAGGAACTGCCCAGGAATAGACTGCAACACTAAATATACTTTTGGTTCAGTTTAGCTGTGTTAACAAAGCATAGCCATCCCAGCTGAATTTGCCTTGTAGATAAGGTATAAGCAGCACTGCTTAGTATGCTTCACAATTGCCTCTAACAAGGTCTGAATGAAGGACAGAACAAATACAAACAAAATTATCTTACTTCCTATTGCACTTAAGTTTTGACAGACTGGAAACTTTCCAAATTCTCCTACTATTTTGTGGTTAAAATAGGAAAATCCAGTCTGCTACAAATGGAGAATGGTCCAATTAAACACATTAGCTACTGAAGAATTGTCATCTCTGGAGCTGCCTTGAAGCATGATGAGTCAACAAATTTGCCTGCTAAGGAAGCATCATGTATATAATGACTAAAGTTTGTGACATTAGCAAAGACCTTTCAAGAATGAAAAGTGATACAAATTGCTGCAAGCTTTGCTTTCTAAATTTCTGATTGTTCCTAAATATGACGCAAATAAAATCAGGCTAAACCAATTCATTTTTCCAACATCCGTTAAGGTCTCTTAAAAAGTCTATCCTTAGGGACAATTTGTCACATCACAAAGTGATGACATTTGCACCACAACATGCTGACATTATACTATCCCATCAACAAGTAAATGTCACACTTTGTGACATAAACACTGCCATATGACAACCTTTTGTTAGCCTCAATGATACCATATACAAATATTTGACCATGTAATGCAAACAGAATCAATGACACCTTTGGGACCAAAGCGGAGCAAGTCTGTTCCCTTGTGTAAGCCAATGTCAGCTTATTTGCTCCTAATTCTACGGTATCAGAAAAGCCGTAAGTGCTACATGCTCTGATCCAGCGACACAAAAACCCTACTTCATACCCAAACAAGAACAGTCTGATGCAGAATGAGTTAGGTCATTGCAATAGTCAAGCTAAATGAAGCAGTAACAGAACTCTACAGTCAACATCTTTAAGCAGTAATAGAGAAGGGTGAATCCAAATTAGCCTTCTAATTATTTTCTCTTTAACTTGACTATTTAAGCCATTACCTAAGTTATACATTATAGTGCCCTGAAAATTTTTATTATAGAACAGGCCTGCTTTGCTGCACCACTGTTCCTTCACCAAAAAATTGAGGGAGAAGACCAAAAGGACCATGGTTTTTTCCCCATGTAGATATAATAATGATGCATGTTCAGAAACTACAAAAAGCAGCTGGGTATACTAAAAAATTACAAATAAAATTGGTCCTGCTTTGTTATCAATGCTGTTAGCCTCATGCTGTTAGCAAAGAGAGATGAGAGATCACTCCTAATGCTTTTGGGGCTTAAATAACTCTTACTAATATGGTGACTAGTATGGTTGCAGCACAAGGATCTGATCCAAAACACAGTGAAACCTGCTGTTGCCTTTTACAGGCTTTGGGTTCAGTAATACCGTATGGAGTACCATTGCTCTCATAGCTAAGTGATAGCAGAGTGCATCAGTGAATTCGGAAGAATGAGACTCTGATATAGGGAGCCTTCTAGAACAGGAAAGTGATGAGGACTCAGGTCTCATTTCTCTCTGTTGAATTGATTGCCTGTGCAAGGAGATTGATACAGAAATCAATTAACTCATGCCAGCTGGTTTCCTTCTATCTGCAGTGATAGAGGTTTCCCTCTATCTGCAGTTGATCGGGATATTAGTTTCCTTCAGCTGATGTGCCTTTCATATGTACCATACTGACCCTAGTGATGCTAAACAAACCAATACAGCAGCTAGAAAGATTAAATTAACCAATCCATAGAAAGGAAGATAGAGCACTAAGAGAGAGTGAGAAGACAAAGAAAGGTAAAAAACAACAAACCTCTGCTTAAGCTAACAAGCTTGCTTTTTCTAGATAAACTTGATATTATACAAAAGTTTAGGGAAAAAAATGAAGAGGAAAAACAGTAAGAAAGAACACTGTGGAATTCAACATTTAAAATATAATTCTTGTTATATTACCTGTTTCTGTTTACTTTTCCCCATTTTGTAGGCTCCTGCACCTCTTCTTTTTCTTTCTTTCTTTCTTTCTTTCTTCTTCTTTCCATTACTGTGAGCACTCCACTAACTGTAGGACAAATCAAAGCTAAGAATCGTTCCGTAATGGGTGAAATTTAAGTCAATTAAATGGTGCTGCTCTACTCTAGCTAAGAAATCTAATCACGGCTCGGGTTCCCATGGAGCCTACAGACAGTCCACTATAATTGAATGTTTTTATTGATATCCCTCAATCCAATATTAAAAATGAAAAGAGAGCACTAGAAATCTTTATTTAAAAATCATGAACTATTTGTAAATAAGAATGTGCAAGAAGATTTTCAAAATTCACCTTCAGCACTTCTTAAAATCTAAGAAACTTGATCATGCCTGTTTAATAATTGGCCTTAGAAAATGATTGATTTTCGTTTTAACAGAATCACCAATTTTTACTGAACAAAAACCTAGCTTAATTATGCCATGCAAACTTGGAACGAACAAGCAGCATTTCTTGTATGTATCAAAACAACTTCATATACAGCACACCAGAAGATCAGCTGTTTTAAAGTCAAACGTTGAGACATCAAAGGCATTTTTTAATACTTGGAAAGGGTGAGACATTTGAATACTCTCAGGTAAACGTTCTTAAATTAAAAATGAGACTCACTTTTTGATAAGGACATATACTGTATTGGTTATGTACCACGAGAATAATGGCTTGAATTTAAAATTAATCCTGGCTCAGATGAGGTTGTCCATTTAACAACCATTTATTCAATTTTAAATAACCAAGGAAAACATTCAGGATACTTAGTACCTTTTCCATATGATAGTACCATCATCCAACACTTCTAAAAAGATGCTTTAATAAATTCCATAAAAACAAAAAGACATCTAAAAACTACTTTTGCCATGCACCTTTCTTGCTAGAAACAACATTCACTCAACACAAATACTACCCTTTAAACTTCCCAAATTGGTGAGAAACTTACAGTAGAAAACAAGTACTTTGTAAATTATGTGTTGATAGGTCTACTTGTTATTTTATATAATTTGTTGGAATTTACATAGTATTTAAATCAATATAGTAAGAAATGGGTTTGAAATTCTAAAATGTAGCTTCAGAGCCACAAAATTTAAATCACTCAGAGAACATACCCCAAAATTTGAACTCATTTAGGTTTGGGGAAAGGATGATGTAATCAATAGAAATTCAGTACTAGCCACTTTGGCTAACTGCTGCATTTAAGTACATAAGCTCATCTTCCCTCTCATTTTCATGTTTATAAACAAGATAAGTTTCTTGCACCTGAAAAGCTTGTACAGTTACCCCTGAGCCACAAATTGCTGTTGGCCAGAAAAGCTGTCTGGTGTAGGATCACAAAATATTCTTCTGAGTCTGATGCTCTTCCCTAGATATCCACAGGTCTAGCCTAGTACAGACATTCTTATGTTCTTCTTAGAAGTCATTCCCATAAGACAGTATCAATTTTGTGTTAGATAAAAGCACTCTAAATCTGTTCATCTTCTTTCAGTCCATGAACTGTAGCGACTGCACAGCAAGCGCACTTGCATCAGAGAAACAAGCTATGCCAGAAACCAAGACCTTAGCACTTTCCTGCTTTTGACTCCGATGTTTTCAAGGCTCAGCTAAAGCCACAGAGCTTGCATACATGAGCTGCAGAGTTTCCCTCCTACGACAGCTTCACATTCATTTGCTGTCTTTGCTTTCCTCAGCTTGCATTTGTTGCCAAAAGAAGCTTCATTCATTTAAATTCCTCCAATAAGTAACAGCTTGTAAATATTTCATTTCATTTAAAGGAAAAAGAATTCATTGCCTATAGGTTGCAAAAAGTAATAATGAGGCATGCTTGGCAAAGTCACGTATCAGAATGACATCACCCAAATATCAGAATGACATGCACTAATATCAGAATTTAATCCAAACAATAAAATCCATGGTAATAGACATTTCAGAAGTTGTGTTTTACTCACAATACCTCATTTATGCATTAAATCTAACACTGAATAGATTATGATTATTTTTCAATTAAACCTGAATGAGCAGCAGCGTAATTCCAGTGATGGGTAGTATACAAATTCTTATTAGATGGCATGTGCAGATTACAGATCTGGATGACTGGAAATGGGATTTTGAGTCTTTCATTTGTAATTGTGTTCATTTAAACTGACCCAGAAGCTTGACAAAGAAGCAGTGTATTTCACTTCATGTCCCCAATCCAAAACTAACCCTAGGTGAGTTTAAGAGATCACTTCACGGCTTTAGGCTTCGGGCTTGAGGTGAAATACACTGCTCCTGGGCCTGTTTTAATTTAGATGATGTATTTTGGGGACAATGGGTTTTTTTAAACATCTGCTATTGCTATCCTCTAGAGCTACGGATACTGCCATGAACGCAAGATTTCCTTAAGCAATGCCGCGCTATCTGTCCAAGCCTGCAGACAACATGTGACCAAGTGCGAACATCTATATTCACTGGAATGGCAGCTCCCAAACTGATGACATGCCTGTGTCGTTACTAACCATGGCTTTGAAGATCGTTTTTTCCAGATGGAACCAGGAAGATGATGCTATTTAAGCCCTCAGGGGTGAGAAAGGTGATTTAATACAGAGAAGGAAATGAAGGGAGAATAACAAAGGAGACACACAGAGAAAAGAAAGGAGGGAGGAGGAATGAGAGACATACAAAAAAGCAGACAGAAAAGTAACAGAAACAAAGGACAGACACAGAAGTCGCCTAAAGGGGAGCAGAGTTTCTCACTGAGTGATAGTGACTGTGACAATCAGGTTCAGTTAATAAATACAAGTCTATTTAGTTGCTACAAAAAATAAAAAGCTTGCATATTTTGTGCAAACCCTCCACATACAACAAACTGTGGATCAAAGACTACGAACTCTTTATATTATTTCCTGGCACTCAGTCTATGCCTAAATGTGAATTTCAGCGCTCTCATCTCAATGGGCTTCACTTCTGAGCTACCGACCCCTGTGAAACATCACGCTGGACTGAGTCCTGCTCCCTCAGGGAGCCTCGATATACTTCACAAAATACAGCAATGCAATAACCAGACTTGCTGGCAGTTTCTGCAAACAAGATAAAGATTATATCCTTCTCTAGCCTTACATTCCCATCTTCAGGAACAGTCTCTTCGCAGTCACGAACATTAGAGCCAAGATGTAATCCCTCACAATAATATGGACATTGATTCAAACAGGAAGTGGAGGGTCTTCTTTTCATGCAGCTCTAGTGTTCATAAAACATCTTTTGCCTCAGTCGCACACACAAAAGCAGCTCAAACATTCCTGAGTGCTTGCAGACTGATCAAGCTGAACCAAGTCCACCCACTGGCGAAGAAGCTTGCTTTCATTCAGTTCTTAAGTTGTGCCAGTTCGTGCCAGTTTAAGAAGTGGCTTTTCTGCAATTAGCTAAACTAAAAAAAAAAATTTATATTGATAATTTACCAGCTAACAACCTAGCTCTCACACTGATTATATATGGTAGCCTGATATCAATCATCTGCCTCCTCTCCCCCAAGGGTTTTTTAAATAAAGAAATGGAACATAGCGCACAAGGTGCTTATACAATGAATTTAAAAATCGCTGTCTCTTAAGAGTTCTCCAGGAGCAATGAGATTATTAAAAGGCATACCAAGGTTCAAAGCCCTCTAAATGTAGCCCACTTTATAAAAAAACATCTGTTTTAAAGCAGTTGGAAGAGGAGGAAGGAAGGAAAAGGAGATCTTGTTAGTGGTCCTCAGTGCTCTGCACAGTAGCCCTTGAGAGATGCTGCATGAAGATGAACATATGTATTTCATTATGAACCGAAAACGTGTTTGCTGAGCTACATCTTGCAATTTTTAAGCAGAGATGCCTGATTCAGCCTATATGCAGGGGAATGCATTACTTCTGCATTTTCCTTCGCAGAAGCTGGTGGGAGCCAACAGCTTAATCGCTGAATCACAAAGTGGGTTTCACAGAGCTACAAAAATGCTGTTCGGCTGAAGCACAACATACTTTCTTGCTTCTCTTCTTTACAGTGGTTTTAGACAGAGTTTAATCTGTGACCCAAGAGAAATTTAAAACATTGATAGTGGGCTGCTTGCTCCAAAAATATAGGCACTTTTGCTCCATCCACATATCCTCCTCCCTCCTGCATGTGCTCAGCAGCACCTCGGTGGATGTCACACACAAGAGAGGAAAAAATAACTCTAGATTTTTGTATTTGTTTTTCCTATCAGGCTGGGAAACCTCAAAAAGAACAGGATCAGGTCTCAGCTGACTCCGCCAGTACTGGCCTCCTTCATTCAGGGGAAAGAAAAGCTCAGGACCACTAATAGTAACAGCTTCCCAATTCTCTACCCCCAGCACCGGCACAGCCAAGGGCAACCAGGGAGTTCACTGTCAGTCCTCTGTAGTCTGCCACTGGTGCTCAGGACACAGCTCCCACTCCGAAGCCACCATAGTCTCAACATAGATGTTTTGCATAGTTTCTGTTCAGTTTGTACTTCTCACTTAGGGCAAAGAACACGTTTCAAGACTGCTCTCAAGGCAGCTGAGACCTTTTGACATGCTTGCCATTATATGTGGTTGGGTAACAGGCAGGGAAACATTAGAAACCACTGATTAAAAGCCAAACAAATTAGCAAAATAAGAAATGGCCCTCTAAATCAAAAGCTGCAATTCTGATGAAGTCCTAGTGCCTCTGTGGGGGCATCTGAGCCTGGGAGAGGAAAGCTTTTTAATTCATATGCCTGCTTGCTTCTATGCTCTAACCACATGAAATACTACAATACCCAAGACTCCAAAGTCCTATACATATCAATTAAACTTGTGCGGTTTACAAGATTAAAATTAGAGAGGCCAGAAGGAATGATGTTCACACAGCGTATCCACAAACCAATATGCAGCAGCCAAATCTAATGTGAGCCCTTACTAGTCTCAACAGGGCCCCATGAAGTGCTCAGAAAGAGCACAGTGGGATCACTCTAAAAAACAGCTGGGAACTTAAATACAGAAGTATGTTAACACCAACCTGTCGTGGAGTAGGATACTGGGGTTTATTTAGTTAAGAATCATCGAGATTAGAGCATGTAAGTACAAACACACAAACACACAGCAGATCCCAATCATTCGATTTTGACTTCCTTTCCCACTGAGGAGATCACTGCAGGCTGAGGTGAGTTGGGCAAAAGAGCGTTAGTGTTTCTGTGCCATCCAACTGCATGTGGTTATGGGTCTCCAGTGTCACCAGCCAGGTCCTTGGGCATCTCCAGGCATTTGCTGCTACAAGCCTCCCAGGAGTTCACCTCATGAGCTCTGTAACAGGCTGAATGTTGGAGCACTGTGTATGTCCACTACATCCCAATGGGTTGCCATTGCCTTGTGGTGGTAATTGATTGGCAAAGATCTCTATGCACCCATAAAGTAATCCACCTGTCGCTGGCACGTGTTGCTTTTGTTTGTTTTGTTTCTGGTTTTATGCCTTATCCATGCAGCCCCTCAAAAACCATGCATAAAAAAGAGCTGCCCATACAAAAGGGGTTCATGAGTTCCCTCAGGGTTATACTCTTATCTCTGCCTATGTTAACACTGATGCCTACTTATGCTGAGCACCCAACACAATACCTAGGAGCATAAAAGAAGAACAGAGAAAAGGATATTCTGCTTTCCACGAATTGCAAGATTTAACAAGTACCGCTGCAGATTTAGATGCCTTAGACTCACAGGAGGTTCCAATCCTCTGAAAAGAGGAAGTTACAAGGTATTTTTCTGCTAGCAAACACAGGAAAAATATCTTACTGAACTTAGACCCAGGAGGATTTTATGGCAACCTACCATCCCTTGATACGATTGTGTTTTCAATGAAGAAACAACTACTTCTTCAGAATCAGTCACATTTAACACTGTGAAACACTGCCCAAAACTCAAAGAGTGATTCCAACATATTCCTTTAACCCTCCAGCTCCATCCCCTTGGGCATCTGTCTTGCAGTGACAATTGCTGGTGGACGCAAGCATGGGAATGCATTAACCATAAACAGGCTGTTCTTCAATACCTGAGAAAAGCAACTCTTCTCTACTGTAGTTCTTCAGTTAGGCAGGCCAGGCTGCACGCTGCTAGAATTTACAGGTGGAACAGCTCAATCCTCAGTCATCATCATGATTATTTATTGGTATTACAGAAGCACCTAAATGCCACCAACTCAGAGCAGAGCCCCAGTACACCACATCTTGCGCATACATGTGCAGGGGGAAGCCTGCTCTTTCCCTGTGGCACTTTCAGTCTTGGGAGCAGAGACAGTAACAGTGATAAAAAATGTCTTTTCACAGAGTGTGGCTGATAAACCTGAACACACTGGCCAGTAAACATGGGCCTACTGCTCAGTAGGAGTAAGGACATGTCCCAGTAGTTGGTGCTTGCAAATACACTTCTACAACACTTCATGCAGTTTTACCATACCTCTGATGAGCTTCCGAAGACCATAAAAGGAACAGATTTCATAAAGTGAATGGGGAAAAAATAAACATTAAATACATCTACTTCATCTACTAGAGCAAACTTTTAACAATGTTACTGCACAGAAACCACAGAAATTAGCTTTTTTGCTAATGACCAAATAATTTAAGTGTTTTTACAACTTATCTTAAAAAAAAAAAAACTACTTACTGTTCTATGGTTTTCATTTTAGAAAACACAGATAATCACAAGGACATTCAAGAGATTAGAGGGAAGCCAGAAATGAACAATAATGTCTGTGTGTATGTACATTTCTAAAAATGTGCCAGTCAAATACACGGTAGGTAGGTACTATTATATGTAGGTACCGTCCTATCCAGATGGTGCAATTAAAGAGCTAGCAAAAGTGAGTTGTAAAAAAAAATTTTAAAGGCCAAAATAAATGTTATTCAGAGAAATAATTACTAGTCTACAAGAGTAGGAAAGGTACAAACACCAAGAAAGAAGCAGAGTTATATCAGCATACCGGTAAATGAGGGCAGAAAAAGTCATGTTAAATACAGGTTAAGTTTCACTGAAAATGTTTTTAGTCACATAATCTTAAGTCTGTTCAATGATCTTGAAGTGCCAGAGTCTGGGCATTTAAATTAAACTGGACTAGACATTAAAAGGAGCCCTGATCAAAACAAACATCAGAACAAGCAGAGAAGTTTGCATGATCTGTGAGAGCCTTTTCTTAATTCCCACACTGTACTGTGAAACAGTCAAAGGAAAATAGAAACCATAGATATGATTTTCTATGGCCCTGCCTCTTTTAGGTGTTTAGGTGATAACCATTACTTTAGTATCAAAGTGTCCAGCTTATTTAGAACAACAGCAATCCTAAGAGATAGGGAAGTACTGTTATTCTCACATTGCAGGTAGGAAACTGAGGCACAAAATCACCTATGTAATGCAAGTGCTATTTCAGAGGATACTGGTGAGGTAACTGGCAAAGTTCCTCAGTACTCCTATTCAGCTTCAATTTAACCCAACAGCCGTTCATTTGGAACCTCACGCTCTACCTCTGGCCAAGCCTCCAATTGCCCCGAGGTGTCACTGTGAATACCGCAGCACTGCTTCAGAGCTCACAGATGTGGTGACGGGGCTGTGCAGAGCATCACCAGCTCTGCCAAGGGTGGCATGCACGCTCTCAGCCCTGCAAGACATCAGTGCCCCAGCATCTCTCCTCTTTCCACAACAGCCTCACCCAGGGCTGATGAAATCCAATAGGATCCATAAACACGGCACTTCTCCACTCATCTTACCGAAGCCAGCAAGCCCAGCAGATGTGCCAGCACACACCTACGACACTGAGCATTTCACAGCACACAGTGGCAACTCCCTTTGAAACACAGCTTCTCACGGGAGGTGACACTGCCCTCCTCACCCTTGCACAACAGCATCGGAGTTCGAGTGCTCGCCCAGCAGAAGGGTCTAATTCCCCCTTCTGCATGAAGAGTTGAAATACACACCTCCTGCCAGAACAGACACTCACAATCCTTACTGCTTAAACTGTTCCACTTTTTCTTGATGCATTGCATATCTACTGGTTTGGACGAAAGAGAGAGAGACAGAAAAACATACCTACATACATACACACACATTCCTAAACTCCTGATTAACTCTCAACTCAGAAGGGAAACTTTAGGCCTTGTCCCAATGACTGCATATGTATGAATATTCCAAGTCATTAGAACAAAAAAATACCTAAACAGCTGTTGGAGCAGCCCTTGGACTGAAACTTAGACCTTTGTGTAATTTCTGTCAATGTACATCCTTTAAGCATATAATTCTGCTTCCCAGGGATGTACACAGGCACAACTGTAATTATAAAATCTTTAGAGCTGCACCTATATTTTTGCATTGCGGTTGTGCAATATCCACCTCAACAGAGTCTTAATCCATAACTGAAACTCCAACAGCCGTGCTACAATAAGTAAGGAAGGAAATAACTGCAGGAGCAATAAACTCCAGATATTTGGGTTAGGGATAACTTTAAATAAATTCTGTGTTTCATCAAAGTTTGTCATCTAGGCCCCTCTACAATAAGCGGAGAGAGATACATGCTTTCAGAAGTCAACTCATCCAAGCTTTCTCAAGTATGGATGTTAAGATTGTCAGGGGAGAGATCAATCCAGGGACCAACTCCACTTCCTTCCTACTGGAGAAGTCCAGGCTGACTTGAAGGCTGAACTTAGGCACGACAAAGGATCCCATCCATTATTTCTTTCAAAAGTGGTTTTGTCATTGGTGATTTGTTAGGGTTTTAAATTATTATTCCTGGGGCAGGGGGTTGGGGATGGGAATGTTTGGTAAAGAATGTGAGACTATGGGAATAAAAATGCCAAAGGAATGTTGCAGGTCATCAAGTTTCATCCTGAGCTACGGAGAGCAGACATATACTGCAGACTACTTTCAACCTACACTTTCAGCTTTTGCTTAAATGAATTTGTGCTTTCAGGAACTAGAAGGATCTCACTTGCATTGTACTGCAGATTATCCCTCCTTATGCTAACATCCTTTGGTCTTAATTGACAGGACAATGGTGGACTTGGCAGTGTTAGGTTTATGGTTGGACTCAATGATCTTAAAGGTCTTTTCCAACCTAAATGATTCTATGAAAATATTTTATTTGGACATACAAAGGGCTTGGCATAAAAACTTCTGTAATCTGGGCAGTTTCATGTTTTAAGCTCATAAATCAGTACACACCTCACAAAACTTCCCATTTTAGCAGAACAATTACTGGTTTTCTGAAAAGCTCATCATTTTCCCCTTCTGTTCTTTCAAAAAGAATCTACTAGTCTATTGAATTTTAATAAAATCAAAAGGGATGTCCTCATTTCTTTCTCCAAAGACCTGTATTAGTAGATTCCTAACACTGTCAAGCTTGGGAAGAATGCATTATGTTCCCACTGTGATATGTGAACCTGCTATCAAGAGCCTAAACACATATCTAATGATTGGTATTAAGCCAGATTTGGTTTATCATGCACATGTAATACATCAGCAGTATCAAAGAGAGGATTTCAATCGGTGTCTGTCTTTAGTGTTCATTGCTAAATTTCCCTCCTAGATTTAAACTCTCTGAGCTCGTCCCAGCGCCGGCACAGTAGTACCTACTCATGCTAAGGCTGCTAGTAGCTTGCTCCTAAGCAAACCAGGCAACGCCAGTTAAACCAGCAAACCAGGTAAAACCAGGTATGACTGCCGGTGTGGAGGGCTGAGCATGGAGGAGGACTTTCAAGCATGTTTGAAACACACACTTACTAATTAAAGTAGGTATCAATTTTAAGTGTCTACTTAGGGGACAAGAAGAGGTGCCCTCTCTTTTCTTTAGCAGCTAGAATTTCCTGAAATGTGGAGAGAGCTCAGCAGGCAGAGACATGACTAGGAAGCTGTAGGGCTGGAAGAGAGGGAAAACAGAGACTGGTAGAAGCAAATAAATGAAGTAAGCCATAAACTTTATATCGTGAAATAAAAAGGAAAAAAAAAGATCTTGAACTCCAGAGTTACTTCAGCCAGATTAAAATCATTCTGCTTTGCGTGTGGGATTCTGCTGTTCCATTCAAATATGATTATTGGGTTTGGTTTCTGTTTGTTTTTTATCACACTATCATCTCAAGGAATTTAAAAAAAAAAACCCTCCCTGTGGGAAATCTGCCTTTCACTTTGCAGTATACCTGCCATTTATCAAAGGTCTGAGCCATCAGGATTTTTGACCTCGTGCTCTCTTTAGTTTCATAAAAAGTAGTCTGGCTACTCTGGAGAAACAGCACCAAAACGTTACCACAAATGGACTTTTGCCCAGTTTGGATAGATAATTACATTTACCATTACAGATACTGCTACAGTAATATTGAATTCAATGCTTTTTATAGATCCCCTCAGCAAAATTTATTGCAAACTGAACAAACCAGAAAACCAATTAAATAAAATATCTGCCAAAAGAATACATTTAGTGATCACTGGGCTGTATATATCATATATGGTGAAACTGTATCACAAAGAGTAATATTTTTTAAATTAAACAAAGTATCTGCATATCAAATACAGAAAAGTCTGGATCAGCTAAAGTTTTTGTGTGTAGCAATTTCTGTAGATGTGCGATAAACCTTCCTTTCTGATAAGGTGCTGCTAAATATTAAGTCTGGAAAAAATTATGTGTATATTGATGTTTATTTTCCATAACAAAGAGCTACATGTTTATGAGGGATCATGACATCAACTTACTGGACAAATAAGTGCCTGCATGGACTTAATATTTTGACAACGAACAAAAAAAGGAAATACTGGCACCATGAAACTGCAGACTTAGAACTAGTTGGCCAAAGTCCTGTTCACAACACTTTTGCAGTCTGCACACAGCATGAAGAGCAGCCCATGAATCAAAATCAATTGTGAATATGAGTCTCATTCTCCCTGTATTTCTGTTTTGGCTTTGATTTTTTTTTAAATCAGCTAGTATTAATGCACAATGGGAATTATCCCAGAGGGTCAAAAAGAATATAGTATTGCAGAGAAAGTTGTTTACCTAGCCCAAAAAAGCTCCTGGGATGACTATAAGGTCTCTTCTAAGGAAAAGCAGGGTTTTTAAAAGCTGTCATCAATTGACTATTTTTCCTCAAATCAGAAAGGGTAGTGTATTTTTAGCAAATCTGGGAACATACGTATTCAGCTTAACACAGTAAGAGGCTACACACCACCTGTATATATTCCGATGCACAACTCCATGTCATTTATCAGTTACACAAATGTCAATCACTAGGCCTTACCAGAGTAAATGGTGCGCTGCACCACCCACCTGTCATGTCTTCAGTTTATGATATTTTAAGACTGGAAAGGAAATTAGTTCCACTTGCATGAGCCTTTGTTTGAAAGTAATAGTGCACAACAGATTTCTGTGGGCATAGGGGACAGAGAGCAGAAATACTAATTGTAGGAATTCACTAACCTGATACACTCTTGATGTTACAAGGATGAGCTTTGCCAGACTTGCATCACTCGTGCTGATTTTTACTATGTATCCCACTGTCAAGGAAGGTCAGGGATAGGCTTATTGTTTATGGAATTTATAAATAATTATTAGAATACAAAATAAAAGTAATGAGGACACAAAACAGGAAGCAATTTGCATACCTCCCTGCACAGCTCTCTCTTGACAAGGCAAGGAAGTGTACAGTTATCTTCCAAGTTATTCAAGCTCACTTTACAATCAGTGCAACCATATACTCTGCTGTGCTATCAAATCCACCATTTCTCTAATTCACAAAACTAACGGCATTACGAGAGGATAATAAAGTACAAGTCAGACTTCTACAGTACAGAAAAGAAGGGGGAGGAGAGAGGAACAATTTAATTTATAGACTCCCTAGTTTCTTTCAAGACATCTCATGCAACTGAAAATCACATGCTCCTATTATTGCGGCACAGGAGGATATACAAGATAATTTTTTTAAAGCTCCATGTGCACATCAACCTAACCTCTGCCCCTTCCAAATTTATTTATTTGCCCTTGATCCACACACATGACTACTCCATGGTAGCACTTTCAATGAACTATTCATGCAGGTGAACATCCCTCAGAGAAGCAGCTGCCCCCTCTGCTTTTATGGTTATTTGTCTCTCCATCACGGAGCTCAACGGAATAATCCTACTGTATATTTCTTCTTCATTTATTTTACTAGGTGAGGTGTTTAAGAGGATATATGGTCATCTGGAGCTCATCACTGTCAAATTTTCAGCCAGGCAGCTGTAAAGGGTAAAGGAACTAGTTTAGCTCCTTGGTTTACAAAGTGCTGAGTACCTCCAATGAGGTGCCAAATGTGCGTGGTGACACTTTAAGATTGCTCAGCGCCTCCTGAGGTTTGCAGGGCCTGATCCAAAACCCCATGGTTATGACTGACAGTCCTCCCCTTGACTGCAATGAGCTTGGGACAGAACAGCGCTTCATGGCTCAAGCCTGTGCTTCTGAGGCAAGGCAAGATTTGCCATAGATTTAAGAATGCAGGGTAAGGTGCCAGGTTCAAGAAGCACTGAATCTTAGCTTTCCTACCTCCAAACACTTAACCCAGAGTAAAATAAATACATACATACATGTCTATATAAACAAACAAACATTCAGGACTACCTTAAATATGCTTTGGATCAGGTACTTATTTTCAATTGTTTTAATCTCACATACATAAAGGCAGCAAAATTCTCTCCAAACCCTTTAAGCCCATCCTGCTTCCATTGGGCTTAATGTATTTCTTCTACTTCTTTTCAAAAAAAAAAAAAACATTCTACAGACTGTCTTTACAAATCATTTTTCTCTGGAAGCCTTTGTTAAAATCAGCTCTTCTACTGGAAGCACGCAATAAAACAAAGCTAACAAGAAAAGAAGGTGCAAAAAAATGCTGACAGTCATACTGTAAAACATCCAGTGCAAAAAGACCGGCTGCTCTCATCTGGGTTAAGGCAGCAAAGAGCCTTTCATTACCAGGTCACTCGTTCAAATCCAGTCTTGCTTGATGGTAATCACCTGAAGGCAGGCAGAATAAGCAACATACTTTTCAAGTAACTCTGCAAAAGTATTTTTTATTAAATGTGTAAATATTGTAGAGAACGTCTGCAGGCATTCATGATGAGAGTATCATCCTGCAAGACTGAATTAGTAGATAGTAACTAAGCAAACAAAAAAAGAACTAAGTTGCAGCAAAGACTGTAACCACTTTCATTTATTCTGACAGTTGCCCTTTATCTTTGCTTTTGGAGAAACTACTTGATAGTATTCTAGTAAGTGAACTGTAGCATACTGTGAAAAAATAATAACATTTTAGCAATACAAGCCCTCACTGCAGCATCTGTTATTAAATCTTTGCAGAGAGGCGCGGAGAGACCACTAGTCATACATGTGGATTAGCAAGGTTCTACTATAGTCATTTTAGAGTGCAGAGCACTTTGCATGAAAGCTGTTACTTGCCTTTTATGTCAAAAAATGAACTTATGCCAACTTTTTAATACTGAATTCCTCAAGGAAGTAGTCCTAACAGCCTGCAAGCCCTGTCCACAAAAAATGGCAGCAGTCTAACAGTAGAGAAACGGAGGAAGGACAGAATCAGAATAGCTGATGCTGCTGATTTGCAACATTTTCTTTTCACAGAAAAAGGCCATCATCTTACGCTTCCTTCCTGAGCAAATCAAAAACTGTCTTTGAAAGTGTCAAGCTTTATGATGCTGACTCCAACTCTGACACCTGATTATACAAGAGCATTAACACAAGCACTCAGCGTGCTCAAGGGAATCACTGCATCCTCACCCATGGAGCCTCAGCAGCTCCACATCCTGGGTGACTCCCTAGCAAAACAGGCGAAAACCAGGACTCGTGATCCTAGAGAAAGGATGATAATTCACATACTTATGAGAAGTACAACACAAGCTCTCTGAACTGAGCCAAGTTTAAGTAAACTTTATGCTAAATTCACAAAGTTCAAGCAGAGTTGGAGCTTAGCTGAACTGTAGCAAAAACACTCAAGAGTTTTCCAGAAAAACTAAAATCCTCCAGGAAATAGTTGATCTTGAGCCTTCATAACAATATTTTCCTGTCTATAAAGTTACACAGACAGTGCAAGGTGCTATGTAATATTTACCTATGACGTGCACTGTTATGATATAATGTTTCAGTGAAGGATAAATTAGAAGCAGCAAATCCCTGAAACCACCCGTGCAAACACAGAACCATTAATGGGTCGATACATAAAGAAATGAAGACTAGCTGAGATTGAAAATGAGTTAAAAAGAGATTATGGGTGCTCACCGTGAGAGCTGCTGTCTAAAATAGATAATTAAATAATAAAGGCAAGACACGCTGCTTTAACTGCGAAAAGTTGTGAACGCTGATGCTCTAATGCAATAACACACTGGTCCCAGCGCGCGATTTTTATCCACCGACGAGGCTGTAAAAATCCTCGGGGAGCTGCTGCTATTCCCGGACCTTTGCGGGAATCCCCTCCGCGCCCCCGGCGGGGTGAAGCCTCGGGCCGTGCGGGGGGGAAGCCCGGCCGGCCCCAGCCCCCTCCGAGCACCGCCCGCGCCGTGGCAGAGGCTCCGCGCCGTGGCGGAGGCTCCGCGCCCGCCGGGCAGATCCGCCGCGGGGCCGCCCCGCTCACCCGGTCCTGCCGCTCACATCCCCCTCAAGCCCGGGGCTGGGTTTTATTTGATTTTTGTTTTGTTTCGGGTTTTTCTTTCCCCGGCGCTTGAGGAGGCAGAGCGCGGCGCGGGGAAGATTACACGGGGATGATTGAATCGAGGTGAATCGATTAAACCTCGACAATTTAATCTGGGACTTTATGCGGGGCTGGAGGAGATAATCCCCGCGCCGCGGCTCGCCCCCTGCCTCTCCTTTACCCGGAGACCCTCGGGCAGCCCCGGGGGCACGCCGATGGCACACGGACACCGCCTCGCCGCTCCGGGGCCAAGCCCTCCTCCTCCTCCTCCTCCTCCTTCTCCTCCTCCTCCTCCTCCTTCTCGCAGCGCGGCGCACACCGCGCATCCGGCTCCTCTGCAAGATGCGCGCTCGCAAACTTTCCAAACTTCTGGGGAAGTGGCGGAGGATGCGCGGGGCCGGCCCGACCCCGGCGGTGCTTCGCTTCCCGGCGGCACCTCACCGGCCGTCGGGGCGCGGCTCGCCCCGAGCGCGGCCCGCGGGGACCCCCGCGCCCTCGAGCAGCGGGCGGCGGGGGCAGCGCGCTCCGGCCGCACCGAGCCCGGCGGAGCGCAGGCGGCAGCTGCAGGCTGCGGCCCCGCAAGTTGGGGGAGCAAAGCAATGGTAAGGGCAGGGGTAAGGGCAAGGACCCCCCACCCCGCCCGCACTGCCCTTCGCACTCACGCTGCTGTTCTCGCCCGTCCAGTGCACCATCGCCTGGTTGTGAGACGCGTCCCCTTTGAGCACGAAGGAGGTGCTGATGAGGGAGACCTGCTCCCGGCCCGCCGCCGAGGACGCTCTCCTGAAGCGGCTGCCCCCCGCCGCCGCCTCGCCGCCGCGCCGCGGCTCCGGCGGGCTGCGCGCCCCGCGGGTCAGGGCTCCGGGGCGCGGGCGGCCGCAGGGCTCCGCGCAGCGCGGCGCGGCGGCGGCGCCCAGCAGCGGCAGCAGCAGCAGCAGCAGCAGCAGTAGCAGTAGCAGCGGCGGCGGCGGCAGGCGGGCGGCCCCGCGCGGAGCGGCAGCGGCGGACACGCGTGGCCCGCCGTGCGCCATGGTGGCTCTCCGGCGTGGTAGTGACAGGCGGGGAGGTGGCGGGGAGGGAGACACCGCCGCGGAGGGCGGGGGCGGGGGAGGGTTGTAACCGGAGCGGGGCTCGCGCGGCAGCGGCGTGCGCGGGGCTGCGCGCCCAGCCGGGGCGGCGCCGCCATCTGCTGGCCCGCGCCGAAACGCCGGGCGGCGGGGGGGGCTGTCGCACGCACGGACACACGGACAGGCGCGGGGTGGCGGGCACGCCCGCCCGCGCCCCGGGCGAGCGGCGGCGGGGACGGGTCTCTCCCGGCGAGGCGGGAACGGCCCGGCGTCGGCAGAGCCCGCTGCTTGTGAAGTTTCACGCCGAGCTCGTGGGAGAGGAGGCTTTGCGGGAGCGCTCTGAGCACAATTCACGCAGCCCCGCGGGGCGAGAGCCCTACAGGCCGAGGGTCGCTGGCGGCGAGCACGCAACCCCTGCCTCTGCCGGCACCGGGGATGGCCCTGGTTTGGCCGTGAGTCCCAGGGGGCTGCAGTGAAAAAGTCGGAAGGGGTCTGTTTGTCAGCAGCTGGAAGCCAAGGAACAAATGAAGTGGGTGCAAAGATACGATTCTTGTGATTAAGACGAGAGGTGCTTCCGTGCAGAGTGGGAGCCCACCCTTTCGAAAGCCTCTCAGCTCCCAGGAGGCACCAGTCTTGTCACCTGCGTTTTCCAGAGCCGATCGCTAATCCAGTATTTCCCACCCTGGGGATGTGCGACTTGTAACCTGTGAGTGATCCATGGAAGCACCAGGAAGTGCTCAGGGCAGGGTGGTCACGGCCAGGAGGGACAAGGACTGGGTCTGTGCAGTGTGGCGTAACTCAAACCAGACAGGTGAAGCGGTGGAAGAAGATTTAGGCATCACAGACTGGATGTTCTTCCTGCTCCGCTGCAGCGTGCTGTGTAACTGTGAATAAATTAGCGTACGTGAAGCGGTTTGATGCCGTAAGAGGGAGCAGGTTAGAATCACAGGGTAACTGAGGTTGGCAGGGACCTCCGGAGGATTCCTGGTCCAACCCGCTGCGCAGTCCAGGGCCAGCTCTGAAGCTGAATCTAACTTCACAGTAAGATAAGGTTGCTCAGGCCTAAATGTCAGAAAACACGCTTGAAAGAGCACCGAGGGAAGTAATGACTCCAGCTACGGGCAGACACGTTAGATGACATCTAACAGAAGAGATCTGGGCTGGGCAAAACCAAGGTGAGTAAAGTTAGTAAACCAGCTTTAGTTGTAATCTGCCTTTACCCTAATGGCCTAGAAAATTAGGATTACAAAAGCTTTTCTAGGAGGATTAATAGAAAAAATAGCATCCACTGGTCTAACTATACCATTTTAAAGGCCTGGGATGACTACCATAATGACCTAAAGTAACCTGGTCATCCCAGATGATCTTTGCATGCAGTTAGTTTCCTCAGTAAGTTAGTTTCTTATCCCTCTGAAACACAACCCTTGTAAGGAGAAAAACACCTGGTTTTCAGTGGGCAGAAAGTTAGTTTTCCAGACAAAAGCCTCTTGACTCTTGCAAACTGGTCTCAGTGACAGGTGGTGGTCAAACACTTGTTTGAAGCATTGCTGTTTGGACATGATCTTCAGGGGTGCAGAAATTAGGCAGTGATTCAACTGCTCGCAGAAAACACCCGAGTGGAAAGTCATTCCAGCTGGGGTAACACTTGCATGTTGAGTGTGTCACCTTCCATCTTTTGCACCTCTGCACAAAAAGGAACAAGGGAAAAAATGCAATGCTGAATTGTTAAGAAAACATTGACTGACCACAATTGTATCAACCAACATGAAGGAGTGATTTGTCCATTATTAGGAATTCAAGAATTTTGATTCTGACATCATGGCCTATCTCTTCTGAAATTGCAAAGATTACTCAACATTTGTAGAATAACCTAAAAATACTCAGAATAGATGGAAGGGCCTGAGTCCCTACATGTTAAAACTGGCATACAAAACCTAATACTTCATCTGAATGAATACAGTTGAACTTTGTCATGCTTATCCATTTTGCATTCACCACTGTGTTTGACAGGTAGGACTCCCAGTGAGCAGCAGATAAGAGATGATAATAACATTCCTAAGAGTCAAGCTTTTTATATCTGTCAGTAACTGACATTTCCCACAATGAGACCTAAAAAGAAAAAGAAAACCAAGCAGTAGTTCTAGAACTAATGAAGCCTGGCTTCCTCCAGCCTTGCATCTTACGGTCAACTGCAAGGTCTGCTTGAATCTTTTCCCACTGTCAGAATATCTTTCCCATGGATCTTCATAGGAACCTAATAAATCCACTAATCAAGTCCTCCTTGTCTGCACAATCACAAAACTTGCCATTTATTTTTGTGACCTCCCCATTTGCCGATTTAGTTGAAATTGCTTACAGGTTCAGATGATGTTGACCAAGGTGGATGGACAGACCCACAGCCCAACTGATTAGTCACTGATAAAGAATAATTGCATAGGCCTTTTATTCTTAGGCAAGTCAATTAAAAATCTCACCTGAAGGACGCTACAGCAGAGAGAAATGGATGTAATTCTTATTTCTCTGTATGAATTGAGAGATTTGAGTACATGGGGATGAATCACTCAACCTACCACTGTGCTTGTCACTAATTGAATCCCTTGGTATCAGGCTCTTAAGAGGTCAAGGATTAAATGGAAACAAAGGTAACTTCTCTCTTTTCCTCCTTTAGAGATTATCATAACCAAGACAGATGTGTGGGCAATGCTATGAAATATTTGCACCATCTCTTGTTTCTGCAATAAACATTCTCAGGATAGATAAAGAGAACTTCTGCCACTAAGTGAAAAGCTTTTACCTGGCCACTCCTTCAGTGGCTGTTGAAGCTGTTTTTACATCAACCAGATTAATACACACTTACTGAATCCTCCAATCTAATAAATAATGCATACTTAATATATCAGTAATTCACAATAATAAAATGTTGTAACTCTAGACTAGGGATATGGTAGCAGCAATACCTGTATTGCATTATATCACTACTGTGTACGCTTAATGACAGTATAGTTTCAAAATATGAGTATCGAGCAGATTGGATGAGAAGGCTGAGGTCTGCAAAACTGGAAAGGAAGTTTCATTATATAACTCCCATTAATGTCATTCAGAGTCCTGTAGCTAAATCACCTCAGAGGTAAAACCACGTATTTGTTTTGTCCAAAGTTAGAGGACCACATCATAGATCAGGGTCCAATTGCATTAGGTAGGTACTGTACAGAAAGAGAAAACAAAGGTTGATCCAGCTTCACAGAAATGTTTGGTTATGCAAAGGACAATCAAAATAACATACTTCTAGTCGAAAGCGTGACCAGAATATTTAATTACTTCTTACTCTGTTGTGACTATTCCAGCTGAAACACAAACAGAAGAGAACAGAATTGCTACTGATTTTTCTAGGTTTGTTAACATCAAGTATGTTAATAAAGGAAGGAAGCTAATTTACAGACCAGTGAGTATAATTTTGTCTAGAAAGCCCAAGCAAGCTAAGCACTGTAAGAGACCAACTCTGAGAGGTGAAGGGCTTTCCCAGTCTCAAACCTTGTTTAACTGGAACTTCTTAAGGGTTGCCAAAAAGCTAGTTTAGAGTGAGTTTAAGGATTCCTAAAACAAAGAGCCTTCCCTAAATTTCTGTCACCTTTTATGTCTCCTATAAACTCTGGCTCAGCAAATATATACAGGCAGACAAAAAGACAAATAACCTAGTATCAGACACCTCTGAACTCCTCTAGTCCCAGAATAGAAATAGAAAAAGCTTGAAAAAGAATTAGTGCATTGTAAATCCAAGTTTCTTCCTGTTAATGGCAGAATTATTAGTGCTATACTAATAATGTCTACTCACATTTTTATTGACTGTCAGATAAGATTAAGATTAAAAAGGTTTCAATTAACCCACTTTATTTTTACCAGGTTCATGTCTGATCAAACACTAGAAGTATTACAGAAAGCCGCAAGTTCTGCTTGAGCAGAAACCAAGATGCAATGCTAATATTCCTTTTGCTACTGGGCGTAAGGAGTACTCTTGCAAATAAAAATATTGATAACAGTTTGTTATATGTCTCATACTTACAGCCTTCTTAGGTTGATAATGCAAGATGACCGCAGATACACAACATGATGAAAATCACAAAAGAATTACCCATGTAAGCATGCTCCTTATAGATTGTTTACCTCTTTTAAAGGTTGATTTAAATTAATGTATTGGGATGTATTTAGGATACCTTATTCTATTCATTAGGTACAAACCAATTTCCATTTACGTTGTGTTTATGTTAACAACATCATTAAGAGCACAGTGACCTGCAGGGTTTTAGACAAAATGCTCATGCATGAAAACAACTTAATCTCACACATCTTATCAAAATGCCTGACTTCAAAATAGCCTTATTACTCACTCAGACCACATTTTAAGCTAACAAATTAATAAATGGCAAAGCTTTATTGCCTTGTTACCCAATTAAAAAAAATGAAATGCTTTCTTCTGTGTTAAATGCAAATTATTATACATAATGCCATACCCTGACTTCCCTTATGCCAAACAGCAGAGTTTTTATTTAGCTAGGCCTCTCGGGATCCAAAATAATTTCTATTTGTATTACTACAAATACAAAAAAAAATCTTTCTATAGTCAACAAATCTAGGTGTCTTAACACTTTTGTCAATAGTTGTTCCATTTGAGAGAATAAAAAATCAAGCAGATGTCAGATTGTTTTGTTCACATTAATTCACTGATACATTGCTGTCAGCCGCTAGCCCAGATGCCCACAGAAGAAAGCCTAATTAACAGGAAGCAATACTTGTCACTAGAAAAACAAAACTCTGCTTCTGTGGGCAGTTCTGAAGTCAAAAAAGTGAGTAGCTGCCTTTGTTCTATGAAGGACTGACTAAGGAACAAAGTACACATTCAACTATCCTATTCAAATTTGAACAGTATAAAAGAGAGTAGATTTCAGGATAGTGTATTATCTCTGATTATTATGGAGAGCTGTGTTGAGGTATGAGTATACTAACTGGCATACACCTATGAGAAAAAATTTGGAAGAGCTGTAAATTATTTCAGGGAAAGCTAAATAGCTTCTAATTTTATCAGTTATCAAAAGCATGTGCACAGAGAAAACTGACACAACCACCCACCTTTATGTAGGACAGTAGCCCCTAAACAAGAAGTCACTGAGGTTGTCTAGAAACCTCATCCTTTGAGCATCTTCTACTCCCATCTAATTCAGTGAAAGTAATTGAACAGCTCAGCACCTTGCAGGATTTTTACTAGTAAGTAGGTAAATATACACGGTAATTTTCTCTAGTTCTAGCTCATAAAATGAAAGAGAAAAAAGTTGTAAAAGTACTGTCGCTTACAAAACAGTCTGACAATGAATACAAGCTGCCTTCAGCCCCTGAAGTTTTATCTTCCATCAATCAGAAAAAAAACAAAAATACAACTAACCTGTATAAATTTGTTATGCCACAGAGCCTGAAACAGTGGCTTAGTCTGAAATAGAAAACATATGGTGAAGCATAATGTTGTGGTAGCTATTGCAAGACTACCTGTCTTCAGCCTTCGTAATGTCTCACCAACAATTAATGGGGAGAGCTCTGAAACCATGAGAAAGTTGGATTAATTATCTACACCTTAAAAGCTCACAACAGAACAAGAACAGCTTTTTCTTTTATGTGGCTAGCTAGACTGTGGGAGTTTGTTTTTCACAGAATAGCTTTGCACTCATGCTTTTTCTGTCCTAAAATTTCATGAAGCTTATTCGAGAAAATATGGAAAGCTGGGGAAGATTTGGGTGTTTAGGTAAGTAAAATGTGGTGTGAAGGATGTAATTCTCAGGTTTACATTCAGCTTCATATAGGTACACATATGCAGTTCCTTTTATTTTAAAAATACTGTTAATGTCTTACCAACCACCTACATTCTGATCTAATCTTACCAGTATTTTTACCAGTGTCATTTTATTAATCAGTTTGCTAATATGGTTGCATTTCTGAGAAAATGGTATCAGAAAAATAAATAAGTATTAAGCTCAACTAAACCAAATCCATTCTAAATCAGTCTTTTGGTCTTTTGCAAAGGATCCCTCAAGGCACCATTTTTCTAATAGGAGATCTTCCCATCTGGTAAATGTTTACGGGGAAGTCAGTATGACATGTTTACAGCTACCTCGATCCTCTCAAACTCTTCATGGGAAGAGCTTAGCAAGGAATGCAGATGTGAGTAGGCTCCAATTTATGGTTAATAGGTTTTGACCAACAGAGCAAATCCTTTCTATTGCAAGCATACAAGCTTAAGTTGGTGTGGGACTGGGTACTAACTGTGTGGTCTTGCGTGCCTATTTGAAGGGGTGGGGAAGGATTTTGCTGTAAGTTTTCCAGGGAGTTTGCTAAATTTTGTCTCATGGCTGAGATCTGCAGATATAGCAGTGGCTGGTTCAAAGCCAAACCAACAAAAATGAGAGAGTTTTATGTAGAAGACATATTCAACTAAAACATCGTAGAAGACCACACTATTTTCAATCTGTGAAACAGATTTACTTAAAGTAACATCCTTCAGGAATACATGCTTTAAATAATTAACAGAATATTACATTAATTTTGTTTAGGTAGTACTTTTTTCTGAGCTGGCTTATTCTTTTCCATGTCTTTTTTTTTTTCCTTGTTTGTTTGCAATATAGCTTTGCATGGTCTAGATGAATGGATAAAGATGTCCCCCCCCCTTTCCCCAAAAAGGCAAGTTACCAAAGTAATGTAGCAGTCTGAAAAATGTGTACTATCAGATGCCAGGGAACCTGACTATCACACATTTTGGAGAAGACCATTTTCAAAAAAAGCCATATGGGTAATAGTGAAAATTAAAGTAATAGAAACATAAAAGACAACTGGCACCAATTCCTCTCCTACAAGCTATTGTTCCTGAAAAATGGAACAGCTGAAGGCAGATGTTTTGTGTAAGTAAAAGGCTGGAGGGTGTTGGAATCACAAGCTGGAGAAATACAAAGGACTTCATACTTTCCAAGGCTCCCCTTATCAATTCTATTTCTACATTTAAACACTCATTTCTTTTAAATCATTCTTGCTCTGCATTTGAGCTAGTAAAACAAAAAAACCCCCCATATATTGTAACATCTTAAGTCTTGTTTTATGCACCAAGCCAGCTTACTTATATCAAGACAATATACTACTTCTCCCAAAGAAAAGGTACCTTTTAGTATTGTCCTATGAATATAGGATGACCGAACTAACTTGAAAAAACCAAACTGGTGCATAAATATCAAATGGTTTTGAACAACCCTCTATAAATTCCATTATCAGTACCTCTTATAAACAGACAGAATGAAAAAATATCCAAAAGAAAAGCATTTCTCTATCTTTTTTTCTTTCCTATGCAGTATTTTCTCTCCAATCCCAAACAATTGCAGCCTACCCTAAAGTTCCCTTTGACCCCAAATCTTGAAAGAGCCTAAATCTGTAAAGATGCAGGTAGGCATTTTCAATGCTTTTGACTCCTAACTTCTACGAAGATCAATAGGAGCTAAGAGCCCAAATGCTTTAGAAAATGAATTTGCCTTTAGAAATCTGGCATGAGTGGTTGTTTCAATTTTCTGTGGGATTATCAAAAAACAGGGAAGTCTGGGAAACTTGTATGTTTTCCCATGTGCCTGCTACATCATTCACTTGGAAACTGGGAATAAGTACTGTGTGAGAAGTAAATAAGAGCAAATGTGTATCCATAGGAAAGTTTATCGATTCAGCAGCTTATAGATTCACAGTATTTTTCTTAGAGCTCCAGCTATTGGAATCAGGAGACTGCATAAAAATCTCAGTGTTGGCACTTAGAAAGTCGGATAGTCCTCATGTTTTCAAAGAAAGACCGACAACACAGAAAAAATTAATCGTCTAGACTCAGGATATTGGAAGACAGAGAAAGTGAAGTGAAGAATTTCATTTTAATGTCACATTCTTTAAGACATTCTCATAATTCTTCAACATTTTAGTTTTTCTTTTGCAGTGCTGTGGCAGAAAGGTA
The DNA here is from genome assembly GCF_035582795.1 of Mycteria americana. NCBI lineage: Eukaryota > Metazoa > Chordata > Aves > Ciconiiformes > Ciconiidae > Mycteria > Mycteria americana. The sequence continues at coordinate 13,889,257 of NC_134368.1, forward strand.
TAGCATGAGTTTCTCACCATCTTCTTCTCCTGCCTGACTAAACTTGCAAAAGATTTTAGTGGTTATTACATTACAGGACCTGAGCTGATTTCTGGTTTTGAAATGATACTTGGGAAATAATTTTTAAGAAAAAAAGGACCTTAACTAGGATTTTTTTTTCCATCTTTATTTGGTAATTCTGTATCCCTGATCTACAGAAGATGGAACCAGAAATCTGGGAAAGATGGACATTAGAAACACCTAACAAAACAAATCTGCTTAGGGCTCATGAAAGAGCATATGAAATCTGAATTTGCATCACCAAAACTGTAAAAATTGACAGAGAAACAGAGAATGACTTTTATATATATTTTAGTAACAAACCTACTGCTAAATTCCCATACTTCACTCTAATTTCATATACGATTCAGGCTGTAGCACCCAGAAAAGTAGTACATTTATCCACCAAAATAATTAAAATAAATACAACTGGGGGGAAAAAAATTAATGAAATAGAATGATCAGATCTTTTCTCCCAAGACAACTTGCTCAAGAAAAACACAGTAAGGCCGCAGATTTGTTTCTGCTATTGTAAAGATTCTGCAATTTTAGTCTGCTGTAATCATATAAATTCATCCATCAATAAACATAACTACTCTAAGTCTTATTCAAGAAAAGCCATTAAAAATACCTGAATGGTAGAGCAAAGATAGCAGTCTGAAAAGCAAACATACCATCCATAGCTATTTTTAGAAGACCTAAACCACCTACACCATACTGTCAAAAATTACTTTTTCCCATGAATTTTAAAACTGTTTCATGTGGCAAAAATAATCACCCTTTGTGCCTATAGTGCAGTGTTTATGTGTTTTCCCTTGTTCAGCTTTCAACCCAGGAATAAATCATTGTTCCTGCAATTTTCCAGCAGTGCTCTTGTAGTTTTAGCCTGTATGGAACTGCATCAGAGGACACAAATCTTCTGTTTGGGGAAGAAAAGAAAAAAAAAAAGACAAAAAGACTTCTCATGGGCTCTCTGTTGTCAGCAGAAAAAAATATTAGTGAATATATTCAGTTGTAGCTGGCTTGATGCAGAATTTTTCTCATTCTCAGTTTATTTCTACCACTTTATTTTCAAAGCACATTCATTTTCTAGGTTTTCCACCTTAGCTGTATTAGTAGTTATTCCTAGGGATATGAGTATTACTGTGAACAGGGTGCATACTTGACCTCTTTTTATATTGGCTGAGTCTCCCTCCATCTCCAAAACCAGTCTAATTCTTTGTCAAGCTGTGGAATATTGCACATGGTCCCTGGACTTCATTATTTCAATCAGTCACTACAGCAGCATTTGATATGGTGCTTGTCACTGTTGGGTTATAAATTATGGAAAATATGTTGAATACATTACTGACTTTGCAATGACAAAAAAGAGCAATACAAGAAGGTCCTACGCCAAGGCTCACAAATCAGCAAAGACCTTGAGCAGACATTTAAATCATGCAAGTGGATCCACTGATTTCACTAGGAATCTTCCTTTGCATCCCTTGAAACAAAACATTTTTGTGCATTTTTAAAAAGGGTTAAATATGGAGAAAATCCCAACTTCATGTCCATTGCATTCACTAAGCATTAGCATTTCAAAGGAGAAGGATTGACTTCATAGGAGTATTTCCCATACTAATGATGCCCCAATGTAAGCTGTCATATTTGTCATCTGGACTTTTTATTTCCAGCTTACCCTAAAGTCTTATTCGTGTTGTGACCCCTAACCTAGGTTGGAAACCCATTTGCAGCATGGTTGAAAGGAGTGGCCACTTAGTCATCTGAGGTTTGTAGATCTTGCAGGGCTGAAACCTTAGAGATACCTGGATTCCAGGAATGCCATCAGGTCAACAAACCAGCCAAATTAAAGGGCATTTCTGTGTGTGGGTTATACAGAGGATGCTAATCTAGGACGGGTCATGCAATGCCACAGAACTACGGCTGCTAGTTCTGGTCACCGAATACCTACTAGAGAATAAAAGTAGCCTCTAGCCATTCAGAAGTTAACCACCTCTGAAATATACATCAAATTTAATCATGTCTTAACAGCTACTGCCATTCACTTATTTCTTCTCCTACTATAAATGTTGTTTCTGAACCTTAGATAGACTTGCTACCATGCAAACCAAGCCTACAGTGATCTTTTAGGTGGATGTATGCCTTAAATGAGCTCAAGTGTAAGAAAATGTGACTCCATTAGAGCCACAATGCAAATGAGATACGTTTCCTAACAGTTTTGCTTTGACTCAGTTCCATTATTTCCAGTTAGTTAGATATTCTTTCAATCCCTCTGAAAAGTTTCATTCTTTCCCTTCATGATGTATATTCACTTTAAATAGTTCTGCCAATATTCCCCATCATTGTCTTGTAATTGTGGTTTCCCCAAGTTTTACACAGTAAGCCAGATTCACATCTACTGGTAAAAGAGATAACCAAACTAGCTCTAAACAAGTTCAGTCGTGCCTTCCCCAGCTACGTTACCAAGGTTGCTGTGCATATGCTAACTTGCACAGCTGAAACTCTAACACTGCACTAACTCCTTCCTGAATCACTTGTCTCACTGGACACCAGGAAGAGATTCACACTCACACTTGGTTTTTCCTTTGGGAGCTCCCTGGAGGGGCAAGTCAGGATCCGACTTATCTTCATAAAAGGTTTATTGATTATGAAAGTTCCATACCACTTTTGATCTTTTATCTTCTCCTTGAACTCCAGAAGATACATATTAGGCATCCATGTATCCTGTACTACAAGAGGACCTTGCTCTTCAGCAGCAGAGCTTTCATGAGGGTCTGTGCAACTTCCAGGGAATATTATCCCCTGTGCGATTGATTCTTTTCAAAAATACACTTCACCAAATTCCTACTTTATTTTGAGCTAACATCTTCAAAAATATAGTGCAACAAGCAGTGTTCAAAGTAGGTTTTCCTACAAAACCTGAGATTATTAATGCCAGATCTTGCATTTGAAGACACAAACCCATGCAGATTATAAACTATGCATTTATAACTTCATTGAAATCAGTAAACATACCACTTACTCCTGTAGTTATTTTGACCCTGTAATTTTGAGTGTTAAAAAAATATGAACCTACAATATGATAACAAAGAAATGCAGAAGAAAGGAAGGTGGAAATGAAAGGAGATATTTGCAAATATTTTAATTGAAAGTTAATTTATGTGAACTATAATCTAACAAAATATTGCCAAGAGATGACCCATTAAAGACAGTAAGATGAGAACATTGTCATTGACTTCAGTGGGAGCAAGATGAGGCTTTGTAGTTAATCATATACCAGTCTACTGAGCCAGGGCCAGACTCTGAAGGTAATCAAATACCTCCTACAGGCTGCTATTCTGATGAGCATGAGTAGATCACATCAAATTCTGTGCAATACATATGCTTTACACTTCTCAGAGTAGCATCTGCTTCTTTTATATATGTGTGCATGTCTCGCAAGTGTTTGGGTAGGGAATCCTTGGACAATAATATTTTAGAAGAGCTTTTGTTGGCTGTATTTATTTTCCAAACATGTGCAGGTGTGAGAGGCAGAAAGGTTTGGCTCTTAAAGCCAAAACATTCCTCATTTGCACACCTGCACTTCTGGCTGAAGAGCAGAATGCTGAGAGCCTGTAAGTGGCACTGCTGTATGATTAATATTAATGTTTAACATTTACTAGCCCTGTGCATTGACTAAGCTAATCAAAACTAAATAAGGTGTGGCACTATCCAACTGGCTAAAAATACAGCAAATTACATCAAATTCTTATCCCTTTTGAAGTCAATGGAGTTAATTGTTCCAAGCACCATATGTGTTGAGAAGCTTAGACTTGGTTATTGACCAAGTACTGAAAAGGACACTTTTTATGTAGCACTGACCAGTACAGAAAAGGCATTCATCTGCCATGTTGTCTGAACATCCTTCCTGCCAAATCCTCAAGGAACCACGTTGGATGAGATACTTAAAAACAGTCTTCTCCTCAATCAAAATTTCAACATAGCATCTGTTTTACTGTATTCAACAGCAGCCAGATCATCAGTACACACCAAATCTATGAAACTCCCACAGGATTCCCCTGTGACACACATGTGATACACTGATGCGTTCACTCAGGACTTTCTCAGGTGGCTGGACTGTGGTGCTAAGCTTTCTTTTTAGAGCACTTTTATTGCAAAAGAAACCTGTGAACACTTGTCTAGTTCTAGAAGAGCACTGGGAACAACTTTCTCAGTGATTGTTCCATATGAGAACTGAAATTGCCTCTCTGCTATTTTTATTATGTATTTCTCAAATAACTGTCAGTAAGCACTCCATTGTCAGAACACTTTAGACTAAACACATTCAAACTATAATTCACCAGCTATGAATGTTTCCCCCCCAGGCTGTATTCCCATGGATTTCTCTAAGATGCGTTCTCCTTTTCAAGCCAGGATTTTCTTCCAGGCTTAGTATGGAGGATTCATACATTTCTGATTGGCTGCTAGATATCCAGGGTATCAGCCAAAATAGTAGCTACTAGTAGCTATCAGGCTAATGTGCAAATATTTCTGTGCAAAATACCTTACACAGAAATATGTCACCTGTACCATTTGGTCAATGACCTGAGTTCCCTGTCTACAGAGGCGAGCGGCTCACTCTAGACTAGAGCCCAAGGGTATCATACAGACATTAGGGATGACTGTCAGAGGAGAGAAGTGAAGCCTGAGAATAAAGCTAATACGGCAGCAAGATCTCATTCTTCTCAGCTGAGGATGGGGCTAGAAGTAAAGGGTCCAAAGTGCAGAAAGAAATATTAAGGTAAGGTATCCGGAAAAGTTCCCTAAGGTGAATTGCCAACACTTGGAAGAGAATGCCTCCGGTGACTGCAGATCCCCATGCAGTTTTTTAAGGACCAGTAGAACAAGGCTTTGTAAGAATGGCTGAGGTACAGCTGATCCTGGTTTGGAGCCAAGAGGTTCACCAGATGACCATTACCAGCCATATTTTGTCTGCGTATAGGCCTTATTTTAAATGAAAACACCACAAATGGGAATTTAGCCCTCAGCTGCATGGAGGCCATGCATCCAGAGCGAAAGCACTCAGTAACACCTTTGGCTCAGCTCTTCCTGGAGCTCTTTTCAACCAGCTATTCCTTTTACTCCTTTCAAGCTACAGTCCTTCATGTATACATTAGTTTCCTGGCCCATTTGCATAGAGTTTTTCAAAACTCTTCTATGCTTTAGGCTTATATTATCATTTAGTTTTCCAGTCACTCTGCTTGCCAGCTTCTTTACCCTCCATTACCTTGTCTGATAGAATTTAGATTGCTGTTCCAGTATCTACTTCACCGACCCATTTAAAAGTCATTCTTAAGCACTCTTGTATTATTTCTATAGCAACTTTCATTTATTATTCTCAAAACCTCTTACATGTTGTACATACAGGTCTAAGATAGCACCTTACATTAAGATGCTATAAAAAATTATGAGGAGAAAAGTATGTCTTAGATAGAAGTTTTAGTAGTGGAATATTTTGTAGCTTTTTTTAAGCAGACAATTCATCTATCAATAATAACTTTTTATCATGTCATCGGTACAAAAGACTTCCTGTGCATAAAACCATGAATACAACACTATGATAGGGAGTGCTTGTTATTAACCTTACAGTGTATTTAGTGTTTTTATTTAGTGTTTCTATTTAGTATTTTTATTGCTGTAGCTACAGAGACTTTTTTTTTTTTTAAAGTCTTCACTTGAACATGGGTCTCAGGCATAAGAAAATACTGTCTCAATTTTAACACTCTCTTACCTTAGTGCTTAGTAATATCTGAATCAAAGGTTTGATTCTGCCTATTATAAACACAAGGACTGCTCCTTCCACACCACATTTCAGTACTATAGGTCTCCAGGTTAGACTTGGACCTATGTCTACTTTTAGTGCCATTGTGACTACCTCTAGTTTTTACAGTTCACTGCTCTGCTCCATTTCCCTTGTCATAGCCCCCCATTACCTTTAACTTATGTAGTAAGCTCTTATGAACTAAGATTACCTTTTCTATCAAGTTTGTATTCTGCTTGACAAAATGGGCCAGAGACCTCCAATCTCCCATCACATTAAGTGCTTCACCATTGATTTCTAAAAAAGATGAGAAGGGGAAAAATAATACAAGCAAAGTAATGTAGAAGTGGAGGACCCTAAAAGGAGAGCAGGTAATGAAGGAAGAACATGGCACTCCATGCATGTGAAAGCAGTAGGAGGAGCCAGATAAACAAAGCAATGGAGAAGGAGAGACTACTGGCATGTATAAGCTGGGAAGCACCTTTGCATACTTAACATGGGGAGTAGCAGTTACACCAAGCAAGTAGCCAGCAGTAGCTGTTTGTGAGGCTCAGAAGGGAAAGAGCTAAAGGAAGTACTGGTCAAAGAAGTATCTGCTCCAGAGCCAGTCACATCCAGTGAAGAGAATCTGGCCATTTGGGACCTCTGAAACTCTTTAAGACCAGGAAAGAGTCCATTAGAAGAGATCGAAGGGGTAAGGTCTCATCTTCCTGGATGAACTGCACAGCTGGTGGTAATGTAAGTGCCCTGTAAAGACCTTGTAAATGGCATGACAAGGTACTCAAACATTCTTTTCCACTAGGAGGTCACATTTTTAGAAAAAAAAAATTGAGAACAGATGCAAAGACAGTTTTCACTATTGTACATATATATGGTGTGCCTACACTTTAAATACTGTGTGGAGTGCTGATCTCAGAAAGGATGTAACATCTCAGAAAGGATGTAACAGAACCAGAAGGAAATGTGCAACAATGATGATTGGAAGTATGAGTGACATCTGTATGAGAAGAGGCTAGTCAGACTCTTGAGCTTGGATGAAGGATGACTGAAGAGGAGTACAGCATAGTTCTATGAAATAATTGGTAGGGAGAAAGCAGCTGATGAATTCAACGTGCAGCAGGTCTAAAACATACAAAATGAAACACTTCTTAACATAATTAAATTCCAGGTGAGAAGTTGTGGAATCCGGAAGTACAAAGAGACATTGGAGAGAGGTTAATGGTGCATCAAAGCTTTTGAGCATCATGGTGCAGATGAAACATCCAGGTCTGAAAGTCCTGAAGTTGCCATTTACAGAAAGGTTGAATGGCGCCAGGTAAAGATTATTCAGTATTTGCCCTGTTTCTTTTATTTTTCCCCAAACATCTGTTACTGGGTATTGAGAGACAGTGTTTTATTTATAGCTCTTTGCTCTGTTTGTATCACCATTTTAACTTTTTAAATGCAAAGTAACTTAACTATAAAAGGAGAGAGCAGCAGCAAGCACACCTTTCTATCTCTGTGAAGCTACATTCAGATATGAAGCAACAATAACAAAATAACAACACAGGCATGTGAAATTCAATTTTTTACATGTCATTTTCCACTACTTTCAGACAGCATTATCAAACTAGCCAAACAACTACCAGAATTATGTCCTATTCCCATTAATTTCATGAAACAGAATTCACTTTTGCAAGACATTAAGCAAGTCAGCCACGTGAATATCTGGGTCACAACAAACTTGGTGCAAAAGCACCAAGCTTAGTTAAAGTCTCCCTCTTATTGAATACGTTACTTCAGTGAGGGAAACGGTGCAAGATTACTGAGTTGCAAGAATCCATCATCTAGTCACAGAGGGATTTAGGGAAATGAAATGATTCAGTGTCTCAGAAATTGCGAGGGTGGACTGGAGTATGTGTTCTGGACAAATAGGATTAAAGACATAATGGCAAAAACAGAACTGCAGAAAGAAAGTCTGTTTCTGTTGGATAGATTAATATTAGTTACTGGACATTTTCAGCAACAATTTTGGTTAAAATGTATTGAACTCTTCCTAGTGCATAGTGAAGGTAAACTTCTAGTAATGCTCACCAGGGAAAAAGACCTGCTTTCTGAAAAATCAGTTCCAGCCCCATACAGGGTGACAACTTCAGCTTTTGAGTTTTTACTACGCACCAATCTTCTCTATATTGCCTACTGTTCTAAAACATCACATGGCCCCTACCTACTCCTTTGCTTTATGATGAGGTGCAAAGTCTGTTCCAGACTGATTTGGGCAAAGTCTTGCCCAAATATGATAATACCAGAAATTATGGTCTCTTACCATATAATTAATACCCACCTGAATAGAAGTAAGGTGTAGTTGCTACCTGTTGAAAATCCTAGATCTAAAACATGAAAAACATGTATAATTAATTTCATAGAAAGAAAGCACATTCTACTAAAATCAAGTGCCCTCTTATTAGAGTGGTGGTGAATGTTCTATTACTTATGGTCTGCATATGACTTCATTTAGTTGATCCTCATTACTGAAGCTTTTATTATCCCAGCTTACACTCTCAACATAGAAGTAGTGTTGGAAGCTGTGATTTTACTCTATTTAATGACTACTCCTTCCAAAAAATATCTGCTTTGTTGTTTGAATTACAGCTTCTGTGTATGAAGTTCAGAATTTTTCCCTTCATTCACACTTAGACCCTTAGCTTACCTGCTGAAAGACTGACCAGTAAGTTATGGAGTACAGTCTATTTCAATAATGAAACAAACCTCACAGTGTTTCAATGAGGAGATAGAAAGAGGCAGAGAAACTGAGTTACATAAATTACAGTCCTCATGATCTGGAGTTTAGTCAAGTTGTTCAGCATAAATGGAAAGAGAACTCCAAAAAAGACAAAACATAGCTTTCAAATTTCAGTCAGACAAATGATAAAGTTGTAAAGATCAAGAACACAGGATCAATATGGTTCCATCTCCTGGAAGAAGTCTGTATTAAATATTTACATTCTGAAAGCCTCATGATGTACCTGACTTCTGTGAGTTTGAAAAATGGATCGAACATAAGGATCCAAGTGCTGTATCTGCTTTTAAAGTATGTGAGAGGTGATAAGCACAGGATTCTTAGGGAGCCTGAGATATCTGCCTTGAGCTCCTGCAATAGAAACTCTTCTTTATAAATAAATAAATTAGAATTATAATTTTCAGTAGTTTTTAAGGCCATTAAGATCCTTTACAATTTCACCAATTATTTCTTGTGCCATATTTAGAAGCTGTATTCAAAAGGCTATCCAGTTTAGAAAGAAGTAATTAAGTAAAAAGTGACAGAGAATCCAGTTATTCCCAGACACAGCCTTCCAATGATAAATTACAATCAAAATAAACCACCATTTAGTGAGTCCCCCCATTTTAAAATATGTACTTCTACAATTACTAGGATTAAGAAAACCTAATACTCAAGATGGATTGACACTGATGCCTGAACACATTTGAATCAAAGGTATTCCAACACTAACAGGTTACACCTCCTTCACCAGCCAACCTGTTCTCACAAAACATGGAGGAATGTAATACGTCTCATAGCTCTACTCCCTGTCAAATTCAGGAGATTTAAACATTACTGTTGGTGAAACCAGACCTGGCTGTGTCATTTCCCTAGGAAAGCAGGCTCTTAGTATTTATTGGCACTAAATGACTCCGACAAATTTCTTGCTGCTGCTCTGAGGACAAAGGAAGCTTAAACCACAAGTGGTACATCCATCTGCAAAAACACGTAATTGTCTAGAAAAATAGAATAGACATAGCTGCAGGAAAAAAAAAGGGTCTAATATCGGGTGTAATATTCCGATAGCTCAGCATCTGACCCTAAAGCAAGGAGCTTCTTGTCACTGACAGACTGGTTGGGGAGGAAAGTCAGGGCATGGTACTTGACTCCTTTCTCTCTCCCTGTGGACCAAAAGGAGCACATGATTATTAGTCAGATGATACAGAAGCAGTCATCCAGCAACATCCCTTCTTTCACACTATGGTTGCATCTGGTACTGGCTTTCTTCTTAGGTCTATTTATAGCATTCTGTTGTCCTTTCAAATCTCTGAATAAAAGCTAATTATTTTCAGCAGTTTCAAAATCAGAGAGACAATTCTCATTGCAATGGCACCTACTGATCAAAACCATCTTTATTGGAGGTACACTAGGTCCACGTAGGGAAAAAGTGGAAATGCAGCTCCACAACACTTTGAGAACCTCACACTCCGTGATAAGGAAAAGAGGAAAGTAATAAATAACTCGTATCCCACAGAAAAACTGAAAATGCATTTAAAATGAAAAATCATTAAAAACTTTTCCTATAAACTTCAGATGAGCGTTATTTTTTAAATCCCTGTTCCTCGACACAAGGAATAGTAGATGCTGTATTTTATAATCACAACAGAAGACACAATAAACAAAATAGAAATAAAAATAAATTTCTCCTGAGATTTTATTTCCTTCTTATAAAAACACTGATAAATTCTGAGTTTCATGCAGAATGTATATAAGCAGAAACAAGTAGTTTGACAAGATGAAAGCTGCTCAAGTGCTGCAATATGTTGGCCCTACACAGAAGACCACTGAGTGATGAGAATGCTATGATCAATTTGACAGTTTGCAGACACATTGAGCAGTAGCAAGACTGAATTAGAATTTTTAAATATATCACTAGAAACTGTGGCTACGGCATTTGCTGTGCAGTGAGCCAATCTAAAGATGAACTGGTAAAAATCAAAACAAAACAAAACTGTCATAGCTGGCTGATACTACACCAGCTACAGAAACAATGCAAGGAGCAGGAGAAATGGAGAGAGCGAGCTGCATTTTGCTTATTCAGTATGCTAAATCAATCTTTCAGCATCACGAAAAATTACCAGTTCAGGCACCTACGCTTCGCATAATTAAGATGAACAGAGTACATGAAGTTAAGAGCAATGAAAGAACAAATCTCAATTTGTATGAGGACTGTCAACATAGCCAGGTCCCTCTGTGGATTCAAACCCAGAGAAGACTGGGACAAAGGAATGACCATGATAACCTCTGGAGGTCTCTTTCCATACAAGTGTTTTACGATTCTAGAATTTGTCTGACACAGAGATTTAAACTCCTACCAGGTTAGAGCAGCAGCACCTGGATCATCCCTTTTTTATCATTACCCACCTCTGTCTGCCTTGATGCCTAGAATAAATGAGCTAACATGTAACTAAACTAAATGGTTGGTTTCTCTACTTAAACTAGCAAAAATGGGTGCCGTGATACATGTATGTGTGTACTCTACGCATCTAGTGGTCATTTGGTTTGGATATTATATGCTTCTCCACTTCTCCCTTGGCAACTTCAACCTTAGGCTGTAGAAGCCAGACACTTTCCTACCAGTCTTATGTAACTTTAAACACAGAAAAGCCCTGGTCCTCTTCAGGTCCTCTGAATGAGACAGACATTATTAATAACGGTGATCAGTGGCAGAGTTCTGAACAACTCCAGTACGGAGGCAGAGTAATGTCTTTCTAATGCTGTATGTCTAGGATGAGTCTTGCATGGACTATTACTATAAGGAGGGAACGCTGGGGATGAATGCTGAACTTGTAAGTAATAGTTGATGATCTCTTGTCATGACAGGTTGACTCAAGCAATAGGTGAAGGTTCTTTTATAAGCACAGAAAGTATGTAATAAACCCCCAGATTTTTTATTGCTTTGCCCTTGAAACTTCTCAAAGCAATAAATTCTTTTTCTATCACACACACTGCTGTCTAGATAAAATTTGTGCAATTAGTAAGATTTCAGATATATACTAGGCAAAGATATTTTTTATTTTATTCCTGCATCTAGTATATATGTACACCTACTAGATATATCAATCTACTACGTATCTACTATCTATATCAATTTAAAATGATAGGTAACTACTCATATATTGATAATTCATGTACCCAGCGTGTTGTGTCTATTTCACTCTTTGAATACACGGTGTTCATTGTTGCCATGAAATGAGATTTCCGTATCTATATGCACGTCAGGACTCAACCAGCTAACAGGCTGTACACTGTATTGCTCCTGTACAGACACATATTTATTGTCCATTTTAAGTGTTTTGAGACAGTGGGATGTAAATGGTAATTTTCTTCAGATTTTTCTCATCCTGCGCCCTTGAGCATATTTCAGCTTGTTGCATATTCATGCTAATTACAGCTAACGAAGCTACAATCCTCAGGCATAGGTGCCTCCTAATCAGAATGTATTATTACTGCTGGATCCTTTGGCCATGTCCACAGTCACCAGCACATCTTTAGGCTGAGTTTGGTTGGGTTATTAAAGGAATGATATAACATAGTTGTCTGCCTCATTGACCCAAGGAGCAAAAGACACTCAGGACATCACTTTGGGGAGGGCAGAAATATCATTTAAGTCCCTGACTGACAAAAAAACACTTCCCTGCCCTTCCCCAGGGCCTTTTTAGAATTAATAATGCAGAGTGAGCAGCGGTGTCAGCTTTTTCACTCCAACCCACCTCTCAGAGGCACCAGCACAGGCTCTACTTCATGCCAGCCCTTGCCTCTTGGTGAAGATTTCCTAAAAACATATCAATTATGAAAAAAATACCAAGATGATACCACTACAAACTCCATTCACATTGGTGAAAATTTTTGGTCACTACCATATCAAACTGCCTTAGAACTGAAAGGCATTGCATGCTTTCACCAGTCCACTCAGCAATCCAACACATGAGGATTTTAATCCAGACACTGTTCACTATACATTAATCCTGTCTGAATTATTTAGCCACTGATAAATTCTAAATTAATTAGAACCTTTCAGGAAAGAGACAGGAGCACTACTGTAAACCGATTGAATACAAAAGCTTCTGATCAACACACAACTGCAAATAAAGAGGCAACCAATGTGTTAGGATTATGGGAGAAGGAGGGGAAAAGATGATTTCTTGAGATTCTCAGCCTTATTTTCTGTAATGGAATGATGCAGAAAAGAATAAAAATAATGGTAGCATGCCATTTTATTCCAGTCATTAGTATGCCTACAGCTGCAATACTGCATTTAGTTCTGGGCGTCTTATTTTCAAAGATAATGAAGGAAACTAAGTGCTTCAGCGAGATGCCAACAAGACGACATACAATGGAGATACGACAGTCAGGGTTTGGTATACCTTCATTCAGTGAATTAGTGAAGGTAAAAAGCAGAAATATTTAAAACATAAAAATTGTCAGGTTAACCTCTGAAACTCATCACTATAAGGCATTAAAAGCAAAACTCAGATGTTTATATACACAGGATGAACACACAAGTTATATAGCAAGAGTAAAAAAAAATTAAACCTCACGTTTGGGTTGATTTCTCACTGACAGCCATTACAAAAATGCCTCCCCCAGAGGAAGGTCACTGTGTCATGATTCAGGAAAGAGTTTCTTAAACCTCACTCTGGAACAGCACATTGTCAAACCTAGGATACTGGACTAGATATACAATATTTTGACCTACATGGCAATTCTTGTGTTCATATACTTCATTGTTCACTTAACTGATACTTCATTTAGGCAAGGGTATTCTTTATCTTCGGTAACCTGATAGAAGATAAAAGAAGTATCAGCAATTTTATCTTCTCTACCCACTGTCAAGCAGTAAGAGTACAGAGCTGAATCGGTCTGTTAAAGGGATTATATGATCAAATTGGCTGCAAGACCAGGGGATGTGATTCACTGGTGAGCTAGGACCCTTCTGGTCCTAAATTACTAAATGCATATTATACTGGAAAAGTGAAGAGCTTCAGGATTATCACATTAGAACCACAATGGCCATTCAAGAAAATCAACATCAGTTATGCCTATCAACCAGTTTGATTCTGCATGCAAAGCACATACATAGAAAGAACTCTATACCTTTATGTCTGAGCCGACAAAAAGTGATGCAGTGATGCTTGACAGCCTGAGCCACTGGCAAGACATCTGTGCTTATTAAAAGCAAGAAAATATGAAATTCATATTAATTTTTTGTTTGATCAGAATTTGAATTTCATATTAGTTATGTTTGTTCAGATTTAGAAGCATCTGTCATCCGAAACCACCAATCAATATTTTATTCATCACATACAATTTAAATCCATTGAGAAACAACCTGAAGTAACAGCACAGAATTTAAAAGTGTTACAATTAAAAATATAGCTCAGCCTTTTCAGTCCAAATTAATGTTCTTCTGAGGGCTTTTGTTGTTGTTTTGCCGTTAAGTTCATATCCAAAGGTAAACTGCTTTTGTTGGCTCAATTTCCTTATAGTGGTCAGTTTATTTTTATCTACTTATAGTTACAAATACAGAGAAAGTGTTACCAGGAGTAAGAAAGAAGAAACTGAAAAAGCAAAAGGCCATCCATAGTCTTAGACTGACTAACCACCACATTACTGAACAAGACACTGAAATGAATGTGATTTCCTGTAGAGTAAGGTAGCATTTCAATATATGTAAGAACATTTCAATTCAGCTTTAACTGCTGAATAGGCATTTTACCACTGAGGAATTATTGAAAACATAATCGTCAGTCTCCTTCCACAGAATCTTTCTTCTATTTCCCGTCTTGCCACAGAAATTTCTATCTTTGAATACTGAGACTGTCTGAAGAGTAAAGAAAGTTCTGCTGCTGCCTTTGAATTACTGGTAATTTGTAGCTATGCTGATAGACACAGATTTTAATGATAATTTGAATTACCAAGTAGAAAACCTTAAATAATCATTACTTTTGTTTTGCAATTGTATTCTTTACTTAATTTTCATTGGTGGCATGCATTGTTATTTTCTCTTTGCTGACAAAAATAAATTAATTTAAGACCTTATTTGAGTAATACACAATTATTTTGACGCTTCAGGGTCTTAAAGTCGGACTCTTGTGAATAGCATCTGTCTTGTTTATTAAAGGTCTGCTTTTGTGTAACTTCTGTCAAACTGAATTAATTAAAAATTCTAATTCACCCCAAATGCATAACACAGCATTTGAAGCTATTTTATGTTAAGTAAAAATCTTCAATCTGCTGTATACCCAAAGAAAAATGTTTGTCAACTCACATTTTCTTTTCAAAATCTTCTAATTGGCAAAGAAGGCTTTACTAATCTAAAATTAGCAAACTAATCTGATTGTCTCTTATAGCTGTTGTCTCCAAGTGTTTAACTAGTAGATCTGATCCTCCTATCCTACCAACAGTTTGGGAGAGAAAACCAAGTTTTTCTGCTTTTTCAGCACAGGTCAGTTTCTCAGCTTGGAGTTAAATAATTTTTGAACTGAACTATTTGAAAAGGCCAAAATAAGGGAGCATTTTTTTGTGTCTGCAGAAAAAACTAATCCTGTTATTATAGCCTCAGTAACCTATGGTTTCAAACACTTACTCAGTGACTGCAGTGGTTTGACTATTGAAAATATTGACAACAATATCATAAACTTCTAATGCATAAAAATAACTAAAAGTATTTTTTTACTAAAGTCAGGGCTTAGTATATAGTCGTGTTTTAAAGGTATTTTTAAAAGATGTATTTTCAAAAGAAAATATGTTTAATTTCAATTTTTAAAATAATCCTAAATTACCTTTTTTTTCATTCTACTTTACCATTACAAGCATGTTTGATCAATAACTCATCAGAATTGTTTGCTCATTATTACACAGGCCAAGAAAGAGGAAGAAAACAAGCCAAGTCTTAATAATGGCTAGTCACCTAAAATACACACATAGTTTATGTACTAACATTAAGGTTGGTACTGTTCTCATGGTTTGCCTTAATTAGAATAAAGTTGAAATTAAGGATAAAATATTAACAAAGACAGAAAACTTTGTAGTTTTCTAATGTAACAGCAGATCAAGATAAAACCTTGGCTTGATTTCTGAAACAAACCCAGCCTGCACTTGTCCTTGCTTTTGTGGGGAAGAGGTGGGATCCTTAGCATTGCTGTGCAGACCTATGCTTACCTAGAATGAAAACACTAAATCTGACACAGGGGACCATTGATACTGGCCACAGCAGAGAGCGGGTAAAAAAAATATCCCTTGATGTTGACAGTTTTTCGCAGGAGTCATTTGTGGGATTCAGCTTTCCCTGGAGTGGCATTAGAGGCTGAGTTCTCCCCCAGGACCCCTGCATGATGATCCCAGGACCCAGGGCGCAAGCATCCAAGTGGATGGCAGCCTCACAGGTGTTGTCCCACCTGAAAAGCTGTTCAGATCTCATTAGCAGGGGTACATCCACTGTGTCTCCCCAAAAGTGTAGTTATTGTTATCAAGAGAACCTTCATCTTCCAGCGCTTTGTACACTGACTGCCAGCCCCCCTGCACCTAGAAGCTATCCTGAGGTTAGAAAGCTCTTTGTTCTGCCACTGGGTTATTCTGCCACCAGAGAAGTTTTCAGCTTTCTCACAGTACAAGGTAATAAACATGATTATATTCCTGGGGCCACAGCATGTACCTTGTTGGATCTTCTGGGAGGCTGAAGCAGCAAGACATTTCCACCTGGAAAGACAGTGGGGAGTGGGCTGAAATAGTAAGATGGGAAAGAAAGAGAGATACTGTAAAAGAGACCAAGGTTGTCTTCAGAACTAGGTTCAGCAAAGACAGGCTGCAACACAAGATAGAGCTTATAAAGAAAGAAAAGAATATTGAGGTAGGAGTTGTCCCAGAAAACAAAAAAGGAACAAATTTCAAGGTGGTCAACAGCAGCAAAATCAAGGCATGCTTGCCATATGGGCCTTTATACAGCACAAGAAGTACTTTATGGGTGCTGCACAAACTCTCAAATATTCAAGAGCCTTTTCTTGGTCTGCATTTGATTCATGCTGGAGAACTTCATGGTGCTGAGGGCAATTCATGGTTTCAGTCCGCATTATTAGGGATTGGGTCATATTTGATACATACCTGCAGTGGATCTTCTGGTTTAGTTTCCTCTGAAAGCAATCTAGCTCATCCAAACTGCAACTGCTCTGTGATGCAAATAAATGCGCAGTAAGTGTTGACAACTGGGAGATCTGCTTCAAAAATACTTTCCTGCTTCAAAGTGGGCTAACAGTGGAGCCACCAAATGGCACGTCACTGAGCCTGGATCTTCCTTCCACCCACACTGTCATGCTGGTCCTGCTGCATGGTAGGATGTCATGGCACAGGAGGAAGAGGAGGAACACTGCTTCATGTACAACATCACATAGAGGCTTAACTCCCAATGTCACGTGCTGTGAGATGGGAGCCCTTCACATCAGGGTTACATGCGCCTCTTTCGGGACAGGTAACATTCATTCTGGCATTTTCTGAACTGATCTTTCGGAAGCCATTCATAATATTTGTGTATGTAATTAAACACATTTGCACAATTCCACAGTAGCATGGGGATACTGAAGAAAATCCTCTTTTCTTACAAACAGGCAGACGGGGGAATACAAGGAAGCAATAAGACAATATTGATCTGCCCAATAAGCAGAAACCAAAGGCACAAAATATGGGCTACACTTATAATAAGGTTCCATTTATAAATATTTTATAAAGGTTAAATGACTATAACATGTTATAAAGATGGTATAGTTGTAAGATTTACATATTAGAGCTGACAATATCATTAGAAGATTTAATGGATAGTTAAAGGCAATGATCATAAGCAATCTATTGGACTGTAATTGCTGATTTGCCTTTTACTCAAATATCTGTTAAGTCTTTTATTAACCCTATGTATGACCCTCACTATAAATTATGATCATAATAAGGATTTCTGGTTTTTGGGGTCCTATCCACTTGACAATTTCCCTAGGTTAGAAAACCCATTTTAGACAGTGCTTGTAAGTAGGTGTTATCAATACACTATGTTATGCCATTGGAAGAAAACCTAAGTTTATTGCAGTTCTTCTCAATAGTTAAGCTCTTTGCCACTTGGGAGGACAGCATTGCTTACAGAAAGCGTGCTTCAAAGCAGTTTAAAATTAGTTCCTTCTTTCTGCTATTATAGTTTACTGGCACTGTCTCCTTTCTCTTTTTCTTTCACTATGTTCCCCTTGGGATAGATGGAGTGAGTAACAGTGAATAAAATGATACAATTAAATTAAATGCAGCAAGCTTCGGCAGGCACAATTCCTGATCCTGCAAGATGCCAAGTACTCTCAAGTCAAGATCAGGTACTTAGAGCTCTACTATAAATGAAACAAGCATAAAAGACTAAGTATGAAACTCATTAATATGGAACAGGCACCAAAGAAGGGCACCTCTTCCCTTACCTACAGGACTACTACCGAATCACTTAAATGGTCAATTAGCCAGGACATCACTGCAATATCAATTTTCATTTTTGACTCCCATAGTCCTATGAAAATCAATGACTATACCAGTGGTGCATATTGGCTTTCATATACTTTGACGCTCCCATTTCCCAAAACTGCTGAAGCCAGTAATTGATATTACAGTATGTTCTTTACACGATGCTTAATAACAAAGTATGTTTTTAATGAGCCCAGTCATACCCCATTGTTTTATTTATTTTTTCATAAAGTCAAGTAATGATAAGGGAGTGACTGAGGATAGCTCCATGGGCCACATTCCAAGCAATGCCTGTTTTTCCTGGCATTGCCAAAGAACATCTTTTCACTTTTACGACAACATTCATACATGGATTTCAAAGCACTTGACAAACACCAATAACACCTCCCATTAGTTAATCAAACAATTAAAGGGAGACACAGAAATCACAAGCAAACATACGGAGTGGGACACAGCAGCTGATTAACAGCACACATGCTATTCTATGTCAAAGCTTAGAACAGTATTCATGTCAAACTGCATATGGAAGTTAAGTGGATTGCACTATTTTAGAATCAATCTAAAAGCCCCTAAACCCATCAAAAATCTTGAGTCTTGTGACAAGTTCCACTGAAATTAATTAGACCACTTGTAAGAAACAGGAGTAAGGAGTTATCCTTGTAGAGTGTGAATGTCAAGGACACTAAGGTTAGTATCTGTTCTCAAATCCAACTTTTATCAACACAAAGTTCAATGAACTAGAAGCACACGCATGTAAAGGTACCAGAATCATAAGCTTAAGGAAAAATTTTTACTCAGCCTTTTCTATGCTACAAGTCAATCCATTAGCCCTATATCCTTTTAAGAAAACTACAAAATCCTTAAAAATACAGAAACTTTAAAGGCTTATTTAAAAATCATCATACCAAAGAAAATGTATTCAGGAATCAGAATTCTCCATACTGCAGTTAAATGGACCTGTGACTCTAGCATACAGTTTGAGATCAGTATAGTTCAATTGATCTTTCTGGCTCTCTTTATCACTTTATCTCCCTCTCTTTATCACATAAAAATACACTACTCATAAAAGTCCAACTAAATTTTTCAGAAGTATGTGCACAGATATTTCTTTTTCAGCCAACATAACAATAAGCTATGTTATCACAAATGTGTTTCAATAAAAAAGGAAAAATGATAGATTATGCTTTATAATAGTCTCTCTTTACTTAGCTGTTTCCCAGGTGTCACTGTGCACAGCAGTTACCATAGTCTACAACAGAGTGAACCAACCAAAAGAATCCTTAATAGGAATGTTGTCTTTGATAAAGACGTCAGGTTACTTCTGGCCATCTATTAATCTATCTTGTGTGCAGGATTAAGCTGTAGATCAGTTTTCCCAGGATTATCACAGGTCAAGAATTTTCTGTCAGAAAATTTGCTATTGGAAGAGACCAGTTATGTATTTAGTCAAGGTACTCAAATTACAGCCTATTAATTTCAGAAGGATTTAAGTTCCTCTTCTGAAGCTACACTATAATAATGACATCATAAAAACAGTTATTGTTACTACAGATAGCAATGTTGCTACACATGAAAGGCAGAAGCTGCATTATGCCATATCTCGTAGACTTCAGGCATTGGTGCTGTTTTTCCTCCCTTGCACACACTTTAATCCAGTTTCCAAACAACAGAACTAAGAGCAGCAATGTTTTCACTAGAAACATGCTACCTGGGTGAGCTCTAAATTTTGGGTTGAGACTTACAAAATCATACAATTAACTTTCACACAACAGTCCATGAAAAGTTCACCAGATCTATATAAATATTGAGTGTCTGTTGTATTTGACAGGGCTTCTGAGCCCACTTAAGCAGATAGGTACTGTGAGACACCAAAATCCAGTGACTTGCTGGAGGCCACAAAGGTAATGAAGCTGAAAGAACCTGCATCTCCTGCTATCAAGTCCTGTGATTTATCTGCAAGACCAGCATTACATTTCTAGTTGCATATAATTACAAATTACTCATAGATCACATCCTGGAACTTCATGAGGAATAATGACACAAGCAGGGGCAGTAACAAAATAAAATTCAAAGCTTTCTGAGTCACCTGCCATATGGTCTATCAGAGCAAAACTGAGCAAAGGACAAGTTAATATAAACCTAAGACTAGTATTAATTTTAGAAATACCATCTCCAGAGTAATTCAAATCACAGTTTTGTACTCTCAGTAGGTAAGACTTTTTTTTTTTTTTAAAGAAAAGGGTGAATTCTGACAAATAATTGCTAGGAGCAAATATTTTTAAAAGCTTCAGCCCCATCCTGAGCTGTCTCAGATGTAGGCTTTTAGTTTGGGAAAGGTAAGGAAATCAGCAAACATGGTTCACAGTTCCCTTAACCAATTAGCTTGGCAGCCATTATTAGGTCAGAAATTGGCTCAGCAGCCGTTATGCGTGGGAGCCAAGGGGGGCTATTCAGGCATTTAACGCTGCTGAAGTACCATATCCTGTGCCAGTCGTACCCACAGTTGCATGGCCCAGGAGAAAGTAATAACACAGAGCTACTAAATCACCTGTGTGGCAGCTGGAGATTCTCTTCCATAAGTGAGTTAATCTGCCGCTGGCCATGGGGAGTGGGCTTTATGGTTGCTCTTCTACTGCCTCATGGGTGCCAACGCAACAAGAACTATCAGCTGGGTCGCTGAACTCTTCATTTCAACAGT
This sequence comes from Mycteria americana, assembly GCF_035582795.1. NCBI lineage: Eukaryota > Metazoa > Chordata > Aves > Ciconiiformes > Ciconiidae > Mycteria > Mycteria americana. Next base: position 13,910,077 of record NC_134368.1, read on the forward strand.
TGTCCCAGCTGTCTTTGTAAGAAGCTGCAGGGAACACATGCACACAGCATGATCAGACATTCCCTTCCATTTTGGAAAAGGAAAGAAAGGAAGCTGCAGTACTTTGCCAGAAACAATTCTAGTGGCAGCAAAGTTGGCTACAAGAGAATCTCAAGAGCCTATGGCAGCAGTCCATATCCAGTTATTTTTCTTAATTCTGGCTCATAAATCCTGTAAGCACTTTACATCAACATTATTTGGAAATTAAGGGTTCACTGTATCCTGCAGGAATTAACACTACAGAATCAACACAAAGTCTTCCACCAAGTCACATAAGGATTACAGCCCCAAATAAAGCCCTGTGCTTTATTTTTATCTTTGGAGGAGGGAAGAGAAGGGAGCCAGGGAACAAGCAGAGTCTTACAAGCAAATACAGATTCTTCTCCCTTGTCTTGCCCCATTAACTGTAACAAGACTCTTCAACCTCTCTCCTCCCATATTACTCTAATTCAATCCCTGTCTCCAGGCACCGTTGCTAACATTTCCATTCATAATACGAGGGGTTTTAAGTCTCTTACTGGGAGCAATACAGCACTGAGGACTTCCATTTTCTCTCAATGTTACACGACAAATGTAGTCTGAGGGAAATTCCAGCTGTAACACTTTGCATTTTTACAGCATTGTTCACCTCAGATGGTGTTTTACAAAAAATAGCACTTACAGACCTACCCAATACGAGGTCCCAGCATGCTGAATGCTAAACAGCTAGTAAAAATTCACTTCCTGATCCAAAAAGCTTGCAGTCTAAATAGGGAAGGAACGGGAGGGGAAAACAAACTAGTGACTTGTACATTATCAATTCAGCAGGACGGTCAAGTCTAGAAGCCAGCTCAGAGTGGCAGTCTTGTGTCCCCTATGCTGGACCATGCTGCTATTCAGGCATTAAAAGAGCTCTGCGATACTTCTAAGGATCAAGACACTCATGGAAATCAGGAGGAGAGCTGACTCAAGGACTAACCTAAGATATAAAAAATCTTCTATGAAAGCCCACCAAATAACTTCCAAACCTCATGCTTCTTTCTGATCTCCTCGCTACATCTCTCCTACCTTTCAGAAGGATGTCATGTCCAGAGGTGAAGGCTTATTATAGAACGGGATAATTATAGAATAGTTTAGGTTGGAAAAGACCTCCAAAGATCAATAGGCCCAACCTCCTCCTCAAAATATGTTGAGTTCCAAAGCGAAATCAGTTGCTCAGGGACTTAACAAGTTACAGTATCTGCAAGGATGGAGACTCCACAACCTCCCTGGGCAACCTGTTCCAGTACTTAAGCACCCTCCCTGTGAAATAAAATTACCTTGTATCTAAGAAATTTTCCTAATGCCTTTGAATTTTCTAGGTAGCAACTTGTATCCATTGCATCTTGTCCTTTTGCTGTGCAGTTCTGGTTCCATCCTCTCTATATCCCTCCTCAAGGTAGTGGAAGACTGCAGTTAAATCCTCCCTTAGCCTTAACTTGTCCAGGGTAAAGAAGCACAGCGCTTTCAACTTTCCCTTGCACAGCCTTAACTTTCCTTAACTTTCCTATGCTGCAGCTCCCTAACCATCTTACTCACTCCCTGCTGGACTTGCTCCAGTTTATTCATCTCTCTCTTGCACAGGAGGTCAAAACTGAACACACTTTTCTACGTGGGGTCTTGTAAGTAATGAATGGAGGGGAATAACCACTTGACTTGCTGGCTACAGTCTTGACAAGGCAGCCCAGTATGCAATTGGCTTTCACTGCTCTGAGGCTGTTCCTGCTGACTCGTGATCACCTCGTTGCCCACCAGGACCCCCCAGACCACCCCATTCTGCAGAGCTGCCTCCTAGCCAGTTGGCCCCCAGCCTGTACTAATCTGTCTTGGCAGAACAGTGCGTTTGCATTGTGAACATTCTGAGGCTTCTACCAGCCCATTCCTCTCACTTGTTGAGGTCCCTCTGTATGGAAGCTCTGCTGCAATCTAGCATATCAACTGCTCCCCTTCCACACACACAATTTGGCATCATTCATGAACTTCCTGAGGGTGCATGTTGCCCCTTCATGCTGATGAAGATGTTCAACAGTATCAGTCCCAGTACTGATTGCTTAGGAAGATCACTTGTAGTTGCCTGCCAGTTTTATTCCAAACCATTGATCACTCCTCTTTGAGCCAACAGCCCAATTTTTCATCCACTACCCGATCCATGTCTCACCAGTTTAGCTACAAAGATGGTATGGGAGACCATGTCAGAAGCCTTGTCAAGGGAAACAACATCCACGGCTATTCCTTCAACCACAGAGCACTCATTTCATTCTAGAAGGTAACGAATTGGTCAGGCATCATTTGTCCTGGTAAATCTGTGCTGTTCTCAATTATCTTCTCTCTCTTCAAATGTCTGGGAAGTAGCTTCCAACATGACTTGGTCCATAATCTCTTCAGGGACTGAGCTGACGCTACCAAACCTGCAGTTCACATAGTCCTCCTTCCTGCATTTTTGTAGAACCTCATTCATTTAAGAAGCTTGTGGAAGGCTGGATGGGAGGTAAAATAGGAGTAATGAGAATGAAAAACAGCACAGTGGCAAGAAACCACAAAATCCTTACAACGTTTCCTGTGCCTGATCTGGTAGCAGAGGGAGGAATAATTCTGAGTATCCTGAGCTGACACCTGCTGTGCCAATTTTCCCTGTGGAATGCTATTTACAGCCAAAGTACACACCTTTCAAAACAGAGTTATTAACTGCCAGATCTTTTCTATGGTGTCATACAGGAGAACACTATGATCAAGCATGTATCTGGTTAGAACAGAAACAAGACAAAATATTTCTGCTTCTTCAACTCCTGTTGTAGACTTAAAGATAGTTCTCTGAAATCTCTCTCATGTCCACAAAAAAGTCAGGAAAGATACTTAAAATTGTAGAAAAGAAACTGGATGCCAGATTCTGATCTCAGAGGATGATTTTCTTTTTCTTTGAGAAGTCCAACTCCTATTAATCAATTGAATACCTCCTACTGCTTTCAGTATGGGTTAGACCGAGCCATTGATTGCACTGAGTACAAGACTAACATGAAGGAAGAGTAGAGACCAGCACATATACCATCTGATGTTGTTTGTTCTGACAGAACCAGAAAAACAACTTTCCTCAAGAAAACAACCTGGAATTCAAAGTTAACAACTAAGTATTTAGTTGTTAAATCAAAACCATCTGTGTTACTTTGAGGACACTTAAGCAGAGTTTAGAGAGAGGAAAAACTGGAAAATACTATGAGTATTCAGCTCAATAAATTGAAGATGTTTATTTTAGCATAAATACAACTTCAGTGAAATATTTCCTGGAAAACTGTAAGTATATACGAAACCCTCTTTCAGACCCGAACTACACTTAAGAGCTGCAAGTGTGTCTGCCTCTGTACTTAACATTCCTGTCTCAGAATTCATATGGCATTTGACACCTTTGGTTTCTTTGCCATAGATCTTTACTAGGCATTCAGGTCACCTTTAGTTTATGAGCCATTTTTTCCCTTAGACCCTTTGCAGGGGTATCAATATTTAGAGAATCAAAAAATCTGAAATGGATGGCCAGGGAGTGACTGCTCCTTTCACAGGCATTAGTTTAATCTAGATCATTTCCCAAGAAGATTCAGTAACATGTACAAAATGAGTCACTATTTAGTACAGAGCATGACATTTAAAATAACATGGGTTACCCAGGAGCCAAGTCTTATTGACTTTCCATGACATTTATTCTTTCCAATGCCTGAGTTGATTTAGACAGTGGGGCTTAGTAATTTTTGTAATGTAGTACCTTTTCTTCCCCCCAAATCTCTCTGTGACTTGCATGGGCTTAATGAATGATATTTTGAAGTATTACGCATGAATATTATGACATTCTTGCTTTACATCTAATCTAGCTTACACCTGTGTAGTTTGCATCTGCTTCTTTGAGTTTATGATAGTTTATATCTACATTTTTATGGTACAAAACTAACAAATATAAACTAGATTTTTAGCAGCTGTCTGGAGCAGTTACTGCACTAACACTGCCTTAGGCAGTGTCTCTGCCCTAAAGCTGCACGTTGCCATCTCTCGGCTGGAAGTTATTCCGCTTGCATCAGAACCAACAAGCCAGAGTGTAAGTCCTCCTCATTTCTTCAGCGCAAGGTCAAAGCTCCAGTCCTGGCTGGAGCTACACTGGCTGATTTTGCACCACATTGCACATTTACCAAACTGATGCTCTGCATCAGGTGTGCTAAACTCTAGCTGAAGAGTACATCTGTCCCTTTACCCACCTTCTGGATAGCAGGTCTACCCACGTTTCATCAACATTATACAGAGTCCAGCACTGATTCAAACACTCGTTCAATAGTGCCCTTTTAAGTCAAACCAAAACTGACAAAGCAGGTAGACCAATTCTTGTGCAGAAGCTAACATTTCAAAAAGCACGATGAAAAGTACTTGTAAACGCTACCTTAAAAACAAACAAAATTATGTCTGCTATAGAAAAACAGGCTGTATATATACCATACAAACATTAGTTTTTTTACATGTTAGTTACCACATAGCACAAATCCCTCTACCTACTGTGGAAAGACCCCAAAGCCCCCACAGTCCATAGCTCGGTGTAATTTTCAGCAATTTAAAATAAGGCAGAAGTGTTCAGTGTTATTAACTCACAATAAAAGTGTTTTGCATTCACATTACACTGGTATAGACAACTTTCATCACAACCCATACTGCAAACTTACAGAAAAAATGAGCATATTTGTAATGCTAGAAGTTGTTTTTCTATTCCAAAATAAGACTGAAGTATCATTGAACAAGTGAAATGGAAGTTCAGGTCATGATTCCCATTCATGTTGCAAGGAAGCATGCTAGGACAGGTATCAATAATTTACAGTAGCATGTTACTTACTATCCCTTGTCAGAGGCTACTGCTCCCTGTCGTGGTTTAGCCCCAGCCAGCAACTAAGCACCACGCAGCCGCTCGCTCACTCCCCCCTGGGTTGGATGGGGGAGAGAATCGGAAGAGCAAAAGCAAGAAAACTCGTGGGTTGAGATAAAGACAGTTTAATAGGTAAAGCAAAAGCCACGCACGCAAGCGAAGCAAAGCAAGGAATTCATTCACTACTTCCCATGGTTCAGCCATCTCCAGGAAAGCAGGGCTCCGTCACGCGTAATGGTTACTTGGGAAGACAAACGCCATCACTCCAAATGTCCCCCCCTTCCTTCTTCTTCCCCAGCTTTATATACTGAGCATGACGTCATGTGGTATGGAATAGCCCTTTGGTCAGTTTGGATCAACTGTCCTGGCTGTGCCCCCTCCCAGCTTCTTCTGCACCTGGCAGAACACGGGAAGCTGAAAAGTCCTTGACTAGTGCAGCAACAACTAAAACATCTCTGTATTATCAACACTGTCTTCAGCACAAATCCAAAACATAGCCCCATACCAGCCACTATAAAGAAAATTAACTCGATCTCAGCTGAAACCAGGACACTCCCAAACCTTTCCCAGTAGAAGAAACAAGTAAATGCTTCTCCTTTCCTTCAATGCAAAAGCTGGCTGTCTCAGTTGACTTTGCCAGGACATGGTTTGAGATCACCTGCACAATGCAGATCATAGGACACAGTGCTGCCATTTCCAGGAGCTGTAGTGATGGTTTTAATTGATGCAGCTTGATCCAGATGACCATGCCTACCTAGCAATAGCACGACATTCTTCTTGTCTACGCTATATCTGTCCTGAGAATAAACACAGAATTTTGCCTACAAGGTTGCCAACTTTTATAAATAACAATTTCATTAAGGAAAGATCCCTAAATTAAATACAGTGACTAAAATTTCTGTGGAGAAGGAAAGCCCGTAAAACATTTAAAATGGCAACAAAGCCATTAAAGCAATTTCACATTAGAACTCAAGTTAAGTGAAAGAAATAATAAGCTGACTAAGCCGTACCCTTCTCTGTAATGTCTGAATTGCTTTCAAGTGAACTCTTCATGACAGCATTTGACATAATTAGCAAGTTCAACATTTTAATTCAACATTCAGGGCTTGAAAAAATATCAAAAGGTGTCTATCTGTTTATTTTATATAATTGATAGAATTTAAATGAAAGTGGTAGAATACCAATTTAGGTCCCAGCTTGGTTACTGTAAAAGTGCTGAGAGACTCTGCTGCCATTTTACAATCAAGAAGTAATTCCACTTGGAGATACTGACAGTGAGCAGAGTAATGTTTCTGGAGTTGTTGTTGTTGTTATATAATATGCTAGGAGAGACCTCCATTTTTATTAAGCAGGTAAGGAGTTCTGCTCACTGGACTTTTTCCATTCCATTTCCAAAATGGAACCCTTACAGTCTAATTTATATATAAAAATAAACATTGACACTAGACTTCACAAATTTCATGCCGCTTTATAATTTCTTTATTTAGAAATAGGATAGGGAGAGGAATTTGACAGAGAGAATGACCTTTGCCTATATCTATAATTAATGTTTTCAGAATTTAGTTTAAGTGCATTTATTGATTTGTGGACTACAAAGAACACAACACTAGTGGGTCGCAGATAACATTCTTCTGTCGTAAGATACCACTGGAACCACTGAGGAAATCAATTAACACAAAGCCAGATCGGAACCTTGTGAAAAACTGAATGTGGGTCTGCTAGAAGTCAAGAAACTTAGGACATAATTTTTGTGTACTGACAAAAGAAGAATGTGAAATGTTGTCGCTTCTTATCAAATACATCCCACAGAAATAAAAGAGACTTACTGGTTTTGTGAAATGTTTCAAGACAAGAAATCAACCAGCATCACATAGCCAAAAAGAACTTTAATTCTAGATACACAGTAAATCAGAACACATAAAAGGTGAGTCTGCAAAACTAACCATCCCTGTTGGGAATTTTCCTGGTTTTGGCTGGGTTAGACAGTCCTTTCTGGTGCCCAATGTGGGGCACGAAGGGTTTGAGATAATAACAGATTAACCAGAGCGTATTAAGGAATTTATATGTTAACAGTTGCTGGTCACAATATTGATTCATCTCTTCTTGATATTAGTTTATCTTATCTGCACCATGCTCTTTTTTTTTGCTGTACATGTTAAAGATTGGTGTTGTTTTTTGCAGTTTGCTGTGCTCTGCAGTGATTAGTGATGTTTTGCCTGGGAGATTTGTTATTAAAACACTGGCCTTGAGCTTAATCTGGTATTTGAGTTTTGTACTGAAGCCATTACTGTGCTTCGGGTACCACCTCATGGGGACAATTAGCAATTATACTTCTTCCTCTGAGAGGTTTTTTATGGAGGAAATACAGAATGGCACCTTTGCTACCTTCTTCTTTGATGTTTCCTCCTTCATTACACTAACTTTTCAGTACCTTGAACATCCCTGGGTAGTTAAGATACTTCTATTGGTATTTCTTGGGAATATTGTTTCGGTTTTGTCTAAGGTTAATAAGCAATTTAAGAATACCATCCAGACATCTTCCCCAAGGCTGGATAGTTATGAGTGGCAGGGTGTGTGGGATAGTATGGGCTAGTACCTAGGACAGTGGGCACCTCCACTGTTTTGGAACTTCACCCCTGAACAAGTGCAGAATCCTGAAAAAGTAGTAAAGTATTTGGAAAAAGTATGTTGTCACCCTGGCAATTCCAGAGAGACACAAATCACTGCAACATACTGGGGCCTGGCCCATGCCTGCTGAGCCCTGTTCAACACTATTCAGAACCCTCAAGGGGAAGAGAAGGTCTCCGGATCTGATGACACAACGACAGGCACTGTGGCTACTCCAACCCCAGCAGCAGGCACTGTGGATACTCCCACCCCCGCAACAGGCACTGCAGCTGAACCAGAGAATCAATCTGTGCCAGTATCATTTGCCCATATACACAAGAAGAAATACACAAGAAAATCAGCTCGTTTAGTAAGGGATAAAGATGAACCAGGGCCATCATGAGAACAGAAGGAGGAAGAGGCAGAACCCATAAATGAGACGGTAACCACCCGATCCCTATCCCTGAGTGAGCTGCGAGATATGTGACAAGATTTCAGCCGTTGTCCAGGCGAGCACGTTGTCACCTGGCTGCTCCGATGCTGGGATAACAGGGCCAGTAGCCTAGAATTAGAGGGTAGGGAAGCCAGGTAGCTGGGATCCCTTTCTAGGGAAGGGGCCACTGACAAAGCGCCTGGAAAAGGGGCACAAGCCCTCAGCCTCTGGAGGTGACTCCTGTCAGGCATGAAGGAAAGGTATCCCTTCAAGGAAGATGTTATATGTCACCCAGGCAAGCGGACCACCATGGAGAGAGGTATCCAGTACCTGAGGGAATTAGCTGTGCTGGAGGTGATTTATGATGACCGGGACAACGAGCAGTTATCCAAAGATCCAGATGAAGTCAAGTGCACGCAACCCACGTGGCAGAAGTTTGTATGGAGCACACCATCGTCGCATGCAAACTCATTGGCAGTGATGACCTGGAAAGACGGAGAGGGACCAACGGTGGATTGGCTGGTCAACTCTGGCAATATGAAGAAAGTCTCTCTTCCTCCCTACGGGCCTGCGTCTTGGCTGTGGAAAAACTGTCTGAAAAACTCCCGGGAGTTCCAGCAACTCAAAGAGGATACGTCCTACTCCCCACCTATACCAACCAGTATCTCAGCCATTAGAAGTAAGCGTCCCTCTGTCCAAGAGAGAGGTGGGTATAGTGGGTATACACCACGGGGCACCCTATGGTTTTACCTGCGTGACCACAGAGAGGACATGAGATGGAAAACCTACCTTGACCCTAGAGGCACGGGTATGTGAGCTGCAAGGAAAAACAATCACCAAAGGGGGTTCTTCCAGGAAAACTGCTGCTCCAGTTTCCAGTGAGCAGTTCCCCAGACAGAGTAAAAGGGCTGATTTTACTTCCAGACTTAAAAAAGGGACTTTTTATTTGCATTTACAAGAAGTGAGTAACAAATACTATGACCAGGACTAGAGGGGCCCTGCCTCCAGCCAGGTGGAGGAAACGGACAACCGGGTTTACTGGACTGTGTGGATTCGATGGCCTGCCACATCAGACCCACAGGAGTATAAGGCTCTTGTAGACACCGGTGCGCAGTGTACCCTGATGCCATCAAGCTATAGAGGGGCAGAACCCATCTGTATTTCTGGAGTGACAGGGGGATCCCAACAGCTGACTGTATTGGAGGCCAAAGTGAGCCTAACTGGGAATGAGTGGCAGAAGCACCCCATTGTGACTGGCCCAGAGGCTCCGTGCATCCTTGGCATAGACTACCTCAGGAGAGGGTATTTCAAGGACCCAAAAGTGTACCGGTGGGCTTTTGGTATAGCTGCCTTGGAGGCGGAGGAAATTAAACAGCTGTCCACCTTGCCCGGTCTCTCGAAGGACCCTTCTGCTGTGGGGTTGCTGAGGGTCAAAGAACAACAGGCGCCAATCGCTACCACAGCAGTGCACCGGAGGCAATATCGTACCAACCGAGACTCCCTGATTCCCATCCATAAGCCGATTCGTTGACTGGAGAGCCAAGGATTGATCAGCAAGACTCACTCACCCTTTAACAGTCCTATATGGCCAGTGTGAAAGTCTAATGGAGAGTGGAGACTAACAGTAGACTATCATGGCCTGAATGAAGTCACGCCGCCACTGAGTGCTGCCGTGCCGGACATGCTGGAACTTCCATACAAACTGGAGTCAAAGGCAGAGTGGTATGCCACAATTGATATCACTAATGTGTTTTTCTCAGTCTCTTTGGCAGCAGAGTGCAGGCCACAGTTTGCTTTCACTTGGAGGGGCATTCAGTACACTTGGAATCAACTGGCCCAGGGGTGGAAACACAGCCCTACCATTTGCCACGGACTGATCCAGATGGCACTGGAACAGGGTGAAGCTCCGGAATGCCTGCAATATATTGATGACATCATCATGTGGTGTAATACAGCAGAAGAAGTTTTTGAGAAAGGGAAGAAAATAGTCCAAACCCTTCTGAAGGCCGGTTCTGCCATAAAACAAAGTGAGGCCAAGTGTCCTGCACAGGAGATCCAGTTTTTAGGAATAAAATGGCAAGATGGACGTCATCAGATCCCAATGGATGTGATCAACAAAATAACCACCATGTCTCCACCAACTAGCAAAAAGGAAACACAAGCTTTCTTAGGCGCTGTGGGTTTTTGGAGAATGCATATTCCAAATTACAGTCTGATCGTAAGCCCTCTCTTTCAAGTGACCTGGAAGAAGAACAATTTCAAATGGGACCCTGAGCAATGACAAGCCTTTGAACAAATTAAACGGGAGATAGTTCATGCAGTAGCCCTTGGGCCAGTCTGGGCAGGACAAGATGTAAAACATGTGCTCTACACCACAGCCAGGCAGAATGGCCCTACCTGGAGCCTCTGGCAGAAAGCACCAGGGGAGACTTGAGGTCAGCCCCTAGGGTTTTGGAGTGGGGGATACAGAGGATCCGAGGCCCACTGTACTCCAACTGAAAAAGAGACATTGGCAGCATATGAAGGGGTTTGAGCTGCTTCGGAAGTGGTTGGCACTGAAGCACAGCTCCTCCTGGCACCCCAACTGCCAGTGCTGGGCTCGATGTTCAAAGGGAGGGTCCCTTCTACACATCATGCAACTGATGCTACGTGGAGTAAGTGGGTTGCACTGATCACACAAGGGGCTCGAATAGGAAACCCCAGTCACCCAGGGATCTTGGAAGTGATTATGGACTGGCCAGAAGGCAAAGATTTTGGAATATCACCAGAGGAGGAGGTGAAGCGTGCTGAGGAGGCCCCACTGTATAATAAACTACCAGAAAATGAGAAGCAATATGCACTGTTCACTGATGGGTCCTGTCATCCTGTGGGAAAGCACTGGAGGTGGAAGGCTGCTGTATGGAGTCCTATATGAGAAGTTGCAGAAACTGCTGAAGGAGACAGTGAATCGAGTCAGTTTGCAGAGGTGAAAGCCATCCAGCTGGCTTTAGACATTGCTGACCAAGAAAAGTGGCCATACTCTATACTGACTCATGGATGGCGGCAAATGCCCTGTGGGGGTGGCTACAGCAACGGAACCAGAGCAACTGGCAGCGCAGAGGCAAACCCATCTGGGCTGCAGCACTGTGGCAAAATATTGCTGCCCGGGTAGAGAACCTGGTTGTAAAAGTACGTCACGTAGATGCTTACGTACCCAAGAGTTGGGCCACTGAATAACATCAAAACAACCAGCAGGTGGATCAGGCTGCTGAGATTGAAGTGGCTCAAGTGGATCTGGACTGGCAACACAAGAGTGAATTATTTATAGCTCGGTGGGCCCATGACACCTCAGGCCATCCAGGAAGAGATGCAACATATAGACGGGCTCGTGATCGAGGGGTGGACTTGACCATGGACGCTATTGCACAGGTTATCCATGAATGTGAACATGCGCTGCAATCAGGCAAGCCAAGCGGTTAAAGCCTCTGTGGTATGGAGGACAATGGCTGAAATATAAATACGGGGAGGCCTGGCAGATCGATTATATCACACTCCCACAAACCCACCAAGGCAAGCGCCATGTGCTTACAATGGTGGAAGCAACCACTGGATGGCTGGAAACATATCCTGTGCCCCATGCCACCGCCTGGAATGCTATCCTGGGCCTTGAAAAGCAAGTCCTATGGTGACATGGCACCCCAGAAAGAATTGAGTCAGACAACAGGACTCATTTCTGAAACAACCTCATAGACACCTGGGCCAAAGAGCATGGCATTGAGTGGGTGTATCACATCCCCCATCATGCACAAGCCTCCAGGAAAATTGAACGATACGATAGGCCGTTAAAGACTACACTGTGAGCAATGGGTGGTGGGACGTTCAAACACTGGGATACACATTTAGCAAAAGCTACCTGGTTAGTCAACACTAGGGGATCTGCCAATCAAGCTGGCCCTGCCCAGTCAAAACTCTTACATACTGTAGAAGGGGATAAAGTCCCTGTAGTGCACATAAAAAATATGCTGGGGAAGACAGTCTGGGTTATGCTTGCCTTGGGCAAAGGCAAACCCATCCGTAGGATTGCTTTTGCTCAAGGACCTGGGTGTACTCGGTGGGTGATGTGGAAGGATGGGGAAGTCCGATGTGTGCCTCAAGGGGATTTGATTTTGGGTGAGAACAGCCAATGAATTAAACTGTATGATGTTAACTGCTATATAATACTGTATATCATCACCTCTATGGTGGCTATATGCCATATCAATGGTATTAAAGTAAGAATCACCCAGATTAATGAAGAATGAACTTTGATGAAACTGAGCAAAGTGCAGCGATGATAGAACCAGACAAGCGCAGCAATAATGGAACCAGAACTGGCTTCAGCACGCAACAGTCCAACACCACACACCATCTCTCCTGCCCTGACGGACTGTTATGACAGATGGAACCCAAAGTCATGGGCTAAATGAACTCAACAGATGTTTTAGAGGGATGGCCCATAGACTAAGGGAATAATATCTGTGTCTTTATATCAAAAGACAGGAGAAGTGGTGGTGATTAATTGGGATGTATTGGAAAGTGTAGGACCTGGGCATGACAGAGATGGTATAGAATAAGGGGTGGATACTGTCCTGGTTTCAGCTGTGATAGTTAATTTTCTTCCTAGTAGCTGGTATTGGGCTGTGTTTTGGATTTTAGTATGAGAATAATGTTGATAACACACTGATGTTTTAGTTGTTGCTAAGTAGTATTCACACTAAGTCAAGGACTTTTCAGCTTCCCATGCTCTGCCAGGTGCACAAGAAGCCAGGAGGGGGCACAACCAAACTGGCCAAAGGGCTATTCCATACCATATGAAGTCATGTTCAGTATATAAACTGGGGGGAGTTGGCCAGGGGGCAGTGACCGTTGCTCAGGGACTGGCTGGGCATCGGTTAGCGGGTAGTGAGCAATTGCATTGTGCATCACTTGCTTTGAATATTCATTTATTATTATTATACTTTATTTCAATTATTAAACTGTTCTTATCTCGACTCATGAGTTTTCTCACTTTTACTCCTCCAATTGCCTCCCCCATCCCACCAAAGAGCGGGGGTGAGCGAGCGGCTGTGCAGTGCTTAGTTGCTGGCTAGGGTTAAACCACAACACAGAACCAATAGAAAGACCTGGGCTTTTGGGAGCCACCTGAAAGGCACAGGACACTACTAGTAAAGGTTGTATTTCCATAGGTTACAAATCGGCAAAATCTAAGCGGCTTTTCATGAGAGTAGCAGAAAGGAAGCCTTCTTACCTTTGAAATCACTACTGAAATGCATCAAGCAGAAAAGCATACAGTGCAGTTGAACGGGAGTATGGAGGAGAGACATGCACCCAAAATCAGCTTTCCTAAGTCCTGTTCCTGTGAACGGGTTATAAGATTTCAGCCTACAAAGAATCTGAGAGGAATATGCTTCTTAACATTTCAGCTGAAAGAACCAGAGATACTGAACTATTTGAACTGTTTATCTGTATTAAAAAAAAATCCCCAACATGATTCAAACCAAGGAATTAACAATCTGAAAGTGTCAAATCTAATGCTGCAATCACTATGGTGTGCTATATGGCAACATTTGTGACACATTTGGTGTCTTAATAGTGTCCAAGATGAAACAGAGTTGAGAGTGCTTTTATTTTCACAAAATAATGTAGTTACAAAGTTCTGTTCCCTTTTAATATAAGGAACTTCAGACCTTTAAACAGAAGGGATCAGAAAGCTTTCCTTGAAAGTATGAAGCTTTACTAGTCTCCTGTCATTCTGCTAGCAGCACTGTTCTAGCAAAGGGTGAATAGAGCTGTTAAATCAGTGTATATATACATGTGACCTTCAGTATGGAGTGTTTTTTCCAGCAACCATGAAGTGTCTACAGTTGGTGACAAGTTATTTTCTGAGTAATCTTGTGTGTATATGTATCACAAGATGATATAAGATTTCATGTAGTAATCTTACTCTGCTCAGTGGAGTTAGCGTGACATATGCTGCTTTGTGATATAGAACGGAGTAAAATTGAGTTTTATAATGTAAGTCCTGACAAAAATAGTAAGTGAAATACCGGTAGTGCAATGAAGACAGGGCAAACAGAGCCGCCATTATGGGCTTTGTAATATCTCAGACACAGTCCTTGATTTTTAGAATTAATTTCACTGGGAAATGGAATGTCTGACAAGACACAGAGGTGAGATTTTTAAGAGGGCCATTGACAGAGGCGACCTCAATTTAACGTATCAGCTGAAAGATAGTACCTCTCATCATGTAGCTTCTTCTAAAATCACTCTTCAGTGACAGCATCAAATACGAGTCAAAGTCCCAGGGCAAGACAACAACCTCATAACTTTCTGCTCCAAAAGTGAATCTACAGTGAAAAACTAACACTCAGTCACAACACCAGGGACTTCATGGATGAATAGAAATTCATCAGAAACCACAGGTTATGCAGAAAAAAATTTCAACTGGACAAAACTACCACCAAAAATACTTCTGTTTCCTCATCTCCCAAGAAAGCAAGCAGCATCGGACTCATTTCACAAGCAATCTAACAAAGGCTGAAAGACGTGTGTTTTAGAGATGTGAGATGTCTAGAAAGGTGAATTTTCAAGAATTTCCTGGCAGGTAACTCCCATTGAGCTTAATGAAATTTGGGTTACTGGGAGTTTTCAAAAATCTGCCTAAAATTACTTTTTTAGCACAGTTAGATGTCATAAATGAAATTTTGGGAGGTCAGCCCTGTGCCCCTCCTTGCCTTGAAGCTGACCATGTCTCTTCACACTCTCTTTTTTATATTGGATTCAGCTGAGCCAATTGGTCATACTCTGATGCAAAGAGCTGACTACAAATGGTCCAGAAATGTAAGGAAGGAGTTTAAAACTTGAACCTTTGTTCCATGTCATCTCTAGTATTAACTTTCAGCAGCTTATGTCTGACCTCCTATTCTCTTTGCTTCACCGTCCAAATATCCTACATTCCTGTGCCCTTGAGCTGCTGTACTATCACTACAGAACCTCCTTCCCCAGACATGTTGCTTTTCACATTTTTAACCCCATATATAATTTCTATCACCTCAGGAGCAGGAAAATCTCCAAAGCAGTGTTAACATCTCAGTTACCAGCTTCTCATGTTTTAAATTAATATTTACAATGTTAATAAAAAATTCATATTTACCATGGCAACCTGTATCATACATATGCTGCTGATGAGAGTGAGAGAATCCATTAAAAATAAATAAAAATAAGCAGGCACAGAAATGAACCATATACGTTTCTGGATACATGATACTTCCAAGGGAGGAAAAATAAAAATGAATCAGCTCTATTAAAAATCCAGATTTTCACATCAATACAAAGGAGACTGGAACATGAAATGTTGGGAGTGAATTATGAATCTTCAGTTTACAGAGAACTTGCTCAATTTAGGTCTGTACAGCCTAATAGGGAGAAAATGAATAATCTCAAAATAGAAACTGGATGTCAAATCTCAGTTTGGTCCTACTTCTGTGTAAACGTTATATTCCTCTATTCCTTTCTGAAACATTTATTTCATTAAAATAGAAGCTTTGGAAAAAACTTCCATCAGCCTATTTTCTTTTGCACCACTTGTTTCTTTTATAACCACAAAATATTCTGATACAACGCTAGAAACCTCCTTGTTAAAAAAACCAAAGCTCCTTCCCCCTCTCCCCCCTTGATTTCTGGATACTCTGTAGAAAATATCAGGCCTGAACATCTCATGAGTACTAACCCCAATTTGTTTCTAAAGAAGGCTTCTGCCTAATCAGGTATGTGGTGAAGTATTTCAGATGAAGTACGTGATAGGGAACAGCATCCTTCCTCTGAAACGACAAAAGCTTATCTCATCCACCTGAAAGCCACAGATTCAAGTTACAGGGCTCTTCTATCTGTGCTGGCTATAATCATACAAACAGTTGCAGAGGTAAACACAATTTACGTGTATGCGTGTATTCAACTGAAGGGAAGAAACTCCCCTCGAGTGTAGTCTCTCCTAGAACAGCAACACAATCAGAGCCAGTCATTCTCATGCCTAGCAGAAGTAACTGCTGATTCCAGAAAAATTACAGCAAGGATAAATTTAGCTCTGCACAATAAAAATGAGAACTTTACTGTAGCTGAACAATTGTCTGTACCCTATCTTCTCTGAGTAGACATAAAACATTAGAGGAGGAATACTCAGTATGGCTTATATTTTTTTATTGTTATTCTTGATGCCAGTTACTGTCAAAAAATAGAAATATTTTCATAGCAGTAAAAAACAATCACTCCTATACTTCCTACTCTTCTTTAACAAGGGGGAAAAGATATTAAAACATCATGAATTACTATTTTTAATATAGGATTTTTATGTGCAATGACTTTTTTCCAAACATTAATAAATCAGGGGAAAAGGCTTGCCCTCCTTGCAAAACACAGGATACATTAGGTACAATTTGTTTTTATTGATTTTCAGAGGCATTTACAGAACACAAGGTACAGTATAAGAAAAATATATTACTTAAATATTTTCACAGGTATGTTCTTTTCACTTCAGAACTTTAGAAAAATAATACAAGATCTTTCCAGTCTGCTGTATGCTGGCTGCCACTTCTGTATGGCATATGGGGCAGCATTTCTTGTTAAATACAATAGGGTTTATTTTTGATATGGTCCAAGCACCAGGTAAGTGATTATGGTTAAATCATATAAATCAACATTATATTTTTTTAAGAAGTAGGAACAAATGCACCAACTTTGACATGACTGAAAAGAGATCTTTGTAATGCCATTACTACCACTGCATGTTTTCTAAACAAGGAAATAAATTTTAAGTGTTCAGTTCAGTCTGTGATACACATTAATATGCTCATTAAACAGACATCGTAGTATCCTGACACTATGTTAACCTGACCATTACACATATTTCTCTATGTACTATATACACACTTCATCTCTGGCACCAATGTATGTTAGAGAGCCCAAGAAACATCAAGGATAAGCAATGAGCATTTGGCTCATCACAAATCTTGCTGAAGAAAGAAGATCTGATCTGGAAATCACAAACTCAACTTTCGCTAAGGTTTATGAAGTCCTTCCCGAGGTTAAACTACTTTTTCACTCATCCCAAACATCTGACCTTCCTTCCTATTCAGTTAGAAGGAAGTAGTTATCCAAAGCTACAGAAGGAGGCTCTTAAGGAGCATCCCAAGCCTTCTTAAGCCAATGGTTTGGTTTAAAAGCCTGTCTCCTGAGGTTACCTTTGGGTTCAAAGCAAGAACATGCTGGTAAATAGTTAGGAATTCAACATGAGACATAGGGATGCACTCAGATGACTCAAATCAAGGTTATGGAGACCTTCACATTTCTGACCAGCTCACAAGACAGAGCACAAAACGCAAGAGTCAAAAGACAGGATATCTCCTGAAATAGCTGGGTAAACCACTGACAAGGGTCATAGTTAAAAGAAATACTGGGTGAAGCAGATGAGAGCAGAGCCAGGGAAAACACACTGAAGGCCAGAAGACTGAGCCAAACAAAGGCCTCAGGATGATTCTGGAAGACAGACTGTCAAGGGCATAAATAATTTTGCCAAGAGTCAAGCGGACACACAGACACAGGGGATGGACAGGCAGACAAGCCCCAATGATGTAAAGCTGCATACTGACTGCAAGATAGAGAGCAACTTGCTGGGCCTTAAATATCTTTGATAGGGTCTTCTTTTGACATGCACAGAGGAGCTTGTACACCAGCTGCATTGGTATAATTAATATACTAGGTGTAGAACTGTGGCTTACAGGATTTTTGTAGACGTATTTGCTAGAAATGATGTTTGAAGAGTGATTCAGGTGCCTAAAAATAGATTATCTAAAAACATTTTAAATGAGACATCAGCATGGGGCTGGTGGAAACAAAACAAGACTTACTAAGGCTTGTGTACTTCTGGAACAGCTGCTCAAGGCCAGGTGGGGTATGTGGGGTATCTACAATGGGACAACACATATTTAGCACGTGATTAGCACCTGAATCGCCCACTTTGTAACTTACATGGTGGAAAAAACGGAGAACTCTGCTGCCAGCCCAAATGACAGATACAATAGTTCCACAGTTCCACTGGCCAACCAAAATGAAGCCTGACGCTCAACTTATCCCTTGACCCTCTGTAGGTCAAAACACTGCTTGGTTTTAATAACATATTACTGTTTCCAGCCTAATACGACCTCCGTCCCACATTACATGTTGTCTCAGCTTCTCTGCTCCAAGTGATTTTCTCTTCCAGAAAGAAATGTAACAAATTTCACATAAAAACAGGAGTTCAAATAAAGTAGGAACACGTACAGGACAAATGCAGGAATGCTAGAAATGACATTCCAGAAAGTCCCTAAACAGACTGAGATTCTGCCACAGGGCACAGACATTTTTAGAAGAAAAGAGAGGCAGTTCTACAGGAATAAGTTTCTCTAAACCACAGCCTTATATTTATCTAGGTTGCAGATTTACCTAAAATAGAATTTCACCTAAATATACAAAGAAAATATATCATGAAATGCAAGCAAAAAATGATGAATATACAACCCCTGTAAAATGCAGTCTTAGAGTGATCAGACTACTACAAATTTTCTGGAACTGCAAGTGAAGGACATGTCTGAAGACCAAAATATTTATGTGCACAAATAGAGAGCAGATGCACAATTTCAGCCATTCTATTTCAAAATTTTTGCTTATAGCTTTCATAAAATTTATTTGGAGTTTAAGATACCGGTATTTCTCTATGTCAACTGGATACATGTCATTAACACCAACTAAAGAAAATAAGAAGAGAAGATGCAAACGCAGTCAAGTTGTATTTATAGTTAGCACAGTGTTTGTCCCACTGTAGGGTCGGGCCTATCTATTACTGTATGTACTGGGTCTGGCTGGGATGGAGTTAATTTTTCTTCAAAGCAACCTGTATGATGCTGTGTTTTAGATTTTTGACTAAAACAGTGTTGATAACACACTGATGTTTTAGCTACTGCTGAACAGCGCTTGCAAAGCACCAAGGCTTCCTCCGGTTTTCACTCTGCCCCCCCAGCAAACAGGCTGGGGGTGGACAGGAGGTTGGGAGGAGACATGGCTGGGACAGCTGACCAAAATTGACCAAAGGGTTATTCCATGCCATATGTCATGCTCCACAATAAAACTGGGGAGGGAGTCTTTCCAAGGCAGTCATTGCTCAGAGGCTCGCTGGGCATCAGTCTGTTGGTGAGAGGTGGTGATTGCCTTTGCACCACTTGGTGGGGTTTTTTCATTTTTTCCTTCTCTTATTAAACTGTCATTATCTTGACCCACGAGTTTTTCTTGCTTCTGCCCTTCTGATTCTCTCCCCCATTCCTGCTGGGAGGGGACGTAAGCAAGTGGCTGGTGACGCTTTGTTCCTGGCCGGGGCCAACCCATCACATTCTGCAAAAAGAGGAACATAAATGTATCCTGTCTCTCCCATTCAGTCACTCTACCTGAAAAGCTGAGACTACCTTAAGTCATCACCTAACTTTATCAGCATTTTGCACTTACCTAGTGATCTGCTGAGCCCTTACAAAGGCAGGTAATATCTGAAAAGTAAAAAGCTGGGTAAATTTGCTTGCTGCCTCAGAACTGCCCCCCAGCTGGGAATTTATTCCTTACAAACCATGAGCTGTAACAAGGAAATTGCCATTAATACATAAATATTTCCTGTGCTATGCTCTTGCTTGACCTTGCTTGTAGCTGCGCTGGCCAACTGCTTACATGTTCTATGTAGTTTAGGTGGAGTTTACTGAAAAGCTGGCTCTGAAGTTATTTGCAATGTGGAGAACCATGAGAATAGATCCTCTGAGCTGTCATGCCGTCTTCTGGCAGAACAGTACAGCATCTACTTTACAGCTCTCAGAGTTATCTCTGAAGCCTCAACTTCTTGTTCGTACATCTTTTATGCACTTGGTGTTGTACTAAAGTATTAACAATTGTTATTGAAAAACAACAACCAGCAGTCCAAAGCAATTCCTTCTGTTCCAAATAACAGAAAAGCTGTCAAATCAATGTGTAGCAGTCGCTAATGTGTCTGCAGAGTAGTATAGAGCTGTATGAGATACAAGCTGCCTCAGATACTAGTTGCTTTCCAGAAGCACAACCAGCTCAGAGCTAATTAGCATGACAACATACCGTGACACTCAAGCAGGCATTCAAGCACATACACAATTCTTTGGTTCTTCCAGACTACTGTCAGCATTCAACTTCTACAAAGTTAGCCTGAGTGGATCTGTCCCAAACATCATTGTAATAATAGTACAGATATACCCTTTGGTTTATGTGCATAATGTAAAATTAGGAGGATCAACACATTAACAGTTCATAACTGCAAAATAATTTAACAAATATTTTTCCTCTGTATTTATCTCATTTTACTTAAAATAACTCCAAGATAACTACACTTCTCATTTTCCTCAGCTTCTTCAAACTTGCACACCCCATTCCAAGGAGGGAGTGGATTTTTATACCTATAACATGACAGTAATTTTATTCATTAAGACTTTGCCAGCCAAGGCACTTGGGGACTCATAGAAAAGTAATAAACACATATTTAAAAAGACACAATAGAAATATCATTTTTAAAATAGGCTTAAAATACAAATTAAGCAAGCAGGAAAAGGTGGTCTAATAAACTACACACAGCACTAGTCATAAAAAAAGCTATAAGCTCTTTGAAATGGAAGAGTCTGCTCTGTTCAGTAATAAAGATCAATTAAAAGAGAAGTCACGGGAGGGGGCAGGGATTCTCCACCTTAATGCTTTACCATAGCACAAGCATAATTATCAACCAATACTAATATCATGATGTCCTGGTTTCGGCTGGGATAGAGTTAATTTTCTTCCTAGTAGCTGGTATAGTGCTGTGGTTTGGATTTAGGATGTGAATAATGTTGATAACACACTGATGTTTTAGTTGTTGCTAAGCAGTGCTTACACTGGTCAAGGACTTTTCAGCTCCCCATGCTCTGCCAGGTGCACAAGAAACTGGGAGGGGGCACAGCCAGGACAGCTGACCCCAACTGCCCAAAGGGCTATTCCATACCATATGACATCATGATCAGTATAGAAACTGGGGGGAGTTGGCCAGTGGGTAGTGATCGCTACTCAGGGACTGGCTGGGCATCAGTCGGTGGGTGATGAGCGGTTGTATCACTGCTTTTTTTCCCCTGGGTTTTGCTCGTCTCTCGCTCTCTTGTGTTTTCCTTCTTATTACAATTTATTTTTTTTGTTGTTGTTGTTGTTGTTCCAATTATTAAACTGTTCTTATCTCAACCCACAAGTTTTCTTACTTTCACTCTTCCGATTCTCTCCCCCATCCCACTGGGGGGGGCGGGGGGGGGGCGAGCAGCTGGGTGGTACTTAATTGCCGACTGGGGCTAAACCACAACACATGACCAGGAGCAGGGGATACCAATCACACCATCTCTAGAAATGAACACAGTGCTGTTGAAGCAATGTTTAATATCAAAAAGGTGAAGGTGTTCTTAATCACAAATCATGATGAGATCTTAAGCAAGGATAGCTTTAGCAAAACCCAAGAATGAGTGAGTAAGCAGAGATGGAAGCAGTGTGGTAAAGAGGCTCTTCCACTCCAAACACAGCAGACGTGGTGATGGAAAGTGAAGAGCAGAAGGTAGAACGGGAAAAAGGAGAAAGGACAGCATAAACCTGGGCAGAATCAAAGGGCCAACATATGGGCTGTAAGGGCAATGAGAAGCAGCTTGTCCAGTCAGACCAGAGAACAGTGCAGAGACCAGGAGCTGCTAATGGAGTCAGAGGGAAAGACTACGTGGTTTCAGCTACAGCAGCAGAATTCCTATTTAACACATAGCATGGAAGTACAGATTCCCTTCCTGGTATTTTATTCTATAAAGATCTAGCACAAGAGCATTCACAGTGCTGAACCAATAATTTTCAACTGGTTTCTGATTGATTAATAACACATTAACCTGAGGTGATTCATAAATCTGAGGTGACCTTTAAAACAGCAGTGAAAGTACTTTGGGTGACAACTATTAGAAAACTTAAGGGCAGCCACGCTCTTGCTTTCTGAACAAGCTGCAAGTACTGTGGATGTAAAACAAGGGCTTTCATTCAGTTCTGTCTGTACCTGCCTGGCACACGTTTTACATTCAAATAAACTCCAAAACCTGGAGTTACACCACAGGTATCAGCAACAGAACCCAACTGATTTTGAGAAAAATCTGACAAAACAATTTCACCAGCCTAACTTTAATGATGATATGAGCTCCTATAACAGAGTTGAAGTTGTGCCTTGACAGATGCTTGTGGAAAGGGAACAAAGTGTGAGGCGCTCATTTCAGGTACAGGTTTAAGTCCAGGTTCAGAGATTGTAACCTCTACATAAAGCACCAAAAAGTCATTAGGTAGATCTTATTTATGTGGCAATCAGATTTTTGGAAGCTTTTTATTCCCTCCCACTCCAGCTATTTTCAGCTGAACTCTTTGTCCCCATTCTGGCCAGACCCACCTAGCTAGATTAGGATTGAATGAAGCACAGCAGCGGTCCCACAGGAGTGTTCACCCACTCATTAATTACACATAGAAACACAATTAAAAGCTCTTGCTGCTTTCTACAGGAGTTGAATAAAAGCAGAAGATAATCCTTTTAAATTTTGCTTTATGCTTCTTGTATTCATAGCTTTTCAATACCCTTGCACAATGTCAGCAGAATGAGCGTTCCTCCTTTGTTAGCCAGCTGGGTGCACGAAGAACAGCCTGCCTATGAGACTGAACTGTGAATCAGAGCACTAAAACATCATGCCTAAACAGAGCTCTGTGCACTGGCCCAACCAACCATGCAGTTCAACATCCTGTCAGTCATCAGAAAAAATATGTAAAAAGCAAGGGAGAAACATTTGCACAAGTCACACTTGAGCAATAAATTACCAGGCCTCAGGCTTTTACAGCACTACTGGCAGCCTATTTGCCTAGCACCTGGCTTGGCAGTCCTTCACCATACAACATTCCCTTTGACTAATACAAATTGTTTGTAGACAAGGGCAGCAGAAATGGGCCCACAGCAACTAATTCATCAAATCTTAAAGAAAAATTAAGAAAGAAAGAAAAATGTAGATCTGCATGGCAAAATACCATTCCAATAACAGCACTTCCATTGTTAGCCTTTGTACAGAAATGGATACCAAAACCCGCTGTCTTCTTGGCAAATCCGAATGTGACAAAAGAGAGCTGACCTCCTCTTCTATCAACTTGTTCTGCTAAGTTGAAAGGCAACAATTTATTTTTAAGAAAAATATTAAGAAAATCCATGACACCCCACTAAAAGAATCACAATTGATTTGAAAACTCTTCTCTCAAAGCTCAATAAATTTGTCTCAAGGTAGAAAGCCACATCAGCATTATAGAAGATTGTTTCTGTGCATTTGAACAGCTTGGTTCTGACTGCTAACTTGACTAAAGTAAGATAGACAATGCTTGATTGACAGAGTTTTTCCATTTGTATATGTCCAGGAATGTTACAAGACATACATGAGTGCCCCTGGTAACATGAGGGCTAAGAGAACAAACCATAATAGATATAGCCAGATTTGTAAATCCTTGGGATACCAAATGACTTATGCAGGAATATTACAATAAATTGTCTCTGAAATTGTGGCATGCTGCTTTGGGGAAGGATCTCTTCAGTGTCCTCCCAGGAACAGAACTTTTGCTATACTAAATTGCTCTAATTAGCTCTCTTCAGAGCCCTGTGGGTATAGCTATTAGATTTCCAACACAGCGACAACATTCTCCAGGCAACAAGATAGTTACAAAATGTACCTTTCAAACTAGTTAGCAAAAAGCTATGGGAACTCAAAGAGTACTCTTTATAATCAGAGCAAGATGTATGATTCTGTATTTTCAGCCTAAGGAGAAACTAGGCAGAAAGTAGGTATTACACATTCTCTCTCAGGAGAGATTTCTTAAAATGTTTGCATTAAAAATTATAAATTCTGAATGTACAGATTAACCATTTTAGTGCTACTCTAATTAAAAGAAAGTAAGGTTATCTCCCCCACACACCCCAACCTGCATTTCAGGATTTAAAGTTTCTGGATTCAAGTAATGATTTAATCTTTATTGCCCTCTGTTTGAAATGTAAAGGTGTAGCTGATCCTCAGTCTCAATAATCCTTATAGAGGAAATTTTGTTATTATTTTATACACAAGGATCAGTCCCCTAATATTACACTAGACATCTCCCCACAATGGACTATGGAATACTATGGCTAAGTGGTCTTACCTGCGATCTTTTCTAAAGGGCACAGGTATGAACAAGTTTGTCTTCACTGCTATATAGTTCAGTAACAGTCTTACAGCTAAATTAACATTTTTAATTTGATTTAGGTATTTCCTGGTAACTGGCCTGAAAGGTCACTGCTAGAATATTTACAAAGATATTTTTCTGGTTGGGTTTTTTTTTCCACTTGCTCCCACCATAGCTCAATATTTGGTTCTGATTAGGATGACATAGAACATATCTGATTGGAAAGGTACGATACCCTTTTGCTTTTACCCTCAAAACATTAATAATACAGTTCATATTTGAAATACAAATGTAATGGCACTCTGTTTGCTGGTTGAATATCAATAGACTGTATCTTAGCATTAGGAGACAGAACTAGCTTTTTTTTTTTTAGAGAAACAGAAATGCCTTGATTTTTCATTTAACTTTTCAAACACAAATCTTGCATTTATGGCATTTTTCATCTCGAAGGATTACTTCACTGCAAGTGCAATGTTAATAATAAAAGAGAGACTTATAATTCAGTTGACATTTTGAATTTTCAAAATATCACAGAAATTCCCTCGTGCTCTCTAAACAACTTTCTTGTAAGGTACTGAAAGATTACTACCCTTAATTTGTAGTTGTAGAAATGTGGAAATGAGGTTAAATAACTGCACAAGACCACAAAGTGAATCACTAGAGAAACCAGGAATTATATCCAGACTACCTGATTCTATCACTAGTCCACAGAAATTAGAGGTTAGAGTCCCTTTAAAAAACATCAAGTTGAAAAGCAGCAGCTGGTTAATGTTTTAGAATTCACGATAAGCATTACTTATGATCAAATCATATTCAAACTTGGTATTTATGTGAAGAGCAAAAGACCACTTGATATGGAGAGGACTGCTCAAGAACAAAACTATGCTTCTTACTGAACATCTGTGACTGCCAACCAGGTCAAGCAACAGATGCTGAATACTCATTAGTTGAGTTTAAAAAAAAACGCAACCCACTAGGTGGCACTACAGTTAGAACAGACTGCAACAGTGTAAGTCGGAACAAAGCATGAAAAAGTCTTTTTTTTGGTCAAAGCGGGACAGTACTTGCAGCCAACATCAGTCATGATGCAGACAAGCTCCATGTAAACTTGCATGCTCTTCTTTTGTGCTGCATATGCTGTTTAGTCTTAAGCTATCAGTATCTGTGCCAGCTGTGGGGTTTTCTTGACAGCTGTTCAAGTTGAGAAAATCACAACAAAATTCATTTTCACTGTAGAGTATCTTGAATATTTGCTTGCAAAAGGCCTATGAACTGTCATTTGGGGCAAACGGGTCCTAATACAAGAAGGAACTTGTTTCAGAAATCCAATATATTTTACTTGGGTATAAATGAGACATGCTGGCAATGGGCTTTTCTCAACCTTTTGTTATCAGTTCTGTGATTTTGTGATCAATCATTAATCAAGCACAACTTCCAGAGATGGTAGGCAGCAGAGAATGAAGAAAGGCTGAAATAGGAAGCTACACGCTAAGGGTGTCAGGGAAAAACAACAGACAGAAAGACAAGACAGGCAGACTGCTCATCTAGGTTTTGTAAGGAACCAATAATCTTTCCAGGAAACATTTTAAAAACATCAGACCTAAAGATCCACTTACCTTCTCTGTCTCATTTCCTCATGGCTTTCTGTGGGTATCGTCCTTTACGGCCATTCCTATTTTTCTCCTTGTTCTCTCTGATCATTCCTCAGCATTATCAGCATCTTTAACAGATTTCCTCAACTACTACTTTCAGTATTTCTGAGAATGAAGCTTGGAATTTGTGGCTTATCTAGTTTCCAGAAAGCAGTTACTGACAGCACTACAGCCACTCCATGTATGGACAGCACATGGCATACACCCTTTTTCTTTGCTGCGTTCTGTATAGGCAAGCTGTTGGACTGTACCAGTGTCACATCACAGAATAGTGATCACCAAAATATAAAAACCACGGACTGCAAAACCATTTGGTTCTTATCTTAGAGCTGTTGCCTGTTGTCACCCAAGACTGTTTATTGGTATGCTTCTAGCTCTTCCAAATCTTCTCACAGGAGGAGAAATCCACATCCATGTAACTGTAAGAGACAGCAAGACTCCTTGGGATCTAACAGCTGTCATGGTATGAGGCCACTGGCCTTGTTAGACCATTTATCCTGCTTTCTGCAGAGGCCACGAAGAACACATCATACACAAGCAAACCTGCCAAATAAAGGCCACACTGAAAACTTACTGCACTCTGCCGAAGTTTGATTTAACTTAGCAAGGTCCTAATTTCTGCAGGATTCTCATGCAGCAAGCCAGAAGTGTCTGCTGCAGCTTCTTTGTTAGTAATACTTTAATCATACATTTGAATATAACATTTACTGAATTTGCATTATGGAATCTGCATCTTCTCTATCCTTCAGATTTCATTTGGAAAGTGCACAAATGCATGCAAAAATCAGGTTAAGAGCTGGTGTTCAGGCATCTGTGAATAATCTAGCGCACGCTTTGGGAACATACAATAAATGCATGACCTTGATTTTTTTTCCCCTTTTAACAGGATAATGACAAAGTAATTGACAACACTGCTGAAGTTAAGAAGTCATCCAAGTATCACCAAGCAGTGTTTCCGTAGCCTCGTTATACAGGACACTTGCACAAACTGGCTGCACAAGCAGGTGGCCAAATTTGGAAGCAGTGGCTTAGCAACGTTATCCCTTTTAATGAAAGCTCAAGATTTTAGATCACGATTATCCAGCAGAAGCATATACAGCCATTACAGCAAGCGTGTATAGACACACATGATGAAAACCTTTACGTGGAGGTTTGCAGACAAATTATTGACGGATGCTACAAGGTATTACTGGTAACACGGTTACTTGGCAGTTTAAAAAAAATGAGCTGAAATCTTCAACTTTTTCCATCACAACTTGCACAGGAAAGATGCAGATCGTCAGACTGGACCACCTGCAGCTACTGAATTGCCTCCAGCTTGCGCTAACCAGTTTTGACAGGAAAATATGGACGCCCGACCTTAGCCAGCGCCCTGCTAACTCCCGCAGGCTCTCGTTCCCAACATTATGCTTTAACACCCCGCGGCGGGGCAGCAGGAAGCCGGCGGGGCCCACACTCAAGGCAAACGCAACCAGACCCGCCGGCCTCCCTCACAAGAGAAAATGGCCCTCTCGGCGCGAGCCCCGCCCCCTCGCCTCGCCCTCGGCCACGCCCACCCGCGCGTCACCTTCCGCCACGCGGGGGAGCGAGGAGAGCGCTCCTCACTGGAGCTCTCCACAGCGCCCCGGAAGAGCTGCAGGCTCCACCTCCCGCCTCGCCTGTGTGGCCTGAGGCGTGCATCCGCCTTGAGGATTGGTCGGCGGCCGCGTCACTCTTAGCCTGCCTGCTCGCTGATTGACGGCGGTCGCGCGGAGGCCCGGAGGGGCGGGCTGAGGCGGTCGGCGGGCAGGAAGGCGCTATGGCGGCCGTGGCCCAGTGCGTGTGGGGCGCGCTGCGCCCGCGGTACCCGCTGCTGAGCTTCTCCCTGAGGTGAGGGTCGCGCCGCGCCCCCAGACCTGGATGGGACGCATCGGGTCGGGTCCGCGTCTGGGTCCGCACTCACCTCCTCGCCATCGCCCGGCCGGGCCGGGCCAGGAGGAGAGCGGGGCCCAGCCCCGCCGCGCTGGGGTGCTTCACCCCCCGAGCCCCAGCCCTCCGGCTCTGCGCCGGGGAGCCCCTTCCTACAGCCGGGACAGGCTGGTGCCGGCCCCCCATCCTCCGCCGCCCTTTGCTGGCTTCCCTTACCCTCCCTTGGGAGAGTGGCCCGGCCAGGCGTTGCGGGGCCCTCCTGGCCCGGTCTTGAGTCTGAAGGCCTCCAGGCCTGAAGTCTTGATGTGGCGTGCAGGGCCTTTTGAGGCCTTTTGTCATTGCAGCAGTGCTCCACCCGGCTCGTCCGTGAACCGGTTTGCTCGGGTAGCTCAGGTAGTTCAGCCTAAGAAACGTTAGGAAGTGATAAATAGTCATCTTCATGGAGACTGGCCCGATATTTGTGATATAGCAATGAGATACAGCAGCGACACGGAAGGTGCTTTTCGTTGCTCTCTAGCAATCAGCGGCAAACCACTGCTCTCGTTGGTGTGTTTTCTGGGAGACTGTTGCAGGTGATTGCATCACGTAAACTGGGTTTGCTTCCTGATAGAGTACTGTGCTGAAAACGAGCTCATATTCCCTTAAAAGTGCTGTGACTTTATAAACTGAATATAATGGACACTTACAAGCTGCTGCCCAGTGGTTGTTACCTTGCAGCAAAGTTATTTTTTGTAACAGTTTAGACAGGCTAAGTTCAGTTACTTCTGATGAAAGGTTCTGCATACAGTTTTCACGGACCTAGAATTGTTGTATTAATTTGTGCTTTAATGTAAGAATTTTGTAGACATTGACGTTTCAAATAAAGTGTCTACTATGTCCAGAAAATGCTAATATCTTATAAAGTAAGCAGTTGATTAATATTGTCCACATGTTTTTGCCTTAGAACTTCTCCACGACTGCTTTGTGTAGCAACACAACAGAAAAATACTGGCCAGAACTTGGAAGAGGACCAGAGTCAGAGCCAAAATGAGCAGAAGGTTGAACCCAGCTCTGCTGAAAAAATGTTAACTGAAGAAAAGGCCAAACTGGAAGAACAACTAAAAGAAGTTACTGTAAGTGTCTTTTGATTATCAGGTTGCATACCTTACAAACTGCATACCTAAGAGCATTCCTCACAGGTTCTCAGTGCACAATCCGGATGCAGTTGTGTGACTGTGGTTTAGTTGTTGAATAAAAACCTGCAATTCAATAATTTCTTTAAACTTAAGAGTAAATGTATTACAAGACCTGAGATGCATCCCTGGTCCAAAATTAAAATTTTGGATAGTTTCTTTCTGATTTCTGGATGGAGTTGGACCTTCTCCAGCCTGAAAATTTGTTACTGAGTTTTGCTGACTTCAGTTCACTTAAATTTTGCTCAGTGGAGAAATAATTTTTGGAAGCCCATGGAAGGGTTTGAGTGTGTCTTTGATGTGTGTATTTGTGTGTGCTAAGAGTAGGCTTTCTGAAAACAACTGCTGACTTTTCAAAGGTCAAGGTTAATGATGCTTAGCTTTTCTATAATAGTCTACTTATTATATACTTAGGAAGTGGAAGTTTCAAACCTTCTTTGTGGAATAGCCCTTCAAACACAAGGCTGAAGCACCACGTTCCCTCTGTCTGGCCTAATGTATCTTGCATTCTTTCCTGTGTGTGACTTCAGCAGAGGGTGAAGGATGCCCTGAGAGGTGGGAGGCTTGGATTAAACAAAGGTGTTGCTTTTCTGGATGAGTGCTTTATATAAAATGTCTTTCTAGAGCATTTGAGACTTTGAGAGGTAGCCCAGAACCTTCTATAGAAGCAGCACCTATGGATCATAAGTGAACTGAGTTTCCTTTCTGTTGCCCTTCCCAAAGCACTGATGGACAAAGCTGAGATGTCATTTAACAGCGCTGTTGACAGGATTTGCTATTGGCTGCCTAACGTGGCTCTTCAGTCAACTTGTTGACTATTTTTATTCTGTTTTGAGATTCTTCACTAGCATATGAAGGTCAAGCATATTCAGAGTGGAAGCCCAACATGGAGTTCTGGGTTAGGTGGTGAAGCACTCAACCTGAAGTGCCTAAGTTTACTGAATTTCATTCTTAGTACATCTGCTGCTAGATGGCCATATTGCTAGGAATAGACCAAAACTTAACCTGAACAACAGAAGAGTTACACTTCATAGTTTGTAAAGTTTGGAAAAACTGGAGGACAGTCTGTGGTATGTATGGAGAGGGAAGAGATGGTTTGAAAGTCATGGCTGGGTTGAATCTCATTTGCCATAGTGTCAAAATACGTTATGACTGATGAAAGCTTTCTGTGAACACACATCAGAAAAAGCAGAAATCTTTGATTCCTAAAAATTGATATATCTGTAGAGTTAAAAATTTCTTCCAGCTAATCTGTTGACAAATACTGAGAGTCTGGAAACCCATCTTATTTCCTTTCCCTCACTTCTGTCTGTGCTAAAGTGAAGCAAACATCTGCCTTGGTAGGAGGGATGCTGTGATAATTGGCATGTCATCTTCAGATTACTCTTTAGATGGTGGGTTTAGGCTATGTAACTGTTTAAAATGCTGTTTTATACTGAATTTGCTGTTTTGAATTATTGTCAACTACCCAACCACCAGGAATGAAATCTCTTCTGTTACTGGTTTGTCTTTTTTAGGACAAGTACAAGCGTGCCTTGGCAGATGCAGAAAACGTGAGGCAAAGAAGCCAGAAACTGGTAGAAGAGGCAAAGTTATACGGTCAGTGGAGGCTCCTCTTGTGTATACTTGTAAGACCCAGGAAATGCAAAGCCTGGAAAATTGAGCTGACTGGCCCACAGTTTTGACAAGTTGTACTTCTGACTACTTGGTTAAAAAAATGTGTTATTTGAGGCAGAGAGGTTTGAACGGTTCCTTGCTTTGCATCGGAACTGTAATCATCTCGCTAGACAAGGCCAAGACTTAAACTGCTAAAGGCAACAGCTTGAAATTTTCTTAAATTTGGTATCTGATTTCCTACAACATGTACTGCACTACTAGATTTTTCAGTAAGGTTTGCAGCCTGAAGTTTGCCTTTCATGCACTTTGTTCTCAGAACTGACTGCAAAATACTGAACCAAGAGCATGGAATACTAGCTTTCCTTCTGCTTTGGGGTTTTTTGTTCTTGGTGTTTGTTTTGGGTTTGGTTCTGTTTTGGTTTTTGGGGTTTTCTGGTTTTTTTTAGCCTTTTACATTTTAATAACTTTTCTGTTCTGTTGAAGGCCATAGCTTTCAAAGAGAAGTAATACATTTAGATGGGTGGATTCTTTTCAGTGGTAGGAATGTACAATCACTGGCTACGAGGAGTGCTAGAAACACATCTTTCTTCAAGAGCCAGGCTACTGACATCTGATTTTGACAGTTCAAACAAATCTGTAAAGCAGAAATTGTATGCAGATACTGCAGCAGAAGAGTGCTATATCAATCACCTTAGTGTTTGACTGTCACCCTGGCTTGAAAAATGAGTTGGCCTTTTCTGCTACACACTATACACAGCTGTATAGTTTAATTCTGAATACAGAAGTTTTTATTTCTGAATACAGTTCTTCAGTTAATGTGTACTGTAAGAAAAAGCATTTCTCAGGTACATAGTATTCTTGTACCATTTCATGGATGTTTCAATGCTTCACACTGAAGTTGATTTTTCAATCAGCATTGCTTCACTAATATGCTACTTAGTGCAGAAGGACTTTGAGTCATGTTTGAGCTCAGAGATGCTACAATAGAAATAAATATTCAAATAAAATTTCTCATGAAAACGAAATTAGAGATAATCTGCATGATTCTAAGTTTTATCATTCATATATGACTGCTTTTGCTGTTGAACAAAGAGAAACTCCTTTCTGAGACTTGCGTAAATTCTTAGAGATGCAGTCACAGGTATCTGCAGAGATAACTTACGCAAAAAAACCCCAAACCACCAAGCCCAAACAAACCACCACCTGAAGAGTTTGGTTATTTGGTTTGATCCAGATGAGTAGACAACTGGTTAATCTGTGTTTGGGACACTTAAGCCCTAACCACAGTTTTAGTTTTAATTTAAAACCTTGATTCATTTGTTCATATTTTTGGAACTACTTGGACAGTGTTAGTTACTGTTCTATAAAAAGCTCGAGTCTCTATGGAGTTGTGCAGTTGTTAAAGTGACCCTTTCTTGAGAATTAGCTGATCCCTATAGATTGTGCAAGGTGCTTCTGTAGGTTTTTTTGTTTCAACCAAAGACTTGTCCTCTGGTAATGATCATATCGCTTCTTGGTAAGGAAAAAAAACATCTAAAATGTGAGCTAGAATTAAAAAGGCTGTCTGTGGCTAAAAAAAACCAAACAAGGCTACCAAAATGCACTGCAGTTTGTCATTGGCTTACCTCTACATAGAAATGTGTTATTCTGCTGAATTGTTTTGATTTTTCATGATTTCTAGAGGCAGTTTGCCTTAAGTGAGATGAGTCCAGATTCTTTTAGTGTAAGCCAGAGAACAGCTTCAGGATACACGCTACTGTTAGCTTAGGAATGGCTCAGTCTTACAAGGCACAGCTTCTGACTGTAAAAAGTGGTTTGTGGTGGGAAGGAGAGGTGTGAGTTCTTTTCATTCAAGGAAGAATCCCTGTTCATCTCTTGGACTCCTCATCAGTCTGACCACATGCTTTTTCTTCTGCAAATATTTTTAGCACGTCAGATTAGAGAGTAGGAATAGGGCAACATAATGCTTGGAACTTTAGGTGAATCCCAGGATGAGAGAGACGTGAGGAAATTACATTAAGCCATCTGAAGGTTTTGGTAACTGGTGAGAATTTTACCTGTTAATGGCAGGTCATCAGCATAGCTTTAGCTCTTTTAAGTTGAAATACCTTTTTCCATAGAACTAGAGGAGGTGGTGAGGATTTCAAGATATCTGTAATAGTTCTGTATCATCAAGTAAAACAGGGAAGGACATTTTACCACAAATGTTTACAGTATCACATATCTTGTTAAAAATCTAAAAGAGTACAGATGACTGCTGTAGGTCTTGGGGTTGTGTGTTTTGTTTGGGGCTTTTTTTTTTTTAACACTTGTTTCCCTCAGTGGACTAATCCCATTCGCGCCTCTTTTATTTTTTTTTTAGGGATTCAGAGCTTCTGTAAGGACTTACTAGAAGTTGCAGACATTTTGGAGAAAGCAACAGAAAGTGTTCCAAAAGAAGAAATTAAGGATGAAAATCCGCACTTGAAGAGCTTATACGAAGGTCTTGTTATGACAGAAGTACAGATTCAAAAAGTGTTTAAAAAACATGGCCTGCTCAGACTGAATCCTGTCGGAGCCAAGTTCGATCCCTATGAACACGAAGCATTGTTCCATGCTCCCATGGAAGGGAAAGAGCCCGGCACTATTGCATTAGTATCCAAGATCGGCTATAAGCTGCATGGGCGTACACTGCGGCCTGCCTTGGTGGGTGTTGTGAAAGATGCTTAGCTGCCTCATCTGAGAATTTAAAATGCCATACAACTATTAAACAGCTGGATGGTTTTTCTCTTACACTGTGCTTTCCTCATTCCTCTGCCCCGAGAGGTTTAAATGAATTGGTTGAGGTCTCCCAGTGAAAATGAAGCAACCAGTAAGATTCTCCTGCTTCGTGGTCTTCAACATCACTGTTCCATAAGCTCTCTTAAGTGTGAAATACAAGAGCCATTAAGCCCTCTAACGCTTTAGATTATATAACTTTTTTTTACAACTATTGCTACCAAAGGTGCATTAAATCAAAAGGAACAAAATGCTCACAAGAATTTTGCAATATTGTGTCTATCACTATGTGTAGGTTGAAAATCCAAATAGTGGTTCAAACACTTCCTTTTGTTTTGTAGACTCTAACATTGCAGAAGTGGGTGAAGTAGTACAAATAACCCGTTTTCTGCAAGCATCCATCAGCTTTTACACACTGATGTGCTAAATGCCCTTTTTTTGTCTATTCAGAAATAATCTCTCTCAACAACTGAAACTGAAACCTTTGTGAATTCTGACCTGTAAATAAAAGGCAATGGAGAGTAGACATCTTTTGTAATTGTTCAACCCCTTTCTGTTCTGTAGTAACGTTGACTCAAGAAAACCATCTAATACTTGTATGGCATTGAAGAACCAATGGAATTTATCCTATCTCTGGATTTTTAATTTAATATTGTATAAATTGGTTTAAACAATTTTGATAGTCTTGTAACTTCCAAGCTTTACAATCAGTTTGTTATGCAAACTGTAGTTACAACCCTGCTGAAAGCCAGAATACCCAAAGAAGCATGTAGCCAAGAGTTTAGTATATACTGTCTTTTAGAATTACATAAATAATTGCATGTAAGTGGCTCAAACAAAAATGTGAACTTACTTAGTTTCATCTTCATTTCTTGCATTTACTCAGCTTGGATCTTAAGTTGCAACAGAACTTTTCCCATATGCAGCTCTTGCCATGTCTAACTCCACCTGCTGCTCCCAGTCCTGCAGAATCAGGCTAAAATACAATACATGATTGACTGAATGCTTTGTCCTACATGTGTCTGGTCACCTGGATAGGAGTGGATGGAACTTGGCAAATTACACAACTGACAAAGCATCTGTCCTCTTGTATCCTCAAAGCCCATACATTTAACACACAGGACAGAAACTTCAAACTTACGCATGTTATTAGGACCTGGCAAACAGTAAGTACTTCTGAATTTTTCACCCTTGTTTCTGGTTGTCTTGGATTAAGGAGCTTCTTACCTTAAGGTCAAGTATTGATTTTTTTTTTTTTGGTTCAGATGCAGAGTTGCCAACAGCTTACTGAACACTAGACCTACTCGTGCTGAGACATGATTACTTGTTCTTTAAGACTTTTCTTCCAGTGCTGGTTTGCCTCATGGGAATCAGTTAGTTAACTAGGAGCAATCTAGTGCATACTAGTGTTTGGGGATTAGTCATGTTTAAGGATTCATTCATTCTTTCTCAACTCTGAGAAAGAAAATCAATGCTTTGACTGGGCAGGGGAGAGAGAATAATTTTTGGTGTGTGTGAGAAGACAACTACAGTGTTAGGGGTTTTTTTTTAACTAATCATGTACAGGGATCAAAATGCAAAGATTGAGTGTAAAAACTACAGAAAAAAGAGGATTCCATATACTTAAGTTGAATTTGGAAGTAACTTCCTTCCATTTGGGTTAGAGCACACTGTAGCTGTGTGAAGTAGGATTGAAGAAACGGTTTTGTTGCACTTTGATTGGAACCCATGCTCAACTGATATGCCATAAAGGGACCAGGGTCGATTTATATACCTTTTAAGAACTGTCATGTGGTGTTCTGCCCCCTCCCAACCCCTCTGGATCTAAACTAAATCTAGTAATGACTTAGTATAGAAGTTTTTCCAGTAGGCCAATTAAAACAGAGGGATAGCTTCTTCCCTAGCAGATGAAGATTTTGTTAATGAGCTTCCCAGCACCTCACACAAGCTGTCTTTTTTGGACTACATTACTTCATTCAGGGTGTTCTTAAACACTAGTTGCTGTTAAATGTTCAGCATGAGACTCAAACTATTATCTTTAAAGCTGATAACTATCTCATTTAAGTGCTTCTTTTTCCTTGGCCTGCCCTTTCAGAGAGGCTTTCAGCATGGAGAGCTTGAGTCTTTACTGAGAGCTCAAACCACCTGTGCATTCTGCCATACAACAGTAAGAAGCACTGCAGAAATCAAAGAACAGAGAGAGGTGGTTCTGAAATTTAAGCATAAGAGCAGCCAACAAAGCTACCATCAGTACCTCTGGCTTAGCTATTTCATAAAGACCACTTCTCCACCCATCATCATTTAGCTAAAATGCATTTCCATTTGTTCCTACAAAGACTTAAGCCATTTTCCTCCTTACGCAAGCTACGTTACTATTCAATCAATAATGGAAAGAAACTTTAATACAAGTTTATTTACCAATATACAATGCAAAAACCTAGTAAAATGCTGAGTGTGCACAACATCAGTTAGGTTTTACATTATTTCAGCACAGGCATTTGTGTGTCTGGCACAGGTACACCAGTACACTATTCAAATGAGTGCAACATTCCCTTCAAGGAAGAAGCCGATGAGCTGAACATGCTCACCAGGTACCTTCCTTCACAGTATTTAATGTGTCATCACTTAAGAGCAACTGGGGCACATGCAAAAACATTTTGCAAGAAGAGATAGTAAACCCAAAGGCTAATTAAGTCAGTTACAGTTGCAAAGAAATTTGATGCAGCCACGGCACAAGAGAATAATGGCAGAGTGCTTAGTTTGTGTAATTTACAAGGCAGTTTATGGTCAAAAGACTCGTGCAAACCTACTAATGCTGTTCTTAATGCTTACTGGGACTGCAACAGAACACAGGGCAGGAAGGGTCTGTATCCAGAACACTCCGTAACAAGCCTAGTACACACAGAATGGAGAGTAATGCTCCCTTGTTACCTGGTGAGCAAATACAATGGTAAAACATCACTGGGACTGGACTGATTGAAGTAAACATACAGCATTAAAACAGACTTATTGCTGCCTCTATCAGTAGCAGAAGATCAGTATTTTGAGCAGCTTGTGGAGTGTCACTTTTTCATAGGCTTACATCAATGCTGTTAGGACAGATACTATCATTAGTAATACCTTTAATTAGAAAAGTCAAGAGCATTAAGCATTAAAACACCTTTTCATTAGCAACATGAAGGCTAGGTTATTTGTACAGTACAGGAAGCACTTCCAGATCAACACAAGATATAAGTTGAAGAGCTCTTTGCCATGTTTTTTTCTCAGCCCCTTCACCACAGAAGAGAAGCAGCGTAGCTCTAGTAGGTTGCTGGACTAACACAACTGCATCTCAACTTAAAAACAAACAAACAAAAAAACAGCAGCTCATAACAAAGGAATGCTTAGACTACATCAGTTCCATGTGAAAAATATGGAACAGCAGCATCCTCTAGTGCAAGTCACCTTTAAAATTAAAAGCATAGCTGACAATGAGACATTGCTTCTAGGGAAGCTCTTTCCAAGGGACTAGTATTTGCTAAAGCAAACATTTACCACCTTGAATTTGCTTGCAAGTATAAAATAAATATTGATATCCATATGTCATACATTAAAAATACTTTATTTTACATTCATTTTGATGTTCAATAAGTTACGTCTAGCACCGAAGAAACATTTTGGAGGGGCTGAGGAATTAAGAAACTACAAAGTGTAAATGCAGAATTTACTTCAACATTTAAATGACTCATTGGTGCCTAGATTTTTTTAAGTTATTGTTCAGATGGGCTTCAGACTATTGCTTCAGTTAGACTTAGATGTGCCAAAACAGTGTAAAAATAAAAATCACAGATTTGAGGAAAAAAATAAGGAAAAAAACAAACCAACCAATTATTTTAAACTCCCAGCTACATGCAGAGTTGAGGCTTCAGAACACTATCAGTAATGGTATGTTATGGTGGTTAGGTAACAAGTTACAGGAAGAACCAAATTGCATAACTAGAAGACTAGAAAGAAAGGCTGAGCTTCCTTTCCACAGGAGTAGGACAGAGAAAATAACCACGGGCTTGTACCTTATGAACTTGTGTGCTGTTTGTACACGCATATAGGGTGGAAGTGGGTCTTAAAGCTGCTCAGCACATTGCAGTTACTTCTACTGCTGCCAAGGAGAGACAGTTTTGTCTCGAATATTCCACAACAAGCCACTTACAGGTAAGCCAAACAAAGTATTACATCCAAGAGGACATAGCCCTTACCTTTTTTGAAGGGACATAACATCACAAGCTCAAAAGAAAAAGGCACTAGAGTTTTGGTTTTTTTCTTCCTTAGAAATGCTGGCTTTGTAATTGTACCCCTTTTATTCTAAACTCACTGGCAACACTATTTTGGTAATGCTGGATATATTAACTAAAACCCAGTTCTGATCAGTATACCTCTGCCAAGTTGCAGAATTAATACTGTTTTAAGATTTTGTGGTATCCTCACTGACTACAGCCCAAAGCATCAAACCAAGATGACATTTCCAGTGCTTGCACTTGTTCCAAAGCAAGTCCAGTTCCATGTTTTGGCACACCTGCACTCCAGAAGACCTGCCCAACGGACCTCCAGTCACAGCTTCCTGCTCTGGACAAGACCAGCAGAGAGGCTTAGGCACCAGTAACACTGTGCCATCTTCCACATGGCAACCACCATTTTTTATTCATTTGGTTAAATACCAGCACAGGAATTTAAGGATTAAATGAGCATAAAAAACCTTTTCTAGTCCTCCTTCAACATCTTTCCCTTAATTGGTCAATCTTACCAAGCAGTACTGTGGATCTGGCATTCCTGTTACGTGCTGTTACATCGCCAGCTGGTGCCTGTCACGAGCACCCAGTTCAGACTGTAGTCGTTGGAGTTGTGACGAGTTACCTCTCAAGGTGCGCTGCTCTCACTGCAGTGGGCTGCATTCACTGTTCTCCTACCATGTCAGTGATTTCAGCTTCAACATGCTTAGTCCGGTACGTTTCAAGGTATGTGCAATTAGAACCCTGTAATGGCTTGATTTACAGCTCCATACTTTAGGAGCATGTTAGCTGTGCATTTTAACCTAATCTGCATCACTTCCTATTTTTATTTTTAAAAAACAATCTTGGTGATCACTCTCCATTTCAGAATCTTGCTCCCTTTCCCTGTCCCTCCCCATCAAATTCAGAAGGAGGCAGCTACACCTCCTCAGCCCATACAAGCTCAGAAGTTACAGATACCAAAGGAGGAGTAGGCTCCCCCAACAAGAAGAAATGGTGATCCTGCTGCCTGAGGCTCCCAACTGCTGCAAAATGGTTTTCCTATTTTCCTGTACCCCATTTCTGGCCCAAATCGGCCACTTCACAGTACTGCTGACCCCTCCTCCAGAACAGAGCACCACAGCTGCCCTGTACTTCTGCAACTTTGCTACCAATCAGTTAACATCAAAGCTTCAGTGGGGTCAGTTTCAGCAAAAACTCAAGTCAAAGCTATGTCCACATCAGCTGGGTGTGAAGGTAGATCTTCAAGAACCCTTTCCACAGCACAAGTACCTGAAGGCATCTCACCTACTACCTTTCTTTCCTTCCACTCCCTGCCATGGCTCATCCCTGCTGTATTCTCAACAGAAACTCTCACCCCGCTGTCCCAGCACCTTGGCTGTAGTTACTAAGGAGAATGTTCTGAAAGCTTAGCAATGGTCACAAAAATCCCCGCTCACCGTGCTCCTGAGCTCAGGACTTTTGTAAGCTTCACTTTGCCACCAGCATTACACCAAAAAAAAAACAAAACAAAGGGAGAAGAAAGTTTCCAGCTAATGAAACTGTCTCCCACCTTCAAAGAAAAGCAAGGATTACACTGATACTCATTTGTGCAGTAGTAAGGAGTAAAGCAACTACTCTGGGACTACTGGACGTGAGTCAGTTCACATGAAAGAAATCTGTTCTAATAATGTACCAAAAGCAGTGACATCCAATGTAGAAGTTTCACAATTAAGTATTTTCCATGATCCAAAGCAAAAGTCTGTTTGAACCATGGATCATGAATACTGTGGGGGTTTACGTATTTCCTTTTTTTTGTTGTTAAGTGACATAATTTCTGTATCTTTGGGGAGGGAAGGAAAAAATAACGGAGTCCTTGAGGCTGTAATGGGCCTCTGCTGTGTTTTTTCAGATCAGCTGAGTTTCATGAAGCATCCCTGGATATCCAACCACTTTCTGTTAGAAAGTTTAAAATCCTTTTCTTCAGTACCTTATCTAAGTAACTGGGAAGGCGACTCTTTGAAGGAATTCCTTGTCTTTTTTGGAGATGGTCTTTAATGATTATAGTTTTTACAGTCACGTAACGTGCAGGACTCAAATTTAGAGA
Source organism: Mycteria americana (assembly GCF_035582795.1). Lineage (NCBI taxonomy): Eukaryota > Metazoa > Chordata > Aves > Ciconiiformes > Ciconiidae > Mycteria > Mycteria americana. The sequence continues at coordinate 13,949,845 of NC_134368.1, forward strand.
GCTGCAGAGCACCTTTTCCCTGTCCGATAGGAGTTCAAAGCCAGGCAGGTTTTCAATGGCAGCAAATTCACCTTCTTTACCATCTTCCTTCCCCCTCTTGGAACTAGCTATGTTTTTGTTCTCCTTCCTCTTTTCCCGTTTATGCCTGGCTGCCTCATATTCTGCCGACTCTTCCATTTTGGTGATTCCGTTTCGACGATACCGCTGCAGCTCCCGAATCTTTGCTCGAAGTATCCTCTCCTTGTGCATGTTCTCAAAGAAGTCTTCAAACTCCTTACAAGACATGAACTGGTACAGAGGCCTCAGCTTCAGCCTCAACTCCTTCTCTTCTTTTGTGATCTTTCGTTTGGGAGCTTTCTCCTTGTCCTTTTTATCCTTCCCCAGAAAGGCCGGTACCAAGTTATAGTCTCGTGCAATGTTCTTCCGCCGTTGCCTCTCCTTGAGTTTCCTTACATACATGTCTACGTGAGCTCTTTTTAACTCTATTTCCACATCATCATCATCATAGTTCACTGAAAGGCCACTGATCAGAGTCTCTGCGTCTTGATCATATTCGATCTCGTAGTCATCCCGAAGCGGCATGTATCCCAACTGCTGCTGCTCAGCCACCGATATATCCAACGGTGGGAGCGGCGTGGTCAAGCTAGGAGAAAGCGGGCCACCACTGGGACACGTGTGATCCGTTACTCTGTTCGGAATCGTGTCAGGGATGCAGGCTTTTCCCAGGTTGCCATGGATATACATGCTCACGTAGTGTTCCATCACCTCCTGAGGCGTTCGGGATGCTCCCACGTGAGCAGCCATGTCCTCCTAAACAGAAAATAAGGAGGAGTGATAAAATGATTCCCATTACATCTCCAGCATAACGTGCGCTCAGGTAAGAGCATGACTTCTTCCCTGCCCCTCAAAAGCCAACTCACACCATGTACGCTTTTCTAGCAATACTGAAAAATTAGCCACGTTTCCATCAGATTTGCATTTTTAGATCCAGATAAGTATTTACACGTGCACAGGGGCAGGGAAGCCATGAAAACAGTACCAGAAACCACTGAGGCAAGCTGCATTGGATCCTCTACATACAGGAGCACCATCGAGACGCTGGATCCCCATGGTGATTCCTGAGCATCCACTGCTCCCTCAGAAAGCTAGCTTACCATCACCAGGAAGCTTTCTAAGTCCCAAGCCAGCACTGAGACTGCTACATTGTTTGGATTTTGCTCATTTGTATTGCATTGCTGAAGCACTTTTAGAGCAATACAGAAATAAAGAAAGATGGTATTTACAGTGAGAGAGATAGTATTTGCTCTTTTTCTGATTATTTAAGAACTAAAGCTACAGTGATCATAAACTTTAAGATTTTGAAAAAGTCTTTACGTTTAATGAAGCAAAGTACAACCAAGTAACAATTAACGAATCAAATGACGATGCTTTTTACTATTTTTTAAAAACGAACCTGACTGTACACTGATGCAGAAGGCAAGCCCCAAGCTTACAGCTGTAACTTCCTGAAGGAAAAGCCCAAACGCGAGGAAGAAGAGGCCGTAAGATCCGTAACACGCTCAGGCTGGGGGTCAGCATATACTGGAACTAAGGTCGCGACAGGTCCGCGAAGCCTGAAGCGCTCCTTTTACCAGCGGTTCTCCCTCCGGTAGCCCAGGTAATGCCGAGAGGCCGCCGTCCCACGGAGGCACGGAGCCGCCTGCACCTGCCAGCCAGAGCGGCTGCCGCCTCCGCAGCGCTGGCGGGTCTGCGGAGCGGGACGGGACACCGGCGCCTGCTGACAGGACCGCGCACGGCCGCGCTGCTGCCAGGCCTGCGGGCTCCCCGCAGCCCAGGCCGGCGGCTCCCCTCGGGCCGGTCGGCGGCGGCCCGCTGCCCCACGCACCCGCGGCCGCCGGCCCGGGCGGGGACGACGGAGCCCGGGCGCGGGGGAGCGCCCGCCGCAGGAGAGGCCCGCCCGCGGCCTGAGGAGCGGCGCTGCCCCGCGGGACGCGGCCCTTACCCAGTTGCCGAAGCCGAACTGCTCGATGGCGTCCAGCAGCAGCTGCTCCTCCCGGCTGCTCCAGCCGCCCTCGGCCTCGGCGCCCCAGAGGGTGAAGCGGCCGCCGTCGACGAGCTGGTAGCCGTGCCATCGGCGGTGCGGGCCGATCTCGGCGCCCGCCGAGAAGCAGTCGGGGCAGAGCTCGATGTCGGCGCACTCGGTGCAGCGGAAGCGCAGGGAGCTCACCTCGGCCAGGCAGTACACGCAGTACTTCTTCCCCAGTTCCGCCATCTTACCCCGCCCGCCGACAGGCCGCGCGCACGCGCCGGCACGCCCCCGCACCGGCATCGCCAATGGCAGCGGGCCCGACGGGCGGAGCCCCTCGACGGACGGCCAATGGACGCGGAGGGCTTGGCCCTCCTCTCGGCCGCCCGGCCAATGGGGCCAGCGCGCCTGGGCGCGGGGGGCATCAAAACGAACGAAAGGCTAGGATTGGCCGACCGGGATCCGTCTTCCTTTTCCGCGGCCAATCGGAGAGGCGACCCCGAGCGACCCCGCTGCTGAGTGGTGGTCCGAGGCGAGGGGGCGCGGCCGGAGAGGGACGGGGCGGGGCGGGGCGGGGCGGGGCGGGGCCGGGCCGCCTGCCGGAGCCGAGTCCCGTTGCCCGGGCAACGGGGGAAGCGGGGAGCAGCCCGGTCATGGAGGCGGCCGGCGGGCCGGGGCCGGGGCCCGAGCGCCCCGAGGGGCCGGCGGGGCGGCGAGAGCTGAGCCCGGGTGCCCCGGGGGAGTCGCCGGGGCCCGAGGTGCTAGACGAGCCCGGGGAGCGTGCGGAACCGAGGCCGGAGGAGCCGCCGGCGCCGGAGGGGCCGGGGCCCCGCGAGCCAGAGCAGCTGGGGCTGGAGGAGACGGAGCCGCCGGGGCCCACGGAGCCGTCGGAGCCGGAGGTGGCGGAGGGACCGCCGGGGCCCTCGGTGGCCGCGCCAGCAACCGGCGGCGCCGGGGAGGAGGCGGCGAGCGCCGGGGACGGTGCCGCGGGCGAGGCGCCTCCCGCCGCGCGGGCTGAAGAGGCCCCGGGCCCCCCGGCGCCGGCCGCCCCCGGCGGAGCCGAGCGGAGGAGCGGCGAGGCGGCGGGCGAGGCGCCCGAGGAGCGGGACGCGGCGGGGGAGAGCGAGGAGGAGCGGCGGGAGCGGGCGGCGCTGCTGGCGGAGCACCGCGGGCTGGCGGAGGAGCGGGAGCGGCTGCGGCAGGCCAGCGCCCGCCTGCAGCTGCGGCTGGGCGAGCTGCTGCGGCTGCGGCAGGGCGAGGGGCGGGCACGGGCGGAGCCGGGCGCGGGCGGGCCGGGCCTGTACGCCCAGCGCCTCCTGCGGCTGCAGGAGCTACGCGAGCAGCGGGAGCAGGCGGCCGCGGCCTGCCGGGAGCGGCTGGCGGCCCGGCGGCGGAGCGGCGAGGAGCGGCAGGCCCGGGCCCGGGCCGAGTGGGCCGCCTTCCAGGCCCGCCAGAAGGCGGTGGCCGTCTCCAGCCTCGGCCGGCGGCTGGGCGGCCGGGAGGCGGCGGCGGCGGCGGTGGACCGGCTGCAGGCCCGGGCCCGGGAGAAAGAGCAGCGACTGCGCGAGGTGAGGCCGAGGCCCCGTTCGAGCTGCGGCTGCAGCCTTGTCTCGCTCGTCTCTGTCTTGTCAAAAAGACTTCTGAAAAGGCCAGCGTTTTCCTCATCGCACAGATAGGGTACTTTCTTCCCCCAACACCTACCACGCGGTAGCAGACGACAGCAGATGTACGATGCTTTTCACCCCCTGAAGCTTTATTACTGTCGTGACTGACTTCAGACGGAAGCACTTCGGCCCTGGCAAGGCAAGGATTAAAGAGAGTAACTCTTCTTTTATTTCTACTCTTCTAGGCCCGTGTGGAAAACATCAAGCTGAAGCATGAAATCCAAAACCTTGAAACCATCTTGAAAGCTCGGGGAGAACGGGTGGAGGGTCAACATTTTATGGACTTTGAGCACATGAAGAAAGAGAATCAGAAACAGAGCGAAAAGATTGAGAACCTCAATGATGAAATCCTGAAGCTCAAAAAGAAGGTATCGAACGCAGTACATATTCTCGCCCAGTTCAGGGAAAAACTACAGTTTGTGGAAGCTGAAAATCAAGGCAGAAAGGCGGAACTGATGGACATTGAGACCATCTTGTCACAGAAGAGAGACGTTCTGACCAAAACCAAACAGGCCAGAGACAGACTGCGAAGAAACAATTTGAAATTGCAGCAGGAACGTGGGCTGCTTGGACATGAGATACTGCTTCGGGACTTTGAGGAAAAGGTGGATACTGTAGAGCTGCTAAGCCAGCGACTGGAAACACTGAAACATCACCATGCTGGTCTGATCCTTACCTGTAGGGGAATTCAGAAAAAAATCAAGGAAGCCAATTCCTCTTTCCTTGCTGAGGATGACTACAGAAAAGAAGGCACGGAAAAGAAATAAACAAAGGCATTTTCTGTAATTCTAATTTTTAAGATGCCTTTTTTTTAAGTCCTGGGGAATACATCACACACATACTCCTGAAAAAGCCCTTCCTAAGTGACACGTCAATATTATGCATTCAGTGATTACAGTAGTTACTCATTTTGAATGAAACCATATACACATGCCTATCTTAAACAAACAAAAAAAGCCACAGTCAAAAGCCTACACTTCGAGAAAACCGTCTTCACATTCAGTCCTGTAAGGCCATGGCGATACTGTTTAAGCAGAGCACTCACCGCACCCTAACTCAAATCCTGATCCTGCCACCCTCTGTATGGATTTTATAGTTTAGTATCGACTTCATCTGTACAATAACTATACCTGCCTTCTGGGCACGTCGTAGGGGGTCATTTTCATAGATGTGGCGAGAACTGGAGAGAAGCTTACTGTCAATACCTGACGTGACCTGCATACAGCCAATACACTACAGAAGCACTAAACCACTCGCCTGTTCTGTAAATATACTTGGCTGCCAAGTCTGCCTTGGTGGTGCACAAGAAGAAAGGTTTATTACTTTACAAACTATTTTCATAGTATAAATATACACATAAATCTTATCACTCAAAACTAAGAGTTTTTAATTTTTTTGGTCTTTCAGCTTTTACAGTTTTAGGGGGTACTTAGCCTTGTTCTCCTTATTCATGGTGTGTGAAGAGGTAGAGAACAGCGTAAGCCCATCACCATTTGAGTCCCCTCTGCACTGCTCAACTATGGCATACCAAAATTCCAGAAAAAGACTGAAGAAAAAGGGGAGGGAGCAACAAACATTTACACATTTATGACTGTACAGCTCACAGAGCTTTAGTTACAGGAAGCAGCTTCCCTTTTCAAAACAGTATGTTCTTTAAACTCGAAGTCCATCGTGGCAAACAATGACTGAGACTGATCTATATCCCGCAGCTCTTGCTGCTGCTAGTGTAGCATCATTTTTTTTATTGAAGGCAGGGGATGGATGCCAAGAATATAGAAACATTTTAGGCCAGTAAAACGTTGGAGCTCTGACATACTATATTCTCGTTACTGGAGGAATTGCAACTTTGGTAGGCTCCTTATAGACCCTCACTAACTGATGTGCCCAATTATTGAATCAGTCCTACCTAGTTGATTTCTACATGTGATACTGCTACTTTGCTTAGACAGACCAGCAGTCTTTTGTCCCATTTTTGCTAGTCAGAGCTGGGTATTAAAGGCCTAGACTTACATGTTCAAAGACTGTGAATTTTGCAGGAAAGAAGGCACATCCCAGTGGGAAAGAGTAGGGGGGAATGGAATCTTCTGGTTTTCCACCACAGGTTGGAATTACACCCTATGGGACCAGTATTGCTGAGCTCTATTTGGGCTGCTGGTTCAAGTTTCAAAATAAGTTGCTTATGCATTTAAACGAAGTACACAAGTCAGTGAATGCACTTATATGGAGATAAAAAGTAGATAACCTGACAAAGACATTTCTAGGAATGGGTTACACCTTCTTCTTTTAAATAATCTGAACTAGGTGTTCTGAATTGCCTGGGTATTTAAAAGACAAAACATAACTGTCGTGGTTATTACACTATTGTAATAACCACAATATTACACTATTGTAATAACCACGACTATTGTCGTGGTTATTACACTAAAGTGGTTATTACACTATTGAAGGTTTAAATCTTGTTCTTTTGTCATAGTGAAATGAGAGATCAATACTTTCTTTCTTACTGCAATCATGCCGTAGCAATCTGGTTATGTTCTTCTAAGGTCCTTACAGTTCTGCAGAACTATTGCATAAACTCAGTGGAACAGGGCAGGCTCTGGTTCTGCAAACCGAAGTACTCTGTATCTTCAGTAGCTCAGACACTCTATTCATGAAGAGATATTACACAACTCATATTCAAAAACTTTTCACAGAATACCAGTAGATCTACCTCTGTCTGTTGTTGCTGGACAGTAAAAGGAGACAAGTGTAACTGCCAACCACTTAGAATGAAAAAAAGGCACCAAAATCAGTACCTTTTATCTTAAGCCTCGTTACCAAAAGCGAGCTCTTCTCCTGCTGAAGGAGTAGCTATCACACAAGTCCAGTAGCCTCCTGGTGTTCCACGACACTGTTTGCCTAAGTAATTAAGGACGATCAGCACTCATCTCCCTAGGAGAAGCTACTCTTCCCTGTTTTGACTTCTTACAAATTCCTCCCGGGAAAATTCTTACACTTCTTGCTACTTTTGGCTTAAGACATGCAAAGCTTCCTTGAACTTCCTAAACGCTATTAAGCAACAAATGTAGACAGATAAAGGGAGGAGAAGTGGGGAAAGTGAATCTTAGATGCTTTTCATTGCTGCATGTTTGACATCTGGAGAAGGCAAGAATTTAGGGTGCAAATGAGGTTGACAGTATATTCCCTGTACTGAATATCTCTACTGAAACAACTCCTACTAAGACATTTGCTTAAACTTCACACACTGTCTCCAGGACTTTTATTCTTAGTGCCGAGTTGTTGAGACAACCCCAGCCTTCCAAAGCACCCTGAGGATGAAGATCAAAGATTCCTCCATTTTCCTCCTATAAATATAGGAAGACATTCCATCAGGAAGCAGTAAAGACAAATGTCTTCTTATTTCCTAATCTCATGTGCTGGCACGCAGGAAAGTATTTCACTTCTCTTCAAACAGATTGGAATTAGTACTGGGAAAACAGTTAAGGAAAAGTAAATCTAGTTTTGAACACTTTTGTGCAACTCCTGCAAAATATACAATATAAAACTCTATCGGTATCAAACTGGCAATAGGCTTACATAAAGCAGTTCTGATTTTACGTCCTAATCCAGCAAATCAAACGGTAAGATATTTCAGTACAAGGAAGTGAGACACGTGTTTACTGGAGAAACTAGAACTGTGGCAGCCAAGTCTTTGACTGCGTTCCCCAGGCAGTTGTTGCACCAGTACTGTCTTCTCTCCCCTGCTTCTATCTACCTTTTATTTGGTGCTTTAACCTCTTTTCAGTTAAGTAAGCAACAGGAAGCGTCTCCACTTTAATCTCTGAAGTTATGCCTATGTAAGAATTAAAAGAACACTGGCCTTCAGTTGAGCACAAAAATGCCTTGTGATTATGAAACTTGAAATAAACCAAGATTTCTTTTAAAACAAAGAAAGGATAAGGTATTCAACCATTTCCGAGTTCCGCACATCTCAAAGATGTATTTACATCTATTTTTCGTAATAAATGTATCAGATCTCAGACCTAGTCCAGAGAAAGCCATATGAAATGGATTAAACCATGGGCACCATAAGTATCAAATCTTCTAAATGTCACATGTAATGTAACAGGTATTTTAACATGAGAACTTGGAACGCATCACCAAAAAATCCTCCACCTGCAATACCTAAATGGCCCAAAGTCCTGATTTTGGACAGACAAAAACTGCTAAAGAAGCCTGTGAAGAAACAGACAGGTACTTGAATTTTTAATTTCTGAATTACAGTGACAACAGGTGATTAAGGTAACTTTACATGACTTTATTTAACAAAACCATATATTTACAGTTGAAAAAAGTTCCAGTTTGGTACACATATCTAAACAAAACAAACTTGATAACTACATAAAACCTATTTAAACATGATGTACAGGGGATGTTACCAACAGTTCTCTGTGTGTCATCCTAGTTTTTAAAACATTCAAAAATAAGCTGTTACAAGGTACCTTTTTTCCAAATGAAATTCTTTACTAAATGAAATAACGTTAATGACTGATTGCTGATTGAAGTTGCAAAACGGCTATATTATAAAGTGCAGGTCGTACAGAATTCCAAATCTGGTTGAAGTTTTCTGGTTTGTCTAATCTGCTGCATGTACAGTGGCAGTTGCAGACTTCTGATGTATTGCAGCATTTTTATTTTTCCTTAAACCCATGAAGAAAAGAAAGTTTGCTTGATAGGGACACTTGCTCAATGAAAGAAAATCTCATGCATCATGTTACAGATACTCTCAAGCACCTGAACGATAAAATTGTCAAAATTTTTTATGCAATCCCTGAATTTATTACAGAAATCTTCCTTAATAGCTAATTAGGAGATTTGGTATGCTGCAAGAAACTTAAAAAGCTCAGTGGCGAGTAATTCTATGCCCTTACTACTCACCTCTGTTTTTACGAAAATTCAAGCTTTACCTTCAAATCAAGTTACTGAGAAGTTGAAACAATTGCATCTTTAGGCAGGTGATTTTTTTTTTTAATGTATTTTGTTTGAAAACAAACTGTGCAAAGCTCCTTATTGCATTGCTTTTCTTCATTAAAGAACATACCTTATATACACAAATAAATGATTTAGAAAATATATACATCTTCTAAGAACAGAAAGATCAAATCACAGAACAAAGTAATTACATTTGCAAGTAACAAACAGTGCACGTGTGTTGCAGCAGGCCTTTTTCCCACAACTATGCCCGTTTCCACTGTTACATTCAACATCTTATTAGAAGAGAAAAAGGAGAACAGGCTGTTGATGGCTGCAAAGATACCTAGTGGCTAAAGAATGCATTTTAACCAGACAAATGAGCCACACTTGTAGACTTGGTTTAAAAGGAAATACAAATCTAGTTGCAATGAAGACTTAAATCACAAAGCCAGTTACAGTACCACCTAAAAACATACACTGAGGAAAAAGTTGTCTCTGTGTTTAATAAACTGTTTAAAAGCATAGTGCAAATGTTTCAGATGGTAGGCCTCTCATATCCTTCAGGGAAAGGCATATTTGTTGTAGTAATAGAAAAAGTAATATTAAAAAACACTTACTGACCTTCCAGCTTTCTATTGCACTTCAAAGCAATGTAGCATACAAGTACCAGTCACTGAAGGACCAAAGCTATACAAATTCTGGGAGAATTAACATGTGTTTCATATCAACATCTTGACATCTACTTTCAGTAAGTGATGACCTAGAAGAACTCTTATGGAGGAATTAAGATGGCCAACAAAAACCCACATCCATTACGCCAGGTACACAAAGTGGACAGGAAAAGAGGCCAATGAGGTATCAGACTTGCAAGCTGCATTTGCACTACACAGCTTCCAAAGTGATGATGAGTCCTCACTTACCAGGGAATCTTGCTCTCACTCTTTTTAATACTACAGTCAAACTATCCCTCGCAGAAACAACGTTTGTACTAAAGGACAGTATTTTGACTATGTCCCACAGTCCTTTACATTATATGTTGAATTGAGCAGTGTGCAACTATTATTCTCATTTTTTTTATTTAGACAATGCCAAAATAATCAGCATAAAACAGACTGAAGAGCATTGGGAAACTACTGACCATATATAGCTAGAGGATTTGGTAACGCCTGTTGACAGTTAACACAAATATTGCTTCAATTAGTTTCCCTTTTCAATGATCGTCATTATTTATAAAATAGATTTTACACTATACACTGTGTGATCAACATTCTTGTAAATCAGAGGCACTCATGATTTACAGCTCAACGTTCATCTGAATGCAGAGGGGATCTAAGCTGTGTAACAGAATTATGCAGCCAAAGTTTCCTGTCTCTGTAACTTGTTCCCATGTATTAGAGGCTGGATAAAATGCTAGGAAATGACAGCTTGTACTTATCCTGATAGTATTTCTCTGGCACATTCCCCAACTTCTTTCACTTGTCACTACATACAGATCAGCTCCACGTAACGCTTTCCCCCTATGGCAGCAGCAGCTTCAGGAGATCCCACAGAACCTGCTCTTTTCAGCAGCCGTGTTGGCTTATGTAACTTCTCCCCTACGCCCTTCCTCCTCAGTTTTGCCAGTGAGCAGAGCTGGGTTTAAAGTAACTATAAAATTGCTTTTAACCATTTCTCAATTTATCTGCTCAGCCTACAGTTTTATCAGCACAACTGGAGAGGCAGCACAGGAATAAGTAGCTGGTAGGCAAGAACACCCCGAAACAGCACTGCCCCAGAAGAGGGAGACACGGAAACATACATTTAGTAGTATACAACTCTGTGTTTAAACAGAGGAAAGAGAGTACAATTGGGAAATGATGCCACCTTAATATTAGAAACCCCCCGGTGAGTTTGGAATCTAGTCTGATTAATGGAACTTCTTCCATATGCATCCAGATTGGAAACACAGATTTCCAAGGCATCTTGAAGAATAATTGGTTTTGCACTGCTAGCATGACTTCTCTTCCAAGTTTACTTTCTACTTAACTTTTTCTTATTAAAGAATGGAATGTAGTTCTACGTCTATGTGATTTCTTTGGTAAATGGGACCCACAGCCTATAAAACACAAAGCATTTCTAAAGAAATGGTCCTTTACATCATTTAACTGTAAATTCCAGCACCAGTTATTTAAAATCTAGATCCAGCTACTGTTACGGGTATGGGAAATATATCCTGCCTAAGAATGAAACCGAGGAATAGCTTTCAAAGCAACTGACATCACTGAATGCCCAGTCTTTTAAAACATAAAAGAAAAGAAAAACTTTTAAAAAAACCCCTTAATATTGTTTATTTTCACTGCCCTCATCAGAAGTACAGAATGTGTAACGCTGTCCACAGCAAATGCTCATTCCACTAAAAGTTTAAGGCTAAGCCTAGGTTTCACTTATAAGGGTTTTATCCCCTAATTTCCTTCCTTGCCCCCCCCTTTTCTTTTTACCTCTCTCCCTTTAAGGCTATCCTACTACTAAACAAAACTCTGAAATAACACTTTGATTTGCAGGCTCATACATGTCAAACAGTACTCAATACTTTTGCCACTTTAGCTCTTTTCCTGTGAGTCACTGGAGGCAATCATAGTTTTAACGTTTGAGTGAAGGACTTCCTTTTTCCATTTCCCGGTTATCCTTCTGCAGAGCAGCCAGTATCTGGTTCAAGGAATGAGAGAGAAAAGAGTATTAGATTTTAAAAGTGACACAATAAATCACTGTCTGAAGAGTTTCCAATTTAATTATCTCTGAACAATACTATTTTAACTATTAAATGTAATCAAATTTAGGGAACCTCTCCACTGGTGGAGACTTCTCCCATAAGTTCTTGTGGCACAGTAGATACAAATGGATTTAACAAAGGTTTAAACTCAATCTCCTCCCAACACACACTTTTGAAGCCCAGAGATGAGATTCTTACCCAGATTACACAAGTCTAGCACTATTAAAGGATGCTGTCTGAGGGGAAGTTGTAATTCTCAAGATAAATGGACTGTCTAAAAATACAGCAAGTGAGCAACCTGAGCAGTATGACATTATCTAAGAGTTCAGGACAGAATTACCACAGCGCTGACTGGTGCTTGTCTAGAGCACGTCACTGCATCCAGATCTGCTTACATCTTTTGCTGAAGCAAGAAGTCTCCATTTGCATTCACATTGAAAATTTGTATTTCCTATTATCCGAAGCACAATTTTGTTTTGTTAGCCCTCATGTAGAGGGCACAATGCTAGCCAGTTTCTCATGCTGCTTAACATGCTCCCTGCCCTGTAGTTAGTCTCTGCTGAAGAAGTCCAGCAGCATCCCCAAGAATCACCCTGGAACTGAACATCCTGAGGGACGTTTCATCTCAAAGAATTGCACTTACTAATAAGCATCCTTCTTTTCTCTCTCTGACCAACTTCAAACCAACCTCTGCACCATCAGAATTAACAGGAGGTGGGTCTAAATCACTCACAGGGCAATCACACAACATTGCCTATACTTCAATGTAAAAGCATCCATAGCTGTTGCAATGAAAGGGTTCAACATGGGTCTGAACAGAGCCACAGCTGGCTGGCTGTTCAGCAGTTTCTAGAATTGAAGAGATTTCAGTGAGGTCCTCTTCACAGAGATTCAGGGTAAATCAACAGCTCCTCAATCAAATGGCGTTATGAGAGTTTTGAGTGCCATAGTAACAATGTTCGTGAAAAAAGTTAACCTTTTTAAGGAACCAGAGAATGACACCAAAATACTGATCCAGAAAAGCAGAAAAACACAGACATTAAGCCAACTAACAGAGCTCAGATTCTTTAGTTATTTGGAAAACTTTATGGAGCTAAGATTTGAAGCATAGAGATTGCAGAAGTGCTAAGCCAACAATCTAGTCTGTTCTACCATCTCTATTTCTCTGCCATTGTTGGTATCAACAGTCACTCACATTTCAGGCTAAGGCTGTATTGGCACAAGGGCCTGGAGTTCTCTGTAGGTAATTCCAGAAGAGAAACAGAGCTTGCAGGTTTCCCATTGATAACCAGAGTCCTTGTTACCAGAAGTGCCATGTCTGTGATTTACCAGGACTCCTTTCAGTCTTTAGTTTCCTGATCACATTGTCAGTGACCAAAGGAAAATGAAGTGAGATAGAAAACATAAACCAACTCATCAGATGAGGGAACCAGGACTGTGGGATCCAGATTCATAAGCAGCCCATAACATTTTAGATGAGGTCCTACATATATCATCACGCCAGAACGTGACCCACAGGATACCAGGACCATAATTACCATGGTACAGCAAGATGAAAGGTTCAGTAAGTGGGTGTTTTCCCGAGTGCCAAATGCACCTACTGTTGAGATGTGCAGCTGAATTTGACCAAATATACTCCTACAAAGAAGTAGTACCTCAAGCTCTGCTGCTTGCTTATGCAAGTTACTGTAACCAAACGAGACAATGGGAACACGAAGCCCACTTTTCTAAGCTCAAGAGCACTCTGCATCCTCTGGGAACTAGTGCACCTGGTCAGTCAGTCCACCTAGAGTTTATCTTAAAGGTAGTGCATCCATCACAATGGACATTCATTTTGCTACTTCCAAAAGGTATTTCCCTACAGAAAACACGTGGATACTACAGCAAAGCATCTGATTTCTACAGCAATAGTCAGAATTACCATCCAGCTAGGGAGCATTCCAACTGCAGCTAGACTTCTCAAGCCTACTGTCTGAGTGCATGCTGCCACAGCCCCAGCACTGCTATGAGTCCACATGTGCAACCAAGCCACACGCTACCAAAAGCCTGTCTGTCCTAGAACTGCAAAGTTCAGGTTTGAGTCCAAACTCATCCTGGTGAACTTTAAAAACCTGAAGCGAGGTAAGAGCTCATCACAAGTAGCATCTTAGTAACAGAAAACATAATCCCATACACTCTGTGTCTTGTTAATGCTTCTAGGTTGGTTCCAACAGCGACTTCAGTGGTTCAGCGACTGAGGAGTCCCAGTAAGTACACGATGTGAGCAAACTCATAGCCTCTACCCACTTCTGGATTGGAAAAGGATGGCAGGCTAGAGAGTGAAGAGGCTTTACCGATGGAAACTTACTCTGCAATGGAACTACCTGGTGAAGAAAGACAGTTCGTGCAGAAGTCGACAGGTAAGAGGTCAGCCAATACCAACCCTACAGCGTGCTGAGTTTTGAGATCTGTCTGCACCACAGTTCAGCAGCATTTTTTCTTTAGTTTGCCACCACAAGCAAAAACAATAAGAAATTCCAGTGCAGTCAGAATGAAGCTGATGAAGAGACTGAAGACGACTGCTTGGGCTAGATTACTTTGAAGTCTTCCTCCTGTTGTGATAATCACCACTAAACCTTCACAGGTATCAAAGACTGAAAACCACTGGCTAAGCAAGCCTATTACTTGGGTTACTTGGCAGAATAGGACCTCTATCTCCCCTCCTCTGCAAAGGAAGCAGCAGTAGGCTGAGAAATGATTTGGTACATGATCCTCATCCACACAAGACATGTTCAAAGAAAGTGAACCATCTGAACAAGGAACAAGACTGGGAGGTTACCTGTATAGACATAGCTGGCTGAAAAATTTTCTAAGGATAGAAACAAAGCTGGATCTGTACTAGCAACTTATGACCAAGACCAGAAGGTAAATGCAAAATAAGCTGTGAGAAAAGCCATGTCAGGGAGGAAATGCTGGCAGCGTGCTGCTCTTAGCTGGACAGCACAGGTTGTGCTCCCCCTTGTATACAAGATAAGGCTCAAAAGGCTACAATCTAATCCTACTGCGAAGGCTAGAAACTCTCATCTCAAATAGCAAGCTGGCAGTTCCCCCAATCTACAAGCAGACTATTACTCCAGGAGAGAACCATAAACTCCCATAAACATGGCATTTAATGCGACCTTTCAGTTTCACTGCAAAAAAGAATGGATAAACTGGTCAGAGCTCTATTACAGCATATTTCATGAAGCAGGCTGTATTACTGCTTTGAAGAAAAAAAAAAAAAAAAAGGAGTTTACACTCCAAATGCTATGGAGTACATTTGACCTAACTCTTCAGCATGATGGGTGTTACAGACACTTAATTTCCACATTCAGATGATACACTTCCATCGTTTTTCTTTAAGCTGGAATTTAGTTGGAATTACAGTGATGAGACTACAGTTTTTGAAGTAAAGGCTTCAATGCTAAATTCCAGTGAAGACATCAGACGTATTCACTTCTTTACAGCCCAAAATTAGGCAAACTAGATCCTCAAGGATATTAAGATAATGACTGTATGATGATGTGTCCTGACAAATTGCCATCTTCTCCCAAAGACTGAATTGCTGCTTTTAAATATCAAGTTGTAATGCTGCTAGCAGCCTTTGTAATTAATAAGTTTAAAAAGTCATATGATACTTTACTTAATTGACTCCACCCAACATTTCAATTTTGAATGTTAACTGAGCTCTCTCTCTCCAGAGGAGAAAAAGCTCAGGGAATCCACTCACCTGAATGTATACTAAAAGCATGGAGTGAGGTACATAGTCCTACCTACCTGTAAAATCGAAGACTAGCTCTGCTAAAGCATTCTTCCAGATATTTGCCAAACCCCGTTTTCATGAGTACAGTACAATCATCTGTTACCAAAGATCAACATCCTCTTTACCTGAGCCCACTTTTTGTTTCTACTTTGCATCTGAATGGCAGCAATAGATGTGAAGAATTCTTCTGAAGGCAAGTCCTCTGGTAGCTTTGTTAAAAACTGGGCTATATGAATGAAGTCCATTTTTGTCAAAATATCTTCAAAAAGTTTTAATATTCCCAGGGCTGTACGGAATAAGAACTCTTCTCCATCACGGCAGAACACATCCCAGACACGACATGCCAAGTCTAGTGGCAAAGATTTGCTGTACAATGTGAATATCCTGAAAAACAGAGTAAAATTTTCAGAGTTACTGCACAAAAAAAAAAAACCTGTCTTGGATACTCGCAGAAGTACACAGACTGATTATTAGTTAAGTTTCAGGCTTCTCAAATATTTGTATCTGAATACTTTTTAATTTCAAAAGTACTTCTATTAGTTGCTGCATAGCAATACATGAAACAACATAAAATTGTACAACAGTTAAGGCATCTTGCTATCAGTCTGGGTCTCCAAGTTCAATTTTCTTTGATCATACCAGAAGAAACAATATACATGGTTTTATGATGGACATGCACTAGCCACAGGAATAATCAAAGGCATATTTAATCATCACTTCAGAGCTGAGGACTGATGCAGTTTTAGCTGTGAGAACACACAAAAAGCTGAAACTTAAGACATAATGCAAAGGGAATTTTGTGGATCAGATGAAGGAGATGTGTAAAATTAACTCTGTGTTCCAGGCCTGACTGACCGGCAAAGTAATAATACCATGAGTTTTGGAGGAAAGATCAGTTTAAACTCTAGTGAGTTGAGAGAAACATGCAAGATGTCCAGAGAGAATGCAAAGATAGCTGTGATAAGATGGTGGCTCAGCATGCTTGAATGGATGCGATCCCAAAGATCCTGTGTTACCTTTATGGTAACAGCAGAAGCAAGAACCTCCTCCCAGCTGCTAAAACTGCATTTTCATTAACTGCCAAGAGCACATTTCTTCCTTCATCAAAATGCTGACAGCCTTGCAGCCAGGAACGCTAAGATGCTCCCTACTCCCTCCTCTATCCAACACCTCGCTACAAGGCAGAGCAGTTTTCATTGCCACTGACAATGCCATAACAGCAAGTGAAGAGAATTCAGTTTCTTGGAATCATGGTACAGTATATAAGGGAAAAGAGTTACAGCGATTTTTTTCCTTCAGAATTTAAAGAGAACACATTTCTCCACAGAGGCACTGCATAGATCTCTGTAAAACTGCAAATAATGCTTTCTCCAGCAGAGGTCAGCAGCGCCTCAAATTTAAGTAAAACATTTCCACATCTTTTAACACAAAATTTCTTTTCAAGTATGCTGAATCAAACAGTAACTCTCTTGTATTTAAGACTCCCCCCTATCCCCTCCAATTTTTTATTTTGGAAATTCTGGTTTGCATTAAAAAAAATACAATGGAACAGATATATACACACACACTATATATATATATATAGTATAGAATATGAATTAATGTATTTTCACAGCAAATTCTAATAATCAAAGGTTTTCTGCGGTATCTGCTTTTTACTATGTAAGATTATTTGAATGATGTGTTATCAAGTATCCGGCTTCTCTGTGAATCAGTGAACTTCAGGAAAATGGGAAAATATATTCATTTTACAAGCAGCAAGACTAAACCATTTGCACAAATTCAGGTGACAAGCAAAATGGCAGGTTTAGGATCCTTAGGATTTTACTTTTTTCTATTTTTATATCTCATTACAATGCTTTTATAACAAGTAGAAATCATTTAAATTCTGTTCCCCAAAAAGCTAAATTAGAAATATCAAAATAAGCAAAAAAGATGTAGAGTCTGGGATGAAAAAGAACACTACTGTTCATGTATGTATTTTACATGTATGTACATACATACATGAATGTATAAGAATAGCACAATAAAAGCCCCCTCTTTGGGTTATTGGCTCATCATCCATTGCAGACTTTGTACACTCTTTCAACATTCTTGTACAGTCACATGCCATATAAAAATGTCTTGCTACAGAATACCTACACAGCAGAATTAAGACTTTTTGTCTGTACACACACATGCACAGGAAACAGCAGCAGCTGTTCCATTTAAAAAGAACAGCGTAATAGGAAGCAATTCAACAAAGTCCTTTTCTGGTCACAAAGTAGCAGGCAAACACTCAGCCAGAAACTAGTCCTGGTTAAAGATAAGTAACAATGCCTATTTTTGTGATCTGTTTTTATTCACAAAAGCTATTATTCTGTCATGATTCAGACCTAACCTGAATAACCTATGTGTATTAAATCTGCAGCTATGCAGAAAATTAACTGTCAGAAGAAATAGAACTATTTATTAGAACACTCCTTTTTGTAGGAAAATATTTACTTGCATCAAAAAAGCTGTCACATCAAATAAGGTATTTGACATGGATCTCTTCATAATTTGGAAGGAAGTGCAATTTGCAGGAAATTCGCAAAGCAATTAGCTTTCATTAATACTAGCATGGAATCAAATGCATCAAGCCCTAAGAAGAGAGACTGGGCCCCCTCGAATAAGCAATGAAACAACAGTAGAAATCATTACTGCTAAGAATGGATACAGCATTTGCTCCCTTCAAACATTTCCTACTGAAAGACATTTTTATTAGACATCTGAGCTACTGGTCTGAAACCCAGCTGAAATTTATTATAGTAATAAAGCAGCTGCTAGACTAAAACAGTTACAGCAGCAGCTCTCAGCAGCACTAGCACACTACTTGCACATGCTCTGCTCTCGCTGTACTGCAGGACGATTTTCCATCTGCAGCGCTCTGCCCACACACTAGAGGTCCCAGGTGCAGACAACATAGCTAACTAGCACAGAGACGTCCGGTGTCAGGGTAATGTCAATGCAGGCTACTGGCCACTACCTGTTTGGAAGAGGGGAAAAAAAGCAAAGTACCAGATGCTCCTGCTCCTCCCAGGCCTGCTTATGATGAAAGTGTACTTTGAGGTAGGCGTATGAAATCCTGGCTGGTTTGCTACTCACAGGGAAAGCATATGACCATAATGTTATCAAGGAAGCAAAGCACTGCTACCATGATAATCATAGGCTCCGTGTTTTCTTCTCTTTGTTCCTTCTTTTTTTTTTTCCCTCTTTTCTTTTTTAATTAAAAAGTCTTCATAAGATATTGTTAGCAACAGTGACAAAGACAGGTATGCTAAATTTTGGATTGACAACTCATGCACAACAACGCTGATGCAAATCAGATCTCATATTCTTGCACTACACATTCTTTTCCCATGTCTGTAACAGCACAAAAATATTCCTGCAACTTCTGAGCTCATTTGTGGAAACTGATGAACTAATTCACCTTTTAAACTTATTCTTGGATCCTTCCTGGTACTAATTTTTAGTTGTTACACTTTGTATCAATTTCAACTACATCTGCTTTGAGACAAAGATTGCATCTTTCTAAGAGTTCACGCATTACTTTATTGTATAATGGCATCTCTGTTCTCATTAGCACCTTTACAGTTCTTGCAATAAGCTTGTTGGTAACAGTTTATTTAGTACAATTTTAAAATCATTACAGTTGAAGACAAGTGGAAATATTTACTTTGTTCCTTATTAGGAAAAGAAAAACTTAAATATTATGTACTATACAATACTGACTGCCACATAGCAACTTCTTAGCACTCAGCAAATCTGATTGCATTGTAAAATGCATCAACAGAATACAAATACTGTGAGATTCTAAGCAATTTCCAACCAGTCAGAAGCAACCAAAAAGCCCTGCTCTCTCACCTAGGAGTACTACACAGCAGTGCAATATTTCACTTGATTCCACCCTAACCTGCAGTGACATAAGAATGAACACACTGTAAATTGGGCTGAAGACGGTGATCTTTTGGAGTCTGGTAACAACTCCAATTCAAAAAAATCAGGATGTCACCAGAAATCTTTGGACAGAATTACAGTCCATTTTTTCTTTGAAAAGGAGGCATCCATTTAAAGCATCACCTTAAGCTTAATTTTTTTGGGGGGTGGAGTTACTGGCATGACATAGACTATGTTTTTCTTAATGTAACAGATAGCAAGCTTATAAATACTTTACTGGAAGTGCCCACTACAAACGTCCACACAAAGTGGCTTGAACCTGTATCATAACAAGCAAATGGTGTCAATAGAAAGTTACTGTTCACGGAGCACAATCACAGTCAACTAATACTAAAGAACCACTGATCAATCCAACAGTATAAACAAAGCTCTTGGCTATAATTATTGCCAAAATTGTTTTTTCTGAGTAGGGATAGAGAGGTGTTTGTATAGCAGCAGCAGGCCATAAACAGACAGCACGTGTCCTTTGCAAATCCACATTCTGCTCTGCTCACAAGAGCCTGAGGTACATCAGCTGAGAGCCGAGAGGCCAAAACTGGGCTATTCAGACACACCATTTCCCCCCATTCTCTGTGAGCCCAACTGTACATTGCTCTTCACACCCCTCTCACACTCAATTGCCTTCGTATTCTTCAAAAAAAGTAAAAACCTGTCTAACTTTTGAATTCTTACTGTGAGATTTATCAGTTGGAGTTTGGGCTTGAAGCACATGGGTCCTTTTTAAAAGAGATGCCTTACTTCTGGCAGGTATCCACTGATAATCATGCCACTGTACCTTTTAATTAAATTTTTAAGTCCTTGGCATTTCTCATCACAGAAGGTGGTGGTGGAACTGAACTGGCAGGGGGGCTCCCCTCCCTAAATCCTCTACCAGCCCCAAGAAAACCCAAAGCAACATTGCATGACCTGCATTGCTGGGCCCATCAATATGTACAGCATTTCTTTTTCTTGGAACGTATCCCTTCAACAAATGATTTAAGCATTGCAATTTTACTGCCGCTCCCCGTGGCACTGCTTACAGGAAGCAGCACAAAGGAGACTAGTTGATTCCACTGTAATTGCGGCAGGAGCAGGAGGGTTTCCCAGCAACTGGTCTGTGCAGCACTGGCTACTCAAGCCCTCTCAGAGCTGGCACCAACTGAGATTTACTGCACACATGCCTGCACAGTAACCATGCCAGCCACCGGAATAGCAGCAGGCATCCCTTTGGAGCTCAGAACAAATGTGCATTTAAATAAAAGTAATGTTGTTAGAGCAAGTCTGTTTCATAGAGATTTTTTACCTACAACCACAAGGTCTGTCTATTCAGAGCAACACTGTACCGTATTCTTCCCTGACTTTTAACACAGTGAAACCGCATTCTTATCTTTCCGGAAACAGTTCTGTTTTTAATGGAACAATATCTGTACTACAGCAAATTCACTGTCAGCCATGAGCCACAGGCAACCTTACAAACAACATTTTCCAAAGTCCTTAGCTTTAATAGTTACTCACTTGCGAGAACACAGACTTTTCCTTACACCTTTTCTATATTGCTTCCTGGAAGTAATAGAAGGACAGCACATACAAAGTCCAATTTGCTAAGTTTCCAGTGGCCATTTAAAAGAAAAACAAACAAACCAACCAAAATACTTAAATCTGCTTCCTATAGGATCAAAGTATTCTAAAGTAGAAAGTATACATATGTATACACACACACATACGTATACATATACTTACATACACATGCACATACACACATATATATTTAAATATATCTAAATCTTACACAGTTAAATACCAACTCCACTGTCTAACAAAATTAAAGACAGTGGGACAAGCTGTCTAGCTCCAGACAAGTGTCAAAAAAGTTTAATACAGGATTGGGCAGGACCACCTCAACTAGCCTACATTCTTGTACAAGATCATAGTGCTGTGAGTCTCTAGGGATGGGGCAGAACACAGTAAATTGTCCTTGGGATTAAAATAAACAGCTTTAATATGGATGCAGGTAGTCAGCAAGAAATGCTAAGGGTTGTCAGTCCATTCATACAAAGACCTTGAGAAGCACCATCCACAAGCACTCCTGACAGAAGTTTCTTTCAAGTGCTCTTAACAATACCCACAGAAGGAACAAAAGGGGGGGTCTGACGTGGCCCCACTTCAACACTTCAGTTCTTTGGTATTAAGTTTTTTTTTTTCTTATTTAACATATAAATGTGCTCAGAGAGAACAACTGATCACATAAATGTTTACTCAAGAAAATACAATAAAGACTAGTCTATCAAAGCAAAATTGCTGAGGGGAATGCAAAGCTTCAACCTTCCGTCAAAACAGTCTTTTTCTAAATCTCCAGTTTCTGCTGTTGTTCCTCAGGATTTCTTTTTTACAGCTCATGTGAAGCTCAAAGTTAGACAACAGAGTGGTATTAACATGCCTGCACCATGACGACACTCAGTTTTAGTCTCTCCTACATAAAAAAAAAATCACCTTATTTACGACAGCATCATATTAAACTAGTAATGCATTAAAAAGATGATAACCTGGTGATTTTAATGTTGTCTATCCAGTTATTCTCCAGCACATTTACAGTCTTTCTATTCTGATATCCCTTTTATTCAATTGCTTCCTCCACACACAGGCTTTTCACAACATTGTCTGAGGCAATATAATTTCAACATCTTTCCACTTATCATTGAACATACCAGCCTCTGCCCTCTTCCTTCCCTTCAATCCCATTCCAGTATTTTTTCTAGCATCTTCCTGCTTTGTGCATAGATCTAGTTCAGTTTAATATTCTCAGCCTTCAGTCATAAAAATCCTTCTGATGGTATTTCTCCCATCAAATATTGGGAGAAATGAGCCTATCCATTACGCATCCCCTCATTCCTCTACTCTAATGCTGCATTAAAATATAATCCCAGTGTAAAAGCCAAGTCAAACAAAGCCCATGTCACACTACCCTCTGTGCAAGAGGCACAAGAAAATCAAGGAACTCAAGCAAAGGCAGCAGGAGGCCTGTATGAATGAACAAGAACCTCCTAACAAAACTCAAATATAAAAAGGAAGCATACAAGAGGCTGAAGGAGGGGCAGATGACCCTGGAGAAATACAAAGACATTGTCTGAGTATGCAGAGAAGGGGCTAGGAAAGCCAGAGCCCATCTGGAGTTGAATCTGGCACTGGAAGTTAAGGACAATGAGAAGGGCTTTCCACAGGTACATCAGCAGAAAAAAGACTCAGGGAAACACAAGCCCGTTGCAAAATAGGACAGGAAACCTGGTGACAAAGTACATGCAGAAGGCTGTGGTACTCACTGCCTTCTTCATCTCAACCTTCACTGAGAAGACTTACTTTCAAGAATCCCAGGTCCTCCAGACTAGTGGAAAAGCCTAGTGCAAGGAGGATCGCATTAGGGAACATTTAAACAAACTGGGCATATACAAGTGCATGGGACTTGTGAGATACACACGAGTGCTGAGGAAACTGTCTAGTGTGATTGTGAGGCCACTCTCAATTATCTTTGAAAGGTCCCAGTGATCAGGGGAGGTTCCTGAGGACTAGAAGAAAACAAATGTCACTCCTGTCTTCAAGAAGTAGGATCCAGGGAACTACAGGCTGGTCAGCCTCACCACCATCCCTGGGAAAGTAATGGAAGAAAAATTCCTGGAGATCATCTCACAGAATCACAGAATCATATAGGTTGGAAAAGACCTTTAAGATCATCGAGTCCAACCATAAACCTAACACTACCAAGACCACCACTATACCATGTCCCTAAGCACCTCATCCAAATGTCTTTTAAATACCTCCAGGGATGGCGACTTCCCTGGGCAGCCTGTTCCAATGCTCGATAACCCTTTCAGTGAAGAAAAATTTCCTAATATCCAGTCTAAACCTCCTCTGGCGCAACTTGAGGCCATTTCCTCTTGTCCTATCACTTGTTACCTGGGAGAAGAGACTGATGCCCACCTCCCTACAACCTCCTTTCAGGTAGTTGAAGAGAGCGATAAGGTCTCCCCTCAGCCTCCTTTTCTCCAGGCTAAACAACCCCAGTTCCCTCAGCCGCTCCTCATCAGACTTGGGCTCCAGACCCTTCACCAGCTTCGTTGCCCTTCTCTGGACACGCTCCAGCACCTCAATGTCTCTCTTGTAGTGGGGGGCCCAAAACTGAACACAGTATTCAAGGTGCGGCCTCACCAGTGCCGAGTACAGGGGCACGATCACCTCCCTACTCCTGCTGGCCACGCTATTGCTGATACAAGCCAGGATGCCACTGGCTTTCTTGGCCACCTGGGCACACTGCTGGCTCATATTCAGGCGGCTGTCAACCAACACCCCCAGCTCCTTTTCTGCCTGGCAGCTTTCCAGCCACTCTTCCCCAAGCCTGTAGCGTTGCATGGGGTTGCTGTGGCCCAAGTGCAGGACCCGGCACTTGGCCTTGTAGAACCTCATACAATTGACCTCGGCCCATCGATCCAGCCTGTCCAGGTCCCTCTGCAGAGCCTTCCCACCCTCAAGCAGATCAACACTCCCACACAACTTGGTGTCATCTGCAAACTTACTGAGGGTGCACTCGATCCCTTCGTCCAGATCATTGATAAAGATATTAAACAGAAGTGGCCCCAACACAGAGCCCTGGGGAACACCACTTGTGACCAGCCACCAACTGGAGTAAACTCCATTCACCACCACTCTTTGGGCCCGGCCGCCCAGCCAGTTCTTTACCCAGTGAAGAGTACACCCGTCCAAGCCATGAGCAGCCAGTTTCTCCAGGAGAATGCTGTGGGAAACCGTGTCAAAGGCTTTACTGAAGTCTAGATAGACAACATCCACAGCCTTTCCCTCATCTACTAGGCAGGTCACCTTGTCGTAGAAGGAGATCAGGTTGGTCAAACAGGACCTGCCTTTCCTAAACCCATGCTGGCTGGGCTTGATCCCTTGGTTATTCTCTACATGCCGTGTGATAGCACTCAGGATGATCTGCTCCATCAGCTTCCCCGGCACCGAGGTCAGGCTGACAGGCCTGTAGTTCCCCGGGTCCTCCTTCCGGCCCTTCTTGAAGATGGGTGTCACATTAGCTAATCTGCAGTCAGCAGGGACCTCCCCAGTTAGCCAGGACTGCTGGTAAATGATGGAAAGGGGCTTGGTGAGCACATCTGCCAGTTCCTTCAGTACTCTCGGGTGGATCTCATCAGACCCCATAAACTTGTGAGTGTCTAAGTGGTGCAGCAGGTCACTCACCATTTCCCCCTGGATTATGGGGGCTCCATTCTGGTCCCCGTCCCTATCTTCCAACTCCAGGGGCTGGGTACCCAAAGAACAACTGGCCCTGCTAATAAAGACTGAGGCAAAGAAGGCATTAAGTACCTCAGCCTTTTCCTCATCCTTTGTCACTGTGTTCCCTCCCCTGTCTACTAGGGGCTGGAGATTCTCCTTAGCTCTCCTTTTGCTGCTAATGTATTTGAAGAAGTGTTTTTTGTTGTCTTTTACAGCAGCAGCCAGACTGAGCTCTAGCTCAGCTTTGGCCCTTCTAATTTTCTCCCTGCACAGCCTTGCTACACCTTTGTAGTCCTCCTGAGTTGCCTGCCCCTTCTTCCAGAGGTCATAGACTCTCCTCTTTTTCCTGAGTTTGAGCCAGAGCTCTCTAGTCAGCCAGGCCGGTCTTCTTCCCCGCTGGCTCCTCTTTCAGCACCTGGGGACAGCCCGCTCTTGTGCTTTTAGGACTTCCTCCTTAAAGAATGTCCAGCCTTCCTGGACTCCTTTGCCCATTAGGGCTGCCTCCCAGGGGACTCTCTCGACCAGTCTCCTAAACAGGCCGAAGTCCGCCCTCCGGAAGTCTAAGGTGGCAGTTTTGCTGACCCCCCTCGCCGCTTCTCCACATATCAAAAACTCTATCATTTCGTGATCACTCTGCCCAAGACTGCCTCCAACCATCACATGGCTCACAAGTCCTTCTCTGTTCATGAACAAGAGGTCCAGCGGGGCACCTTCCCTCGTTGGCTCGCTCACCAGCTGTGTCAGGAAGTGATCTGCCACACGCTCTAGGAACCTCCTAGACTGTTTCCTCTCTGCTGTATTGTATTTCCAGCAGACATCCAGCAGGTTGAAGTCCCCCAGAAGAGCAAGGGCTAGTGATCGTGAGGCTTCTGGGCTTCCCAGTACGAGAGAGACATGGATACGATGCTGGAGCAAGTCCAGCTTGCCATGAATATGATTAAAGGCTTGGAGCACCTGATACACAGGGAGAGGCTGAGAAAGCTGGGACTGTTTAGCCGGGAGAAGAGATGGCTCAGACCTAAATGTGTAAAAATACTTGATGGGGGGGCATAAAGAAGACAGATCCAGACTCTTCTCAGTTGTATCCAGTGAAAGGACAAGAGCCAATGGGCAAAAACTGAAATACAGGAAATTCCATTTAAACATAAGAAAATAAAAAACTTGTTTACTTGATGGTGGTTGAACACACTGGAACAGGTTGCCTAGAGAGACTGTGGAGTCTCCATCCTTGGAGATATTCAAAACCCAACTGGACAAGCGCCTGAGCAACCTGCTCCAGCTGACCCTGCTTCGAGCAGTGGGTTTAGACTAAATGACCTCCACAGGTCCCTTCCAATGCCCCAGCAATTCTATGATCCTATGAAAACTCATGTATTCAGACTTCTAGCTGTTGGACTGAATTACTTTAAATGGATTTCTGTCTAATGGATCAGGAACATGTTCAGTGCTAACAACTAGGTCTTGAAGATCACCAGGGTATCAAGAGCTTGGTTCAGGTAGAATGGCATTAACAGTACAAATGTTTTCCAAAATAAAAACTTATTAATCTCAGGAAAAAAATGCTGTCACTGCTGGGAATTCCATCTTTTACTGAAGGTATTTAGTCAGATACCGAGAACAGGCGAAGTTGTCAACTATTTAAGGGCAAATCAATGTTTCACAAAAAAGATTTCATATCATCCTGAAATTGGCAACAAAGTCATGCTGAGAAGAGACATTTTAACTGCCCCGAACCAAAGCCTGCCAGGCACAAATGCAAATACTCAATTTGGAGTGCCTTATACCACGCTGAAATTTGGCAGGAGTGCAAAGAAGATCCTTGTCTTTTTTCCTCTCTAAGGAAAAAGGTTCTAATTACACTAGAACTAAAAAGGAAGGCAGTTTCACCAAATGAAAATATTGTAATTGCCTGTCTGCTAAGTGGAATAGCTGCAGTAATTAAAAACATGCTAATGCCCTTTAGCTATTCAACTAGACTCCGTCAAGATCAGTTTTTAAACAACCTGTACTGGCATACTCTAAACAGGATCTAGGACCATCTAACATATGAATGAGATACTGCCCAGGAGCCATAGCTCATCCTGCCAAAAGCCTAGGTGTTTGCTTCTCTGTAGCTTCTAGCTTTTTGTTGTACGGGTAGAAACACTATGTTTTAACTACTCTTTTTCCTGTTCTGTGCAAGAGGACAAACTATAACTTTCAAATGCAAGACTAGCAATACTGTCTGGATATTCACCCCTGGTACACATCTGCACATAAAGTAGAAAAACTAACAGATTTTCTCAGAAGATCAATCCAAATATGCACTAAATATGGATAAACTGTGCTATACAGCTGTATTTCAAAATAAGCTTCGAACTCAACAGAAATACAATAAAGGTTAGGCAAATGTTAAACATCACAGAAGTATGTGGGAATGATTTGGATTGACAAACTCAAGTACTGAACAAAAGATAAAGCCTTTATCTTAAAAGAATACTAAACGAGGTAAGAGCACTCCAGCTTCTGTCATGAATACTGACATGGAGCTATACGCTAGTATGCACATTAATTATACTTTCAATGTCTTACCAATCAATAAGATAGATGTCTGGAGTTAAGTTATTTTTTTTGAAGTGAGCGAATAACTTTGGCAGATTTTCTTCAAAGAATACCTCAAATGCGGCAAAGTAAGTCAACATCTAGGAAAATACAATGGGGAGAAAAAAGCAGTTAGCTGTATTAATAGGCTTAAATGTATTATCCATTGTTGGATTAATGCTCTTCAAAAACAGGACTGTGTGAATTACATGATACAATAAAGAGCTAAACATTTACATAAAGCATCTGCAAGCACACAGAGTTTAAGATCCACTCTATATACTGTTCTCCTACTAAACAATATAATTATTGTTTTGGGTCTTGGCCAGTTTCCTTTGGAAAGAAAAATACCAGCAGGAGACAAGTTATTTGCTGATTTCTCAAAATAATTATGATACACAGAATGGTGCTTTATGCTTGTGGCAGTAATTTAGTATTACACTGAATAAAATCCAAGACCCAATGGATTATAAAATGAAATACGGAACTAAAATAATTTAACAGCCCACAGCAAGAGTGAAGCATCCAGTTGGCTCCCATCATAAACCATGTTCTAATACCAAAGCTTCTTTTAAACCATATGTTTTAAAATGAGATAATAGCATTTCTATTGCAAAGAGGGAGAGACAAAGTTCACACAGAAAAGCCAAAGATCAAGGCAAAACACCTATGCAAGAGAAACAGATTGTAACGCCCATCTGGTACCATAACCCCTGAACTGTACTCCTTTTAACATTAAGACTTTCATGTTATTTTAAAATTTGAGTATTTAGGTCAAATTTCATAATGGAGGGCATGGAAAAATCTTCCAATCCAACTAAGAGATAAAAACAAAAGGCTTTTTAGCTTCCCACCTCCCCCCCCCGGTCCTGTCCTCTTAATACTATAAGAAGAAAATTTAAGCAAAGTCCTTGAATGATTCAATAATTTTAATTACAATATCCCAATAAAAGCAATAAAGAATTGCTGTGATTACTTCAAAGTAAGAGTTGTATCAGCATGCTTCTCCCCAAAACACCATGACAGTAAAAGGAAAAGAGGAGCCTTTTGTCTGAAATCCTTTTAAAGGATGACAGATTTGTTTCCCAGGTTTTTTTAAATGTCCTTACATAAATTTTTCATCTGAATGAAGTGACAGATGGTGGATTACCTTCATTAACAGCGGCAAATAAAAAACTGAGCCTGGTAGTAAGTAAGAGTATAAGGCTTAAAAGCCAATCAGAGATGGCTGTATTCTACGGAAACAGCCATACGAAGTTATGTAAAATCTCTGAACCATCAGTCACAGTCCTACTTCCAAAATGATCTGTTTACATGCTAGCACCACAGTAAGAGAGTTCTACTAAAGCGTTTCAAAAGTACTTTAGAGAAGGGATTTTATACATAACTGCTACAATCACATCTATTGATAGTAATGCAGGCAGCTCTATTAGAAAGGCAATAGCAGTTCAGGTATTTATCTTGATCAAATCAACATTCAACAAGACATTTACTTAGTAGTAATTAAAACCAATTCTGGTTTAATAAAACTAACCAACAAAAGAAATCAAGATAAATCGGTACAAATTACTATCATTTCCACAACTAACTTATTCTGGTTTTATTTTTTTTAATTTATTATACATTAAGACAAAAAATGTAAAACAATTTAAATAACCAGAATTTGGTTATTAAGTTGTAAAACTGACACAAAAAGATGAGGGCAGACAGCAGATCAGTATATTAACCACAGGAAGCCAAAACTGTCTCACTTTATGTCTCATTACTTTGTTTGAAATATTAGGTACAAAGTTTTCCTTGTGGTGTGAATCATGGCTTTTTAATTTCACGATATGTTAATATTCTTTCATGTATCACCACCTCTACTCTTCTGTAAGCATTCATTTGTCATGTAGCCTCTATTAGCCAGGCTAACAGAACTAAACAGCACTATCCAAGAGCATACCAAAACCCACTGTTTCAGCTAAAAAAAAAAATAAATTTATCTTATTCTAGTAAATTTAATTCCAAAATCATCTTCACAAGAACCATATTTACACAGTGAATGCATAAGCATGTCCTCTTTTTCCAAGGACAGTAATGGAGATGGACTAATACTGCTTCTAGCAATGCTGTCTGCGCCGTGGTACATCTCCCCATGGGCATTTACAACTGATGAGATTCAGGGGCTGCAACAAGGAGTTACATACTGCTTTTCCAGCAGGAAATACTGATAGGATCCCTAGTGTCCTACTGCTTAAGCAACACAAGTGATTGTTGTTGATGTCATCCATTCCCTTGCTTTATTTCTCCCATTTGAACTCTTGAGAAGCAGATCCTATTTTCATAGCGTTAAAAGGTAAATACATGAGAAAGAAATACAGAATGCCATACATTTTACAAAAAAATACTTTTAAAGTAAATTAAAAACACATTTCAGGAGATGTGTCTTATTTTGCTATGGTACACAAGTAGCCCAGTGTACATGCTAACAAGAAATTTTAGAGAATCAGGCAACCAGATCCACTGAAAATTGGAGGGGTCTGCTCATCTGATTCCCCCAGGCTCCTTTTCAAACACAGCTGCTACAATAAGAGATGGGAAACCTGGTTCTCCCTGCAACAGACTATTTTTAGCAACCTATTAGTTTGGGATAAAAAGCACCTTCAAGACACTACTTCTTATATTAAGGTGTTTTCAGCTTTCAACTACAGTACTCAATTTGAAAAACACCTACAATAATATTCTCATAACTATTCTTTGAGCATCATAAAATAGCAGCTGAACAATTTCACTCACCTACCTGTTCAAAAAGGTTAGTGGGGTGGGTTTCGGTTTGGGTTTTTTTGAGGGGGTGTGCATGTGCGTTGGTTTTTTTTTTTTTATCAAGTGTGTTGCTTTAAAATAAACTCCAACATACTTTCCAAGCTACTGAGCCCATCAATTTTTTTTTTTTAAACTTTCCCTACACATATGTACAACATGTAGATTACAGTTTTCCTGCATACTTACAAGGCCATGGTCCACACGGAAAAACGCCATCTGACAGGGTTTATTTAAAAGGTTAGAAAAAGCAATGAAGGCATCTGCAGTATCCAAGTTCAAGATCAATACAGCTGCTATGAATGACATGCCCTGTACCTGAAAAAAGGAGAAGTGTTACTGTTCTGCAATAACTGTATTCCTCCGCGAACACTGCCTCATTTTGTCCTCGTAATCACTAGTGTTTAATGCACTCACTGAGCTGCTGAATTTTGCGAAATGTTCAGAAAGACAGGATTTTTTAACCCACGTGACGCTTTGGTATTGAATGTTCAGAGCATGGAAGCTAATGATCCCCATGTTGCCTCCTTTCAAAGACTCTAAGTAAAACTCCTAAAACAGGCTAGGATGACAGCACTTTCAAATATGCAGAATAAAGATTTTTTTTTTTAAGAATAAGCTGTTTTGAAGCAATCCCTCTTCTCCTAGGGATGGGTCATATATACCCTTATTTGTGGAAAGCTGGACTAGGACACTAGAGACAAAGCCCGTTCTTTCCTTTTTCAATTAATTACCAGCAGTTACAGACAACTGCAATGACTCATTTGACAAGCAGTACATTGCATTTGAAGATTAAGCTCATGTTTCATTTACCATAAGCTCATGATGTTGTTGCATTATTCTAAAAAGTACACTATGGAATCAGTGCCGAATCCAGGCAACGCTTGCTCTCTCAGAGGGTGTAACACCGCCATTGCAGAGTGACATGGACCAAGGTGTGACAGTTCTTCCCGCAAACCTGAGGAACAAGTTCCTTCCCAACACAACAGATTCCATGCCAAATGAAGCACACCACCTGATCTGCCCTTTTTCTAGTTTCCCAGCAGTCACATTCAGCAGTTTTTTGCCAAGCATCACATGCTACTCACGGAATAGGAACATTATCTTTCCACATTTGCCTTCTCTAGAACAACTGCTCCCAAATAAAGAATAAGCTCCTATATATATCCCTGCTCTGGGAAAAAAGACTAAATGAAGTATCTGAAATCCACTCAGTCCTCTCATAATCACTACTTCAAATGCTTTGACGGAGCTCACGTAGCCTTGGTGGGCATTGCTTTGAAGACTGTTCCAGAAGCTCACAGTGCTAACGCACAGAAATGCATATCAAGAGGAGTAAGATACCCAACAGAATAGTCTCAGTAAGACTGCCATTAAGAACAGTATGTACTTCAAAGGACCAATTTAACTACATCTCTTTTGACTCCAATTTTCAAGCACTACAAATATGTACTTTTGAGTTTTCCAATTATTTAACCTGTTAAAAAGCTTAAATCTAGCAACAGAACCATTATATACACTTCTCAAGCATGTATTGGAATAAAAGAAAGCACACAGAAACCCCCCAAGTATTCACAAAATCATTTAATACTGGTCTACAAAGGAGTGATTAACACAAACCTCCCCCCCATTGGTTCTCCCTCCTCACCCCCCAAAAAAATTTTCTTCACTTACATAGCCTACATCAGGTCTGTAACAAGTATAGGCTCCTAAAATACTGTGCAACGTGTCATGGTAAGGACCACCCTATAATTTAACAAAAACAAGACAATACATCTGAGTATATAACAAATGTTAAAAACCCTTCAGTGCTATAGACAGTATCTATTACTTCTCATGAAGGACACATTATTTCCCTATGCAGCTTTGAACAGCCCCAACTCTTTCAAAATAATTTTGGCTTTAAAAGCATGAAACAGCCCTCCATACCACATTTATTAAAAATGCATACAGTTCA
Source organism: Mycteria americana (assembly GCF_035582795.1). Classification (NCBI taxonomy): domain Eukaryota; kingdom Metazoa; phylum Chordata; class Aves; order Ciconiiformes; family Ciconiidae; genus Mycteria; species Mycteria americana. Next base: position 13,981,594 of record NC_134368.1, read on the forward strand.
TCCAATACATCAATTACATATTAAATCGTTACACAAGAGGAACGTAAACCTAAGAGATTTCTTATAGCTTAGCAGCACTTTGACAATACTGCCAAGAAAGCAGAACACTAATGAGAACTACTTAATTGTCTGTTAGACTAGAGACAGAATTCAACCATGAAGAAAATACTTAAAAACAACACCACTATGCCGTAACACACACAGAGCATATCAAGAATGACATACATAGCTAAAAAGAATTTCACACCACTGACTATTAGCAGCTGCCATATCTTACACTAAGTACTGTAACTGGTTGAGAATTTCCAAAGGGAAAAGTTTTTCACCCAAAAATGTTGACTTATCACAATCTAAACTTTTTACAGGGCTGCTGAAATTTGCGTATAGAAGGACAAAATATCTGGTTAAAATGAGTCTTTAAAGCACACCAAAAGCATACAAGTTAAATTGGTCTTGCATGCAACAAAAAAAAGGCCACCAAATCGTGCTTGCTTGAGCTGTGCTCTCTCTCACCATGTATTTGCAACCCAGCAGTGTTGATTCACTGACTTGGAAACACTCACCTGCACTTCACCAGACAGAAACCAGCATGAACTGGGAATCATGATGATTAACCAACAGATTGGTTTTTTGCCTCTTCCAAATGTATAGTACCTTGAGGTTACTCTTTTCTAGATTATTTATAGTTTTCCAAAATCTTTAGGAACTTTTCCTCTCAAGATGTCTACTCCTTCAGGTTTGAACTCACCGGGCTGTTTCAACCAAGGGACAGGCAAGATTATGTAAACAATTACTTTGGGAAGTCAAGACAAAAGTTAACAATGCTTACTTGCTGGAATATACAGAGATTAGGAAACGTTCTTGAGATGTCCAGTTTTATTAACTCCAAGCTTGCTTCTCTGTCAGCTGCAGAAAATCCAGCGTCTACAAAAGCCAAAGTTACTGCATTTATTACATGGATCAGTGTACACTCTTCCCCCCCCCAAGTAAGGGTTAGCTTTTGCACAGTTCATTTATTTTGATGCGAATGCTAGGGAATATGGGTACAGACGGGACAATTCTCTGAATTCAGCACACAGGCTAAGAAGCAAGTATGTCCTGACTCAAAGCAACCCTACAGCGCACATTGACACTCAATATGTTTCGAAGTGATGGGAGGAAAGATGCAGGACAAAGCAGGCCAGGCACTTTACTGGTCTCCGCTGACAAATTGTTAGACAGACACAAGCCTGCTAACCTTTGAGCCCTCGGCCTAAGTAAGGCTTCCCAGTGGCTCCTGAAATAGCTGCCTCTGTGGAAATGTTGTGGTGGGAGGGAGAAGTCCTAAAGCAGAAGCATTTGATGGATGCCACCTATCTCTACTACTGTTAGCTCTCCTTCCAAAATCATGTTTGCTTACTCTTTGTATGTGTTGTTAAAGATCATGGACACTGCAATACACTCTCCATAACTGAAACAGATCTCATACAAAGTAGATTTCTAAAGTATTAGTTTTCTTTCTGATATTAAAAACTTTTATTTGTATGTTGTCTATTCTGGTAAGTATAGTTGGGAATTACCTACTGCTACTTATTGAGCAATCAAAAACCAAGAGTTGTCACTAGCCAATCACATGAGCATATACAGTCCCGAAAATAAAGTTCAAGAGGAAGCTGGAAACGTGCTAGATGTCATCTTATTTAAGATGCAGACAATCTTAAGAAAACAAAGTAGGGGATTTCCAATCAAAAATATTTTTCTGTTGATAAATACCGGTATGTATGTTGTCCTTTTTCTGCTCAGCATAATCACTTGCCAAAGGCAATTTCAGGCATCTGCATGTAGTTTTATACTCTCTCAAAAACAGACAACTCTTCCAATCAATTAGTAAATCTCAAACCACTTCATCTGCAAAAATACATTGCTGCTCTCTGAAACACACCCAAGAGATGGGCTCCAAGCTGCAATAGGGTACTAAAATGCAATTTTCTGCTATAATTTGAGTTTCAGTTCCAAAACTAGACACAGAAAAGTATTTTAGTGTTGCAATTCAAATTATAATCCCCAAACTTTCCTAGTTTTCCTTCAAATTAGCATCAAATAAGAACTATACCTAGGGATAGTTTATAAAAAAAAAAAATGAACAAGTGTGTTTCATAAGAGACTAGAGTTTCATTGAGAAGAAAGATTACAGCTGTTTCTTGCTTCCACAAAAAGAAGCTTTCTTTTTACCAGAGACATCTTTATAGCTGAAATTTTTTGTTTAAAATCTGTGATTTCATTTTAAGCAACAATTTTACAAAATCTCTTGTTTTGTAACACAGCATAAATCCTTCATGAAAGGCATACCTTCGCATTCTATTTCAGCCCCTCCTGTGCTAAGTGATCGCCATTTCTCTTTGGCACGAGCCAAGCAAATATCATACAGTTCTGGAAAAAGAAAAACAGAGAAAACCAAGTCCACTATTTGTATATGCTCAAGTCCACTGTCAGGGACTGACTACCTACCATAACGAGCAATGCTGCCCCAGTCATTACAAGTAACAGTATCTCTAACACAGCAGTTGAATTTCTAAGTAGGTTATGGTTCTGAAAGACTTGTACCACTGACCTATAACTTAAGTGAAAAGGAAAGGCAATCTAGGCACAAGTTGCATTTTATGTTCAAGCATTTACTTTTCTTGCAGAGGACTGGTGTTCAAAATAACAGTCGGAATGGTTAATTGGGATAAGTCTAGAAAATTCAATGCAAGAACTACACCCAGGGTAACTAAGCCAAGCACAGAAAAGCAGCACAGTACAGCAGGAGTACAGGCAGTCTACCACATTTCCATGTTGGAATTAGTTACATACGTTAGTCTTTCAGAGCTGTGTTTTTCTGCACCCCGAAGTAGCACACTATTTCTATTTTCACAAACACACACACAAAAGTACAATTTTCCCCAGGGGTCTTTTAATCTCTCACAAACCTAATGTCTTGCTCTGAATCAAAAGAAGCATGCTGTATGCATCCTCACAAGCATTACAATATTAACAACAATTCTAAGTTTCAAAAAGAAAAAAAAAAGCTTGAGTCATTAATTCTGACCATCTTCATCTAACATCAAAGCCAGACACAGTGACAGCAATAATCAGAAACAATTCACAGCAGCAGTGCTAGAGCAGTTACAAGTTTAAAAGACACTGACCTGTTTTGTTCAAAAATACAAAACACCACAAAAAAGCATAAGTAGATAACATCTCCTCACACCCACACCTCAGGTTCTGATACACCATAACAAATACATGGCTGTCCCCTTACTATTTCTCTTTGTAAGACAATGTAGACAAAACAACCATCTCACCGTGAGTGATGTTTAACTCGTTGCCAATTGCCAAGCTCCAGACTTTGCCTCTCACACTCGGTGGGATGCCCTGCCACCATAGCTCTCGAACTTTACGGGAACAACACCTGTTTAAAATAAAACAGATTATTTGAAGAACTATTTCATTGCCAGCTGAATTGTGAATGTGTCCTCCTACCACTGCTGAAGGGATCCAAACCAAAGTGAACATCAACAGGCCAAGAAGTAAAACGTGGTTTGCACATACCCATTCTTTAGCACTATTTTGCTTTGAACTGTAAAGGAAAGCTTACTTCCTTCCAAGTTAATAGCTTATTTTCACAAAAGCACTGCAATCACAATATCCGTAATCTGCAACCACACTTGACCAGCAAGAATCACAGGGGACAAAAAAACCCAAACGAAAATTCAATCCGTACCTATGCCACTGCCTATGCTAAAGACTGGACAGACTTAAATCTCCATGTAAAATCTAATACAGAAACAAGTTATGGAAGTCCACCCGCTCCCCTCTGCCATCACCCTGCTGTGCAAATGAGACATGCAGTTTCCCACGCAGCTTTGCCCCTCTAACCCTCCAGAAAAATGCATGAAGATGTAACAAGTAACAACTTTTAGGTGGCAGCACGAAAGACATTTTAACAGAACACATTGCTTTGAAATGGCTGCAGCTGATGTTCATCAATCTGAGAGCCCAGAAGGAAGAACAGAATAACACCTAAGCACCAATGAAAGTTTGTGGTAGTGACAAAAACCACAGTAATCCATTTATCTAAAAGCAGATTCTGAACTAAAATGTAAAATAGTGAATTTCTATTCACTAGTGTAAAATAGGGGAACTTCTGGATTTATAAACCAATATAGGAAAAGGTGTTCTTATTTTAACAGCAGCCATAACAGATGCATTTTGAAATACTAAAAACAGACATGTAAATCTGCAATTTACTTATACTTAATTTATTACTTCAGTTCTCCAGAAATGCATTTTCCAACAAATTCCATCCATATTTTTAACATATATGCTCAGGACAACTGAATTCCATGATTAAGCAAATGGCAATTGTGAGTGCTGCGGAGGTTGGTTTTTGTTGTGGTGGTGGTTATATTCATGTGGGGGCTGGTTTTTTAAGATGACTAGCAAAATCCATGAAAAACCAGACAGTGAAGGTAGCTTACCAATTGTCTGTGCTGTGTCTTTGTAGCAAATCTTTTAGCACTTAATATTTTTTTAAAATAACTTTTTCCCTACTTCTCTTTTCCATCACTTGATTATCCCAGCAGGTGTACCACTCTGTAATTACAGAGGCTTCATAATACCATACATGTACTTCAATCTACATCTGATATTATAACATCAACGGCTCAAGTAGTCAAGGAAAGATCATTTCTGATAAATGCATGGTGTTCAAGCATTATGCTTTCTGCTTTTCCATTCTCTAACACAGATCACTTCTCAGTGTTTCACAGTTTCTGAATATCCTGAACTCCAATTAAAGACAAATAATAAGAACTGCATCACTTCCAGCCACCTTGTAGAAATAATGAAACATATGTTGCTCATTTTATTTGTAGCTGTCCCAAAAGCGACTTTCAAACAAAAGCTTTCAAGACCATTTAAAATTATACTTGCTAACTTTGTAACTTCTCTTCAGGATACAGACTCAGCAATTTTAATTAAAAGTCAGTATAACATACTGTCTTACATAGTTTCCCAGTTGGGCAAGATTTCATTGTTCCAAGTTAAAACAGCACTGCCGATGCTGTCTTCCAGTTTACAGCGTTCTTCCAGTTGTTTCTTTCTCTTCTGGGCTTCTTTAAGCTCTGCAGAAAAGCAATTTCCTTTTTAAGTTAAAACCAGAAACCAAATATTCAGTGTCAGCTATTAATGGCTCTATAGCCATGTAAAAACACACTATATTCACCTAAACGTACAGTGGACTGTTGAAATTCTAAAAATTTCCAAGACATACAGCAAGCTAAGCAGCGATGCCAAATGTGAACGAAGAAAAAAATGGAACTATGCATAAGGCTCATTTTCGATGGATGGGACAAAGGGAGTTGGATAATACATGGCTCCTTCGACCCTTCACATCTAACCACATTAGTAACTTTGAATTAGCACCTCTGACAGCCAACAGCCCCACATAGTAGTTCAGATCAGAGTATTTCCCAATAAAGCCCCACCCCTTTTTTATGGCAGACTCAAAAATACAGGCTAAGATAATACAAATTTTGTATTTTGTTTCCACTCTTATGCGTTGGTCTTTGTAAATTATGATGTAGATATACTGTTAGGAAATCACAAGTGCCACACTTCTGATGCTATTTAGTGTATGGTTAATCTAAGAGTCGTGCATCACAAAGATACAGAAATAGATATATATATACACACACACACTGGAACCCTTTCAGTTCATTAAAAAGAAAACATTGTTCATGTTTAGTTTAAATAAATTTTACATTTTTGCATTATCACTCAGTATTTCTTCTTGCATCATCAACTACTATTTTTTCCACAGGCAAATTTGTTAGACATGCAATTTAACAAATGTAGGCAGACACTCTTCATAGCAACACAGTGGAAATACAGGACCTGTGCGTGCACACACACACTGTCTACAACATAGGAAAGTGCTGACCTGGCAAGGAAAACTAAGTGAAGAACAACAGTACCATGACCAAGGTCTTTGGAATGAACACACACAGCCTGATGGGTCCATTTTAAAGCCCAACAGAAGCTGTGCCTGAGCAGAACCATACCAACTGCCTCCTAGTATTTTCAGCTTTGATACGAGCTCTTTGTAAGCCTGCCTAAATGCAGGCTTTGAATTTTTCCCTAAACAAAAGAGGGTGTTTATGCTCTTTGATTTCCTGACCTCTACACGATACATCACTCTCCAAAGTTGTTCATCTGGGGTGGCTTTTGGGAAAATGGGTTTGTCAGGGTATTTATCTGGACAGAATGACATACTCCAGTCCAGTGAAGACAGCAGAAGGACCTGACCCATTGCCTAACCTGAGCATCATCCCATTTCTCCCAAACCATCTATCCTACATGCGAAGAAAGAGCAGAGAAACTTCTTTGGACTACTAGGCATTAAGTGGATATGCTAACATGGGAGTCACATGAAGTTAGAACTTCACTGGTAGGTGTATGATGTTCAAAATCACAAGAGGATACTTTTTCTAACATGTCAACTGCAGAAAGCAAGCAAGTCCTGTGTTCGTATCACCTTCCCACTGTTTCATATGGCTCAGGGGTCTGGCCAGATGGAAAAAAAATATTTCCAGCAGTTCTCACTGGACACAAAACTTCCACAAGTCCAAATTTCTTATTATTGCAATGCTTGTTTTTATTAGAAAACCCAGACAGTCAAAAATATCAGCAGAAGGAAACCACAAGTGTCAGCTCTACCTGATGTGCACGGTACAGTGTTGCTGAGACACTTCTGTGAACAATGTCAGACAAGAAATTATGAGCAAAACCTTGGGAAAGCTGTAAACTTTAAGTGGGAGACATTATCAAATGAATATAACTACGTACATTTTCCTATGTGTAAAATTATGTATTTATGTACCACAGCCTCAACAGGTTGTTCCCAACATGAAACTATCAAATATCCTGCAGTTATCTAAATAAGTCTAGTCTTCACTAATTTGACTGATAATCTACTTCAGTATGTTAGGAAGTTTTTTAAACCCACAAACAGGTGCCACTCAATTATTTAAGAGTTACAAACTAAAAAATTATTTCCTGCTGGATTCTAGGATTGTTTTCTTTTCCAGCTTGGCATGGGGCTTTTTACTGAAACTACCGTTGGCCCTCTCCCTTCTCTGGATTGATTCTTCTTTGACGGGAGATACGGATCTCTCTGTTACAGAGCAACAGACTGACACAAGTGCATTTCAGGTTTAGAAATACCCCTTAACTTTACTTCTCTCCTCTGAAGACAAGAAATTCCATTACCTCTTTTTTTTGCTTGAACCACCATTTCTTCGTACTGTTGTCTGTGTTTCTGAGCTTCTTCTGCTGGTTTTGCAGGGAGGTTCCTTGAATTTAAATAATAATAATAATAATAATCAGCATTTAAATTTGGCAAGCCTGTCTAAAGAAAATTCTAGACACTTCTAAAAGAAAAGCATATACTGCTTCTTGTCAAAATATTTGATCAAAGAGTAGAGCAACAGATCCTTGAAAGAATTTTTTTTTTGCCAGAGTCAGCAGAAGAGAAGGAAAGAACACTGACCAGCTACGACTACTTTTATACACAAAATTTGCTGAGTAATTTCCTTATGTTCGGTAATTTCAGCAGTTTTATTATTAAACCAAGTGAACCCACAGGCCGATCTTCATAAATAAAGGGAATATACTGGTACACCAAGCTGGTAGTTTTGATTTAAACTGATCTCTACAGATAAGATACAAGACCATACTCTCTCTTACTGTGCACCTCATTTAAGAGTTACATCCACAATTTTCTTTACCCATGCAGTAACGACTCCCTACATCAGCTTCGTTTTCCCCTCTGCCCTCTGAGACCCCATTTCTATTTTAAAGGCTTAACTCTTCCCCCTCACTTCTACAGCAACAAGTGGCACTGGAGTCATCCTCTGTATTCTCTGTTTATCAATATCAACATAGCCATTTTGATTTGTGATTAAAGCCTGAACTGGTAACATCTCTGCCATACAAATAGACATGCTCGTATGTGAAACCACATTAACTTTAAGCTAATCATATTTGTAATTAACATAACCACTATGCATCTCATACAACTACACGATCACCAAACCATCAGAACAGGAAATGACTAAGTATTTTGTTCTTCTGTATTGTAGAACACTGTATTGTATTCCTAGGACAGTTTGTATCTTTGGTTAATAAAAAAAGATATGCAAAAATTCACTTTCACATTCCTGTAAGGTGGCACACATAAGGCAGCTGCTAGCCATCAACAGCCACCATTAATAGTAGTATGCTTTACTATTTACATAATCATATTACCTGCGATGTATGCATAGCCATGTGATACATGCCTATGAATATTTTTTTAAATCAAGATTGTTACAAGAACAAGAAAAGTGGATTTTCACATTAGTGTCATTGTTAACCACAGAGAACAATCTACTCTTTTCCAGTTTCATTTATGTAAATTGACCAGCATCTTTTAAAATCCAAGTCTTTAGAAATGGAGTAAGTTAGAGAAAGTTTGGAAAGGAAAACCAGATGAAACAATGCAAGTTCTGCTATCTTAAATTCCACCACTTAAATTACTTGTCCTATCTCTTAACAACATCACCATACATGTGAGATGATGCTTAGCATCTATTAAGATTTTTCCAGTTAAACCTAGAGGGACTATGGAATATTTATTGATGTTTCCTAGAAAGTTTTACCTAAACCCTACAAGTGAGTGCAAAATCAAGAGCAGCCATTTCGGAAAAAATCTCACTGCATTTTTCTTCCAGAAGTCTTAAATCTTTTTGTCATAGGAAATAAAAAAGAAATTACTTAAAGCCTAACAGGTAAAAAAAATTAGTATGCCAACTGTAAATAAACAATTAAAAAAGATCCTTTAGAAAGATTCATCAGAGGACAGCACAGCTGTCCAGAGCCGTTTTCCCTACTAGACAAAAGAAAAGATGATTCAATTGTCTAGAATCTTAAAAATACCTTTTCTGCTAGGAGTTCCTCAGTCTATCAACAGTAGGAAAGAAAGCAAAATCTAAATGTTATCCTGTAATGTATCACTAATTCAATCTATCTGAACACTGTACTTCTCAGATTATCTCACATGAGGAATGATTTTTAACAGACAGGTTTTAAATACAACAAATAAGCTAGTATGTATTGTTTCCGGCTGTACACAATAAAACTGCTGTAACAAATAATTACTCTTATATTGTTCTAGATGTCCCAAGAAGTCTTGTCACATAGTCTACCAGTCGAGCTAAAAAGTGTCTTAAATGACCCTACAACTAGACGACTTTGATATGAGCATTCTTCATACAGATTTGTTGATGAAAACACAGACCTATGTTATGCCAGTTCTTTACACCAATGCACAGCTATATGAAAAATGCAGACGCCATGACTGTAAAGCTGGGTACCATTCATAAAGTGACTAAGCACGACTGAATTTGTGAAATTCAGGAGCAAACCATGGTAGAGCAGCTGCCTGTAAATCATTACAGAGTTAGTCCACATATGCAAGAATCTCCTTGCAGTAACAGAAATATGAAACAACTTATCAAGTACTTGACAACCTTTAAAATGTGATGCTGAACCCACTGCAGAACAATCATTATATTGTTTCATTATTTATGGAGGTGTGGTCTTTCTCTGTGTAAACAGGACACTGTATCCTTGCTTCTCAGTTTCTTTAGCATATACCAGCTTCATTTTTATGCTTATGTTCTCTCAGAGAAAATAAAAATCCCTTATTCATGTTTAGAAGCTAGAATTACTCAAAACTAGAGCTCTGCTCTCCTAATTACCTCCTTTCATACAAAGCTATTGCTGTTGTTATAAAATAAGGTTACTTTTGTTTGAATACTTTTTCTCATTATCATCCCACTTTCATATTTGCTAGCCTGAAAAAAAAATTCTACTTTAAATTTTAAATCATCTGTTTAAGTTAGAGTAATCAAATACAAACAGTAAGAAAAGCTTTGCTAGCCTAATTTTAAAGGGGCCCTCACTGTGGTACTTCCCAAAACTTACGCTGGTCTGTCCTCTAAAATAAGTGCTGTAGTGGAGAGTGGTTCAAAATCAAGATTCTTCCTCACATTCTGTTTAGGAGAGAGCGGTCTGTGAGCTCGTCCAGTTTTTTCTTCATATTCCTAGACAAGCAAAAGACAGGGCAAGTTAAAAGAGTGGAGAACACCAAGATGATGCAGATGAGAATTTAAACAGGGTCTACAAAAGTCTTCAAGATAATGCTTTCGCATCTCTGCCCAACTGCAGTCCCTTTAAAGCTTTCCAACTAGAGCAACCTCAGAATTGAAAACAATGTTAAAATTTATGTTCAGGAGTGAGTTTTGATGTTTCTTCCATTTCTTCTATTTGTAGAAACATCTTAAGTTCCTCTGACTGGCAGCCTGCTTTTACAAAGTACTGCTAAGAATGGACTTATAAACAGCAGATACTATCTGAGGTATAAAATAAGACCTATTTAAAATATTCTTGTTTTGATTTATGTGGTTTTCAAACTGAAGCCAAAAATGACCACAAGCTCCTTGTCCTAATTAAATCTCATCGTGAGATTTCTCCTACCTAAGCTATTTTCAGATGCAACAGTTCAACGATGGCAAGAAAAAAAGATTAAAATCATGGTTGGACAGAAAGCCCACACTTGTTATGACACCTTGAAGTACAACAATCCTAAATCATAGCAAAGCATACGTATTCACTTGTGTTTGTAATGTAGGCACTGAAACACCAGAGCAAAACTAGCAAAGGCGACAGGGTCTGGAGCAAGTGACACACGAAGAGAGGCTGAGAGAACTGGGCTTGTTCAGCCTTCAGAGGAGAAGGCTTCGTAGGGAGCTTTGGTAGACAGCAATAACAGGATGGTGAAGGCTGAGTACGTGTCTCTGAGGCACTTGCATAGAGAACATGAAGACAACAGGCACAAACTGCTACAAGGGGAATTCGGGGGGTGGCGGGGAATCACTAGGAACGTAGTCAAACACTGGGACAAGTTCCTGAGATGTGGTGGAACCTCCCACCTTGAAGGCATTCAAAGCTCAGGTGGATGAGCTCTGGGAACCTGGTCTAAGCAGACTGCTCTGAGAGGGGAGTTAGGTCCTCAGAGGTCCTTCCACCCTTAATTACTGTATCACTATGATCCACATTAGAGGACTTGGCATTACATGCTATTTTTATTTTTCCTAACAAACACTGTTTTGGAAGAAAATGTACCGAAACCATGACCTAATGGGATGAAACAACCTTTATACAACTCCCATTTACTCAAAAGCTTGAAATACTATAGCAAATATTAAGTATTCAAAGTATGAGTGATATACAAACAACAAACACGGTCAAACAGTCCTACAGAAAAACCAAATCTGTATTACAGATACTTTCACATTCAACTTCATAATGAATTTTGCCACTTCCAAAAACCATCTGCTTTCATGTGTAGCTTGTTTATACCATTTCTATTAAAATTAAAAAAAAAAAAAAAAAAAAGGAAACTATACTGTGAAAACTAACCATTACAAATGACCACTATGAACAGTGTTCCAGCCATGGACTTTTTCCTGTTAGCACAAACAGCTCCTCAAATGGTACTGATTTCAGATTCTCTCAACCTAACCTGTCAATAATGTCAAAACTTCCTTGGGCAATAGATCCAACCTTTCCAACACAATCAGAACAGCCTGGATCATTCAGAAACTAAAACCTACCAGTTTAGATCCCCACCACTTCCAGAAAGGCCTTCTCCTCCAACACTAACTTAAAAAAAAGAATGGATGAAAACCAAACATGAATACAGAGCAACACGGCTGTGGTTTTCTACTCTGTGTCGTACAATTCAATTCCAGTTCAAGCTAGTTCTGTGGGACTCACGGGTGCAGGTCTGTGAAGCTCTCAGGACAGAGAAAAACTCTCTTTTTCCTTGTTTGTTAGCTGGGCACTGTCTCAACAATCAATCCTATGATGCCTGCATTGCTGTGACGGGAAACATTGTCATGAATTTGGAATGTCTGGCTCATTAATACCAGTTAATACTGCTATGCATGACATCAGTTTGCAAACAAGGAAAAGAACCAAGAAAAACGTATTTCAACTACTGAATAGTACTTAGCTTTGTTTAGTAAAGGGATAGTGCTGATGCTGACAAAGCTGTTCGCTAAAAAAAACCTCCGGTGAGAAAATAAGTAAAGAAATATAGTAAAAAAGGTACTGTGATCGACACATATGCACAGAGCTACAACGTTATTCTTGCATTAATAACTCCTTGCAAGCAGCTGATAGTGACCAGTGTGTGAGTGCACGATCATAACGTGCTTCAGCTGCACCATTCCCTGGGGAGTATATCCACCATGCTGACATGAACGAAGCAAAGAGGTATTCTTTCTCCCAGTTTCTACTAGGAGACTGATTTTTTTTTTATTAGCTATTTTTCACAAATTAACATAGTCAAATATTAACCTCTATTACTGCTTCCACAGACAAGGTGAACCTTGTCCCTAAATCTAATGTTTTTACTCCTTTGAGACACTACTAGTGAAAGAAAAACCATCCAGCATCCACAAGAAACTGCTAATATGCAGAAATCATCATATATTGATCTCCCTAAAGCATCACAGAACTTGACATTAAAACACATGCACCCAATGCTTATTACAGTAGAGGTTCCAGAAAAACTGCTTAATTTTGGCTTAAAAAAAATATTTTCAGGGTCTTCTTTCACCAAAAGCCAACTGCAGAGCAAAATTGCTTTTGGAAGGTGAGAAAAACTGTAAACACTGGGATGCAATAGGGATTTTATTTCGTATAGAAGAAATAATTTGGAAATCTCATTCAGTTAAGCACAACGTTTTCCACACTAGCACTACGCATATAATTCTTCCAAGAATTTCTTGGTTAAGGAATGTTTTATTTTGGAATATGGGTGGCTAGTTATAGTACTGGCATATTAGTACAGTTATTCAAACCTCTTAAAGAGCAAAAGCCCACCCTGCATTTCAGCAAGTATTCATTGACATGCTTTAGTCAGCACTACCCTACAGTAAAGAAGCCAGACCAGCACAAAAATGGGAGTGGCACATTTTATCAGATTACGAGTCCTTTGTAGTAATTTCATCCTTTTCAGTGGTAGCCAAAAAAGAATAAAAATGTCTGTTGGTACAGTTGTTATTTACAAGACTTTTTTAATTAGGGAAAACTAAAAAAAAAAACAAAAAACCCCCCACTCCACCCCAAAAAAATCCCAACAAAAGAAAAACAAAAAAACAAAGTGCCCAAAACACACAGAAGACAAAAGCTCCTGAAAATGATCTTTTATTCCAGTAAGAAGAGAATGCAATTTTGAACAGAGCACAATGTATGATACAGCAATGAAGCAGACTGAAGCCTCCACAAACTCATATTAAGAGTATCTGCTGACTGAGCAAGTAGAAGTATTTGCACATACAGGCATACTGCAATAGGCTGAACCACACAATAGCTCATTTTAAGCTTTTTCTTTTTTTTTTTTTTTTTTTTTTTTTAAACTAGACTCAAATCTCTCACATGTACAAATGATTCAGCCATCTATTTAAATCCTATACTATAACTAGGGGTTACTAACCTGATATGGTTGCAAGTTAATTTTAGGATCAATTTAGGATGAGCTGATCATTTATGATTTAGAATACATCCTTATCACTGAAATCACTTAGGCTTTCTTCCAGGTTTCGTCGTAACCTATTCAGCATTCAGCCACAATAGCTGAACTAGGGTTTGAAGATGTTCTAAGAGAATGTGCTGTAGATTAAAGCACTCCTTTTAAAAACCCAAACCAACCAAACAAAAAAAAAACCCCGCAGAAAAACACACCCCCAAAACCAAGTTTAATTCTGGGTGGAACCTGAGAGCTTTGCAGTTGAGATGCAAGAAGCTCAAGCTGTGGTGATCCTCCGCAATTCTTCAAGACAGAGAAGGTAACCTGCGAAGGGATCCTAAACCAGCTCTACGAAGAAACGCAAGTAACCCACCAGAACACAGGGCAAGTGCTCAAAGATCAACCGCGCTAACCGGGAGAGGGCCGTGTGACTCCGCACACGCACCGAGCCTCCCGGGGACCAGCAGCACAGCATAATTGAACCTGCAATACACAAACTGCTCTATCAAGGTCATCTTGTTTTGGCTCTCTTTGTTTAAAGGTAACCACTCTCCGAGGAAGTCGAATATGAAATATTCACGCTAGGTGACAGCCGGCTCGACTCTTGCTCCACGGCTAGCAGCCTTGCACGGGATGGGAGACGGCTGGCCGTAAGCACGCCCGCCGGCTCTCGGCTAGCTGCCTCGGTGCTAGAACAGCCCAAGCCCCTGGGGGGGCCCGTGCCGCCGCCCTCCACCCGCGGCGGGGTCTCGCCGCCCCGCCTCACACAAAAGGGATCCCCTTCCCGGGAAGCTGGTTCTCTACCAGACGCAGCCGAGGGACTTAAAAGGGGCCAAGGCTGGTTTTACCGACACGCGTTAAAGTCCGCGCCCACCCATCCCGTCTGCCCCCGACCCAAGCGCCCAGCAGCCGCCCGCCCCGCCCGCACGGCTGCCCGCACCCCCACCGCGGCCTCGCTCACCATGAAAGCTGCGGCCCTTCACAGGCAGCGGCGCCGGAGCCCCATGCCCGCCCCGCACCGCGGGCCTGGCTCCCCGCCGCGGCGCCGCCCGGGCCCGCACGGCCTCGCGGGCCGCCCGCCCCGGCCCTGCCCTGCCCGGGCCGCCCTCCGCGGGCGCAGCGCCTCCGCCCGCCCCGCCCCGCCAGCCCCGCTAATCACCCGCGGAGCCGGCGCACCCGATCGGTTCTCTCCGTCTCGCCCAGCGCTGCCTGAGCACGCACGGCGCGCCCGGCGGCAGCCCCACGGGGAGACGCGGCCCCGAGCCCTCGCTGCACGGGGTCAGCGGCCCCGGCCCCGGCCGGCGGGACAGACGCCTCTGCCCCGGCCGGACGCCCCGGGGAAGGCAAGCGGTTACCCTGCCAGGCGCCGTGCTCCACCTGGCACCAGCTTTCCGCCTCTTGTGCCGCTCGAACAGCTCTTCCCAGCCCGCTTCAGATCTAGGTCCAAGATGGATAACGGAAACATTGCACAAGCTCAGGTGCATTAGCTACAATCACCTTTACCTTTGCCTAAGCCAGCCCAGAATTACTTGTGCTGTTTTAGGACGCGGCAGCATTTCGGATACACTGGCATCTCTCTCCGTGGGTTTCCCACACTCGCGCTTCCCCTGCCCGCGTCCCTGGCTCCAAGTCGGGCGTTTGCTTGTAGCGGGTACCAACACCCCGCCTCGCCGGGACAGCCGCGGTAACAGTCCCAAGTGCAAGAGCAGCTAAAACCCACCGGCCCTTAAACCAGGCCCGAAGAAACGGCAGCTGAAATACTTGCTCAGCATAAGCACCTTTTCAGTACAACTCGTGCTCTGTCCTCTTCAGACAGCTCTAAACTATGTATATCTCTCTGTATATCTGTATCTTCCACAGTTCAAGACAACTTCCACAGCACATCTTGTTAAACACTTTGCCTCAATCCAGATGAATTAAGTTTGCCATTTTTCCTTTGTCCAAAAGCTCTGTTACTGAACTCGGGAGATACCCAAGTTGCTGTGGCACCATCTTTGGTAGACCCACATTTTATTCTATTATCTGTTCATCTGCAACCGTTAGTTGTCCTTTTCTCAGCACTGTACTAAGGATTTCGTATATTATTCCTTAACCTCATTGACTACGGTTTGCAGCTGCCAGGCTGCATTGCTCAAGGCCTGATCCTGAACCACAAAGTGAGCAACAAAGACAGACTTGAAAACAACCAGAGTCACTCCAGTATTCTGCTTTCAAGAGGTGGCTTTGCAAAAGCTGAGATAACAGCAATTTTGAGAAAATAAGTTATATCAGCTAATGTTTTCAACCCACGACTGCTCATCTAATTCATGGATGCAGCAATATTATACCAAATGAGGAACAGCTCACTGCTTAAAAGTATCTTAGCTCCATTCCCACCACCAATTAATGATGGACATCTGCCATCCATGCATCTACTGTCAGAGCATGAATAATTACCACAACGGCAAGTCAACATAGCTCATGGAAAGCACTGCAGCCTCCAATGCTAATGCTTTGTCTCATAAGCAAATTAGCACATGTATCAAAAGACATTTATGTAAAATTATAGCTATTAACACAAAAAACCCCATTCAGATCACAAGGAAGAGCAACCTGAGGTGGACAATAGTATTCCTGGGGTAAATCTCTGTGGTTTCACATGCTGAAAATAGAACGAAACTGCAGCTCTTCTGGACGTAGGAAATAGCCATTTGTTGATCCACAAAAAGAGGAGCTCAATCAACTAGGCATTCTGCAAAGCACTGACTGGGAGGGAGTGATGCCTGGTGACATGGGAAGATACTGCTGTGGGTGAAAAGCTAAGTACTCTCTGTAACTCAAACCATAACCACACATTACACAGACATTTGGTAGCACTCACTATTTTTAGGCTGCCGCAATTATAAGAGTACCTGAGGCCACTCGAACAAGTTATGCACAAGCTTTAATTACATCTTTTTTTTCCACTGGAATTCCTGCCTCATTCAGCATATGAGATAGGAACTGGACCAGGATTGCACAAGCAAACAGAAAATTGTTTTTTCCTGGGTTTTGAGTCTGACTGCTACCTAAATATTGCTTCAACATTCCCTCCCGTTGCTTCATAGCTTTCTGCTGCATGTCCATCTGTCCATCTGCAATCTCTTGCCTTTTATTTATAAAGTGGTTTACCAGATAAATTTAAACTGGTACACACCCAGCACTTCACTGCCCTCCCCTGCCCTCCTGGCCCCTCACACCATTTTTTTGTGCCACCATAAGTAGTTGTGTGACTGTACAATACACTAGATTGGGTAAATGATACTGCTAAAAACTAACCTTTTGTTTTGATGGATTAGTTTGGTTACTCTGGTAATGTCTGCTGTGGGGCAATGTAAGCATTGAAGTAAAAGGAAGGAAAAGTAGCAAGCGGCAGGACCGTTTCCTTCAGAAGCTTAATTGAAACCAGCAGATCATGAAACTTGTGATGATCTTTGAGTTGGGAAACTAAGATCTGATTCTTGACATGGCACCAGGCCACAGAAAAGTAATTTTAATGGCGACTCTTGCATATACAGTAATCAAAAAGAACTTAAGGACACTGACACCTCAGGCAAAGACCAGATTATGAGAATATCCTTCAAAACTTAACAGAAAGAGAATACAAACCGCTGAGCTCAGATATTAAACTTTCAAACAACTCCCCTTAAGGGATATCTATGAGGGCTTTTTATATAACTCCAAAACCAGTACAGAACTATTCTGAAATGCAATTAGTTTATTAGTTACTGATCTAACAACCTGAGAAATCCAAGTTGCACACTCAACCCGCACACTTTGCCAAAGTGATCTGGAAAGTTCTACAATTAATTAATGGTTCAAGAACCATCAGCCCTACTTGCTTTACCCATCTATATATATATAATCCTCTTATGTTAGAGAAAGGATACCAGAGCAGAAGATAGCAATGTGATGACAGAACTTGACTGAAATAACATTATGTCCGTGACGTTTTATCTTCCACCAGGACATCCTTCTCATCTTAGTACCACAGTATTCTCCTGTTCCACATATAACAAATGAGGAAAGCTTAAGCAACATAAGGGTAAGAGATCACGGCCAGTTCACATGAGGAAAACCTCACGCTACCTATTTTTAGGCATCAAGTGCTCTGAAATTTCCCCCTTTTCCCCTGAAAAGTATCTACTTCTCTCTTCTGATTGAAAGTGATACAAAACTTGGGCTTGCACCTTTGGTCCCACACAATCACACTGAAGTTAAATGAATAAAATAATGCACACATCTTCCATAAAGTTAACAGTGAAGAGAGAACTAGAAGCCACATACTCTGCTTTGCAGCCCTGTACTCCCACCACTGGACTATTTTAACAATTTTTACATATATGTATTTTTATAGCATCATATTTTGAGCAACAGAGGCACCAAACTAAGGAACATTTAAAACCTAAGCCTAGATAAGGCCAAGTTAGGTCTTCCAAGAAAGAATAACAGCTTTCTGGTTTGGATTCTCTCACCTCTAATCACACAACATGCTATGTATCAGATGGTTCTCACTCTCAGGGTTCACGTTTCATTCGTGCTATATGTAAATAATTTAAGTGCTTTTTATTTCATATAGAGTGACACGCTTTATTTAAAAAAAAAAAAAAAGGAAGGAACCTAGAATCATTCCCCGTATTTGAAGTACTTGGAGACAAAGCATATCTATGAACCATGTGGCTTAAGAACAGCTATTTATTGTCGAATGTGGGATCTTTCATCAGATTGTACAGCATACTGTTACAAGTGACTCCAATGAGTCACAGTAACAAAAAAACCCCCTACTACTTAGAACACTGAAAAGGCTGTAATTTAATCTGCATATACAAACATGCGCACAGTTTCCCTATATACTGATACTATCTGATACACTACAGTATCAAACAAGTGGAAACGTCTACAAGAAAGGCTTCCAGCAGGGCAACCATCTGCTAAGTGCTTGAGCAAGAGAATACAAGCTAAATGGTTATTTTACCTTTTTTTTTTAAATGAACATCTGCTAGAATAAAATACTACCAACACCTGCTTTCAGCATACCCCTTAAATGTCACTTCCAGGGACCAGGATTACACTGGATATGGACTTCATGTAAAAACATAGTTTTACATAAACTATATGTCTGCTCACTGATCTCTCCACCTCAATTTTCTGTATAGCCTCAGCACCAAATAATCTCTCAGCAACTTTTTCTTCCGACATTTTACATTGATGCTGATGTTGCAGAAGAAAGCTTATCTTTCCTATCCAGTCTCAAATAACATGCTCTTTGGTCTGGCTGAAGAGTGTGTCGGAACTGTCCCCCTCATTCTGAGCGAGACACAGAAATAAAAGGACTCTCCATGCCATGCCAGCTTCATGCTGATGCCATTCTGAAATGGCCAAAGCACCAGGTTAACCCTGGGATATGGGAAAGGAGTCACAGGAATATGGCATTTTATCTTGCAAGTTCTCAAATAAGTTGCAAATATGACCTCAAATACTTGCAGTCTTCAAGACAGTGTAAACGTCACCCAGGAATGCCATCTACTTTGCAATGCACAACTCATATTAGTATGCTGTTCAGATACCCACCACAGCACACAGTTACTATTTTTGTTTGCAAACAGCTGTCTATGTAGGTATGTGCAGGCTTGTATTTAGCTACATGACTTCTGTACGTACACCGAACTAGTGCAAGAAAAGGTACTTCACTTGATACTTTTAGCCATATTCCACTCCCTCCCCCCCCCTCCTTTCAAATCCCTCCACTAATTTCTGTTCTGCTTCCTCATCAAAATTTGTGCATCTCTAAGGATCTCTGACCTTTTCAAGTTTGATACTTGTCTGCCCTTAGAAATGACAGAAAAGCAAGGTGGTAAGTCTATTGCACTAAAGCCTCTTTGAGTGGTTTTCTACATCCATGTTTGCTTCTCTGATCCCCGAAATTACCCTTGAAGTTACTGATGCCAATTTCTTACATGTCTAATAAAAGCTTTGGTACTCATACTGATGCTGTGCATCATGTTATCTCTCATAATCTGTTCAGACTGGCAGACTCTTGTGCATTTGGTATTTAATTTTACAAAAAACTGAATCAACATGTACATTTTCCAGAGTATAATCTTCTTTACAACTTAAGGTTCAGTCTTGAGGAGAAGAGACTGTAGCTTTTTAAAGCTATACACAAATGTAAATAAAATATGTGAAGGAAGGCAACACACCTTCATAGTCTAGCTTAAAGCAATGACTATTTCCAGGCTTTAATATTCATAAAACTGTTTTCCACTGAACTTTGTCATGCTAAAGAGACAACTTCTCAATACAGCAAAAGAAAATTTTTATGTGGAAATTACTAGCAGGCACCAAAAAATGTGTAATAAAATCATGTCGAAAAATGAGATCAAGTGTCCTCTGAGAGAGAGAGGGAGAATGAGAACATAAAATTTGAAGAAATATTTTCCCAGTCTTTCTTCAGAAAGACACTTAAGGAAAAAGTACCCGTCTGGGTTTTTTAAAATCCTTACATCCAGATCCTCAGGGTTTCCAATAACACACATACAGTAACTCCATTCATTTTGCAGAGCCAAAGAACATCAGCTTTGTTTGTTGTTGCTAGTGAGCACGGTAAGAGTTAGCCTTTCAAAACCTTCACCTCCCCCCTATTCTTTAATTTTAGATGAAGTTTGAGATGTATAAACTGGAAGACAGACAAAGAAAACCTCTGGGTCGCATTTCTTGGGAGCTTGCTTCTGTTTAATACAAAAATAACATACCGAAGTCTAGCAAAGCTTTCTCAATTAATTTTACATTTTAACAATGCAAGTTCTATTCTCCTGTTAGGATAGGCAGTTCCACCACAATATTTAGAGGCTGACACACACCTGCCTTTAAGTATTTATCTCCAGCTTTGCTTCACAGCAATGTTTTCCCAAGTGTTTGTGCAATGCAACATTCAAAAGTATCTGCTGGTATTTCCAGGCTTGCTCTCTACAGACTTCTATTTTCATTCCAAAACCAATGGGCAGAAAAAAATCCGAAAGCCTCCTGTACGGTGCTTATCAGCATGCATGGTGGAAGGTTACTACACTGAAAAAACTTACTGGCTACACAAAGATGTAGGTGTTTAAGTATCTATCTATAAGCACTATCAGACACACAAATGCTAGCTCCATGTTGGATCCTCGTTTAACAACAAATGAGAACAAACTTCCACCGATGTATCAGGTCTTCTGAAAAGCTGTCTTCCCTGGCCTTGAAATTTTGGGGGTAAAAGAGCTGTTTACTTCATCCTCAGAAGTCAAGCATTTTTCCATGAATTTGTGCCTTCCTGCGTTTAAAAATAATTTGTGCTATATGAATTTATATTCCATCTAATGCTAAGCATCAGCTCGGGCTACAGAGGAACCAATTCAATTAAGACAGGCAACCTTTGTGATCTCACTGCACAACTTTGAACTTGCTGCATTTCCTCTAAAACATACCACTGGTATTGAAACAGACCCTTCAGTAGAGACTAGCACCTGACATTTTAACTGCAGTAACAACTAACAAAGCTTATACTTCTACCTGTTTAGTATCTTTATTCCAGAAAGGCGATACCTATCCTTAAACACTGCTTGTTAGACCTATTTAGGATCCCTCCAGCTTCCAGGGCTTTTGACCAAGACAATTTATGAGGAGTCTTAGAGAGTGATAAAGCTGAAATAAAAGCTTTAAAACTGGAAGGGGGGGGAGGGGGGGGGGGGGAACAACCCTCTCACTTTCTTTCAAAAAGTACTTTGTAGCTTGCCATAACTGTTAAAACTGATATTCAAAGCCTATTATTTTCTATTAGCCTAACCTTCGTAAAATATTCTGTGCTTTCACATGTTCATAAGGGAAGAAGTTCCAAGAGCATCAAAAGCAGCACTTGGACAGCTAGACTCTGCTAGATTATGATACCTGGGTGCGTCCTATTACATTCTTTTATTATTGAAATACTCAGGAGCAATCCTTCTACCGTAGTATTAAATTACCCTTTCATTTACTGTGGATGGAAGCTATTACTCTTGCTTTATCTGTTTAAATACGATAGTACATTTGTTTGAGGCAGGTAATTTTCAAGTCAGGACAAGGGCAACACACACTTTGTAGAGTAATACAGCCTACTGGAATTGCTGAATAATCTATTTAGTACAGTTGTTCCTGTTGAAAAGAAAAAGATATATTAGGACTTCATAAGTGATAAAATAGGTTTCCTTTCTTTACTTATTTTTATTTACTTCCACAAAAATTAGATGCCTTTTACATATGACTACAATAAAATAAAAGTATTTTTAATTGGATCAGAAGGGAAGACATGAAACTGAAGTGCTTTAAGGCAACTTGCAAGTTTTGGGTTATAATTCTTAAGTGGGAAAATTAGAGTTACACCTTTATTTCTAGAGATTGCAACAAGAATAAGCATAGGTTAGTTTCAGACTAACCACAATGTCTCCTTGCACTGCAATTGCATTTCTGTTTCTTTGTTCTTAAAAAAAAAGGAACTTGGGCACACCATGACAGATTCAAATCCTGCCTTTTTGAAGGCTGACAAGTAGAAATGAACCCAGAGGAGGAGAATGCAGGAAGTGACTCATTTACACCCTCGGACTTCTACTGCGGAACAGAAAAAAATGCACTAGACAGTTTATAGCCTACAACGCTTTAAAGTATGAATGAAGTCTACATGCAAACGCTCACCCTGCCATTAACAGCTATAGCCATTAGTCACAATGATTTATCCAGTGATCTATCCAAAGACAAAGTCAGTATGAACAGAAGACACTGCTTTATCCAAAATTGTAGATCTAGCTCCTGCCAGAATCAGCAGCCAGCTTGAACCAACCACTTCCTCTTCAAAAGGCCCTGAATCGTGTATCTGAATACAATGTAAAGCATGGTGAAGACAAACGCTTAGAAAAGCTCAGTATTTTTAGACAACTGCCACCCATCAGCAGAGGGCAAGAGGAAGTGGAACACACAGCGACAGCTAGCCACGCTGCACAGCTTCCATCTGGAGTGCTGTTGCACATGGAGCTGCAGGAGAACCTCCACACATCAGCAGTCAGGGGACTTTTTTCTCTGGTTTGGGTTTTTTTTTTTCCTGGATAAAACACACTGCTCTCAAAAGGAGCTCTTATCACCATCTGCCTAAAGCATGGGTTGTAGTAATTTCTTTCAGTACTTCTTGCTGGGTGCTGTTGCTCTGCAACTCTTTTCCACCTAATAGGCCCAAGCCAAAAAAACAGGCTTTGAGTAAAGTGATTTTATTAATCAACTAGGATTATAGCTTTAAAAAAAAAAAAAAAAGGGAAAATCAAGTGAAGATCAACTTGAACGATAACTGACCCAAATCAACTTACAAAGGTTTTTCCTCGAGTACTGTTGTAAGCTTAACTATAAAAAAGCATCACCTATGAGCGAAGCAATGTATTTAGCTGTTTTGAGAGCACATTTTCACTTTATCATATGCTGCAGAGTAAGCCTCTTAAGTACAATTGCTTTTAATTGACTGGAATGTTGATGCCACATATAGTCATGATCTAATTATTTATTTCCTGTTAGTGCATCACTCCTAGAAGAAAGCCTGTTGTGTCTCCAGCTGTGAAGACAGCCCAGTTGGGAAATTTTATCATTGGTAACAAAAAAGAATGACACTTTTCCATCTCTCCCTCTCCTTGAAAGAAACAAATACAGACATGTTTGGGGGGGAGAGGGAGAAATCAAAACAGTTTGGTAGGAGGGGGTGGGAACACACTGCTTGCACCTTGTATGATAGAAGCAATATTGTATTAATGTGATTACCGAGTCTGAAAAATATGACTCAAATGACTTTGCTGTAGTGGTTAAGTGCAGAACAAGCAAGGTGTACCAAAAAGCCTGGCTATAAGCTCTTACGCTGTCACCCCACCTACCGCATGCCTGCAATCTGCTCCTGGGGCCTTGCACAGACAAGCTTGTTACCCACAGCTACACATAAACCCCTGTAGTTTTCCACTGCATCCGAGGTGGGCAGACTGGTTTCATCACTAGTGGCTTCATGGCTGGAATCCAACTCCCCAGCAATTCATTTATTTGAAACTTTATCTTTAGAGGGGTTGAAGTCTCCCCCACCACCCCCCAAGAGCACACTATGGCTTTCAGAACAGAAATCCTTCTAAGTTTGGGAAGATGACAATCCCTAGGTTAAAAATCATAGCTATGTTTTATTATTAAGGAACTGCCATTAAGAAATTCTAAATATTCTGATATGGAATGTCAGCAAATGAGATAATAAAATATTTAGACATGAATTTATGAGTAAAGATTGCTATTGAAAGGCCTCAAGTGTTGTATGTGCTGAATTTTACTGGTATGGAAGCTCAAAGAAAATTAAGACGGTCCATTAAGATCTTATTGGAATTCAGATAGTTAAACTGAACAGTCTTCATAGGGTCATAGCACATTTAGAAGGGAAAAAATTACACACTGATTAAAAAAATGGATTTTCATATTACAGAAAAAAGAGACATATACAATATAGAAAAATAATTTCATTGAAGCTGTTCCTCTGGGGAAGACAGCTGTAACATGTTGATAGGATAGGGTAGGATATAGCTAAAATCTGACTTTCCTCTATACACATTAGTCTCTTAATACACAAGATCTTGACTGGCCAGTTGCAAACAAGTTCTGTGAAGACTGATCACATGAGAGGAGACAACCAAATGATACACTGAGAACAATGTTACCTCCTCTTTAATTTTCAAAGGAATTTCTTTTTCAAGAGCTAACAAAACCACTGGGGGAAGGGGGGGGGGGAAGTTGCAAACCTATGGTATTTACATCTGTTGTTCTTGCCAATCCTGAAAAAAGTTCCTGAAAGAAACAGTCGCTACAAAGCCTAGCTCAGCTGTACAGTCTACTGGAAGGGAAGAGAATTTTAACTTCGGTTATTACTCTTAGTGAAGTACTGTCATCTGACTTTTAGTGCATTTTCACACATCAATTACAAAAGCAACTCACATAACGAGTTCTGCTCAAGCAGGATTCCTGAAGATAATTGATACAAAAAATTAATCATGCAAACCTCCACTGTAAATGTACTTCCAGCTTCTTAGACAAGATTACTTGTTCTAACAGCTTTTAAGCTTTAAAACATTTAACTGCGTAAAACCTCTTGGTGACGATGCAAAGCAATCCAACCTTAGCCTATGCCAATAACGAGTCTTTATCAGAAAAGAAATATTTATGTATACTGTCAGCAGTAAAAGTAGGCCAAACACCAACTTAGCCAGAGTGACTTTAATTCCCACATTGTTAAAATAAACGATGATGCTATGTCTTACATATAGTAGTTGAACAAGTGACTGCTGTTAGAAGTTTTCATAGGACTCGAGAAAAGGCTTATGTGCTCAAAAACCTGTCTGACCATTCTTTTGGTCAGAGGTCAGACAGAAAAAAATGCTACCACTCCTTACAAATTGTGTCTGGCCTCAGTTGTGTATGTACAGGCATCTTTAGCTGTGGTATAATAACGCTCAACTTGTGAATGGCAACTGAAGTTTGAGGGTCTGGAGTTTTCCTCATTTATTTATTAAGTAGCAGGCCAGAAGGAAATAAGAACTGTTATTTCTAAGAACAATCTTTAGCCACTTCACAGTTCAATTACTCCTCCCCTCCCCTTCATGCTCTACCTAAACATGTATCTTACAATTGCATTCCTTCTTGCAAATTTCTTTCAATCCCAGACGAGATTATTATGGGGAAAGTATCAGAACAATATACAGTATGAATGTATTTAAAGATTACTCCCTTCATATATGTTTAAAAAATGTGTACACAAACATCCTTATCTTTCAGAAGACTAAGTTTACAGTTAACTTTGTTCATCTCATTCTGGAAAAAAAAAAATATAAAGGTATCAAAAGATGGAACCATGAGCATACCAATGAACTCATTATAGGAGTCTACAGCCAAATAGGATAGTCACAGGGCTCTAATTAGTGACCTGGCACAAAGGATTTCTTTGATGTCTGTCCAAAGCAAAAGCAGCTGACTTGAGAAAGGATTACTTGGTGGCTCAGTCACCTTAGTTCCTGTGCACAAAGAGCTTCATACCAAGCAGGTACGATCAGATGGATTGCCCTAGGTATGTGAAACTTGAGGACAGACACAAACAGAAATAGATAACCGCAGCTACTACTACAGTCAGGCTATTTTGTGGCATCTTAGATAATCCAAAGGACTTTCGATAGTCTAAACAAGTTACATGCAACTTGAATTTTTTATTTCTTTTTTCCAAGATGGGAAACCATAATCGAGTAAAAATCACAATGAAGAATTTATCTAAGTTGCCTTTCAGAATTAACTTAGACCAAGATTTTGCTAATAAACACACTACTCAAAAGCCTCTGTAGTCAGGCAGATTGAGGCTCCTACAATCTATGGGCTAATGAGTATTTTACCACATAGACAATAACATCACTGTGAACAGACAATTTGCAGGAAGATCTGGGCTCCGTGGTATGAATACATTTGGTTTTTTTTCCTTGAAAAGAATCAGTAAGTCAAGCCTGAGCAGCCAGAGAATGGAAAGGCTCTTGCTCAATAAACAATCCCTGTTTCAAGTATCAGCACCAACAGAGGCAGCAACTGGAACAGGAGGACAGGGTCAAGCTCAAGAGGAAGGCACAGTCTACACCTCCAGCCTTTCCCAAACTTGAGGCATCTCAAGTAACAGACTCTCAGAAGCCTGTCAGTTTTCTGCCACCAGCCAACAGGGATGAAACCTTTTAACAGGGCACTGAGTATGTCTTCAGTACAAATCCAGATGAATACCCAAGAGGCAGAGTGATGAACAGTTAAGTTACAAGGGCGCACCAACGCACAATTCTTTTGTTCATCATGTCAGCAGCACAAAACATTAGAAATAAGTCTGTCAGACCACTGAATCCTATGAATGAAGTCGGATAGTCCTGTACATACGGAAGACTGGAGCAATAAAGTGTACTATGGGAAGGAAGCAATACCCATGATAACTGTGGCCAGCAGCACATGAGCCATGTCTATCTATTTCTACGTTTGCACAAGCCCAGTTGTGTAATATAATCAGAAATTCAAGGCTTGGAGTGACAGGTGACTGCTGCTATGAATTGCTATGTTAACTCAAGAGATCAACAGACAGCAGGGTTCAAAACCCTGCTGATTTCCCATGATGTCAGAAAAACTGACCCTCCCTTTTCTCCCTCCAGTTTGTTTTTCCTGAAGTGTATAGGAAGTTACACAGAATGCTACGTTAAAAGAATACTTAGATTTTGAATTAGTTCCTTCTGTCTAGGTGGCATTTTCCACTCGGACTGTGTGCTCTACACACTTCACTCAATACGTAGAGCTGACAGCGTTCAATTAACAATTATGATGTTGCCATCATTGTTCAGGGCCTTGCAGCTCCCCATACAGTCCTCAAGACCCAGCTCCCATACTGACAAGTTCATGTAAGAGTGTTCCACAATATTTTCCACATCTCTTTGCATAAGACAGTGTGGTAGTCAAGTCATGAAACACTGGTGATCAAGATACGGAGTCTCAAGCTCCGAAACAGTCACCAACTTTGCATCCCCAAACGATTGTCTTCTTGGGGCACCTAGTGTTTATAGTGGATTTCATATAATGCAAGTGTAACTCCCATTGCACTGAGCTTTAAGGAAGGCCCTTGATGTCTGTCCCACTTCTGGGAAGAAAAATAAATTAAAAAAAAAAATCAAGCCCAATTTCAAGTAAAGCATAAAGTGCAGACAACTAACTGCCACCTACAAAAGAAATAGTTCAGGCACCTTGTTTAACACCCCACAGGAAAAAGTGCAGACACTGAAGTAATTTATGAGGACACTAACCATTTACCTTTATCACAGCCATCTTCTTCCCCAACTCCCACATTTCACTGCATACCTCCAAATTCTTCAATATGTGCGATAAGGATCTTTCAAGCACCTACTCTTCTGGCCTTGGAAATAAAATATATACCTCAAGGTAGAAACAGAGCCAGAGCATTTATTCTTCTGGCCTAGTACCCTTTTTTCCAGAAAGGAGAAGGAACTGGTGTTGCCCAACAAGCATCAATCCAACAGCCATATGCTGTCACCTCCTCCACTTACAGATATGCAAGTTCTTTAGGCACAAGTCGAAGAGCTAAAAGCATACCTCTAAATGAGGAAAAAAACTCTGCAACACAAGTGCTACTTTGTCATTGTCAAAGCAACCTGTGAGGGGTAACCTACATTGGGATGTGCTTTTGGGTACTGGGTGAGGCTGGATTAGTTATTTACAGTAGTACCCATGTCTCAAATTCTACATGTCAAAAATAACTTCAGGAAAGCATCAAATAAATTAGGAAGAATTAGTTGTTGTTATCCAAGAGGCATTGGAGACAATTGTTTCAGACTTGCAATCTTGCCAGAAACTCACTAATGGCCGGAAACCATACCACATAATTCTTTAATAGCTACTTTTTTCTAACAAATTTAATACAACATTCAAAGTTGTAATGTTCTAGGAACACTGAATACTCACGATGTAAGACAGTTTGGGTCTAAAGGAAAAATATTCACAGTACCAGCAACAACCACGAAACGTTAAATTATTTACCAACTTATCAAAGAAGAGATGACTACAATAAAATACACTGCTAAGTGTCTGAGTACTGCGATTATTAAGCCTCTTCAATTGTGTCATCAAAAATCTTTGGTGAACACTTTGGAGCTGTTAATTGTATAGAGATAAGCTGTAGATAAATCTGAATGGGTGATCACAGTGACAACTTCAAAAAGCTGCTTGAACTTCACTTAAATTAAAAGCCTAGCTACAGCTAAGAACAGTCACAGAAGACACCTGGATTTCCAGAGCACTTTACCCTAAATCAAGCAGCATTCTCATTTCACCAACAGCAGCTGAAGTTCTAACTACATGGTCTCTCTCCATGCAAACCTTCCCAGTCCCACAGTGGTCTGAACAAGGTAAGTGAGAACCGAATGACATACAACAAAAGCCCCAAACACATAAAATGCCTATATGCAATCCAAAAATCCCAGATCAAGTGAGACAGATTGAAAGAGGATGTTTTCTTCTCACTGAAAGAGCAGCTCATGAACTACTGACCACATAGTTGGATTTCACAAGACTTTTCCCCATTGGGAAGGCAGGTTATTTGATTCACTAGCAATGTGCTTGGGTTCATCTGTAGTAGAACCAGTCCTCTGAAATGTTGTGTTTTCAGCAACATTATAATGCTATGGCTGAGAAGTGATGTGCAGAGAAGGAGAAAAGGGGTTTTCACTGTATTTTTCATTCTCTTACGATACACTAAGGAAGGCCTAAAAAGATTTTTGTACAACCTCTTCAGCCCCCTCCCCCATCCTCAAAAACAGCTGCTAAAATTTGACAAATCATGGCTCTAACTACTGGCAAATATAAGCAACGGACACACATAAAAACCAATGTCAAAACTAGTTAAGCAGCAATGAAGACAGGGAGAAACCTAAATCCTTTGGTGTTTCTGATGCTATTAAAGTTTTTCTCTATTCAGGGAACCACTTCAATAAACAATTTCAATACACACTCCCTTTTGAACTATACTGTACAAGGAAAAAAAAAAATCTTTTATTCCACTCACCTATCCTGAACTGTATTGTATCGTTCCAACATTTCAAGTCAGTAACCAAATTTTCATCAAGGCCCACACATGGAAAATTTCAACTCCAAACAGCAAATACTTCAGAAGACAAGGAATGGGTGAAACTAGCATTCCAACACAAGTTTCTGGCACTCTACTGTTCACTCTATCTTGAATTTATGTATTTTTAATTATTATTTAAGCACAAATAAGCCAAGGCACAGCAGAACACAATTTCCCTTCAAACAGCATGTTATAGATGGGTCTATAACACAAAGGCCACAAACCAGTGAAAGCTAGAACAAAGATAAAGAAATGTGAAAGATTTTCAAAATAGCTACTAAGCCTGATTATAAAAAACAAATACATGTTCATATACTTTGAATCTTCACGTGAAATGCTTTATACCAAAGTAGTATGTGCTTTCATGAAGTACTCAATGTAATGACCATACAGAACATATTCTTTTGAATGGCACTGTTACAATAGAAGTAAAATTTCAATGAAGAACCTTCTTTGATACTGTCTGAGAAATTGTGCACAACTCATCCGACAAATAGACTTCACAGTCATATATACAGATCATAAACTTAACTGGCTTCTACAGTCACCACTAATCCTAACACAGAGTTAAACAAATACCTTTTGTATTTTCTTTGGATCTTTCTGTGAGTTTTCTCTGAGAGGTACTTTTCCAAACAACTTCCATCCTACATCATTTTGTTTTTCAAATCTTGCACTTTGCTTTCTGGTAAACAAATTCCTACAAAAAAAAAAGTTTGATTAAGAAAAAAGGTTGATTAATTATAATAAACAGAAGGATAGACAATTTGCTAACCTTATGTATCGCAATCACATATTCCAACTCTTGTGGTTGTGCTGGCAGGCACTGTTTCCCATCCTCAAGAGGTACACCATGCAGTATTATCACCATACTAGGCAATGGACTTGGTTAAGTAAGAATTTTTAGTAGATTAAAAAAAAGTTCATTTATAACTTTCTAAAAGCAACCTTCTTTTTTAACCTCCCTCTAGATCATTCAGCCTCATTCTTTTAAAGTAAGATGAAGACACTAAATCTCTTGCTGCATAAACATCCTCCACCTGCCTGTTATAACATACTACTACCAAAAAAAAAAAAAATCACAAAAAAGTTGCAGACATAGTAGCCATTTACTGTATTTGATCTGCTTTCATAAAAGATTACTTTTCCTGAATAACCTTAAAAGCAGCTATCAAAACACGTTAATTCTGAGGTCTCTCTCAAATGTCTCAAATTAACCAGCTTAAATACTGTAATAACAGTCATCAAGCTAGACATAAAGCCACTGAAAATGAAATTATTTTTATTGACATTGCTAGTTTTTAATCATAAAGCAATATGCCAGACTTATGTCTTCTCACCACAACTATGTTTTTCCAAAACTGGACATACAGTACAGACCAGTCCTCATGCTTTTGGTAGCACTCAGCTCCTCCAAGAGCACAACCCGTGGCATGTCTGGATTATTGAAGTAACAGATTTTCTTTTGCCCTACTGTCTAGTTCAGCAAATATTCAAACACGTCCAGGTTAGCTCAATTATTTACATACCTTGTGGTAGGTTTTTGTGGGAACTTTACTATAGGCTTTTGCTCCCTCATTTAAAAGATAAAAAAAATTCCACTGAGACAAAAGCATTTTTGCTACTTCAATCAGCAGGCAGCTATAGCACCTTCATACCACAGATGCTTCCAGTCTGGCATTACTGATTTTCCTTACTTACAGTTACTACCTTAATGCCCAGTGGGTTGACCCACCAAGTACAAATTGCTTCTTATTCATAAAGTGCAGCAGTTTGGGAAATAAAACTATATTGAGCTTCATGTTCTAAAAAGGCTGAATATACATCTGCAATAGGAACGACCTGGACAACTAAAAAGTTGTTTTTCCTGGCCACTTTGGATCAGCTAACATGAACAATATCATAAATACAACAGTAGAGATAACATTGCTTGGAATACAGGAGAAATGTTTAATACGACAAAAACAATTGAAGCACAAACGTCAGAGTATGCTGGAATGTATTATAAGGTTAACAGGGTGCACTGCCATCCTTAAATATGCATATATTTACAGAAATTATCACATGCTTCTATATCACAAGGGTACAGTTACCTTGAAACCCAAACCACGAACAGATTATCATATTAATAAGATAAGAACAAAGTGTTTTGGTACAGAAATCACATGAGTCAGTAACAACTGATGTCAAAGCTAAGCAGTAACTGTACTTCTACAAACCCCTTTCAGCCCTCCCCTACCTCACCTCACACAAAAAATAGTATAAAGATGTGGGGGAAATAACTGTAGGGAAAGCATTAAAGAAGAACAGCATGGAAAACATAGAAACATACTGCCATGTTTTCCCTCTTTCCACTTTTTTCAAAGCATGAAATTATAACTCTACAGCTAAACTACTGGACCAAAACCAAAGATTTGCTTTGTCTCTATAACTAAATACTCTATTTCAGTGTTACGAAGCTCTCCTGTAGCTCATCATTACAGCTGTAATGCTACCTAAGAGATTTATAAGCTAACTAGAGCATTAATCAGCAAGTTCGACTACACTGCTACCACTACAACTGCTAGTGCTTGGGAAAGAGAGACCATCATAAAAACAACTTTCATGAAAGATATCTCAGTTGAATTTGCTTTCTTTTCACCAGCAATTCCTTCACCTTGGCAATATAAAGAATCCGTTCTGTCTGAGCATTTAATACCCTGAAGGGCTTCTGCATGTAATTATCTTCTTACCCCTGCCCAAGTTCATAACATGTATGTAAGACAGCCTGAGATGATGGATTTATAGGATCATTTAAGACAGCTACCAGGGAAATAAAATGTAAAGACAGACAGACATGAGATTACTTTTTATATGCATGTTTAGTTAATTTAAAATGGAGAAGTATCAAGCAAGTTCTAAAAAATATCTAGGAATAAAAAGGAAAACATGACAGGAATAACATCACCAAAACCACTGCAGGTAAACAGGATACACAACGCAAGACAGGCTGGCTGTTCTTGCAAAAGGTTGTTACTACTTCAGAAGCAAGCAAACTGAATTCCAGACTAC
Organism: Mycteria americana; assembly: GCF_035582795.1. NCBI lineage: Eukaryota > Metazoa > Chordata > Aves > Ciconiiformes > Ciconiidae > Mycteria > Mycteria americana. The sequence continues at coordinate 14,014,035 of NC_134368.1, forward strand.
ATACTGTCTTCAGAGAAAACAAGAACTTCTAGCATCAGGGACACCTCAAAGAGCCCCACAAGGAGGCACACCTGTGTGACAGTTCCATGCACATTCAAATCCTCTTTTGCAAAGTAAAAGGCTTTCACCACAGTTCATTAGTGCTGCAATAACATGAAAATTACAGGAAAACAGGCAATTTTCTCTCCCTATCTACCCACATGAGAGGTTCCTAGCACAGGTATATACAAGCAACAATCCCCCCAACCTCCTCTGAGGGATTTTAAGAGCAGCAGTAGGTCTTCAACCTCAGAGCAAAATAAAGATGAATCGGAATGATAAAGTATAATAGCTCTCTGCTGCAAGTGCCTGCATAAGATGAACTAAATCTGAAAAGTCAATCTCACATACTTGCTTTCCATTCAATTCCACAATCCTAACTGTTTTCCCTTTAGAGGGAGCATCATAATAAGTAATCTGTTCTACAGCTTATCTAGCAGATGGCACAGCACTTGCTCAGCTCACTTTTCTCTGTCCGCATGATTTCCACCGTACATTCTAGGGCACCAGGCATCTCTTCCTCTCTTTGTACTATGTCAGGGATTTCCAGTTCAACTTTTTTTTTTACTTTAAAATATATATTCAACTGAAAGCACCAAGCACGGTCAACATACAATTCCCATTCTGTACAGAGCAACTTACTCTCCTTTTCCTCTTTTTCTCTGCTCTCTGTCTGTGCCTAAGTCCTGGTGTTTTGCTGGCGTCCACACTCTTTATGCACTCCAAAAAGCCTCAAAACTCCCAAAAGGCATAACGTTATCAGAAGCCACAAAGTGGCACAATCAGATATAGAATCGCAAACTACAACCTGTTCTTGCTTTGACTGAGGACACACAACATTGTTAAACCCTGATCTGTCCTGGACTGGAACAAGCCAGAGGTAAACCACAAGACCGCTGGGCTGGCATGGAAGGAGCAGAAGAGATGCTGCTCCCTTTGCACCTAATTTCAGACAAACTAAGGAAAAAAAAATACTATGGAATGTTCTCTGGTCCGATTTCTGCAGAGCTTTGCAATAAATCAGGACAACACCTCAGGGTCCTGATAAAGCCACTACTTGAGACTTCTGGACTCAAAGTAGACCCTCAAAATGCAACTCCCTTAGAAGGAAGTCATGATTTCTGCCATATATGTATCAGAGCAAATAATTTATAGGAAAAGCTTTCATTTTTCTGCTGGCACAGCACAAACAGGAATTCCTTTCCTCCCATGCTTACACAGCTCCCTCGGATTTTCAAGAAAAGTACTAAGCAGTCTCACTTCTGAGCAAATATAATTCACAAAAAAAAATCCACTCTAAAGGTAACTTAAGGAGATCTTACCTAATGGAAAATACAAGTTAACAAGGAGGAAAATTCTCTATTTTAAAAACAAACAAACCTTTACTCCAAAGACAAGCTACGGTAAAAGATCTCAAAGTTTAATTACAAGTGTTTTAAGACAGAAAAATTAATTTGAGATCTTGAATGTAAAAAGGGTTGACATGCCTGGAAAGAAAAGATCACATGCTGATCATTATCTCAGTCTCATCGTCCTCTTCACAACCATTAGAGCACACCATGCTGATTTACAACAGGGATATTAACAGGAATATCTGACATGATACATCATGTCTGCAGTATCATTAGTGTGGAGCCATTAAGTGTCATGGGTTACATTTGCATTCCTATTGAATATGTTAACTACTTTACAATAAGCATCTGCAGCTGCTTATTTTACGAAAACTAAGCACAGAAGTTAAACTGAGATAACATTTCAAATAGAAAATTACTTTTGCACAGTCCCCTAAAAACAACATTTGGCACCAAACAGCTGTTTAACCTTGTTATTTTAATTGAGCTGTGGAGAGGAATTACCTGCCTGAAGACAGTTTAATTCTAAGTCCAGAGTTAATGTTTTTATACATACAAATAGCATCCTGAGATACAGGAGAGAGACTGAACAGTCTTTTGCTTGAACACACACATTCTGCACCATTACTGTATACTGATCAGCCCAACTGCCTTTTTTGTGGGGAAGAGAGGAAGTTAATATCAATAGATAAGTTCAGCAGTGTCAGGAAAACCTTATTTTTTAATAAAACTTAAGAACCACTTCATTTTGGTTCTATAAGCACTGCTAAGATAAACTTACTGAATAGTTGCCATATATACATACTGCACATTCATATATTGCCAGTATTTATATAGCCCTGTGTGCTGTCACAGTCAGGCTGAAGCCTCAATCAAATTAAAAAAAAAAAATTAGAACCACATCAACAACAAGTAATCAAGCCAAACCTATCCATATGGCATCTATTACAGCTTTTTCAAGCTTATGCTTTTAAACAAAGTCCCACATCACCACAGAAGCAGAAAGTTTATCTAGTTCAGTCCAATTCTCTTTCTAAAAAGACAGGAAGTCTATAACCCAACTGCCAGCAACTACTGCTGCATGACGAGTTCATAGTGCCACTCCACAAGTGTTCAGGTATTCACTTTTTCCACATTTCAGCTGTAGTTTGTCCCAAGCAAGGTTAGCCACTTATGTGAATCACCTCTCAAAAGGTCATCCCTTCCCACCACTCCCCCCAGTTCACTATACAAACCTATCCACTAAAAGGAGCAGAGACATGGCTGCCATGGCTTCTGCTGCCAGTTTAGTCCAGATCTTAAAAGTCAGCTGTAAACCTCCTCCCTGAAAAGTCTCAAAGTCTTCTCTAGTCAGGCAGGCTCAGTACCGTGCCCCTTGAGATACCTCTGAAGTTTGGTAACACCAGAGTCAAGGAACTGTTTCTCTGGCATGTCACTCGAACAAAAGGAAAAAAAGGATGGGCCTCAATTCGGTAGCTGTCAGAGGGTGGAGCCGAGCGAGAAGGACACACATACACCCACTAATGCCTGTTGGTGCACACACACACCCTACACCTGGACTTCCAGGCAACACACAGTATTTTTTTTCCCCCAGAACTCCCAAGATATACCAGTTGCCCGCAATAAAAAGGTACAGGAGCTTAGGACTTTGGAATTGTCACAATTAGCGTATTTGGGTTCTCCAGAAAATTGGAAATTGATGATTTTTAATTATTTTGATGTTACTATTTTGACATGGCTCCTTAGACAAAGTTCCAAAGACCACAGTATGTGAACTACTGGGATGCAGCATGGAATGATAGTTGTGAGCAAAACAAAAGTGAGATGGTATATGCTGCTCTGTGGTAGACTATTTTAACACTGAGCGAGCACAGAGATTATATTTGCAAATAAATGGGTTCCTTACTCTTAAAAAGACAGTTGCTGTGAAGAAACATGCATGAGAATTAACTAGAAAATGATCCAACTCATGCACAGACTGATGCAATTTTTTACCTGCATCTACCCAAAACAAATTTGCAATTGCAAGTAAATTTTTGTTACCAGTGTTAAAAACACATACAACATTTCCTGCTCTCACATTGCATGCTCTCTCAAGATGCATGCTCACATTCAAATTTCAATTAGTCTTTCAATTAAGAAGGTTATTTTCAGAAGACAAAACAATTAGAATAGTCACGCAAATTAACAACTGGAAGGACTTACCAGTCTCATGAGCAGAGCAGATGAAAAATAAGGGCAGTGGAGAACGTTCAAAAGGTTCAGATTTGGTAGAACAAAATTATCTTGAAAAACAATTTCAAGTGAGTATCAGACTCGCATGTATTCTTAAGAGGCAGGAAAGAAACAGAGGCAAGTCAAAGTTCATTTCAGCTGCTTCTGGAGGAAGATTCTGAAATTTCCTGATAACTCTGAACTACATGAAGAGAGAGCACTAAGGTCTTGAGCCCCTCAGTCTATGCAAAGGCAGTCATACTAGACTGTATAACGGACTTTATCTAAAGAGTCTGACAGTAAGCAGATGCCAATCGTAACAACTAGGTAAACCCTTTGTCAAGCACATAAGCACAGCATAAGAGACATTATTCCTCAGACATTATTCCTCAAGGCATCCAGAAACCTACATTGAAACAGGACATTTCAAGTAACATACAGCACCTATTAAGCAAAAATATATTAAGAGAAATTTTATTAATTATTTGCTGCATTGTGAGCAAAAGTGTCCAGCCACCTTACATGGCATGGTACAAATTCAATTAACACTTTCTCACACCATTATGGAATTGAGGCAAAAGGCATAACAACATCGTTTTCTTCTCATCCTCCAATGACCTTTTGTATTCTGTACTAACCATAACCTTCACAACTTACCCTTGATAAACAGAAGAAAGATTCTCACCTCTAGATGTTCCAAATTTGCACTCTAGCCACTTAATTTCCAGAAGCACAGAAAAGAAACCCTGAAAAATCAGCAACGTATTCTATCACAGCAATTTTGGTTACCTGATTAGTGGAGGAATAAGACACATAAATCATGACAACTAGGGAACTGACAAACTTGAGAAGAAATTCTTGTCAGAAGACCTACCAAAATCTCCTGAAGAGCCCTAAATCTACGTTCTCCACAGGTGAAAGCCAACAGTTGGTACCCATGACCAGATAACACTGGTGTCTAGAAATAATTCACTAGATGCAGTGATTGCCAGTTCTTGCATTCCCCCCCCTCCCAACCCCAGACCACATCTCAGTCAACCTACACTTCCATTAAAAAAAACCAAAACAACAAAAAACCCCACCCAAAATCAAACCAAAAAAGACCAAACCAAAACAACACAACAGAACAAAATATTGTCAAAAAAGGCCAAGTATTTTGGCTATGGTGAAGAACCTTCATCAACAAGTCAAAAGTTACACTTTGAATAAGATTCCAAAATCACATATAAAAGCCGGGTTTGCAGAATTTTATCTCTGAGAGATTGCCAAAGGTCAAGGTAAAGGAAGAACAATGCTTGGTTTCTGAATAAGCAAATCCAACAGAAGTAGAGCCAGACAGCCTAGAAGTTGGCCTATCTATGAGAGAGGCAACTAATGACAAATTATCTTTTATAAATCCCTATCACATTTTATAAACAGAGTTTTCCAGCCACTGACATTCCAGTATGTTCCATAAGAACAAAGAATAATGACACTTTACAATGTAACAGATACTTGCAGGTCTGAAAAAAATTTCCACAGTTGAGGGAGACAGAAATAAAAGTTAGCAGTACAGGACATCTGAAAGCTTGCAATAGTGTAACTTTGAAATCTCTCTTTAGATTTCTGGGAAAAAAGGCAGGGTTTGATAAACCACTTATCAAGACTACAATGTTCTGTATTTACCTTTTCTTTTTTTAGAGGGCAGCCCTCATTTCAGAAGTGAACAAAGCAGAGCTGCCTGCGCTGAAGTATCAAAGACATGAAAAGATGAATCGGACAGTAATCCTTAATGTTTAGCAGTTAGGACTGGTTGTAGCAAATCAGGAACTATTTTGCATGTGGATAATGCACAGTGCTAGCCTACCACACTAATGCTGCAGAATTCTCTGAAACAGGACTTTCAGCAAGTTAAGACTCTCATACAAAAAGCAACATTTGAGTCTGACTCTGTCTAACAGTTTGAACTTGACCAGCTATACATAATGGTTCTTTTCTAGGTGGCAAAATTCCCGGTTATCCCAATGTTATCAGAATAACCTAAAATTCTATTCCCAGTCTGAAAGCAGATTTCTTCATTGATCTGAAGTACTACTACCACACAAATAAAAAATGGAATGAATACCTAAGCAAAAAGCTGAACCTGAGTCAGCAGTAAGACCTTGCAGCAATAAAGATTAAACATGGACTGGGTTGTATCAGCAAGATCAAGAGGAAAAAATTATTAAAAGCTCTACCTGGTACCCATGAGACTATATCTATATCCAGTTTGGGGACCCTGGACTAAAATAAAGAAAGATCAAAAACTAGAGGAAGTCCAGTGGATGACCACTATGATGGCTGGGTGCTGAGGCCTACAATACAAGCAGGGACGCTAAGAGAGGCGGTTTCATTTAGCCTGGATGACCATTCTCAGAGATGCAAACAGAAAAAACAAGAGGCAAAGCAGCAAGCTGCAGCAAGGTAAATTCCAACTGGATAAAAGGGGAGGGGAAAAAAAAAAATCACAGTGGCAGTGGCTAAATCCTGGACCACGTAGCCTAGAGAGGCTGTGGTAACTCTGACCTTGGATATACTCAAAATTGACTGGACAAGGTCCTGAGGAACATGATCTAGTGCTGAAGTCAGCCCTGCATTGAGCAGGACGTTACACCAGATGGCTCCAGAAGTCCCTTCCGACCTAAACTGTTTTTGTGATTGTGTACTTGCAAAAGGCTGCAGCTCACAAAGGGGAGTCCAAGCACCAAGTAAATACGTTGTCTTACCTCATGATTGTTACCAAGTTCTCGTGTTTATTTACTGTAGGGTTTTTTTCTTTATTATTCTTAGGCATGGCTCAAAAACTTTTGAGGCACTTAATGACTAGGAAGAGAGGCTTAATATGGATAGCTTCTTAAAACAGCAATGTAACTAATGCCCAAATTGAGATTAACAGTTCATAAAGAAGAATTAATAGATTTTTTTTTCTCCTGCCAGCAAACTCAACATCTATTTAACAGAACTCTGAATATCCAGATCAAGGCACAAAACCACATATTCCTGCTCCAGAAAACCCGTGGTCTCCATATACTATTTCTGTCAAACAAGTATTCATCCATACATAGAATTTTAGTAACAGACCATTTCTTGTTTCAGCCTTTATAAACATGTTTAAAAACAAAAGTTAATGTTGACTCCAACTTCCCCACAGGTTACATAACACTGGGAAAAGAAGTAACACAGTATTAAAAAAAAAAATCAAGGCGCAGGAATTGGTATTTATTCCATTAATTTCACCTTGCTCACTGCATTTTTTAGAATCTCTAAGCATACATAACGTTCCCTCACAATGGCGACTCTGAATTAAGTACTCTTTACAGCCAAAGTAATTTTTTTAATCACTTCTGTACTTGAAATAACTTACAACAGTTGATATTGCTGATAAGGAAGGGAGGGAACAAAAAGTCAGTTGAGCATTAAATGGTATTTTGAGCAGACAGAGAGATACAGTGTCACGTGGCAGTGATTGTGCTGATATTCTCCCTCTTCCCCCATGCCAGTCCACTTCTTCTCACAGCTCCTTTTAACACAGGGAAACATCAGGAATGTTCTTATGAATTAACTGAAGATACGAAGTCCATCTAACCCACTAATTCACTAAACCTTCATATAGACAATGAATCAGAATGAAAACTGACCTTAATTTCCTTCATCTGAATTAGTTTCTGAAGTCTTGTATACATCTACCAAAACACATGTAATTTTTACTCTTTCTGTTCAAAAGCAAGCATGTATAATGCGTAGAACTGAACAGCCGCAAGCTTTCCAAAAGGCAGCCTCACACAGGAGGTGAAGGAGAAGGAACAGGGGGAAAAAGCATTATAGCTGAATGCTACAAGCTACATACAACACCCGTCTATGCTACAAATCTCATTCACTAGTTGGTGTGAGACTTTTGTAATGCTTCCCACCAGCCACTAGGAAAGAAACATACACATTTGACTTTAAATAGTAACTGGATCACATTAAGTCCTCACTTACTACCTAGTTTTGTACCATTACTGAAAAAAAATCCCCAAGCTCAAAGTACTGCTGAGCAGATTTTAATTTAACTTCCATAATGAACAAATAACTTCAACAAGCCTCTTAGTTTTGCTGTTGAGTAACTGAAAACACTTTCGCACAAACAGGGGTTTAAATAAAGCAGGTTTTATCTGCAAAAGCAACTTCCCTTTATTCTAAAGAGCCGCATCTCAAATAAGATTTAGCACAGAACTAACAGAACAGTAATTCTAAACAAAAGTTATATTATCTCACACATAAAGGGAAAATAGGGATTAAAATTAACGTGGACAGTTTCAGTTCAACACCTGGTGGAGAACAGGCCACATGACAATGTTCAAAACTTGACACAGTGAATTAGAGGACAGGAATTCTGAAAACTGTATCCTTCAGTTGTCAACAATTTTCAACCTTTATCAAAAGAAAAAGGCTGTTGTCTTTGTAGAACTCCAACTTTGCACCTATGGAAGATTTGCTTTGAGAGAGAATGTTTATTTCAGAAAAATTCTGCAACTTTTCTTTTGTTCTACACAGAGATGTGATAGTAAGTACAGATGAGGGGAGGACCACTAGTCTTTCATTTCAAGTCGACAGAAAGTGGCTTTCAAATAAGTAGTATTCAAAACCATATTGCAAAGACTAAAGCACCCATCAGATGAGTATACCTGAATGCCTCATGGGCTGCTGAATTATTGTTTCCGGCACCATCTGTTAATACAGAACCTCAATGCCTGTGCTGCTTCCCGCACCACTGAAACATAAGCTTATTTGCCTTCCTCTCTCCCCAACCCTTTTAAGTGCCCGTTACTGACAACAATTAGCTCAAAATGCACCTAGATAAAGTAGTGGGGAGGGACAAAACTGCCACCAAATTCCTCTTTTCCCTCCAACAGGAGAGTGAATCCTGGCAGGTCAGGCAACTGCAGCACTGGGGAGCCCGGCCTGCCCGCAGCGCAGTGAAGCAGCCTGTGCTGGGTGTCCCTGCGAGTTCCCTCCATCAGAGGTTGGGTGTCTGGAGTCCTTCCTCCCAGCTTCTGGACAACTCCACCTGCAGCTCAGCTACTTGTTGTTCATCTGTGGTTAAAAGCAGCGCACTCATATCCTCCCCCACAGCACATCCAGCTCTTTCTGTCCCTCCTCCTACACACTTCAGTCCTGTTCTCAGACTGTCTCCTCCTGAACAGCCTATACTCCAATAGCCTTCATTTAACATAAAACATGCACAGAAGAGGAGACATCATATATAAAGTTTAATTATCTCAGATTACTCAATCATAATTATTTTAATCATCCTTTATCTTCCCTTCTATGGTCAACGAATCTCCTTTTTGGAGAGATGACAGTGGGAAATCAACAGTATAATCCTCCTTGTTATTCTACCTTCTTTTTAACATCAAAATTAGAGAAGTACAATAAGCTGTCCTCTCATTAAAAGCAACAAATGGCATTAGGAAAGGGTCCTACTCATTAACACAGGTGACATATATGGTATTGATGGACCTAATTCCTTAAGTTCAGAACTCCCAATTAAGTGTGACCAGTCACCTCAAAACACGCGTGCATGTATGTGTGTATGTGATATAAATGTATGAGTTACATGATTTCAGATTTAATGCTGAAACCAGTAGTTATTACTGTGAAACCTAAGCCCTTTTGCTTCTCAGAGTACAAATACAGCCACAGTCTGGACTAGGTCTGTGCTTCTATGTATGGTATAGGATACCAATCCTGCTTCAGAAGCTTTCTCTCAGAAATACAGAGATTCTTCAGAAACAGTAACATGTAATATTCTTCTTAGAGCCCTTTATCTCATGTGTAGTCCCTATTCTCTGCAGAAGTTTCCTGAGATCCTGCTACTTAGAACATTAGGATCAAAAACTTCTAGGAGCAGCCTGAAAAGAAAGAAGATCCAGATCCTTGGAAAAATAGACAATATCCACAGCAGTGGACTAAGTAAAGACTTAGGATTCTTGTAGCCCATTCAACAGGAAGGGAACTGCATGGTTTATTATTTAACTGAACATAGTCCTAGTCCTTTTTATGGTCACTCTGCACGTAACCACAAAAAGCCTCATCCTCACTGTCCAAAATGATAAATGAAAACAACAAATGAAAAGTACAACTTCTACACTAAGATCACAATGGTCCTGATTCAGCAAAGCTGTTTAAAAACCTGACCATTTAAAAAGTGTGTGTTTCAGCAGTACTGTACAGAAGCAAAGTCCAAAGGTAAAACTCATTAAGCTACCCTACTCTGGGTCACTAGGGCAAAGGGACAGACAAGCCACGGACTCTTTAATCTCCTGGCCAATTATTTGCTCACACTATTTCTCAAATCAAGTTCCTGCATATATGTAATTTAAGGACATTAATTCAAACTCATGCTTTATGTGAAAGACCTCCAGCCTTTCAGAGCTGATACAAGTACACATGACACTTGAAAACCACCGACATGTCAGGTTTCTTTGTCAGCAGACAGTATTACAGCTGCTTTCAGAAGCCATCATCCATTTTCATGTGCTAACCTGGAGCCTAATGAGAGCACTAGTACTCCACCTATCACAGTACCGGTGATGCCTTAAGCTCTTTCAAGAGGAAAGCTATGCGTAAACAAGCAGGAAAGCGGTCTCTTTTTCTCACTTTGGATCTTCCTGCCACACCTGAAGAGGCATGTAACAACCAGACCTTTCAGAGCCTCAAACTGCTGAAGAGTCAGCAACTGAGCCAGAGGAGCAGTCCAGGAAACTTTCTTCACCATAGTGCTCAAGAAGGCAGGGCAGGGGCACCCCATTCCCAAGTGCTCTTTGAAGGTGCTGGGATTGACAGGCAATGAGCCAACAGGGTTCTCCTTTCTTTGATCTTCTCTATAACTCAATTTTCAACTGCAGCCTCAAGCCAACACCAACACTTCATAACACACCACGGATACTGCCACAACTGATATGGAACACACAACCTCACGCATAGTGCACGTGAACACATGCATACAGTCTCTCAAGGAAAAACAAATCTACAGAGTGCTAAGAAACTATTCCACATTCCAAAGCAAGTGCTTCTCTAAGTATCTTCTCACTACTATACTTCTTGATTTACCCTTAACTGATACGTAAGCAGCTTAGGTGCATGTGACCCAGTACCAGAGGCATCTAATTTTTGTCAGTATTATGTCTCCAGGCAGCTGCAAATTTTAACTGACATATCCAGAGCAAACTCGGTCTTGACAAGTTCAGAGAAACTAACACATTCTCAGATGACAGACAGGGTTCAATACAAGCGCAGCTATCATTTCAAGCAGCAAGGTTTCTCCTTTTACCAAATGTCAACAACTTGAGCTGGTTGTTGCTAAGCTGGTTCATCTTTGCTCTCAGTGGTTCAAACTTGTACCCCAGTACCCAGAGGAGCCCTCAAATAGCTAAACTTGCAGATGAAGGCCAAGAGCCTCTGCACTGCAGCCCTACCCCATGACCATCAGGCTGCTGGAAAGCAGAAAGGCTGTGTACAAACCACTCAGGTGCTTGCTCTTCCACGTTGTACACAAGTGTGCCAGCTACTGACCAAAGCCAAAGCAATTTGGCTTTCTCCTGCCATAGTTCATCCTTGGTTTTCAAAAGGAAAGGCTTATGCACTTAACCTGCAAGACTATGAATCTCAAGTGAAACTCCTTTCAGCACAGAGTGAAGTGCTAAGAACACGCTCCTCTCTAGGACTTTGTTTATACCTACCACTGCAGCACTTTTTACAAACTACTTTAAGAAGCTCCCTTCTCAGCAAACTGGTCTTCAAAGAAACTATTCCAAATGCCTTCTCCTCATCTAACACTGTACACAAGCCCTGGCACACAGCGCAGGGTGAGCTAGGTAGGAAGGCCCCTAGAAGTCAGTTACTTTCAAACAAAACACTGCAGGGCCCAAGTTCTTTTACTGAAGTACTTGTTTAAGCCCTGGGAATCCAAGGAGCCCACAGGAACTCCAGGGAACAGGGACTATATGAGATCATTAGAGGAAGCAATTACAATCCTATGGACAGCAGACTGCAAATATCAACAAAAACTAGCAACAGCATGTCTTGATCCTTAACAATGTTGACAGCATAAATATAGATAGTATTCCCTGTGGCACAGAAGGACCCTCAGAAGCTCCCTGCTTGTTCAATGCCTATGAAACTCAACACTAGGTCGCACGACATAAGAGAACGGATGCGTAAAATATGGGTGCATGGTGTGCAAGTACAGAAAAAAAGTGAGCAACTCTTGTTTTCAAAACAGAGCAGGAAGTGGATGTTAAAGGGAAGGATTATTAAAGGCCAGGTTACAGACAGAGCACCTGGAACTTCAAAGCTGATCACCTAGTTTGAACTTAATACTCATATTCTCATGATGACATCACGTGGTGACCAAGACTACCTGTTCCCCATTTAAAAGGTAGTAAGGACAGCTTCTGTTCTCTGGAATTCAATGTACCTGAAAAGATTCAAGTTTAAAACCTCAGTCTACTGAGTACCACCATTTCTGTAACACTGACAAAACCACTAGAGACTACACTAGAACAGAATTTGGACAGGTGGCTTTATTTTGTTGGATGAGAAAAGTAGAGAAGCAGTTAAACATCCTCCTTTGAGCAGGGTCTAAATATGCCTGTTCCACTGTGCTCCCTCCAGGCTGAAGGACAGCATTTATTTGAGTTAGCCATTGTGCTACCAAAACGGGTAACAAAAGTTCATGCTTTGAAGTTCGGAGAAGCCTCCTGCTTCAGAATTAAGTCTGGTTCCATGGCAACAAACAGACAGAGCTCCACAAAAGCTTCAACACCTCAAACAGGACTGATGACTGGAGTTCTGCTGCACAGTACTCTAAGAATAAAAATCAATGAAGGCTTCAGCCAGTTTAGTAGATCTACAGAAACTGCTTCTCTTAAGCTTTGCAAATAAGGCAGCCTTTCAAAGAATGGTTTGCCAATTCTTGAAGTATTTTATCAGCCTATTCATGTCAGCCTATTCATCTCATGCAAAAAAAAAAGTTTACATGAGGAAAGAGAGATTAGCTGAAGCAACCACATGTTCAAAACAGGTTAGATAGAGCCAACTCTGCTTGATGTCTAAAGTTTATTTCTAGAACTGTTTCTTCAAAATACATCATACTTCAGACATTATATCCTAAAAATAAGACACATTATGAAGGCCTTAAATAAATAAAAACCAAAGAAACAGCAACAAACAACCCAAACCCCAAAAAGTAGACTAGTCCTCTTCCTCATTCACTGCTTTCACTGGGTATCTGCATTTATAATACCTTATCCTTCATACAAGGGCCACATTTAGAAGAGGTCCTGTAACTGCTTTGAGTGGCCAGTGCTTTCATTTCAACAACTGAGTTACAAAATGTCAGATGTTCTCATTCCATACAAAAATGAAGATATACAAAACTATAACTGAGATTTGGAAAAATCATAGTAGTCACGCAAGTGTTTGGCAAGTATTTTAAGCTTCATACACCTACACTGATCAATAAAATACTCCATCACTACTAAACCACTTATGAATTCTTAGATGTCAAAGCTCTTCAATACAAGTATGGATCCTACCTATATTTACCTGTTTATGAGACATGAGATTAAGGACCTTGGCCAAAATCACAAAACGCATCACTGGAGAAGCCAGAAAGAAAACCCTTGTTCAGAGGAAAAAAAAACTTGTTCAGAACTCCTTTTACTGTAATGTTGTCCTGGTTTCGGCTGGGATAGAGTTAATTTTTTTCCTAGTAGGTGGTATAGTGCTGTGTTTTGGATTCAGTGTGAGAATAATGTTGATAACACACTGATGTTTTAGTTGTTGCTAAGTAATGTTTACACTAGCCAAGGACTTTTCAGCTTCCCATGCTCTGCCAGGGGCACAAGAAGCTGGGAGGGGGCACAGCCCAACTGGCCAAAGGGCTATTCCACACCATATAGCGTCATGCTCAGCATATAAACTGGGAGGGGGTTGGCCAGGGGGCAACGACTGCTGCTCAGGGATGGGCTGGGCATCAGTCAGCAGGTGGTGAGCACTTGCATCACTTCCCCCCCCCCCCCCCGCCCCCCCCGGGTTCTCTCTCTCTCTCTCTCGTTGTTTTCCTTTTCATGGCAATTTATCATTATTATTATTTTATTTCAATTACTAAACTGTTCTTATCTCAGCCCATGAGTTTTCTAACTTTCGCTCTTCAGATTCTCTACCCCATCCCACTGGGGGGTAGGGGGGTGAGTGAGTGGCTGCGTGGTGCTTAGTTGCTGACTGAAGCTAAACCATGACAAATGTTGAAGGAATCTTGTAAGCAGATTTAAGATGCTTCCATATATCATAAAGATAACACAGAGTAGAATTCTGAGCCTCAGTCCCTAGCAATATTTGCTGACTTACTCAGAACAGAAAAAATATGTTAATACCAATTTAAAATAAAATAGCAAGCTATTACCTCTTTCAAAGTAAAATATTACACAAGACCTTTCTCCTATGATCTTACTTAATCTCACTGTTAAAACACAAATATATTTTACGGAAACATTACCTGGCAAAGAAGTTCGTAAAAGGTCCCAATATTTTTCGTTTACTGTCCACGTCTGCCTCTTGACAACATTCCTGCTGGCTCTGATCATTGGTCTCTTTAGTGGAATTCAGGGTAACATCAGAGAAGTGTGCCTCATCAGTCTCAAGATTCACAATTGCACTGGAACTGCTTGTGACCACAAAGTCCAAAATGTCTTCGTTGCTAACTGATAAAGTTGTTGACAGTTCTGTGCTGAGACTAGAAACACTACAGACAGAGATATCATCACTTCGATTCAGAGTTTTTGAAGTTGGACTATAAAGTTTGACAGTGTCATACCCAGTTCTTGGGAAAGTAGAGGATTTTCGCACAGCATGGTCATGTTCAGAAGTCAGAGGATGTGGAGGCACATAAGACGGCAGCGTGCACGCGCTCTGAAAAGCCCTGTCAGGCACAATTTCAGGTTCTGACTGCTTTCTCTTCACGTTTAACACACTGCAGTGAACTGGCTCTGGATTTCCTATTTCTAGAGTTGGAATACCAGAATCCACTGATTTAAGGCTATGACAATCTTCTAAAGCACTGGACAGCTGGCCAGGCCCATACTCAGGCAATGAGAGAGATCTCGGGGTCCCGGAGTTCAAGTTTTGAAGGCCCTGGATACTGCCGCCCACTCTTGCATCCAGAATTCCCATGAAGCTCAAACCATTTAAGGAGTTGGATAAATTTACATCAGTTGTCTTGGCCCAACTGGTAACTGGTTAAAAAGAAAGAAAAGACAAGATTATGAGTTTGCAGGAAGGTTGTGGTTTGTTCTTGGCTGTTTGTTGGGTTTTTTTAAATACATTCAGTCCTGTCATAATTTAGGCTTGTTATTCATCTTCTCTTGCACATGATTACTATCCCTTCCCCCTGCTTGAACAAGCAGGACAATGGCAACTTAAATTAGGCTTCTAGAAAATGTCAAGCATGAAAAGCTTTTCATAAGCAGTTTATGTGCTAGTGTTTGCTTCGTACACATCTCCTGCGAGTGAAATTACATACTATAAGAACTGCAGTACTCTAGTGTTCCATGTCAATATTAAGACAAATATTTGAAATTTATTTTTATACAGTCATAAATGCATATTTACTGATGTTAAGCTACAAAGCTACAAGCTACAAAACTTGTTTCAATTCATTTAGTCCAAAATTCTAAAGTGTTCATTTAAATAGAATTTCTTAGCATTCTTCTGGAAACCATAAAACTGATAATATATTTTTCACTGAAACAGAATGCATAATATATCCGTTTTGCATTAAGCAAGAGATGCAAAATCTGAAGAGCTATAAAGCTATCCATATAGTCAACATTTTGACAATACACATGATGCATTTCAACAGTGCACATACAGTAAAACTGACACTTGCAAATATATTTTATTTACTGCACTCAGGGATCACTATCCTTCATATTTGCAATACACATTCACACTGTCTCCCCAGGGGCTGTCACCAGTGCAGTTAATCCAGTCAGTGCCCCACTTCCAGTCTAAATCTGAGCGACCCTCAAAGAGAGGACAGTCAAGTATGAGCTGCAGGTTAGATGCACTGTCCTCGTGGGCAACTGCAGCCTTTCATAAACCTGGAACACCATCAGGACTGCTGCCCGGCTCCCAGAACTGCTACTGACCCTTTAAAACACTACATGATTATTATTGTGACATTCGATACATCTCCTCTTTCTATATGAATAGTTAAATCATCTACAGCTCTGCTGAAGTTTGCAATGTAATTACTCTGCAGCAGTTGGCAGAACAAATATGCACATATTGCTTCAGCTTCTTCACTCTGAAATACTCTGCGCCAAGTGTGAAGGAGCGAAGAATACTCCTTCCATCTTGCAAACAGCTTGCTTTCAAGACAGATTTTTCTCCAGTTCCTGAAGCCTGGTCTTCTGCTTCTGGTCTCCCATTCTCTCCCAAGTACAGCACTTAACTAAAGGTGCCAGTTGGTCTCCAGGAGGTCCTCCCTGCAATTCTACTTAGTTCCAAACCACTGGCTAATGGCACCTAAGCCCTGCCAAATACCAGGGTTTGACACACTGTCTGTTCTTAGATCCAAGCTCATCAATGCACCTTGGCTTTGTGATACTGACAGCCAGTAAGTGACAGAAAACACATTTCAAACATATTCCATTGGTCCAAACCATAACAATTCTTTCCACAAGCTTTCAGTCACATGAAAAGTTCATTAATCCAAACGTACTTCATATGCTATACCAACTCTTCAGCTTACTACACAAATGCTACTCACTAGCTGATCCGATGCTCCAGTTCAATCCCTAAGTGTAGGGAAAAGTCAAGTAGAAACAACACTGGATATTTAATCTTTTAGACCTTTTCAGAACTTTTTAACAGCCAACTATGTACTACCCATCCAAATCAATCAATGCATCAATTGCCTAATCCTTTGGATACGTAAGGTTTCAAATTTATTGTTTTGACTAAAAAGCTTGTGAAGATGTAGACTTTTCTTATAGAGTTGCTATAGCAACTTTTCATTTTTCACATTACCATGGTTTGAAAAGTTTACATCCCCTGCAATTTAAAGAACTGACGTCTTGAGATAGCTAGCATACCAGCTGCATACTTTATGAACCTCTCTGTTCACTAAATTAGAATTGCAAGGTCCAGGGAAAAAAAAAAAAAAACAAAACAACAAACCAAAACCCAAAAAACCCTAAATAACAATCCTTGAATACAGGCAACAGACTATTCTACTTTATTAAGTCAGCTGTGATAGTCAAAGTGTACAAATATGACGTAACATGGAGCATTAGATATAATTACTGTCCATCTACTTGGATCTCCTGCTCTCAGAATTTCTTACTTGGATTCACTTTTTTTTCTAACATAAGTCTGACTGTTTTCTCTCCCCCATGTTCACCCACCCCTTCATACACATTATATTGCTCTTTAAATCAACAGCCCACCCAGCCCCAACATTATTCTAAAGCATACACACACACACTATGGAACTGTATAAGCAAGCGTGCAGGTGTTTGCTTTATCACAGCTCATACTTATTAATGCATCCAGACAATGTAGTCCAGAAAACAAAGTTCAGAAATGCAATCAGCCAGGAACAACTTTGATGTTGTTTGGGTAAACAGCACAAGCATGTTCCCATAACAAAGTCCTTCAGTGACTGCCTTCACTTCTGCTCAATGATTTTTCCAAGTAGCAGCCAGTCCTTAGTTTAATTGCATAGCTCTTCTCGACTAAGCTTACAAATGGTAGGCATTCAAGCGGCCTTGGAAGAGCCAGTAAATACAGCAGCTCAAGAGGCCAAACAATTCTGTAGACAAGAGAGTTCAAAGAGAAGTGAAAATAAATTTCCATGCAGGGTACTGAAGCCATTTTAACTTGGCTTGGTATTTTTTTAAGCAAAAAATTTAACAGGAAGAGATCCTTTAAACGGGCAACCAGCAAATGCAGAAGTATGTAACAGCTACAGTTTGCTGGAG
Organism: Mycteria americana; assembly: GCF_035582795.1. Lineage (NCBI taxonomy): Eukaryota > Metazoa > Chordata > Aves > Ciconiiformes > Ciconiidae > Mycteria > Mycteria americana. The sequence goes on from NC_134368.1 coordinate 14,031,688, forward strand.
CAAATTATGCAATAACAAGCTACAAAGGTTTTACACAGTTCAACGAAACTGTGGGAAGCTTTGAAGTATACCTATCAAGGGCTTTAAATGAAAACTTGAGATGTAATCAGCTGTCAAAAACATACACGAGAACGCCTTGATTCATTTTGCATTAGGTTGTTGTAGGATTGTTTTTAAGGATGTAGTGAAGTGATATTTATACTCCTTATTTTAGCTGCCTCACTGGTAAGTGCAAAATCTGACAATTGATGTCAAACATTCTAAGTGTCATGTGCTCCAATACTAACTTCCTTCCATAAATCATTTATTAACATAACATTATTGTAACATCATCATAATAAACGTGTTATTAAAGTATTAGTAGTATAATAAACTATTGAGAAAGAATAAGCTATTTTGTCTGCACAACATTCATAATCTCCATGGTTTACTTAAATATATTATCATTAAATAAAATTGGTATTTGTAAAGTCTTAACATCCTATGTCTTATAGGAACCATGATCTCATAACTGTGAATATCCCAGAAGAGAGGTAACAAGGGAAAGTGAGATAGGAAAATACAGCAGAAGTCACAAGTGGCAATGAGAGGGTAGGTACGTATTATTTACTCATTAACTCTTCCAACATAAGTGCTAAGGGGCACCAGATAAAAATAGTTTTGTAGCCAGGTTCAAAATTAACATCAGGACGTAGCTATTCATTCAAAGGGTAGTTGAACTGCCTAAGTCCTTGCCACAGTACACTGTGGATGCTGGAAGTTTACATGGAAGCTCAGGGAAGAAAAAAATCACTGAGCATTCCTAAACAAAAAGAAACTCAGGAAGCCCCTGAACTGCAAGTGTTAGAACTTCATGGAAACATCAACGTACATTAGTCCTGCTTTTAGGCCCTCTCCCAGGTAAATTCTCTTCTGACAGGTGGAGTTTTGGGCTGCCCTGGTATGGCTATCCTTACAGCCTTACATTCCCCAGATTCTGATCACAGCATGCAAGAAGGCATGTTCTGACAATAACCGCAGGCTTTAAAACAGGTTTTGACTTTGCATATCACTCAAACACACAGAGAGAACAAATCATATTTGATTACAACTTCTAAGGTCTAAAATAAAATGGCTTTTTAACCCATTTTAATGTAAAATTTAATGAAAGTTAACAGCAATGCCATGCAACCATTAGAGTAAAACAAAGATCAGAAAGATGCCAACTCAAACCACATTCCTCCAAGTTTGCTGTGACTTGCAATGCAATTTAGGCAACAAACTTGTTTAGAAGGAAGGGTAAGACAACTATGTACAAAACAGGCTTTATAGCTTCTTGCCTTACAGGAATGATGAATGGTTTACATACTGCTCAGTTCTCAAAGAGTTAACATCTCAAATTTTATCACACACCTTGTCTCTTCAACACTTATCTCTGCCAGCAATTTTTTTTTTTTTAGTTATTAAGAGCAAGGAATTTCCTCAATTACAAAGTTGCAACTGTTCTTTTTCTTCTCAAAGGAAAAATATAAAAAAAAAAAAAGATTAAGGGTTTATACTCTCCATGCATTTGACAATATTTTTTTGAATGTACCAAGAAACACATTGCTGCTATCAAGTGCAACTGCAGGTGACCTCAGTGCACAAGAGCATCAAACCCAGTTTTGTTTATTAAACATTTCTTGGTTCAGACTGTGTTCACATCCTAACAGCCGCAGCACTGCCGACAGCGAAGAATTCCTGAGGCTACAAAACAGTCTAGCTTTCGACAAAGCATGAGATACCGCGATTAAGGCTACATACGTAAGCACTGCCAAAACTTTAATGGCAAAAAGAAAAGAAACAAGTGGGGATTTTTTTTTTCTATTAAGAAGTCTTTTATCTAACTCGCAGCCAGCACCCTTCACGAAGTATGAGCTTTACAAATCTGGCTTCTGAGCAGAGCACTTGGAGAGCAATCATGAGTAAACCATTCACTGCTTTTCCACTTTTTTGCTACGTCAGGCAGGCAATATAAATGAGTCACAGTGTTCTTCTAAAGCCTCTGCTCCTGAAGCAGTTCACAGGGCTTTTTTCCTCCCCACATCCACGTTACTGAAAAATCTGAGGCCACGTTAAATTAGCAGCAGCGTCACGAGAACTTCAGCTAATGCTAGTTGCAGTTTTGTTTGGTCTCTGGGATCGCCTAGGAGACTTCAGCTAGACAGGCAGCGAGCGAGATGAAAGTTGCTTCCTTTTCAACGGGCTTTAAGGCTGACCCGACACTGCGAAGGGTTTCCTAGCTGGTGGCCTTCATTTAAAAACAAAACAAAAAACCAAACAGAAAACCACAACCAACGCATTTCCCCAAAGCCTTGAGGAAGCAACGCTCGCTCTCCACCGTGGTCTTTAAACCACTCGGTGAAGACTCCGGCGGCGCAGAGCTGCTGCTCTAACTTTTTAAGGTGGCCACGGACGGGCAAAGCAAGCAGCCGCCCACCCAGCCGCAGCCCGGCCGGCCCCAGGCGAGCCCCTCACCGCCGGGGGGCTGCTCCCGCCTGCCCGGCGCGGCCCGCCCCGCCTCGGGAGCGGCCCTCTCGCCCCCCCGGGCTCTGCCCCTCACCCCAACAGGTGCCACCAAACACCCCCCGGCCCCAAGCTCGGGCCGAGCCCCGGCAGGACGGCAAGCCACCACCCGGCTGGGTCTGCCGCCCGAGGAGGAAGAGCCACGCAGAAACTTCGACGCCTCACCGGGGTAGCGCAGCCCTCCGTCGCTCTCCTCATGCTGGGCCATGCCCAACCCGCCCCACAGCTGCTGCTGCTGCGGAACTAGGAGGCGGCTGGCGGCTGCGGCGGGCGGTCCATGTCGCTCTCCGGTCCCTGCGGAGGAGCGGCGGGTTCAGCGGAGGTGAGGCGGCGCAGCCCCCGCCCGTCGGGCGCCCTCTCCGCGCGGCGCAGGGCCTCCCATGGCGCCCGCCCCCGCGGCGGGCACGACGCGGCTCGGCGCACACCTGGCTGCGGGCGCAGCGGCGGGCTCCGCCGGCGGGACAGGTGCCGGGCTCCTCCCGGGACGCTCCGGCCCCCGCGGCTCGGCCTCCTCCCGCCCCGCCGCCGCTCCCCCTCCCGAGCACGGCGCTGAGAAGCACCGCCCGCCGGGGAAGGAAACGCCTGCGCGGCGGGGGGCGGGGAGGCACGCGGGGGGGCGGCCGCTGGGCGCCATTTTGAATCGCCTCAGCGCGCCCGAGGTGGGGGGCAGCGGTGAGGGCGGGTTGTGCGCGCCCGGCTTGGCCGCGGCGGAGGCGGTGGGGTGGCTCCGGGAGGGGGGGAGCGGAGGGGGTTATAGAACGGTGGGCTTTAACTGAGGGCGCTCCTTCAGAGGAGTTCCGCGCCCCGCGCTGGGGCGGGGGCTGCTCTCTCGTTACCGGGCGGTTGCAGCCCGTCCTGCGTTACCGCCAGCGGCAGCGCGAGCGGCCGAGCTGTGCCGGGACGGCCGGGCCTGCGCGCTGGCGGCCTCCGGGGGAAGCGAGTCTGCGGCGGGACTCCCCTTATGTTCCTGGCTGCATTTAAGAGGAAAACAAAATTTGGTGGTTTTTGCAGGTTTGGACTGTGGAAGGTCTGAGGTGTCAAGTGAAGGTGTATCCATAGCTCTGTGGAACCGACCTGTAATGCCAAAAGTGGAAGCTCTAGGATGGCAATTGCTATTCTAGCATGTTTGATTTATCTTTCAATTCTCTGATGTTTACCTGCCATCTCAAAGTGCTCCCTTTTGGCATTTGCATACTCAGCTTATTCTGCACACCCCTTCTTCTCTCCACCCTGACACTGAAATCAAAGGAGTTACGAGCAATCAATACCTTGCAGGAGCAGAGCTCTCATGTTTCCTTATCATCTTTGAAACTCATTCTTGCTTTTTTCTGCAAAGGTCATATGTGTTTTGCACCTAGACTCAGTGATCATGTCTCTAGAATGGGTTAAAGATGAAGATAAAGTTGTCCCCCATCTTAACTGAGGATGTAAGTACCAGCCTCTCATTACCTCACGCCACTTACGTCTACCCTGAAGCTGGAAGTGTGAGTGCAGCAAATGCAGAAATATCTGAACTTGGGTTAAGGTAATTAGTTCAATATCAAGATGAGCAGAACCATGATTATTTAAGCTTTGATGTGGGCCAGTTTCACTTGAATAAACTGCAAGAGGCTGAGGTAAACTTCTACGGAAGTACTTGCCACTATGACCCCGTTGACACCAGTTCCATGCTATGAAGATTAGAATTAGGTCATTATCAATATGAGAACTGGGCACTGAAAACCTACCATCAACCCAAAATTATACCTCTGCAGATACTTTCTGTGACTGGGTCAGAGACTGATAAATTTCAGTGCTTATTCTGCTGGATTTCTAAGATGGGTATCAACATAATTAAGATTGGCACTAATTTCTCCATATCTTTCTTTGAAAATCACTGCTACCTCTGCAAGACAGCTTGCATATTGCTATTAAAAGAAGGTAAATAAAAGCAAAACAGCTTTGAAGCACTATAAACTTGTTTATATGCAAGAGACATACTATTTTGGAGCATATACTGTCACTAACGCCTTTTTCAGTATTAACATTTTCCTTCTGGTTTTGAGAGTGGGAATCAATTCTGTTGAAGCAACCAGAAGAGTGTATTGTCATGATGGTATCATCAAACTTGGGTCAAAGTTGTTAGGTTCCTAGGGTAAATAACAATGGCAATACACAGTCATGAATTCTGTAAGTCTGCAGAGTGTCTCCAAAGGAAATAATGATACTCCAATCTTCGTAATATTATTTAGGCTGAAGAAACTATTAGAAAAATCTGCCGCAGGAAATCTTTCGGCAGGAGCAGAGCTTGGAGTACAGCTAAAAGTTTCAAATCACACAAGGAGTTAGGTGCTTAAACACTTTTTGAGTCAGCACTTATTTAAGGTTAGAATTTTGCCTAACGATCATAATACCTTTGAGATCCCATTCAAAGTTATTTATTTTAGTGGATATTTTCCATTTCCAACCCACAGATGACTCTTCCTATGCAGCTGGTAGGTTTTTTGATACCCACTCACAATAAAATTCTTACTGTTCTTTGCACTGAAGAAACGCACAACAACCAGGTTCCCAATGTGCTAGGCAGGGTAAAAATACCAGGGTCAGCTTCAAAATGTTTACAGAAAATCAATGTAAAAAAAAAACCCTCTTTATTGCGTGTGAATGACTGTATAACTCATGGAAAAGGGTAAATAGCATTTCTGGTTGTTGTGAGCTATTGGCAAAAGTTGACTTTTTGCATTAGCAGTTAGCATCCTCCATCCGAGATACCGAAGTTTCTGTCTGCAAGTATCATGTATTATTATTCCTCTGTATTGGTAAAAACTGAAGGGCTGACATTATGTGACTAAATACAGCGTCACACCACTAGCTCTCATGGAAGCGTGGCATGTCCCAATTATTAAAAGGAAACAGAACAGGTACTACCAGGTACGGGAAGTATAAATGCATAACTAAGCGCAAAGGGGACCTTTAGCGCCTTTGGTTTTCAGCTGTGCAAAATTTAAAGTTCATCCAGAAGGGCATGCCGAGAAATCAAGTCTTCCTGTTTTAATAGATGGGTTGTAAGTAAATCCTCAAAAGCATAATAAGAAGTTAGTTGTGGCACTTACTCAGCGTGGTTATCATCAGTGTTCTGCCACTGATTCAGAGTTGGGTAAACCTGTAAAATACTTAATTTTGTAAAAATTCTTGGGACAAAATCCTGATGTTTTGTTCAAGAGTGTGTTGCCTGTGGCTGTTGTGTAGAAATAAAGCACTACATAGAGCAGCCTCAAATTGGCAACTGATGTTCACCTAGTGTGCAGAAAACATCTATGTGGTCTAGTACTAGATCAGTGCTAGAGAATTTAATTTTTTGAAAACATTCAATTCAAAAGCCCTGTCATACAAACTCATATTCATTCCAGCAGAATTCGATACGCCAGTTTTATGGTTACTCTGCAAAAAAGCTTGAAGGGTTTGTGCTCTGTTCTGTGTCACTGATTTCTCCAAAATACATGACATATTGGAAAAGTATGCAAAGTAATAGTCCTTCCTTTGTTCCTTTCGAACAAGGTAGAGTTAAGGAACAGAAACGCAAGCTTCCCTCATGCTTCTTACGCCTGTAGATGTGGGAAATCATTCTCCCCTTAGGCTTCTAGTTCTGTTTTGAAGCTTCAGCAATTTTGCAATTGATACAACTTTTAATTTAAATTTTTTTAAGAACTAGATGGGAATATCTAGATTGAATTTTCATTCGTCAGAAGCCAAGTATGATGCAAGCAGCTTTCAGAGACAGCCAAACTGAGCTTCATTTCAATCGGCTGTACAGCTCCCTATCCACCTTAAGGTCAGTAATTCACTGTCATAAACTAGAAGACATTTCAATATAATATTTTTTTCTCTAGTTAACCAAATATTTGCATATTGTGAAGATACAACTGTTGCACATCATTGAATACTAGCTGATCAACAGCTCCTTCTTCCATTTCCCATCACTGTCATTTAAGGTAGTTTTAGCTCACACAAGCAAGAGTGCAAGTGTACCAAGCGTAGCAAGTGATGGATAATCTCTGTTACCGCCTTGAGATACAGAGATGTTATCTCTGTAGTCATGCCAAGAGACAGAAAAGTTCTCTCTTGAAGGTGTTGGAACAGAGATGAGACATTGATCTTTTTCCTCCTTGCTTTACAGAATTACTTGTATGTCTGGTAAAGTAACTAATCCATGTTTTATAGATATGGCACAGAAAAAGGGAACAATTAATAAATTCAGGTTTCTACTGACTTGTAACAATGAGCAGGATGATGATTTGATCAAAAATATCAATACCTCACAAGCAAATGGTGTTTTTTGACAAATGGAGAATACTATGCTTTCCTACTTCAAATTAATCATAAATTAATTTTGTTCTCACAAAACTAATATTTCCCTGCTTTTTGCACATCTGTGTTTGATAGCAGGCCATTTCCAGCACAGCCACCATCTGCGCGGGCATTCCTACTAGCAGCGGAACGTCTGTGCACCAAACCATTTTAATAGGTTTGGGATGAATCGGGAACAGCTGGAGAATGTGCCATTTCATTCTCCCAAAAGGCTGTCTCCTCCTGTAGGAACGTAAACCTGATAAAGGATGAGGGCAGTGAAGCCAGGTGTATAACTACCATTACTGTTAACCTTTCTGTTACCACTGGGTAAGAATAGACTTAACGTGGTTTAAAGTTCCCCTCCATGAGACAGCAAGAAAATGAAGAGCAGGAAAAGCAGGGGAAGATAGTGCAAGACTTTCCAGCACCTTTGAATTGGTATTACCGAAACATGATGTGTGTGACTGGAATGTTTCTATCGCCGTCTACAAGCTGCTTAGGAAAGACAAAATGAGTAATAAGATGTGAAGGAGTAAGACTATACAAACTAAAAATACTGCTTCTTTTATTAGTATCTCAGAATTGCAGAATCTTAAGTGCCCATAAATAATTGCTAACAAAGTCTCCACAGTACTTCTCTTATGGATCTTAACTCATCACTAAGTCATACCAGAGAAGGAAATAAGGTTTTTATTATGCACAGCTGCATAATGAAAAGTTGCGATGTGATAGCAGATTTATTCTCTTAAGCAAGCACAATTTAAATTACATTTCCAAAAGCAAATAGATTAATCTGGTAACACAAAAGGCATTGCACCCAACATGTGGTAACTTTCTATTGGAACTCATTAGGAAAAAAAAGAAGTACTGGACTAAAAATTAGTTGTTGTCTAGAACTAGTAATGATGAATGAAACCAAGTAACATTCAATTTGGGCAGATAGCAGATCCAATTAATATGTCTCTATGGATCTGCAGTGCTTCAAAGAATTTAGTATTTTTGTATTGAATAAAATTGTAGGAAAAAGGGACAAAAAATATTTTAAAAGCATGAATGACAATTGAGACTTCTTGAAGAAGACTTTGTTGTGAAATAGATAAGGGTTCCAGAGTCAAAAGATGATGAGCTAAAACCCCATCTCAAAGTGAAGACAATTAAAAGCCAAACATCAATACAAAAACTAGAAATTATGAAATGTAAAAAAAAATGTAAGAGAAAAAGGGAAAAAATCCTACCAAAAGTGTATTAGGAACAAAAAGCATGCTAACAGTCCTTATCATTCATTATTGCATGAATAAAGTAACTGTGCAAAAAAGAAAAATTCAGTACCAATTTCTGTCCTGTACCTGGAAGGGATCAGGGTGGCCCACCATAGCAGGTAGGGATTAATGAGGCAAATTACTCTTCGGACAATGGGCTTAAACCACACACAAGTTGTACTTTTTTCAGACACAAGTTTGGGATCAATAAAAGAAAAACTACACAAGTTTTAATGTCCCATAGGCAACCTAATGTTTTTTTTTTCTCTGTAAACTATGAATCAATTTAATAGCCCTTCTGGATATAAGCTCTTCCTGTATGGAAAACAGAATTCAGAAAAATCTGGAGATCACTTAGTTCCTCATTTTTCCCCGAGGCAGGATGTATGTATACATACCTACATCATTTCTGACACGTTTGTCTAATTTGTTCCTCAAAATCTCTGATGGTGGAAGTGGCATCCCTTTTTTAGGCAGTCTGTTCTAGTGCTTACGTATTTGCTTTCAGTACTGCTGCTGTACTGTAGTGCCGTTTGCTCGGGCATTTCCCTGGCTACCAACAAGAAAAGCACTGAAATGAATATGAAAATATACTCATCTATACTTTTTAATAGGCTTGATTGTTTAGGTTGATTTTAGAAGAAGTTCAAGAATTTGAGACTGTTCAGTTCTGTGATACAGGGAGAGTTGCTACATCTCACTGTGTCTCCATTTCTTGTAGCGAGTAAAATAAAGTCTTCACAGAAATGAGGGGCAGTTAAGCCTTCTTCATTAACTATTTCTAAAATCTTTATGTGAAAAGCAATTGTAGCAATATTATAGCTGTTACTGTTGTTAATAAAAGTGACCCTGCCTTGTAGTGACAGGGAAAGAAAGACTTACTATGGCTTTTGCACCTCCTCATGTTCTTGGATTAATGGCTCTACAGTTGCAAATACATTACAGTAACAGATACAGTTAGTTCTTCCAGAAGCACTTGCCCTACAGAAAGACTGTCAGGTAGGAGAAGGCAGTGTACATGGAAGTCTTTCATCTCAGTCTCTGTCCTCGGTGCATTCTTTATAGGTGAAGCTATACACAACAATGAAGTAGGGCAGGGAAACCAGTATTTTGCCACCCAGTCACTTTTTCTCGGCAGCATGCTGACCCACTGCCAGCTCAGTCAGCTTTGTTTTTTCTTTTAATCCCATTATCATCATATTGGAGCACAGAGGTACCTCAAAATTTATAAGCACTTGCATATTATAATACATTTTAAGAGCAACTTGAACACTGGAAAAGGGATCTTACTGTAGAAAGCTAAAATGTATTAGTTAAGTTTCATTTGTCCCAAACCTCTGGAGCCTTGTTGCTACTAGTTTCATGGGTCATAAAAGAAAATAATATGAGATGCTGCATGTGAAAGGTAGATGAAGAATTCATTGGGGATAATACTTCAATATGCTGGTCCTGGCAGGAAAAGAACGAGTTACTGTCACAGAATCCTGGCAAGACCGGCTCTTCAGGAGCCGCAGTACCTTTCCATGTATTTTCACTGCGGACAGCACTCCCACGAAGGCACGGTTGGACATGCATTTAAAGCCTGCCCTACCACTGACAGATGCAATTGCTGCCAAGGACTATGCAGTGGTTTTTGCATGATAGAAGCATTGTTTACATTGGAAACTAACTCTTTAGGATATGTGGAGTTAGTAATTCAGGTATGACAACTGAAAGGCCTGGCTGATCAAATTTAATTCTTTTGTCAAGCATCTCCGATAAACACAATGAAAATACACTCCTGCTGCTGTATTTAAGAAATAATTAAAAATATTTTATGTCTTTGAAAGTTTAAACTATGAAGTTTAAAGCATGGTAGATACTAATGAACAAAAGTATTCAGGACCCTACAGAGCAACTACTTTCCATTATTTCCCAAGTGTGTACTTATGTGTTGTTTTCATTGCACTTCTAATTCAGGGCAGTTGCAATCATTCGACATGGACTCCCAAGTCATTATGGCTGTAGACTTACAGCAACATGATGCCCATCTCCACCAAGCTGAATGTAAGCTGTTCAAAACTGGGTCTGTCTTTTCGCCTTTTTATAAGAGGAGGTCTGGCCATGGGGTTAGGAGTATGTATTTTCTTGTCACAGATGCAGTTTTTCTAAAAGTAGAAGTGAGATACTGACCATTTCAATGGCTGAGTACAAGTTGAAAGCAGAACTAAAGTCTGCTATTTTAGATCCCATACTATATAAATGTTCTTTGATATGTCAGAGAGGGTCTGGGTTTTAATTTTTTTTTTTTTTTGAAAGACGTCTCATGTTCTCTAAACATGAAGTTGTCATTACAACTTAATTTTTAGAATGAGATTGTGACATTTTCTGTAGAAATAACTGAAGTGGGGACTAAGCTTATTTTGTTTTCTTGTCTTTTTTTTTAAAGAACATACATAGTGTATTTAATTTTCCTGCATTGTATTGAAAAAGAATAAAAAAATAGATTAAAAAATTATAGCAATGAAAGGACTCCCAAATTAGATACCTCATGCTCTCTCCAGCACATTTAATTCTTAACTGCCATGTTGTATCTAAGTTATATATGTTAGACAAAGAAAATGAAGACACACACACACCATCCAATTGTCCTTTTATATTTTTATTCGGTGTTAAGTAACTCCACAAGAAAACAAAATCAGTTACTCTGGTGTACGTGAAATCAGAACAATACAACCACTTGAAGCAAAAAGTAGAAACAAATTTCAGCCCAGGAATGGAAAACTGATACTTCAGTGCTATGGATATGCAATGCGCTTCATACCACGGTGCGGTTCAGCGTACGCCAACCTTTAATGCTTTTGTTGTTGTTGTTGTTGTTGTTGTTGCGTGTGTGTTTCTATCCATACAGAAAAATGAAAAATCACACTTCAACTCTCACTGAAAGCTTTAGAGCTTTAGCCATTAAACTATGAAAACAAGTAAAGACAATTTGTTATTGCCCAAGCTCAATACACGATTTTATTTTCCCCAAAGGTGCTGGAATTATTACATGCCACAATGTAACTATAAGCAACACCTTTGTTGGTTTTGAGCCCTTTCTTACCAAAGAAGCAGCTCTAGCCAAAATTAACTGAGCTGAAGTTTGTGTTTGAAATATGTCCATTTGGTCATTTCTTGTTCTCGAATGAAGTTCTATTCCATTCTTCACTGTAGTGATTTGAAGAATTTGTGTGTAAAGTTCTTTTTTACTTTCATGTTACAGTTAACTAGTTCTCAGTGCAGGTGCTAAACAACCTCTCAAGGAAGCTCCAGAAGAAAGTAAAATATATAAAAATCTATCCAAAGTCTGCAAATAAATTAAGGAAAGAAACTGTAAAGTGTCAAAAGATTTGTTGTATGAATACAAACCCTAAAACATAGTCTAAGAGGAGGACCAAAAGAAAGTCCCTGGGTAAGGACAAACCAAGCCAATTTTAAGTAAGGATCTCAACAAAGCATTGCCCAAAGAATGGCATGGTTTTCCAACCACATATTTCAATTCCTACATTATCAATTGAATAAAGGCAACAAAACCCAGTTACTCAGAAAACCCTTCTAGCACAGAACATACTTCAAAGGCAGTTCAGCTCACATTTCAAACAGCTATAGTTCTCATGAGGTTTATTGCCTGTCAAAATTGATGGTTAAGCTTTTCAAGTCAGTATTGGACTTTCTGCACTTCCTGATGTTACAGACATGCTGCTATTGTATAGACTAGTTAGTGCTTGTTGTTTTTTAAACTATGAGTTGGTAAAAACTTAGAACGTTTAGTTTTGCAAATATTGCTCCTCCTGGCTTATACATTTTGCATAATGTGTTAAAAGCACAAGGAGTTGATAGTCTTGTACAGATGCAACTTGACAATGTATTGACTTCCTAAGTTAACAAAACTTAAAAGCAAGTCACATAAAGCAACAATCACTACTGCAATCACACATGTATGTTGTAAGTCATCACCTTCCCTACCCCCACCCACCACACACGTAACTTGCCCCACACATTCTCTCAGAAACACAAAATGAACTACGAGATTTACTAAATTACAGCCACAACAGCAGCTAACTGCAGCAGCCACAGGATTTCTTTCAAGTGAAGCACTGACCCTTTGCATTTAAAACATTGAACGCTCTGAGCATTTTAGATAGTTTCAGTCATTCAGGCTCAAGTTCAGTACAGGATGCTTTTGCAGGTTACATGAATGCCATCATCTGCAACAAGACAACATTCTCATTACTCGTTACAAAATTCACAACAATCCACACATCACCCCAGTGGTTTGTTATTTTTGGTGTTACTTTTTGAACATCTGCCCCACATTGGCAAGTTGCTAAAAAGGACAAAAAAAAAGAAAAAAAAGGAAAAAAACCCCACATTGCCTCCATACCTACAAATAATCCTTGGCTTCTCCAGTTAGCAAAAATACAAACCATGGTATCCTCAGTGTTGGTTTGCGGGAGGGGGGGAATCATAGGATAGAAAACACAGTTTCTGTAAGTCTCTAAAGCACAACCCTGTTGTTCCTACTTCAAAGTTATGAGATTTACTGAATGAAGACTGGACAAGTCATTCATGCTTTTCTCCTGCATTCAGAAAGGCACTGATAGATTACAGTGTTAAGTATTTATCTCCCAGTTCTTAAAGAACAAAGCCTAATGTGCAGAAAGCTGAAGTCTCTGAATAGCAGAAGTAGTTGTAGACACTGCGATGCTAAGAAGATAGTAATAGTGGTCGGGCTACAGTTACGAATGAAAATAACTGCAATTAAGATGCAAAAAAGCAGTGGTACTACTAAGACAAGCACATGCACATCCATTCTTGATTTGACAACACAATCTAGTCTAGTTCAAATAGCCAAGAATTTAACAGGTTTTTTTGGGGGGGAAAAAAAAAATCTTCAACAGGACAGCTGTGTCCTCATCTATAAAATAAGCAAGAAGAGAAAGATAAATACACATCTGAATCCATTAACTGAAGAGGAAACTCAAGTTGTTGTTTTAGAGCTACAGACCCTCAAGAAGGATAGTTTTCCATCTCATGTTACTTTTAAACCATCTGTTCTACTCTGCAGTTTTTATAGTTGAGTTCGAGAAAAAAGCTCCTCCTCACACGGATCAGCCCATTCACTTCCACCTTCTGAAGCTGTGTCTTCAGAGCTGGAGCTATCACTGGAGTAGATCTTCTTCCTGAAGCCATTTGGTTTTGCCTCAGCATTTATATCATCTGCACATCTTGCTTCATAAACAGAAGAAACCTAAGGATTTAAACTGACAGTGTTGATGGGGAACAATAAAAAACATGCTTGCTTTTTTCTGAGCTGGGAGGTTATATAGTTTTGTAGTTGTTCAAGAGAGATGTCACGATTACAGGGCAAGTCCTCCACTTCCCTGACTTAGTCCACTATGTAGAAAGGACAGCAGAACAGCAGGCAAAAAAGGTGGGGCCTTTATTATTTTTTACTATTCCTTCATTTTAGCATTTGCACAAAAGAGCAAGAGAATCAAAAGTGAACGCAGGTAGAATGCAGCATGATCACAGGTCATGTTAGAAAATGACTGTAAAAGTTATCTCCAAAATTTGGTAGTATTAAATACCAAGAAAACACAGCACAGATCTGACTGAACTTCAAGCAAAACCAATATATTTTCGGCTGAATTGGTAAAGCTATAGCAAGCATGTCACAGCATCAATTTAAGTGCTATCATCACTATAAAGTTTAAAAGTGTATCAGTAAGTGCACGAGTACATGAAGATTTCCCCTACAGCAAAAAAATCAGGTTTTTGTTCATAAGCAGGACAGAATTCAGCATACATTATGTTTACACCTTTAATTACTGGTCCCTTCTGCCTTCACAGGGCACATCAGCCCACTCTACGCTTACTGACATTAGAAGTTGATGAAGAAAAGACGCATGTTTAACCCACACGACAAGCAAAAGCCAAGTGTTCCCAAAGGAAACTGAGTTTGCTTAGCTACTTGAAGTACAACCCTTTGTACAAAGGGCTATACTCCCCGAAGTACAACACTGAGTAGTTTTCAGAAGAATGCTCAAGACACAGAAGAGATTAAAACACAAAGTAAGGAAAGAAATGCTTTTGAAGGTTTTCATAGAAATTTCATTTGAGGCCAGACTGAAAACTGTCATGAAACGTTATAAAATGACCCTTATAAAATAAACAAAAAACCTCCTCCCCCAAACCAAAGACACACTTACCATATTAAAATCTAAAAGATGTTCATCATCATTGGATATTTCCTTTACATCTGCAAATTCTCCTACACCATTCTCTCCCTTGGCATTTGTGTAACACTCTTACATTGTGTTTGTGGGGGTGTTTCAGAGGAAAAAGAAGAAAAAACAGAATTGAGGAACACTGTTATTTACAGTTAACCAAAATGAAAGCATCTAGACAAGTATTCTTGAAATTCACACTCAAAGCCATGTAAACTCTGTGCTTGTGGGGGATTTTATAGTTTGACATCCTTAAAGAGATAAGCATAATACCTTATGGAAGCTTCATCAAATCTTACCTGGTAACCAAATAATAATAAAAAGAAGCTACTTAATGAAAACATCTAAAATTGTGAGTTACAAAGAGCAAGAATTACTTTTTTATGGTAAATGGTTCAGTACATTTTTCAACTCTGATACTGCACGGTGTTTTAGATCATTCCTCTTTCTATACCCATACAAAATATACTGCAACAGCAGCCTGATCCTGACTGAAGCTCAAAAAAACCCAAAAGAAGTTGATGTGAATGGCTGTAGTTTCTACTTACCAGAGTGAACTTCCATATAGAATATAAACATATATCAATATATATGGGTTACATGCATCAATATCCATATATAAAAAATACCCATACAGAAAACTGGATACAGCTAATGATTTGTGAAAGAATAACATTAGCTCTGAGCATAAAGTTCTAGTTTTGTTAAACTTAGTCTAAAAGTGGAAATCCTGGAACTATTCTACTTCACAGAAATTCTGCCACTGTATCAAGCAGGTTCTAGACTCCACAGTATTTCGTACTGTATATGCTGCCTTCCGCTGACGAAGTCAGGTGGTGAAACACTGCGACAGTTACGCAGATTCACCAGTGGAGGTCAGCAAAAAGATGACACAACTCACTCACAGCAATTCCAGGATTACTGTGTAAAATACATACTCAGGAGTGTGAATCACTACATCTGCCAGTACACCAATAATACCTCTGCAATTATCACTGGGGGGAAAAAAACACATTACAAAAGGACACTAAATATCTCTACTTTGTAAATACTGAGTTTTCTTCTAATATCGGAGGTTCTGTGACCAGTCCAGGAGGCAAATCAAAGTCCTGCAGGCATCAATCTATTCTTTTTCACTGTGCAAACACTCTTCTATAGTTGGGAGTGAAGTAAGTTAAGATGTTCTTGAAAGTAACCCAAACTGTCCTAAACACCACAGTAAGGGCATTTAGGCACCAAGAACACTGTTTAGTTGGTTGCACTTTAAGGTGCACTCCAAAAATAGTTTAGTAATAATTACTGGCTAATCTACTTACAGATTATTAAGGAACCAGGTCTCTGATCAAAAGTTTCTTGCACTGAGCCTCTACCAACAGAAAGCATCAGATAGCCTGTCAATTTGGTATACAGAATGTTCTTATTTAGCTTCTTGTCAAGCACTGGAACAGGCTGCCCAGGGAAGTGGTTGAGTCACCATCCCTGGAGGTATTTAAAAGACATTTGGATGAGGTGCTTAGGGACATGGTTTAGTGGTGGACTTGGCAGTGTTAGGTTAATGGCTGGACTTGATGATCTTAAAGGTCTTTTCCAACCTAAACAGTTCTATGGTTCTATGATTCTTGCCTCTCCCCAGAAAAGGTAAATTGGTATGCAGGCAAAAAAAAAGCAGTCTGGATTCTTGCCTGTCCCCTGAAAACCTGAGCTTGGGCCAGCTGTCAGATGCTACGAATTCTTGGGAGGCAACAGCGAGTGCTGGAAGCACACCTGCTTCCGCTTGCGAGCAGCCTGCCTACCAAGACTGGACTTACCCTCTGTGTGGGACAGAAAAATTCCCAGATTGCCACTGTGAAAGGAGTGGCCAAGAGACAAATCCCTCTCCTTCCCATCTTGAGAGAAATTCCACACATTCACTGAATAACTGGCACGTTATTTATGCAAACCCATAAAAGATAATTATCATGTTTTCACATTCTTATAAAATTAGCTACCTAATAAGTATTTTTCAGGCTGAAACATATTCAAAAATGTAGTGAAGTATTTCCAGAGTCAGAGATTAATATTCTATTTATTTAACTCCAAGCTCTGGAATTAAGTAAATTTGCATAAAAGTTA
This sequence comes from Mycteria americana, assembly GCF_035582795.1. NCBI lineage: Eukaryota > Metazoa > Chordata > Aves > Ciconiiformes > Ciconiidae > Mycteria > Mycteria americana. The sequence continues at coordinate 14,048,183 of NC_134368.1, forward strand.
AGACTATTTTAAAAGCACTTTTGTTTAAAAACTATTTAGAAGCATGCTAGAGATCTATTACAAATGTAACTGAAGCATCCCAGTTCTCTCTCAGATAAGAGAATTTATTGTGGAAGTTTACTGTTGTTTTTTTGTTTTTTTTTTTTTAAATACAGATGGTAGTTCCAATCCATCTGCAACAATTCAAATCCATAAGAAAGAGCATTTCATTCTAGCACAGGTGCAACAGCAAGTCAGTTCAAACAGGCATGGCTTCTTACCTTCACACTGTGATGCAGGAAAAAGGGGAGAATAGAGCGCCTTTTCCCACCAGCATTGCTTTTCCTGGCTGCCACTCATTCTCTGCAGATTAGTATTCAATATAGGAAAGTGTTTAGACAATAATCACACTTCGTTATGCCATAGATAATATACTTACATGTAAAGGAGGAAACTCTGGTATTACAACCAATTTGCTAGGTCTTATAGGTCACATTGTTCAATTTCTAATACTAAGGGGAAAGGACTGTCAAACTACAATAGAACATCCATTATCTGAACTCTTATACTCAGTATGAACTCCATGCAGGGGCTCATACTTTGCCGATATGGAGTTGTACAAATCCAGAACAAAAAGATGAATTCCAGCCCTACACTGTATAATCTAAGTACAAAACAAGAGAGATCAGATAGCCACCCAAGAGATGAAAATACAACGAAACAACATTAGTCAACATGACAAATAGTTCAGTGTAAAAGAAAACAGAAAAGAAAGCAAACAAAAAGTGGCAAAATTTAATGTTTAAAGTCTGGAAGGGTGAATTAGCAGTACCATTACCATCAATGGGATAACATAAAATTAAACTAGAGAATTAATGTGTCAACATGAGGAAAACTGGTTATGAGGATGATTAATAATTTGTCTTTATGCCAAAAATAATCTCAATCTACTAACTAAAAATGCCTAAATACTCCTCCCCCCCCCCCCGCCATTTTAATGCTAATTTAAATTTACCAGAGCCCTTTCCTTGTAAAATTAACGGACATGGCTAAAATACCAAAGGCTTGTCACAACAGATGTGTCCCTAGTTTTATGACTGCATCTGTGGTAACCCCATTAACCTTCAAAAGCTGATGCTGGCTTTTAACATCCCCTAGAGATATTAGATAGAATGATTCAAAAACAAACTATAGTGCAACTAGCTACTAAAAAACATTAACAAATGAGCATCGACACTGAGTTTCTGTCCAGCTTCCTCCTCTGTAAACCTGAGAACATTTAAAGATGGAAAATGTTAACGTTGCCTTTTTTTCCTCTTTTGTAGAACAACAAACCTACAGAACCTAAACTTACAAATGCTTAAGTAATAAAGTGAAGTCCCTCTCAAACCAAATAAGCAGCTCAAGAGTGCTGTATTCAGAAGCGTCTGCCAGATTAAACTTTTTTCCCCAAGAAATTATGCTATAATGAATATTGAAATTGTCCATGCTGGTTCCAAGGAATAGTCCTTTTGGAACCACCCTCCAAAAGCTCAAACACCAACTCCAGGTTTAACTAGAAAGTTAAACAATAGTTTAAAAAAAAGAAAGAAGAAACAAAGAAAAAAAATAGAAAGCTCAAGGGTATTTGAAGCAGGACTTCATAAGAAATACATGCATTTACAAAGAAATTCAATCATGGAAGCCTCACTCTGCTGTTGACTACAGATAGAGGCATCTAAACTCCACAGACACAATGCTTTATTAACTTCAAAGTTTCCCACATCGCTGGTGTCACACCTGCACTCATATCTGCACACGCGATAAGCTGGATGAACCACAGTGGGTTACAAGCAAAGCCAGCTTGACTCTGGCAGGGTATAACAAGCTACAGATGTCTTGCTTCCCAGGCTGAGTCATCATCAGAGCCTACATCATATCTGCTTCAGGATGGCTTGGTGACTGAACTGATGCTCAGGCTGCCTCAGCTCCCATGTCCTTCCATCACTGCCTCGATACCAGAAGAGTTAGAGAAAGCCAGAGACACATCTTCTGGCTGCATGCAGAAGGAGTCCAGCAGGGCTTCAGTCTGAGCTCAGACCTGGCCCTCTTGCCCCCACACTGACCCTCATGGAATGACCTGTGTTACTTCCAAACCAGCATTAAGGTCAGATGTGTAAAGCAAAAGGACAGATATAAAGACCTGGTATCCATACTACAGCCATTTGGGGGTTTTGTTTGGGAGGTGATGGGGGACACAAGCTGACATCCATTTTATACATTCACTGAAGAAAACCATTTTCTCCTACAGTTGCTTAGATGTTTACTACAATTGTACAGTCTCTCATCATGAAAATTTCTGAAAATTAAAGAAGTACCCTTAATTAGCAAGTAAGAAACACCAACTCCAGAATAGTCCCGTGACCCCACCTTCTTTTCCAAACTGCATTTTCAGTTTATGCCACCTCCTCCTCTCACACATACTCACATGCACTTCCAGTATTTTATGAAAAGTTTTAATAAATTTCCCAGCTACCCATCTAAATAGCTATTATTCTCAACTGTATTAGAAATTGCAAGTCTTTCCTCTCTGAAACTATTCATATTTATTTTACTTAAACTATTCATATTTATTTTACTTTATTCTTAAGTACAGCTCAAAGACAAGGCAAAACCAACTGCATGCTGTTGCACTCTAGTCTTGCTGCAGGTCTGACAGAAGACTGATGAGTTTCCTTCCTTGTTTTACAGCTAGACATATGGTAACTGAGCCTTCTCTTAGAGCTTCTCATTGAGGATATGTAAAATCACTTGAGGACTTTAGCATTCACTAGCACAAACACTATGGTCATGTTACAGTTATGAAAGATTCTCCTCCCCCCAAATCCTGGCAGATTTCAGTCACAATTGTCTGCGAATTTTCAGTAGATTCAGGTCAGAATTGTGTAGTTACCCGCAAAAACTAAAACTTCAATTCTGCTTCTGTCCCCCTCTCATCTGTCCCCTACTGAGAGTTAAGCCAACAGCAGAAAAAAATAATTTTAATGTTTGCTATGGTTTGTATAAGAGTTTGAAAGAGTAAAATAGTTTCAAAACTTTAAATAGCATTTATATGTTTTTCATTGGCATCTAGCTCACATCTGCTCCTTCCAACATCATTTTATGTCTGTTTTCTCAAATGAACCTTCCTAAGAACTTCATACAACAGCAGGGCTGCCCACTTAGGTCTTTTATCCAAAATCTCAACTGAAACCTCTGGCATACAAAAGAACAACCATTCTTTGCAAACATCAGTACAAATACTTTCTAAAGGAATAAAAGCAAGTATTGGTTTTTTTCAACTAAAAATTCTAGTGCTGCTTCAAAGATCAAATTACAGTGAAACGACTCTGTAATCTAGCTGGAGTAAAGTACCTAACATGAAGGAGAGATTTTGTGAGCTTAAGTGGATAATGACCATTTTAAACAGCATATTTGATCTCCAGCATCACGATGGAATAGCAATTCAGTGTTCTGTTAAGGACACAATTGAAAAAAGGGAAAACAAGCAGAGAAGTGAAAAATTGTTTCCTGGACCATGAATTCCATTTCCTACTGCTGATGAGATTTTTCCTCACCTCTTCCACTCACACACGTATTTGAAATAAAGCAGCCAAGGAAGATTCCTGTTCTACACAGTTCTGTTGTATTGCTGCTTTCTTTGCAAAACTGCTACGGACAGCAATATGTATTCACCAGCTGATGAAGCTGTATTGTGAGAATGCAGCAGAATATCATATTATATTGATCTGGGGACAAGGACAAGCTGCTTCAGTGAACACACTTCAGACTGCGGAGCTGGGCCTACCAGAACGAATGCCCAGGAGGAGCATTTTACTCTTTTGCGTGCTTTGGTTGTGTAAACTGTTCTATACTCACTACAGCAAGGGACATAACCAACACCACGGTTTTCAACTGTGACCAGTAGGCAGCCTGATAAACAGCCCATCTGAGTGGGACTGTTGGTTTGCTGACATAAGATAAAATTTAACTGTAGTTTCTGTATGACAGGATACTAAGCCAACTTTTAGGAACATCTTTGACAGGGGCATTTAGGCAGGTGAGGAAACTGACTACCAAAGTTGGGAAAGACCAGCTCTAGAAGTATGAAAGCAGAATTCAAGAAAAAAAGACCCATTCATATGATAAAATGATAAACCTGGTACTGTCACAGCCGTAATATGAGGTTCTATTACCCAAACGATAAATGTGCAGATAGAAAAGCCAAGGAACAAAAGGTAGGAGAAATTTGGAGGGGGCGGGGGGGGGGGTTCCTCCCCCCTCTCCTTATGTATACAGAGGTAGTAAAAGGCAAGTTCATGTTGAGAAATAAATAAAAAAACCCCCACAAACCCCAAAATATTTATTTTATTTATATTTAGGGTTTTTTATATATATAAAGAATTTCTCCTCAGGTGAGAGCTTGATTGCTCATACAAGTAGCTCATTAAGAAATTATTCTTTCTTCTTGGCAGAAAATAACAGATAGTTTTATTTTGCAACCTCAAATAAATTTCTTAGAGAGCATTTATGAATATGCAACACATTTTTTTCTCCAACAAGAACTGGCATAGGATGTGCTTAACAACTTAAATCTTATTTTATCAACAATCTGCACACGGGGAAATATTAGTATGATTTTTTTTGCTGTTCCTTAACTAACTATTTTCTATGGAGGTAGCAATCATTCTTCTTGATTTCCTTGCTTCCATCACAAGTCTTTCCCTAAAGTTACAGACAAAAAGTCCACAGCAAGTTCATATGGCAGATTAGTCATTTGCTAGTTAGAAAAGTTACATTGGCCAGAACTTTATTCTTCAAGCAAAATTTACGCAAAGCATCTTCTCAGAGTCTACAGTTTTAAGTACCATCTGCCTGAAGGTCTTGGAAAAAAAAGGCACTTCCAGTATTTTATTAAAAGTTTTAAGGCATCTTTCTATGCTTTTCAGGATAGACTATTTGGGATGCCTAAGAAAAGGCATCTTTCTATGCCTTTCAGGACAGACTATTTGGGCTTTAGATACTAATTTGAAAACACCAGCATTGAATATTTCTACACTTTCAGAATGCATGCTGACACGGATTGAGGCAGTGACAAGAGTTTTGCAGAATCTGAACAGAATAAACACTAAAGGCTCATTATGATCTGAGTATTATCTGAAGTGTTATGACTGACAGTTTCATAACCAACCGTAGAAAAAGTAAAAGTCATATTAATCTGTAAGTACAAATTTCCTTCAACCTGCTCTGCAACCCCTTACTATCAGAAAGAATACAAGAAACACATGAATAATTTAGAAGTCAAAGCAGCAATGAACCCATTGAGTCCCATTCCAAAAGATCAGATCCTAATTTTAGTTCATCAGCTACCCCAGGGAAGATATATCTGGCTCAAGAAGCTAGTCAAAATGAACCAGGGGAGCCAAGTCTAGACTTTATATTCTTAAAACCTATTTGGAAGTCACTTAATTCTCAAATTTCCCTGCAATATACGTGTAAGGGACCCTATGAGATCATCTAGTTTCTACTCTTGCACAAAGCCAGAATCAACTACAAAATTCCTACACCCTAAATCTCTTCAAAACAGAATTTCCACTGCTTCTCTAAAAACAATTGAGCCTTACAGTAAGCTCATTTTCTGGTTAGAATTATTTTTCTTCATTTTCCCTTGTTGTGATTTAGGTCATCACATCCACTTCCTTTGTGTTTACCAGAGCCTACAGGACAAGCACAGCTTCTTCCTTATCTCCTATAACTATGAACATGGCTTCTGCAAAACTGCTGGGTTCTTCTTCAAGTTTCTCTCTTTTTTTTGAGATAAACAACCCCAGTTCCTTCACTCTGTTTTCAAGAGTAGTGATCTTTGCGTTGCTCTCCTCAGGACATCTTTCTTGACACAAGGTAATGGGAGCTAAGCCCGGTACTCCAGCAGGCGGCTTTCTAGCTCCAGCTATAGAGGAGCAATTCCTTCCGCTCTTACAGAAGGACTTTCCTATTTGTATATCACAGTGCTGTCTTTTGCACTGTGTTATTGCTGATTTACCTCAGCTTATGATCTACTTGAAGATGCTTTTCTGTTTCACATCACTTCCTCGCCTGTCACTCCTCACTGTGTTTGTGAAGAGGATTATTATTTTCTTTGTATTTGTACCTGCTGGATTGCATTTTAGCTTTCAGACCATTTCTCCAATTTAACAACCTTTTGAGTCTAATCCTGTCTTTCAGTGTAACTGCAGACTTTCCCAGTTTGATATCATCAGGGATTTTCATAAACATGTATTTTACTCCCCAGACCAAAAAAATTAATCATCTCCCTTGTCCTCTAGTAAGCCACTGTGTTATTTTGAGTGTGCAGTCTTTTTGCCAAAACCAATACTTAGAAACTTTCTCACTTTCTCAAGCATCCATGCCATTTATTGGTTAAAACACTTACCTAGTAAATTTAAGAGAGTCATTGGTAATACCCCAGGTCCCATTTTCCTCTTTAAAAAGATGGAAATGTGTTTGCCTTCCATATATTTGCTATCTTCTCTGTGTTCTCAGGCAAGTATTCTACTAGGCTTTTTTCAAATTAGTTGCTGCTCCTCATGACATTTAGCTGAATATTGCTATGACTAGCTGAAACAGTGTAATTTATCTGTACTACTCCTTTGCCTAATTGTATTTTCACCAACAATTCAAACAATGACAAAAACCCACACCGAACAGTACCTTTTTGACATTGTCTTTTCATAGCTTTCCAAGCTTGTTAGTTCCGTCTCTCAGAAATATCCTTCAGTCATGTTTTCAGTTTCTGATTTACTTCTGGGACTTTCAGGTGTACCAAATCTTTATTTTGTTGACTTACTTTATACCTTGGGTTTTTTCCTAGTGATTTTTATACTGTCATTGTGAACTCCATCTTTTTAAGGTCCCTTTCATACAAGATAATTTCATCCTTCAAAATCTCAGCAAATTGTTGTCTTATTAATTAGAAAGTTAGAGCTCAGAGTCTTTGTAGCTGTTTTCATCATCTGCCACAATCAGCACATATCAAGAACCATCTGGACCAATCCTTTCTCAGATAGCCCCGAAATTACTCTCTCTTTTACAATTAAGTCCTTTGCTTTGTATGTGGATGACTCTACGTGCTCTTGAATGTTTTGCCCTCTTGATTCTCATGATTTTAAGCCATAAAGCAGACTCCCCTGAATTTTGTCTCCCTCTTATCACTACCTAGGTTTATGGCAGGTTATCTCCTACACTATTGACCTCAGAACCAATGTATGTAAGGCACCCCTCTTCCCTTCCTCTCTTGACAGCCCTTCCTAAAGGAGTTACACACTTAAATTGCATTACTCCAGTCAAGCAAAGTACCTCACCAAATCTAATAGGCCAATTAAGTCAAGAGATCCATGAACACATGTTTTTTGCCAGTAAAATGTTCTCATCCCCGAATGCATTGTCCTAGCCATGTTCAGACCTCAAAAGTTTGGTACCAGTCCCAACAAAACGCACAAGTCCCTTTATCTATGTCAAGGACTTAATAGCATAAACATTCTTAGGGCACACCTACTAGATCAGAGCCCATATAAAATTTCTGGGTAAGAGATTCAGCATTGTTACATTCAGAGATTGTTAACTGGACCAGATTGTGTACTTACCCATGACTCCATAGCTAAATAGTAAGAGCATTTACTTGGAAGAAAAAGGACTGTACTTCAGTGGGTATTTTTTGTGGGGTTTTGTTGCTGTTGTTTGGAGGAGGGTTGTTGGCGGTTTTTTTTTTGGGGGGGGGGGGGGGTGTTTTAATCTTAAGGCTAGGTATATAAATATCATTCACTCTTGAAGAACTTCTGCAGGAACTATCAGCAAATTCCTTCTGCAAAATATTCTACAAGTCTAAAAGAAGTGCTCTAATATAGAAGGTAAGAGAGAGGAAACGGAACCAGGTTCTCCTACAGTCTTATAAATAGGAGGTATTCAAAGATGTGTGTTTGCACAGCACGTATGTAATTCAAGTTTATGTGATGCAAACCAGAATGTTTTACCTTTACACCATGGTCCACAACAGTATTTTCACACCCATTATTTATGCAAAATATTGGAGGTACCTCAGAACACAACTCAACTTCATACCTGAGATAACAGTGAGTGAAATAGTAATTTTAATTTTTATCATAAGTCAGTAAAAGGAAACACAGAAGTTTCATTAAAAAAAAAATCCTTTACAAATATTGATCTGTACTAATCAGTCAATTTCATAGCCTCTGCTAAAGTTAAAACTCTTTGTCCCATGCATGTATGTGTGGGGTGTCCAGGAATAATGCTTCTCCTAAACCGTTCTACTTCTAGGTATTTTATATCTATTTTATTCAATGCTCATGAAATATCACTCTTAAAAAGAGGAAAGTTCACACACAGAAGACATACTTGCATGACATTTGCACCCTTTCTGCACACAATATAGTCATCCTATTTACTGATTAAAGTTTACTTCATAACCAACATATTAAAATTGTTTTAATGCTTAAAAAACCTCTTATTTTACAGACAGACTTAACTACAATAATAAATTTAGATAAATGTTCTCAAGCCAAAAAGCCTGGTATCTTCAGATGCACACTAATGGCTCTTAGAAAAGCCCAGAGGTGCACACATCCTCTTGAGACATGCTAGATACAGGAGGACTAGTTAACCCAGTCTTTCTGAGTTTAGGTTGTAATCAGGCCCCTCAAGCTCCCTAGGAAGAGCTTAATTGCCAACCAAATTGGACTGCCGAGATGGTTGTCAGCCCTTTGTATTCTTAGTGGCTTATAATTTTGAAGCTATAAAAATGCCTACAAAGTCATGTCACCTGAGCAAGGGAAGCAGTTAAGTTTTCCTCTTGTACTAAGGAACTTAAAGAAAATAAAATACCACAGCTTTCTAAGCACTATTCAGTACCAACGTTTTTTTCAAGCCTCATAGCTACCATAAACTATGGAGCCACTGTAAACTTCTTTTATACCAGACACTTACTACTTTCTTGAATGGATAAGTGGTTGACGCAAAGATGAGAATAAACATCCTCATGGGGCACTAAGCATCCAGAAAGGAGATCTGAAAAGGGCTGGAAGGAACTTTAGACTCTTGCTGTCACAAATAACTGTATTATACCATTTGTTCATTCATTATGTCCTATGGCATGATGAAGTTAGATTCTGCTTACTCCTGGTAAAAGGTAATTCCAGAATCTGTTCTGACTTACAGTCTAAGTTTATTAATGTTTTTGGTGACTCTTTTTGCAGGGCCTGGCGCAAACCCAGAAAGTTCCCAGACTCTAGAAAAGATTCTGAGCCACTTCATTGCCGTTAACTTAACAGAGCAGCAGGAACCAAGATGTCTAGAAAGGGCCTGGAAAAATCACAAATTTGATTCTCTTGTGCAAGCAGCAGACATCAACTTATTGACATGGGGAAAAGAAGCTGCAATAGCAATTAAAGGAGGATGACAGGAGAAACAAATGGGGAAGAAAGAGAATAAGGAACTCTGATTTTGTGCAACAAAAAGGTTAGCTTTAGTTTTAGCAAGAAAAAGGTTAGCTTTCCCATACATGAATTAGTGTTTCAGACTTGTAATTGAGAAGTATACAATCACACAACACAAGCTGGGTGCAACTCTCCAGTTGAAAATGAAAAAAATTCCCTCCTAATGTAGATACTACAACTGCCAAGTAGGAGAGGAGGCTGAAGGGCAAAAGAAAATGTAAGATGCAACTTACTACTATCCAGATGACATCTCTGGGCTGGTTGCACAACTAAATTATTTTAGAATAGAATAGAATATTTCAGTTGGAAGGCACCTACAACGATCATCTAGTCCAACTGCATGACCACTTCAGGGCTGAGCAAAAGTTAAAGCGTGTTCTTAAGGGCATTGTCCAAATGCCTCTTAAACACTGACAGGCTTGGGGCATCGACCACCTCCCTGGGAAGCTGTCCCGGTGTTTGACCACCCTCTCGGTAAAGAAATGCTTCCTGAAGTCCGGTCTAAACCTCCCCTGGTGTGGCTTTGAACCACTCCCATGTGTCCTATTACTGGATACCAGGGAGAAGAGCTCAGCACCTCCCTCTCCACTTCCCCTCCTCAGGAAGCTGTAGAGAGCAATGAGGTCGCCCCTCAGCCTCCTTTTCTCCAAACTAGACAAGCCTAAAGTCCTTGGCTGCTCCTCATAGGACATTTCTTCCAGCCCTGTCACACTTTTAAGGACCTTCATTTTGCTGGTCAAGTATTTCTTCTCAAGAGCAGAGGGAGCTCACAGCAAGAAGAACTTGGACATTTTTGGCTGGAAGGGATTTTTGCTCTTGATCATTACTTAACCTATGGCTACAATGACCTGAAAGAAAACTCTGAGCGTAACCCGTAGTTATAAGTTAGGCCTCCTTACAGTACTGTGGTAGTGATGGATATTTAGCATACATGTTTTATTTCTTTTTGTTTCTATGCTGACGAGAGAATATTTTAATTTCCAGACAGTTAAGCCTTTCTACAAACCTTTCTTTTCTCAAGTTTACATCCAGTAATTCAAGTCCAAATTCTCCTACTTGGAAGTAACTACAATTCATATTGCAGACTGACTTCAGATCTTCCTCTTCAAAATTTTAAAATAGGTTTGAATCAAAATCAGTAATATCTCATTACTCAAACTTTATGCACATTTTAACAAATATAAATCAGATAAGCTAAAAACCTAAGGTAAACAGATTTTAAAGTCACATGAGTATACACATGCATATATTTTTAAAGGTATGCAAGATGACACCGTAATGCCTGAAGATGGTTAATTTTTCACTGAATCACAGAATGATTGAGGTTCAAAGGGAACTCTGGAGGTCATCATGTCCAACTCCCCCTGCTCAAGCTGGGCCACCTAGAGCAGGTTGCCCAGGACCACGTCCAGATGCCTTCTGAATATCTCCAAGGATGGAGACTCTACAACCTTCCTGGGCAACCTGTGCCAGCGCTAGGTCACCCTTACAGTAAAAAAGTTTTTCCTTATGTTCATGTGGAACCTCCAGTGCTTCTACAAAACTGTATTTTTCTAGAGAACTATACAATTACAAACATTTGAATTGAACTGTCACATGACAAATTGCTGGTTATCAGCTGCCAGCTGCAAATTCCATAATTTTATATATCCACATACCTCTTCAAGCTCTCCTGAAGAAACAGGATTATCCTCGTACGTGGGGAAACGGCACCCTGCTTTACAACTGCAAAACCTGCTAGTCTCCTCACGTGGCTCCACTATTCTGCAGTTTACTTTAGAGCTCTCCATCGCCCTCCCATCTACAGACTCTTTCATACTGCATTCTAAACAGGGATCTTGGTTTCCTACTGGCAACATCCCAGCCGACTCTTCTTGGGAATCCAATGATGTTTGTGCACTCTTCTCCATTCCAGACTTTTTTAATCTGGGAAGGAATTTTCCAGATTCAAGCTCTGATTTTCCATAATAATGCCCTTCTTTTTCTGCATCTTCTTCCAGAGGTTTGAGATCTGCTTGTGGATCCTCAAATACATCTACTTGAGAAGGGACAGCAATACCTCCCTCATCTTTTTCTGACTCAAATTCTGACTCACTTCCACCACCTGGAGAAAGTTCAGATGCAGAAATTGGGCGAAAGTGAGTCCTTGGAGAAATCCGTATAGCCCTGTACTGAGTTCGATCAACACCACATATCCTGGGGTGTAAAACCTCACTGTCTGAATCAGAGCACAGAATTGACTTAGGCTTAAAACTAGGGCTGAAAGATGCAATTCCTTCTGGCTCAAATGAACACTCTACATGAAGAACTTGTGAAAATGGATTGTTCAGGTCAAAGGAAGAGAATGAGTATTCAAGCCCTGGTTCTTCAACTTGAAAGTTACTACAAGCTCCCAGTAAGTCTTCATGGAAGATAAAAGAAAAACCCTTATTTAATCCATTATCTCCACTCTTTGATTGCTCATTCTGTTCAAATGATACAAATGGCCTCCATAGTTGCCTATGACCAGGGGCAAAGCTATTACCTGGAGTCATAAAAACATCTGTACCAGCTATAGTCACTACGTCAGAAGCTGCACATTGTAATAAGCTCCCTTTTGAATGACTAGGTGGCACCACTGCCCATTCTCCATCACTGTTAAATGTTTTGAGCTCCCCATACACACCACCAAGTATAAATGAGTTTTCTTTATCCTGGTTAACATCCCAAGGTTTTGATGGTGTAGTATAGTCACCACCATCTACTTTTGATAAATCATTTGAGACAAAGGCTCTCTTCTCTAAATTCTCCTTTTGACCTTCCCAAAGATGATACTCTGATCTCTGCACTGCTTTATTGGGCTCCTGGAGGGTTTCAACTTTTGCTTCTGTATCCAAACAGCAGCAATAGTTATTTACATCAGTTGAAAACAATTCATCTTCTATTCCTTCTATTTCTACCATCGCTGCAGAATTTCTGTCTGTCATATTTGTCCAAATATCTTTAATAACCCCTGAGCTGTAGCCATCTCCATGTGGACTGCTTTCACTACACCCTTGTGTAGTTTCATAGTCTTTACTTTCTGCTTTTTGTTCTAGCTGAATACCACAGACAGATTCTAGCTTAGATTTTTTTTTGAAAATCAAAGTGGGCATTTCTCCTAAAGTTCTAGCTTGTTGCTGGCAGGTTTCTTCTGGCAAAAAATCTAGAATTTCTTCATCTACATAACTCGAAGACACTCTAGGAACTACATAATTAATATCTTCTGCATTAAATTGCGTGGATTCTTCATATGGAATATTTAAAGTCTCATTGTCTGAACGTGTTTCTTCCGAGTGTGACCATGGACTACAGGTTCTTGTTGAAAGATTGGAACAGTGTTCATTTTCATCAAAGGCACTATTTTTGGTCCATATTAGCAATCTAGACTGTGTTTTCCCAATAATATTAGCAGTGCTACTAGAATCTGCATTTTCATTTCCCAAGTTGAGTGTTTCAAAAGAAAATGGTAAAACAGAGTTACTGCATTGCACTTCAAACACTGAAAAACAAGAGTTTATACCAGACCCTTCATTAATATCTGAAAAGAGCTCTTGATTGCCAGCAAGCATGTGTGAATTAAGCATTGTGCTGTCTAAGATGGGGGAGAATCTGATTGGAGAATCTCCTCCAAAACTTTCCCCATCTGCATCACCAGAACTAGAAGATGAACAGCACTCCCAAAATTGAGCTAAATTACTAAGGTCTTGCAAGAACCACCCTTCAGCACCAACAGAGCTGGTCGAATCTGTCCATATTGCACTTTCCCCTTGCAACTCCATTCCATCTAACACTATGCAACATTCTGCCTCAAAATCAGTTTTTTCTTTACTCTTTTGTCGAATCATATTTAAAATCCGACTCTCCCCTTGCATCGTATCTGAGGCACCAGGATCCAACATGGATTGATCAATATCCACTTCATAGAAGTGTGTTAGTTCTGACAGATGAACATCATCTAAATATTTGTCGTCCTCTGGTTGAGAACATATTGAGGTCCCAGCGAGGTCAATATCCTCATTTAGAACTGCAGGCATTTCTACAAAGTGACCATCAATGAAAGTACCTGCTGCGAGGTATGTTTTATGAATATTATTGTTGCTAATACAAAGACCATGCACTGATTCAGACAACTCTTCTACAGCCTCTGATGTTACGCCACATATATCTTCTCTGTTGCGGTATGTAGTCTCCAGCTTGCTTTTTCTGCTAAGAGGAACAAAGTACTCTGTAATCGGCTCAGTATACCACAAGGGTTCTTCTTTATATTCCTTTTCATTTCTGCTGTCTAAATACAAATCTTTTCCATCACTACCGCCAGCTTCTTTTCTTCCAATTTCTTTTAATGGCCTTTTACCTCTTTTGCACAGCTGTTTGATGGACCCGCTGCTACTGCTGCTACTGCTTCCGCTGTGGACTTTTCTATCAGCCTTTTCACCAGATTTCACTGAAAGCCTGCTTTGCCCATTACGCCCTTTTTTATTTCGAACCTCTCTTGTTTTGTGTCTTACTTTAATGCATTTCATTGATGCCTTGTATTCACCTTGATTACCACTAGAACTTGAGCCAGCCTCACTGGATCCAGATGACCAGGAGCGAGGACGCATCTTTCCCTCAGACTTGTGTCGGACTTGTTTTTTGTACAAAACAGGCTTCTCTTCAACAGTGTTGTTACTAAACTTGTTTTCTTTCTCATTTTTACTTTTCTTCTGCTGGGTTCGTTCCTGTACAGTGGCAGGTACTTTACTACTTCTGTCTTTAGTTACTTCACTTTCACTATTGCAGTCCTTTGGAGAAGATGTATCCGTGCTAGTTGGTGGAGCAGTGGATGAAGATGAGGAGCTAGAGTAAGAGCATACTTTGGATTTATTCCATACAGTCATAATTTCCTGCAGGCAAACTGGCTTTTCAGAAAGAGGAGGAAATGCTTCATAGTACCTGAAAGCAAAACAAAACGGTGACATTCAGATCATAGAACTTTAGACAGGTATTAAGATTAGAAAGTATTACTAAAAACACATCAAAACACTACCAATCTAATTGCCAAAAAATCTAGTTTGTTCTACATATGCACATGCCACTCATTGCACTGTTTGACTGATAACAAAGGGGAGATTAAGATAAGCTTTAAAAGTGCTTATATTAATATATGTTTAAAAGTATACTGCCAAGTAAAACAATCCCAGTTTTAGGGAGCACTAAACTTCACTGTAGGCAGAAATTGTGGATGCTTAAAACAGTGAAGGCCTGACTCCAGATTTATTGGATAATGTAGCAATTCACTACAGACTTCTTAAACATGTTTGATTTAGAGTATAAATGAGGAAGTCCTGAATTTCAGTTTTTAAATTCTCCGTTGTGAAATGAGACACTATTTGTTAAGTTCTACATATCTTGATCATCCAGTTATTAAGAAAAAGCCATTGCAAAAAAAGATTAGTTCTTGAGTAGTTTAAGATGCTTAACAGCTTTGTGCAACAGGGACAAAATTAAAATATGGTTTTCTGCAACGTTTATAGTAGCCTGTGTTTGACAGTAAAGAGATTTATACTGAATTGCATATATTTCAAGGAAAACCTATTAAAAATATTCGGAAGTCAGTTAAATTAAATGCACATTACCACAATCAGTTCCCTGAAGAAGTATCATCCATTTAGCAACACTTCTACTAGACTGTTGCTACCAATGGTTATTATTAACAGATACAGAAGCAGTCATATCTCCAAGAGAAGTCAATGATATAACTCCTAGGTACTTCAGTAACACTGGACTCAGGTAATTGGTAACTACTGGACCACTTTGGTTATAAAGAGTTTAAAGGTTATAAAAGAGTTTCAGCTTCCCACTTCTGCAACAGAAGACAGAGTTCTAAACAAGACAGGACAAGGGGTAATGGTTTTAAACTAAAAGAGGGTAGATTTAGACTAGATACAAGGAATAAATTTTTTACAATGAGGGTGGTGAAACACTGGAACAGGTTGCCCAGAGAGGTGGTAAATGCCCCATCCCTGGAAACATTCAAGGTCAGGCTGGACAAGGCTCTGAGCAACCTGATCTAGTTGAAGATGTCCCTGCTCATTGGGGGGGGGGGGGGGGGGGGTTGGACTAGATGACCTTGAAAGGTTCTTTCCAACCCAAACCATTCTATGATTCTATGAACCCAGGAAACTGATTGTCTCCCTGCAAGTCTAACGTGTCAATTAATGCTGTTTTAAAGGCTTTTAATTTGTCTAGTTGACTTGGTCTTCAGGAAACTAAGATACAGTATGGTTTGAGTTCTGCATATAGTCAAAAGAAAGCATTCAGGACTTTGCTAGAAATTAAATTAGCCCATGGTACCAAATGGTCATATAAGATCATAATAAACATATAAGATCAACAGCAGGAAAAAAAATGTATTTCTTAATATCCACAAAACTCCAGATTCCCCACTAAGTTAACTTCACTGTGTTAAAATACAGGAGTAAAAGGAGAAAAGAGAAAAGCATCTCAGATAATAATAATAAAAAATGCATACATTTCTACTTGATCCTTTGCTGTGGGAGATAAATCAGTCTCGGGAGACAAAGAGCCTTCTAACTTTTTGTGAATCTTCTCCTCTGTTTTGGAAGAAAATTCCAAATGCTTAACAGAAAAATTCAAAAAGCCAGTGTATTTTATAACAGTATTTAACAAAAAGCACCAGGATGTATACCTGTAATAGTAGTAAATTTCCATAAAACACTGTAAATAACAGAATAATTTATAGTCTGGTTATTATACATAAAGAAATTAGAAGTTACCGTCCAAGATTCAAGTTTTCCACAGTTGTCTTATTAAGCTCTGCAAATTTCACCAAATGTGACTGGCTAGCAGCTGCATACAACTTCATGGTTAGCAATGCCCCTGCTAGGAGACTTCCTATTGAATTTTTAGTTATTTCATATCCAAAGCCTTATCTCCTTCTTGCATTGCTACATATAAAAAAAGATTAAAAAAAAAATCAAACTATTTAACTAAGTATTTTTATGAATGGTTGCATCTAACTTCTCATGTATTTCACTAAAAGGAAGTACCCCTGCAGTAGTTGCTGTGCTTTGGATGGATGTAAAGGCATATTTCCTGTGTGAGAGATGACTCTAAAGATTTCTAATTCTTTATACTAAAATCTGTAAAATAGAAAAAAAAAAAATCTGAGATACACACACTAATTTTACTTTTTTTTCCAAAATAAATGGTCAATATCATCTTGGCTCAGTAAGAAAGTGTCACAGCACAGCACTATGAAATACTAAGAGCTAACTAGTAATTACTGTTTAAAAATAGAAAAAGGGAATGGAAACAGCTAAAATCATGCTTTAAGCAGGTAAATATTTATCCCTTCTTTATTGCTATTTATACTACACAATAAGCATATTAATTTTACTATAAGTGTCAAAGGTTGCTGCTATGCGCCTCAACACTTATATGCAATGAACTTTCACTGGAGACACCATGATTTTATATTATGCTCCCTGCCCTAAACTTGACAACATGAAGTCCCCATTATCATTCCCCTAAAGCCTGGAAATGTTAAGCATACCTCTGTGTGATGGCTATGTGGACGCTTTTCACAGGAATAGCTAGTATATAACCATTTTGAGGCCAATTGGTAAAGAGCAATTGCTCTTTGCAAGTATCAATACACAAAAGGAACAAAAATCAGGCCTACTTTATTTTGATTTTGGGGGTGGGGGTGGGGGGGCGGGGTGAGGGGGTGGAATGCTGAATATGGAATATTTACTTGAAAAGCAGGCCTAGCTGGATATGAACAGTTACAGCTTTTCATGAGGAAAACTCCATTTGTGAATGGCTATTTCTTAGGTGAAAAAAACATACTAGTAGAGAATTGCTTAAACTATTGGAATGAAATTATTCAAATGCATTTTAAAATTGCGCGGCCTGTATTAAAAGCTACTAAATTAACAGCCTGCTCCCCCACCCCCACATCTCAGAATGTTACACAGTTGATAAATACAATATATGGCCTCAGAAGTTTAAAGATTTAGTCCTCACCTTGCTTACTCTGAAGGTCTTTCAGTCTGGAGCAAAGCTCCTCCACTAACGTTTCAATCCCAGAGCTCTGCACAACAAAACCACGGGGGGGGGGGGGAGAAAAGAAAACATAACTTACTAAAAAGAATGTTCATTTTATAGAAAGACAACAATACAGTAAACATATCTTAGCAGACATGTATTTTTCTTTTTGCATGGTAACTACGCATTAAAAAGCAACAAAAATTATTACTAGGTATAAATCCATTCCTATAAATACATTAGAGGTCAAAATGATTCCACGAAACATGTAGATACTTTCACACAGAGGCTTCAAACTGCAAGTCACGTGGTTGCATTACTGTATATCCAAGGTTTTGCAAACTCTGCACTGTCCCATTTACTGCACTCTATCGCATAGGATTTAGCCAAGAGTCTCAGGGTAGAAGTTCAAGAATCAACTGATCACTAAGATGCATTTTAAAAAGCTAAGCCTGACCCTTTTGGTTGCACAGTTTATACCTGTGAGAAAGGGACTGTTAAAAGGATACAGAAAATCAGGAGCGAAGGTGAAAAGGAGAACAGTATGGAGACATATACGTATAGGTGGCAGAGAGGGAAAGGAAACGGTTCCATAGTATCTTCGTGCAAAACTTATCCCATAGTTTTGCCAGTTTACAATGCCCAGTTTTTTTCTTTTTAAACATTGTGTTGTTTGCTCAGGAGAGCAGAAGGAAAAATAAACACAGTATTCATCTTCCCTATAAGCCTCTATTTTTCTCCTTTATTCCTCCACATAAACCTTCCATACACTCAAGCTTCCTTTTAAATCCCATTTCAGTGTTATTCTTACATGCTTCTGCTTTTACTATCTGCCTAGACTTGCAAGCAGTTCTAGATAAAGCAACAGCACCAGAACAGCAAAAGACTGAAAAATAAACACACACACAAAATGGTACAATATACTGCCAACTGTCCCATAGGAGAAAGCCCCGTGCTATTCTAATGGAATAAAAGTTGAATTCCAGCCAGTGAAATACTAAATACCAACCTACAGCCTGAAATGACCATTCCTGTTGGAAGGAAAACTAGGTGAGGTGGGTATAGATATTTGTGTTCCTAAGTATTTCTATGCTCAGGGATCATGCTCAGAGATGACGCTTTGCACTTTCCATAACTGCAAACAGAAGGCTGGAATCACAGCTAAACGCAGCAATCCGAAACAAGTGCGGAGGATGCACGTTGCCATACATCTGGGAATGGTAACAAGGGAGAATGTGCAGCTTCTCGTATCCTGTGCAGTTTCCTCAACAACAACGCCAGCACCTTGCCCCCATCATACCTGGAGATTCTGAGACTTATCCAAACCTCCTCCAAAATCATCTCACCACCTGAATTTGACATGCTCTTGTGTGCATATAGTCATGGAATACGCATTCTCTCCAAAGGTAATGCAGATCAAATATCACGTTACAGAAATGCATGAAAAAGAGTTTGATTTGCTGTGTCACCATGGTGGTATAAAGATTTCATTTTTCCAAGATCTAAGAGTTTCTCCTGTCTCCTGATTACTGGCTAGAAATTGCTGAGAAATGTGAATAGATGTTGCTAAAACACAGGAAAATATTATGGAAAAGGGAATACTAATTTATACAGTGAAACTAGCTTGTTTAATTCTCCGTCAGAAACACACACTTGAAAAATCATATACTGGAGCAATGACTTATATGCTAACTTCTAAATTTTAATTATTTGCAGTCAAGTGAGAAAGCAATTTTCTATTCCTAACTGCATTGCTGCACTGAAGTGCTAAATATAAACCTTTATGCCACATACTTAACTGAGGATGACTTGGCAATATTAAACTTTAGACGGCATCTTCTATAGCAGTAAATTTACCAACATAAATTGAATTGTTCAGAAAGAACCAAGCAGCACAGTAATATGGACAAACCTATGTAGTTGTAATAATCATCACTTTATGTCTATACCACTCCTGACTCCCCCCTCCTCCCCCCAAAAGGGCAACAGAGGAGGAGCTGGCCTTGTTTTTGCTTAGCTCTCCGAACTGTCTAATTGAACACACACCTGTAGCAAATACTCAAAATCTAAGGAATATAGATTCACTTCCTTAACTTAATTATAACATCATGTCAAAAAAATCCCCCAAACCGGCAACAATATGCTCACCATTACACCGAAGAAGTGAAAACTTTTGGAATCAAACCTTCATTTCCTCCTGTACCATGAAACTAATACTTGAGTCAGCTGACAGGCTGCATGCTGTCCTGCATAGCACGCTGATGTAGCTAGCGCTAGCTTTAAAAAAAAGAAAGGGGGGGGGAAGCCACTGTGCAGAATGCCAAGTCTCTAGAGACCACTTGCTGAACCTCTTACTGCAGTATATAAAAACAAGCTGCAGACTTAATGTAATGAATGCCTCAGCAATTATTTCATATATGACGGTGTCGTTCTCTGAATATGAGATTTAGTTACTGTATTTTTTCATTGTTTAAGTTAATGCATTGTCGTTGCAGCAACCCTGTTGCCAGAAAGTAAGATATTCCAGGCACTGTCTTGGTTCAATAGGACACAATCAGTTAACAAAATTAGGTGATCTGCCTGAACTGCTTTGCTTATGTTCAGATTTAAAGACAGTCCCCAAACAGGAAAAATACTGGAGTACTTTAAAAACATTTTTCAGCACGGAAGCGCCTAATTATGATTGCTTTTGTAATTCCAACACAAAAGGCTTAAATCTCATTATTATCTGTAAAGTTATTTAAACTACTGACCCAGATTTCTACTAACCCTTTTCTCTCATTCAAACTACAAAGGGCAGCACGTCATTTTTAAAATTCATATTTTTCATTTTGCATAGCAAAGCTTCCCTCACAACGAAAACATATTTTATTCTGTTCTACTGTTTCCAACATATTTCTGTTTCCTTCCCCTGCTTTAACTTACATCCAGTTCCATCAAAAGTTGTTCTTTTTGGCTTTTCATCAGCTGGCTGAAGCAAGGGAAGGATTACGTAAAGGATAGGTGTTATGTTACTGGCATAGGAATGACCGTGCTAACAGATAAATTAAGCTGCTGAACTCAGCCAACATGAACAAGAACAGTCAATCTGACTGCTGGAGTTACAGGACTCTAACAGCCAGTGTCTTTCTTACTGACCAACATGACTCTGTTCAGAGCCAAATTAATGTAGTTCTGCATAATGAGGAATGAAAGCAATTAAAAAAGAAACAGCAAAGCTGGCACACATTTTTTTATATATATACTAAAGTGTTTTCATTTTTTGGTGGTGGTTTTTTTGTGGGATTTTTGTGGGTTTGGTTTGGTGGGGTTTTTTTTTGGGGGGGGGGTTGGTGGTTTTTTTTTGTTTGGTGTTTTTGTTGTTGTTTTGTTTGTTTGTTTGTTTGTTTTACACACACATGCATATATATATATATATATATATATATATATATGTAATGTCAAATCTTAAATCAAAGATCTTTTTAACATGGTCTACTTTGGAAGTAGAGCAGTCAGAAACGACCAAGTAATGACTCATTGGCTTAAAGCAACACAATTGCTTTTGAACCTACATTCACACCCCTGTATAGCTGCAGAACATGTTCCTAGAAGATATTAAATCTATAAATTTAGTTACTTCTGAAATATTTTTATAAATCTAAGATAATCAGTTTAATTAATTGTGAACCTGGAAACAAAACAATATTATGTACATCAAATTCAAATTCACTAAAAACTGTTGCCTATGTTAACAGTGGGCACTGGCTTCTATGTTCTGAGAGTTTTTAGGAAGCTGTGAAACATTAGCTCCTCTCAGATTCTTGACGAATCACTTCAATTCTTGTTGACATTCATCTCTGCTAGTAGGTTACTTCCGAATGTTGCAAACAAGCACTGCGCAGTCACCGTCCAGGAGATTTAACAAGTTTTTCCTGAACTTGATCACAAATGTTCATGCACCACTATTATTTCACATTCTATGGAACTGAGGATAGCATTGGTCAGCAAAATTTTTTGTTTTCACTGATCTTTCACCCCTTCCCACCACCCAGTAATGATGTCTAGTTACGGCTCTCGTACTTCCATCCAAAAAAATGCCATGCAAATGCATACTTTGTTCTGCAGATCGGCACATATGCAATAGCCAAAAATTCTGGACAAAAAAAGAACAAAGTTGAGATAGCCAGTATTTAGAATGAGCTTTCCACATCTGATGTACCATAAATATAGACACAGAAACTGAAAAATTCCACACATTATACAACTCAAAGGGAAGGGTTGTTGGGGGGCGTGTTTTAGTTTGGTAGGTTTCTTTTTTTTTTGCTTCTAGCCTAATGTACGTTAACAGCTTTGCTCCAGAAGGTTTGAACTGTGTACCGTGAATATTTACTAAATATGGTTTGTTACTTCAGGCCAGTAAGGTATGAGAAAAGTTCCTTCTTCCTCTTTAAGCTTCTCAAAAAAGAAAAAAGCATTACACTTCATTTTACTTTAACAATTAAGATAATCACTCATTTGCTTTCAGGTTTTTGAGAGCTTTCTAGCGTACACTTTTAAAACAAATCCTCATTTCGCTTTCCCAGACACACAGAATTGTTTAGGTTGGAAAGAACCTCTGGAGATCATCTAGTCCAAACCCCTGCTGAAGCAGGATCAGCTAGAGCAGAATACAGACTCTCCTTTCACAGAATACAAGTTCAAACAATCTAGAAATTAAAGTAAATTAATATAGTCATAGTTTCAAATCATTCTTTTAACAGGTCAAAGGACTCTCCAGACAGAGAAGGAACTCTGACTGTAGTGTACCAGGACTGTTTTCTTGGCATGTAGCCTGTCACCAAGAGCAGGATTAGGTAGCTGTTCTATAGGAATCAGCTGTTAAGCCACGTGAACTGAATAAGGCACAAAATGTGATTCATTGCAACCACACATCTATTTCTATATTTTGTAGGATGATGAGAGCTAGATAAAAATCTCGGTTTTAATTTTCTAAGATTCTGATATAGTATAATTCATCTGGTTAGAAGTACTCTCAAAAGAGGTGCTCAAGACATAGAAAGACCAAAAAAAGGACTAAAAAAAATCCCTAACCCAAGATCATTGCTAAATAAATAAATGAATAAATAAATAAATAAATCCACCAAAACAGAAGCCTCCCTGGGGTGTTCAATCCAGGTAGAGTTCAAAGGAATAAAACAAGGTTCCAGTTTGCATTATGGGATTTTCCTCCAGTATAATAAGGTGGATGACACTAAGAAACATTTAAGAGTATGTATTTGTACAACACCTTTTTGACCCTTCAGTAGTGAGAACATAATTAAATCTTTATCTTTTCACTTGAATACATAATGATTTACAACGAACACATTGGACCAGTCAGAAAAACGAATTCTGTTTATTCTCTCTTGAGGCTCATGAATACTTGATCCAAGTAATCTTCAATAGATGTGTGACCTTAGAATATTGATTTCCAAGCAGACAAACCGACTTAATATCACAAAAATCCAATCTCAAGCAATACAAGAGCAATAGCTGTCCAACAGGGAGATAAAAATACTTTCTTGCAACTCTCTTAGTCCTGTTGTCTGTGCTAAAACAGCATTAGGAAATGTAAATCACATATTTAGGATCAGGCTCAGATTTCAGAGCTGTAATTCACTACTTCACACGGTGTATTCTAAGAGAGAGAGATAATAGCATGTTATTTACTAATCCTACATAAAAGAGGTCAACTACCAGCTCAAACTACCTTAAAATGAACATGCTATCCCTAAATGTAGGTTACTAGAGCAGTTCATCTGACTTCTGTTATTTAAAACTTAATTCTGGTAGTTCCCTCCCGTAGCAGGCTACATTGAGATAAAAGTTATCCCCCCAAGCAAGGATAATTCCTCTCTAGAAACTACTCTTCTTGATTATTATTCATTGCTTATAAACAAACATGCTGACTTCAAAGCCAGAAAAGACTTACTATCCTTGTAAGCAGTGCTGCTGTGAGATTTCACTTAATCACAGTACTTCAGTTTGTGGATGCTGAAATGTTCTTATCTATATTATCAATGAAATGGGAGAAACTTTTTAAAGTGTGTTCCCACCAATTATGCAAAAGTTATTTTCTGCATCAAGTGAAATGCAGAAAGGACGCTTGAGATTTCCTCAATAGGTACTCCATATTCATTGGAGTCTGCTTGTGCGTATGATAAGAACTCATAATGGGCCCCACTTAAAAGTTTTGGTGAAAATGATTGTTCTACATTAAGGAAAATTACAATCTAATAACATTGTTCTGTGATGAAACACAAAGCATTATTCAGGATAGCTCTGTAACGGACTTCTCTGGCATTCTCATGGACACAGCTGTGTATATGAAAGATTGTGCCACCTTCTCCCTCCAAGACATGTATATGCAAACTTCCTTTCTGTCCCAGGCTTATCAGAGAAGCTGCTGGCAAGAGAATTGCCTTGCCCCATTTTGCTCCCATTATCATTGGGAGTACACGCAAGGTGAAATAACTTTCAATAATACCGAACACCTACTTTCAGCCTCCAAGACAAAATGATCTGTACTATGGGAGATACTTAAATACAAGAAATACAAGATAAGCATTAATTTACTTTTGCTGGCTTGATGTAAACTGAGAAACAAATGCCCCAAAAAATGTTATGAAGCAACTTCTGTGTGGACTAAGCTCCCACAAAGAACTTCTCCAGTTTGATATATACTTTTTCTGTATCAAGAAAACTTATAAAAAAATTGGAATAATTAAAACTTTTGTCAACTTCCATTAAAGTTAATATTATACTCAGGGTAGCAGCTTCAGTAACCTAACAAATCAGATATGTGGTACTATGAATATCTATTTAAATGCCAAAGTCATAAGGAAAAAAGGAATTGATTTATTGTAATTATTTTATTCTGTGATGGTTACCTTGGCAAGACAAATTCACTTCGATTTTCTATATGGTATCTGAAGTTATAAAACACAGCCTAATATAGTTTGACAAATGCAATACCACATAGCTTGCTTAGTATATGAATGGAGAAAGAAGGAAAACTTTTGAAGCCAATGGATTTGATAATACAGAGCCAATACAAATCCTATTAAAACAATACAAATTAAATTATCATAGAAAAACAATGACTGGTTGGAAATAATAAAACCCTATGGTGCCTTCTCACAGAAGAACTGAGTGACACCAGTCCTAGCTTGATTTTATTTTTCAAAACATACATCTTGCCTAAAATTCTTCTTAGCTCCTGAAAAATTTTAAAATCCTTTCCTAAATAACACTGTGTGTTCTAGAAATAGCTAGTATATCCCTTTTCCAGAAAGCCAACTGGATACAACTAAGAAGAAAGATAATATTCACTCATTTTGTGAAGTGTTTTAGCATTTCCTGGAAAAAAATTCTGAACAATCATCTTCAGACACACAGAAATGCTTACTACTGAGCTACTCAAGATATATGCTTCGAGAAGCATTACGGTCGTTTTGGAACCTTAACATCATTCTTTTGCTTTAATAAATTCGGACTTTTCAACAGCAACTTCAGCATTTCATCTTTCTGATTTAAGATGGCCTTTACACAACTTGCTTCATTCTTGTGCTGTCCTTTACCTTTACATTAACAGTGTTCATCCTAGCACTTTGTTACCCTCCTTACAGGACTTTTTGACTAACATTTTTCACTTATTTTTTAAAAAGTCAAAAGAATATTGGGCACTTGCTTTACACATCTCTTGTTTGTGTCACTTCTAGTTACATGAAGATGCATAAGTTAAATGACTTAACAAACCATCTAACGTTTAGCAGCTGATTCCCTGGTACCTCAGCGTAGTGGTCAGAGCACCATACCTAATATTAATATCGGCTTACATCAGAGAAGCAGATAACATCAGAAATAAATCAGTGATTAAAATGAATTTAAATAATCTAGTTAATCTGGCATCCTACATAAGAAGAAAGGAAACATAGTCCCTGCGCTATGTGTTCCACAAGCTCTTTTGCCTCAGTTCTCACACATCACTATTGCCAAGTGCAAGATGGATTATACAATAGTGCCTTGGTCTAACCAGGACACAGATATCATAATCTTTGGAGACCACAATAGTTAGCCAGACTAACCCATCAATAAAAATATGTTCAGACATGGAATCATAACCAACTGATTAATTTGGCCTGATTAGGAACTTATTTCTTCAAATAAGGTTTATGTGCAGCACTGCAGTAACTGCATGGAAAGTTTGACAGTTCTGCACTTAGAGCAAGAAAGATGACAAATGCCAAGAGATTTTCAACAGAATCTTATTTTAGACACATCTCAAATTTGTGCTGAAAGCAAGGTACATTTGAGGAATAAAAGATTACCATTTCAAATTTTTAACAACACTGTTCACTAGAGCTGCACTTGTTCCTGTAAGTGCTCCCATATGAGAACACAGATATCAGAAGGGTCATTCCCCCATAATTCAAAGCAAGCGAAGCCAATGCTCCAAGTAACAGCATGCCCACACCTGTCTACATTTCAAAGAAAACACTGCTATGAAGTTTCACCAATTATGTTTCAGTGTTACCTCCAAGCAGTAACCTCTTAGAACAGTGGGATGGAAGGTACTGTTTGCTTTTGTCAAATATACTAGAGCAGTGCTCTTCAAAATTCATTATGGAATCTATCAACCAAGACTAATTCTTACTTTAAGGTGATGTACACTGTCTCATGTAGCAGTTAGCAGATTTTGAGAGCCTGGTTAGTTCAGAAATGGACCACCATTGCCTGAACCCCATGAGGACACGCCTTGAGAGATCAGGAGCATGAGACACCAGGAGTGTCTCAGTATGTGCTGTAGAACAGATGAGGTGAAGTGGCCACCTATAGGCAGAGAAGGAAAGAGGCTGGGAGGTCTGGTTCCATCAGTGCAGAAAGTAAGATACATACAAGGTAGTCTCCTTTGCTCATTCTTAAAGTGTCCTCATACAGTTCAGCAGAATAAAGATACACCGATTGCTTTAACTGAAACTCTAGCACCATCTTGGGGTGGAATTTCGCATGTAATACTACAAGTGTTCAGTGAATTAACTATATTATATAGGAACTGCAATAACACAGCTGAAAGCCTGCTTGCTCTATTGAGCAATGCAACCTTTAGCAGAAAACTAGTCAGTTAAAGAGTAATTAAGCTTGGATTTATGAGCAATGGACAGGCAACATGAGTAATTTCAATATTATTAGTAGGAAATATACCTACTGAAAAGTCTTAATGTATATCAGTCTCAACAAGTAACCTCCAATTCCAACCTTGCTCAGGCAA
The DNA here is from genome assembly GCF_035582795.1 of Mycteria americana. Classification (NCBI taxonomy): domain Eukaryota; kingdom Metazoa; phylum Chordata; class Aves; order Ciconiiformes; family Ciconiidae; genus Mycteria; species Mycteria americana. The sequence continues at coordinate 14,075,054 of NC_134368.1, forward strand.
TATCCACCTTGCAAAAATACAACACAGGTGATTTTCTAAACTCTTACTTTTTTTACTAAACTTCCGAATCTCAAAGATACTGCTTTCTGTCTTGTTACTGACAAGTTTCATTATTCAAATCCAAAATAATTTACAGACTTTCAGAATTAGGAGGCTTTTTTTTTTTTTTTTTTTTTTTAAAAAAAGCATCTCAGAAACTATACATGAGCAAACTAACCTTTTTAGTTTTAGGTGTACCAGACAGGAATTAAAACAACAACAAAAAAACCCCACTAACAAAATAAAGTCATTTAATGCTGACAAACAGCTGGTTTTACTTAAAATTTGAAGCAGTAATTTCAGGATAAAATTTCTTATTTTCCTCAAAGGACTTTTACATAAATACTCCCCAGTCCTAAACAGTCAGGGGTTTTTTACCCAATATTTCATTAGAATGGATACCCTTACTTTGCTACTTAATTGCAAACCAACATTTGAAAATTTCTACAATTAGCAGGATAAGAATTAAGATGAAGTCTCTATTCAAGGTCAACATTAACAAGCTTTTTAAAATTTGAACAATTCTTCACCACATCTTTGAACTGCTATTTATACTCCATTCAAGCATTTTGGAAAAAATAAACTTTAGAACTGCAGTAAGAATAGCAATTGATTACTACATTAATGTACTTGTCTTAAAAGTTCTTCTCACCATCATTCTGTCTTCATTTTCTGGCAAGTTGCAACATACTTAAATTTTCGCTGCTTCTGACTGCATCAAGAGCATCTGCAGCCAAAGATTCATACAAATATAGACAACTTGAGACACCAAAATGCTTGTCACACAAAAAATACTGTCCTCAGAACATACATACATTAACAATTTGCATTCTTACATATACCTGAGAGTATCTGTCAAAACCAGGCCTCCACTCACAAAAACGCTTAGTCCACAACATGCTTTGCCACTGCAAGACAGAGTGATGCAGAGCGGTCAAAAGACTGCAGATTCCCTGACTTGTCATACTCTGTAACTTAGGAAATGTTTTAGAAATAAACACCAAACTGTTGGCTTTTTGAAGACAAATGTTTATATTCTGTACCATATAATTATAACTAGAGTCTTGGATTTCTGTCTCAGACTAGTGTTTTACAGCATTATTCTTTTTAATAAGAGAAAAAAACTGAATTCAAACAAAACTAAGCTACCAAATAAAGTACTCTCTAAGAATGAATACTATGTAAATGAAAATCCACAAGAGACAAGATTTCAAAATATTTATTTCAGCCATTAAATGAAAGACTGACAAAACAGTGTTTACTGTTATCAAGACAATTTTCATCTAATCTATGTTATGACTTCCTCTCCCCATCAAGCATCTTTTTGAAGTTATCACCAAATTTTAGGGCCTTGATTACTGGTAGAGGGGAGGAGGCACACTATCTGCAATTTCTCAACATGTTACTGGTTTAAGTAATTAAATATAAACATGAAAATTATGCTACCTGGATCCCTGCCATTTCCTATGAGAGTTAGAGAAGTTATTAACCCTCAATACCCTTTCATCCTCTGCACATTTTTCCCCCTAAAATAGATCAGGCTGCAGAATCCTAAAATCTTCGTTTAATTGTCTCCCTATTTTGGTTGTTTGTTTTTTTTTTTTTTTTCATTTGTGTGTGTGTACACATACATGTGTCTATATATACTCTCTCTGCAGACACACACAGGGTAAACATTCTAACCATTTCACTTACATACAATTTTATTTGAATGTACTTAAGTTTAAACACAGTAAGACTTCTTTCAATTACTCCCAATAATGCAGCTATCTCAACCTTGCTTGCTTGCTCCAATGCCAAGGTTGAAAGAGGAGGTTAGGCTGCAAGAGCAAGTGTTCCATATCCGTGTGAAGATATTGGTATTTCCTTATCCACCTACTTTGAAAAAAGGATCACAGAAGAATAGCAAAACTATAAGCAAGCTCCAGAACTGCACACGTGGACTATTGCCAAACCCCTTGCAAGAAGAAAAACCTGTGAGAACAAAGCTGCTAGTTGACATATGTATGAAGATCCTAATGAACACATCCAACTTCTACCTATTTGACAAAAAACCCCATCTCTACAGGTAAACATTTTCAGGTGATTCAGAAAACAATTAAAAAAATTCAAGTGGCATTGGAAAAAAAGTATTTATTTGTATCTCAACAGTTTTTATAAACGCTCCTCACTCACACACCACTAATCATCAATTTTGGCTACAGTTAACAGCGTATTTTTATCTTTTTGTAGAGATGAAATCATGAACATTGCATAGGGCTGCCTGAATGCCTCAGCAGAAACAGTACTGTAACATTATGTTTCACAGTCCAAAAACTACTGATTATTCCCATCCGATTAGCAGACAAATATAAGTACAGAAACCAGCCAACATAGGAAATGTGTTTGAAAGGCAGAAAAAAAAGATACCTTACAAGCTACTTGAAAATATCACTAGCATCAAAGCAGGATCACCCTTCCTCCCAACACCGGGCGGGGGGGGGCGCGGAGATGGGGAAATCTGTATTTCTCTCTTATGCAATACAAGTGTTGAACTACCTACAGGACAGCTTTAAGTAACAACTTTTTTTTTTTAAAAAAGATTTAAAGGTTCCACCCTGTGTTTGAAAATACATTTAAAAAAATTATAACCTGCAATTTCGTTAAAGACAACAAACGTGCAAGCTGAATTGTTAAGGCATGCCAGAGAAGTCAAAAACCCCTGAAATAAACAGAAGTCTACAGGCTGTAGATTATACATTAATGTTGAACAATAAAAATCTGGCAAGGTGGCAGGAATCAAAGGAGGAAGTTACTTGTTCAATGTTTCAGAGCACACATCTTTTTATTCTTTCAGAACTCTAGCTGAAGGGTTTCTTCCCTTCTTCTGTTTTAGATTATACGAACTTTCAAGTGGAGGCAGACCAGAGATTATTAATAAATCTACCTCCTTCTTTTTTCTTTTCACCTGGATTTCTCTATATGATATAAATTTAGCTCTAAGTGATGCTCCTTGATTTTCAGGTATGGGAAGATGCATCAAGAGAGTAATGTCTAAAGCTAAAAATCAATCATCAGTATTCCTGTGGTCTACATACAAGACTACTACTTTTTGTTGTTCATAAAATGAGTATACAAAGACAGTCATATCCTCAAGAAAGACATTACTTCTTGCAATTATTTCTTCATATTTGCTTCATATTTACATTAACTTTTACGGTAGTCAGAGTGCTGACATCAATATTCTATAACTGTAAGAGCAGAGCAAATTACCAACAAAATTATATTTTGCATCACTGTTAGAATACTAAGTGATGGGAAAATGGGAGTTCAGAAAACTCCCAATTAATCAGTTAGCACTTTAGTAACTGAACAAATGCTCAAGTAGCTTCACAAACAGTAAGCCAGTATATGATGGTAATGTTGCTGAAGGTGGTGGTGGTGGGAATAACCACACAAATCGACCCCACTTCCTTCATTATTGTTGGCCACATACCTTCCCCACTCTTGCTGGCACAAGTGTCTGTGCTACAAATCTGACCAGGAAACCTATCGGGTTAATCTCAGGAAACTGATTCACTTTCCCAATCCAGTTGTCCACACAACCACACAAATGCTTGTGCAAGCATGAACTGTGACTAGGAAACTGGATGGAGCAATAACACAAGCAGGCTGCATAGGCGGGGCAGAGTTTCTTCTTACAGTAGTGACAGATCAGAGTATTTGTAGTTCTGTAAACTAAAAGATAGACTTTCTCATTTCTGCTGTCTGAAAAATCTCCCTCGAGAGCTTTCATTGACCTGTGCTACAGATTATTTTTTATTTTTAAACATTTCCTTCGATAGTCTCTCCCTTTCTCCACTCTTCCATTGAGCTATATATGGTATCTGCTGCCTCTGGTATCTTCCTTCAACCTGTTGCCTTCACCTCTCCTCACCTTCTCCAGTCAGTGCACTTCAACTCCACTTCCACTCAGTGATGTAATCTGGAAAGTGAACATTTGCTACTATACATTGCATTTTATTTAGCAATTTTGGATTACACATACAGCATGCACAAAGCAAGATGGCTTTCCGCCCAAATATTCCATTCCTTGCTGCTCGCACACAACACAAAGTAAATTTAGAATTTTAAGAAATATCTTTCTGAAAAGCTTTGTGGTAATTTCAAAACAAACTGGTGCATTGCAACTGTCCCTGACAAGAATAGGTGAGGGTTTACAGCAAGGAAAGCATGACACTACATAGTACAGAATCTTTTGTGAAATCCTGCTGCCATACCCAGATTTCTTAATTTCCTAAAGAAAAATAAAGAACTCTCAGAGAACTCTTGGGGAACTTGCATTTTAAGAAGCCACAAATTAAACGATAAGCATCACAAGCTAAATATATCTAACACAGAAGGGCATAAAGTCTTAAGAGTCTATTAAGTAGTCCAAACTTACTTCATCAGAAGCAGAGCGAAGACACTGGACAGCAGCCTGTTTTTTCATTTCCTCTAGTGTTAGATCAGAGCACTTTTTCTTACTCTTTCCCCATTTCTTGTAAGCTCCCTTTTCCCAGCCCAGAAAGATGTCATTCTCCTAAAATCAAAATAAATTAATTACATTATTTAAAATACATTAATATCTCAGTACTATAGCAGAACAGGACTACAAATAACATACCATTCAAAATAAAAACAACCTCATCCCATCTACTAAAAACTACTTTTTGCAAAATTAAAGATTAGTTTGATTACAGAAAACTTGCACTTACTATTCAGAAAAACATACATTTTTCACAGGACATGGAGGCTACTCACACTTCATTTCAGTATTTTCCAATTGCAAAGCATATCCATAAAGATCATTTTATGGCCAACTTATGGTTGAATATGTTACTGTAATGTACACAAAATATGTCAGAGAGTTTCACTGATCTCTGAAATAATAAGGATGAAAAGCAAGTAGCTCAGAGTTAGGATCAAACTTAAAAGAAAACTAAACAAGCCAAAAGAAGAAAATGCAGTATTAGATCCCAAAGTCTTCAACTAAGTCTCACAATGAACATCATTATGACTAGAACTAGCAGTGCCTATCTTAAAATGAACCTGAACTAATTTCAGAAGAAAATCAGACACTGGGGGGTGTGTGTGTGTGTGTTCCCATACATGTACGAACATTTAATTAAGAACAATAAAATCAAAGAATACTATTGTATTATATGTAATAATCTGAAGATACGTAGCATCCGTTTTATATTGCTTTTCAGAATTCACAAAATTTATTATCAGACTTGCTTATTCTTCACTGTCCATTCACATACATATACATGATTTCCCATGTTCATCTCATCAAAGAAATATTTTGGCTACCAGGAAAATAATCTTTAATGTCTTTTAATGTATGCTGGTCTAAATCATTATCTTCAGAGAGATCCACAAACACCTGATGCTTTTAAACATACCTGTTTCAACCTTTCCAACACATCTGTTACTGCTTCTAATGAAATACAGGCTAAGGCCTACAATCATTTAAAACAACTCCCAATTCCCCATGGCTTCAAAATGAAGTAAAAACAAGTTATCAGTGAAACTAGTTGTCTCTGTGCCATCAAAGAATAAGATGGGGAAAAAAAGGGGGTGGAGAGGGACCAATCACCTTCAGAAGGAGCCACTGAAATGGCTGCCGTTTGTGATTTTGCATGATGGAGTCCTTCAGGAAAGACTAGAGCAATTCGTTGAATTTATTTCTTAAAGTCTTATTTGGTCACCAAAACTGGAGAAATGGATTTAGTTCTGAAAGAACAAAAAGCTACCAGTCACTGTTTTTCCTTATATTTGTGCAACATGGCAGTGGTTCATTTAAAACAAGAAATTTGAACAGGCTACTGTTCTGTTACTAGAAGGACTAACAGAAAGAAATAATAGGAAAAAAAATAAGAAAAATAAAATTATCAGAAAATAGGTTCAATAGACTGTGCACATCTACACTCCTTTTTTTTTAAATGAATTCATAAGTCTTTTGCAAAATTGTAGTTTATATATTTCTTTATACACAATAAGGCTGTAAAGCCCTCTAACTCTTCCCAATATACATGTGAAAGTATACAAACCAATGAGACCCACCTACCCCCCACCAGCTTCCAAAGCCTGTCCTACTCATCCACGTGGGCACAATTATGAATGAAAAAATACATACCCACTCGCAATACATGACTCAAAATGAAAATCCAGACACACCAGCAGATGTGCACTGGTTTAACTTCATTTATTCTGCTTTTAGATGAAAAGTTGATTAAGACAACATCTACACTAGGAAGACAACATCTACACTAGGAAAACATGACCAAAATGCTATATATTAAAGTACTTTGTTTTATCTACGCCAACAAAGCTTTGCTTTGTACCGGGACATTAAAGCTAACCTCTGCAAGAGTAGCTTTACTAGCCATATAGGCTAGCAGTCTGTCAGCAGAGCAGTAAGAACCTTCATGCTTGCAGAAATTTATAAAACATTATTTCAGTTCTCCACACACATAATTTGAAAGATATCTGACACCTGTCTACAGATTTTGACACTCTTCAGTTTTTAAAAAGTTACTCCTTGCAATAAATACCCGTTTTTTTTAAATGGAAGAAGGGAGGCTAGATGGAATTCTCTCTTAGGCACCTACCACAGAGCTGTGTGTATCACCGTCTCATCCCTCCTTCCAGAGTAAGCACATTGTTTGTGCACTCTGGGAACAAGACGGCTCATCTTGTAGGATGCAGCAATCAAGGACAGAGCTCTGGTAGAATCCTCTCCTCCTTTCTAACTCTTTAGGCAATACACAGAAAATTTGTTTCTGAACATACGGCTTTCAGTCACACCTGGCTGCCAGTGCTTCACACCGCCATTTTAAGTTTTATAGGGGAAAAAAAACCCAACTGTCGACAACTTGAGTTTTTGAATTTTTTTCCTGGACAAACTCCATTAATTTTTTAGCCTCAGATTTTACAGGATTAGCAAACACCATGGATTACAGCTATTACACATAAAATTTTGAAGTTTAAAATCCTCATGTAAACTACAGTATTTATCAGCACTTATATGTATTTGATATAGCCTAAAGTTATTGAGGACCTTGCACTTTCTGCACACAAATCAAACACCACACCCGTAAAACACTACAGAACAGTGAAGAAAAAAAATCCTTACACGTAATTCTTGTGTTATAATCTACCAGAACCACTCTGAATCAATTACCAAAAAAACGGGGGGGGAAGAAAAATCCATTACAGTAGAACAGCTAAGAAACAAGAAAATGTCATATTCCCTAAAGAGTGAGTTTGTAGAACTTGAGATGTGACACTCAAACAGAGAGGAATTCTGCTTTTATGATAACTAAATTGATAAAAAAAAGACCATCCCATAGTTTCAAATAGTTGAAATTAATCTCTTGCTTTTTTCCCCACTTTTTTTTTTCTTTGTCTCCAGTGGTCAGCAGCCCATTAGTAGGTTTACTCCTTAGACTGGAAAATATTAAGTCCACGACAAACAGGAAAGAAAGCAGTTCAACAAAACATTCTGTATGCATGAAGGCAAGTAAACTAGTTACTTCACATGGAAAGAATCAGTAAGGGCTTCTGTTCTCTTCAGCTACCAGATGCCTTCATTTACCTTTGTTTCCTAACAGAGCTAGAGATCATATGATAATGCTCATTTTAATGCAAGAGCTCTACCATAACTTTGAATTTTCACAAATCTGTCCAGTGGTCACTGAACGTTTCATAAAAGCAATGCCACCCCAAACTTCTGGATTTAAAAAGTGTGCATACACACAGAAGAAAAACTGAAATTTGGCTTACAAATTCTAATATTTAAAACAGACTACCACTACTTAAAAATTTAAGGGACGACCACCCAATATTAAATAAATATCAACAGGAAGCCAAAGCCATCTAGATACTAGAAAAATTCGAGTTTGAATATCTAAACTGCTATTTAAACATCTATTCTTCAAAGTCCTACTGTACTTACCTACCACATAGCTAGATAATTTTGTATTAGAGATTTTTAATTGTAAAGACACTGCAAGTGCAAAGTTTCATGACAAGAATAACTTAAGAACCAAAAATGTGGCTAAAGACATTTTGTTAAAGTATCTGTATTCTTTATGCTAATGCTGCCTCAAGAAATCCAGTATTTGGAATGCTTAATTCAATCCTGAATTCATATACAGGTGCAAATTTTAGAAAGAGATTTCTAAATTGTTTCTCCTGCTCAACTACACAAAAGCAGCAACTCCACCACCTCCCTCCACCCTACCAAGAAATTGGAGAAGCAAAAGAAAAGCAAGTTTGGTAGTGATTCTTCTTACTTTCATTTGTTATAAAGATAATAGAAAAATATCTACTATCAGTAACAGAACAAACGTGACACCTTGTGATAAGACTGAAAGAAAATTGTTTTGAAGCTCACAGTCTACATAAACAGAAAATCAGTGTTAAAATGTACTTCAAGAATCTTGCAGGAACTACCCATATTTCATAAAAGCTGGAGTTGGGTTCACTGATGCAGAAATACCAGATGACTCAAGGTCTCAGTTTCTATTCAGGTAAGTAAACAGGCTTAAATTTTGCCTTACCAGCAGAACACACAGGAAAGGAATCAGATTTAATAACCCGATCAACAAACTCCTCATATGGGGAAATCAAATCAGCAGAAAAACATGTTTTAAAAAAAAAAATCAGATTTTTTTATTCTTAAAGTAAGTTCAGGGAAACTGATTCCCTAAGATTCTCCCTGCATAAATGCAGATACTACAGACTGAATTAGATACACACTAAGATGAACAAATATAATGTGTATCAAGTTTTCAGGTGATCTACTGAACAGCCGTAATTATCTATGCGGTCGACATTTCTATTTCAAATTATATACAAGAGACTTCAGGGCAAGAATTTCCATTCTCTTAGAGGAGAGAAGAAAATACTGAGTTAAAAAAATTCTGAATCAGAGAATTTTGAAGAACTCTGCTTTTTTGAGCATTTTGATTTCAGCACAAACCAGTTACTATTCAAACATATTACCAGCCTGGCATTACTTGCTCTCATAAAAGTTATTGCTAGCCAGCTAAAACATGCTGCTTCATCAAGCAAGTTCTAGTAACAAGTTCATACAAAAAATAAGAAGCATTCAATGTCATAATTTCTCAAATGCAAAATAATCACACACAGACAGTCTCTCCCTTTAAGAACCCAACTCAAAGAATACCATCAAAATAAGTAGCCCAAACATCCAGACATGATCATATAATGTGAAAAATAATTCCCAAAATAATTAAGGTATGCAAGCAGAGTCTGGAACATTGAGTTACATATGTGAACAATTTTTCCTTCTTACAATTCTGAGTCAATAGACTAAGAGATATCTCCAAGGAGGGGGGGGGGGGGGGGAGGGGGCCTACAGTTTTTTTTAAAAGGGGGAAACATTTGCCAAAGACTCAGCAGAACAGCTGATTAATATTTTTGCCATGAACAGTTTGGAATTGTATGTATACTGAACAGCTGGCCAGTTCCCGTCCAGTGCAGTACATAAAGATTAAGTTTTGTCTGCTTGTTCCAAACTGGGGCATTAGCCTGCAGACTCCTCTACCAAGCTGTAGGAGAAACCTTTCTTACAAAACTTTTTAAAGATGCTCAAATGCCATTAAAATAGATCATGAAATTACTGGACAGGCCAAAGGGAAAAACAGAATGAATGCTCATATGGACAGAGTGAACGGTGAATGCAAATGCCGTCGTTCTTAGAAAGAAGCTCAAAACCAGGAAAAGACAGATCACCCAAAACAACTGCTATACAGAGGTCATGGATTGTACAAGACACCACAAACCCCAAAATGTTTTGACAGAACTACAGAATTTGCAGATATTTACTCTGCCTATGAGGCAGAAAAGTCTCAACTCAAGCCAGCAGTGTTCTCCAAAGGCATGCACCTTCTCTCTCTCCACAAACACACCCAAAATAATTCCTGAATATCAACACTCAGTCCACAAAATTTCCCTGCTAAAGTCTATCATCAGTATATCTTAAGTCAGTGACTGCTATCAAGGGTTGTAGTGAATAAATGAAAACAGAGACTATATAATACGACATCATGAAAACCAGCCCCGGTCTCTTCTGTCAGCAACAGTTTTTACATTGATGTTTAATTAAATCCAATGTTTGCATAGACAGGTATGAACCATCGTGCACTGCAAGAAAGCTTTTCCAAAAACTTGTTCAAAGAACTCCAAAAATCAACTCTTGAGACATTTGGATAGGCAGGGAATGGAAGAAAATAGCCATACGTTATATCCAAAATGGAAGAGGTGCTCACTACCTCTGGCAGGATCTCATAATGGAGAATTTGGGGAAAACTGCAACAGATTACAGGTGTATTTCACCTTTAAGATTATTCAAGAAGCAGACTGTATAAATACCTTCAGTGATCTTCCCTGAAAAAATATTTCCCCTAAACTGAGATTCAGGAAAAACTCTCATGGATTGCTTAGAACCACAGGGATATGTTTCATAATTGCTTTTGCGAAAATTTTAAGAGACATTGCATCTCTAATTATAATTAATGAGAAAGGTCTAATGGGCCAGGATTGGCTGAGACATTCCTCACAGGCTGCCTCAGACAGAGACAAAGATAATGAGATAATACATATGCAAGACAATTCAGAAGAAAACACAAGAACAGTGGCACAAGCTCAGCTTATATTCTCCAAAAGACATGCAGTAAGAGTTTCAGCAGACAAACAGCAGATAAGTACACTTTCAGAGAGCAGCACAGGTTTTCGCCATGTCAAAAGCCATGCTACCACAGAATGGAGAAGACTTGAAAACATTCTTTAGTATTAGATAATTACTCCAAATCCAGGTATTACCAGGGAAAGAATTAATCTTAGACTTTTTGTGAAAAGCCAGAGAACCATCTAGCTGCTACAGTCACCTCTTTCCCGGTTGCTGTAACTGGAACATTACAATCCTATGCAGTTGGACTGGAACAGAACAGCTGATAATATATCAGACCACATCACGCACTGCTATGACTTCAAGGTCCTCAAGGCATTCAGGACTGATTATTTCACTATTCACAGGCAGGGAAGAATCTTACCTATGGAAACCAATCCATCTGAGTATAAAATCCTGTAAACTGAGTTTCTGTCAATTATAAACTCTTGCTTAGAATCCTACCAACTTGAAAGGGCAGTCTATGTGTTGTTCACTAATTAGAAGTTACTCTAGGCTGAAACCAAGCAGAAGAAATTTGATCACACCCACTCCCAAGAGCGAGAGAACATGCAAATGCTGCATCTGTTGAAATCCTATGTTTGTTGAGCAGACTGCCTTTAGAGTTTTCCCATTAAAGTAAAAGCAGAAAAGAAGAAAATTTAGGAAGGCTATAGCGACAGTTATAAAGACATCATTTTACTTGTACATCTTACCTACATGACAGAAAACAAAGCCAAGAACTCAACAGAAACTGCCACTACAGAGTCCAGATATCTGAAAGGGACATGTTATGACTGGAGAAGTTCTTTCACAGCATTTATGGTTGCTCTCTTGGACTTAGGAATAAAGTTGTGTGCCAAGCATCACAGACCACTGTAATAATCTGATTTCAGAGAATATAGGCAGTGCAAACCTATGCTTGGAGACACGTGGCGAGTGTACCGTCACACAATGGTCTACTGTACAAAGGACACTAAGGAGGTATCTCAGCTAGCTCCAGAATCCAAAACAGTACAATTATATCAAATAAATCTTGACTGTTAGGAGGACTAACCAGCCTGGCACTTGAGCTTATATCTCTACTTTGCATTATGTAAGCCTTTGTGAGAATACATTAGTAGTCGTAACTTAACAATAAAAAAAGTGATTCTGTTATTCTTGTTGCATGACTGTGAGATACACACCTTAACTAAGCATTAGATGCTATTTAGAAAGTCACAAAAAGGTAATATAGTACTGTTTTAAAAGATAGCTTTGATTACTCAGAGCAGAAGCTAATGATAACATTTTAACTACATTACACAGATTTGCCTACTTCAATAGATACACGATAGGATAGGATAGATAGATAGGACAGTACATAAGATAGGCACCACAGAGCCTACGTAAGTTTGATGTCCTGAAACAGATGTTTCACATATTAGAACAGACACGTTTGCAAAGGAATCAGCATTTCAACACGATCACTCACACCAGTACAAAGGCAGAAGACAGTCTGAAAGAAAAATTTCTCAGACAACCATAGTCCTTGAGAACAAATGTTTTTCTTTTGCACTAACATATCAGCTGAAGCTGACTACCCTGAAACCTGTGCAGTTTGCACAAATACAATGACTGTGAGAGCCTACTGCTGAGCTCCAATCCCTGCCACCACAATTCCTGTCCCTAAAATGGAATAAAGAATACAAATGCATAGTCCACGATACTCCAAATCTACCCTACATCTAACAGTCACTAAGACAGAAATACAGAACAGAGCAGTTATAATTAACAAGTCAAATGCCAACTAAAAATCAATACATTTAAAAAAAATAAAATAAAATAAAATAAAATAAAAAAAGAGTAAGTCCCACAGAGATACTGCACCAGTACAAACTTGAGTTCCATTGGTCAGAACTGTTACATGAGCTTTGGCTGGAAGCTCTTGTACTGACAGCACTTGCAAAGGAACCCAACTGAAACGACTTCAGCACTTGCAAAACAACTATAGGTGCAGCTGTTCTTCACAAGCCGATCCACAGGTGCTTTCACAGGACAAAGCCCATTGCAGTGGGGGAATCACAAATCTGCTCTAAGATTGAAAACAAGAGGCCCTAACCTGCTGTGAACATAGCAGTTCAGAGAGGATATCTGGCAGTTTTCTGAGGCACATGCCTTTACAGTAAAGCCATTTCAGTCATCTTCCACTGCTTAACTGAAGAGGAATCCACATCCTCCCAATTTTTCTCACCAAGTTAATACTGTATACAAAAGATTTCTTTTCCAAAGTTTAAATATGATACTGTGAGTTACATAGTCCTCAGCTAGTCACTCCTGAAGGAGAGGGGGAAGGGTTAAACTATTTTCTAGTAATAAGTAAGCTTTACGGGCATATTAACTTGCGGATATAGTCCTGTCACCTAAATATATCTGCTCTTTCTTCAGTTTACATGCTTATGTATGAGAAAAAGAGGTTTTTATTCCCAACACTGCAAACGTACACATCTGAATACTCTAAGGACTTCAAATTAATCATATAAAAAAAGTACAGGCAGAAGTCCTGGTCTCACAGTTCCCTTTCCTACCTAACTATTCTACATACACAAATTTCCACAACTTGACTTTGCATACTTAGTTTAGGTAATGATTAAAAAACTAAGGTCAGAAGATTTTAAAAATTGTTCCTACAGGAATGTTGCACAGCTTAATAAGCATTAACACAAATACAAACTAAACTAAGATGTTTTGCATTCAAGAAATTTACTTCTACATGTTGCTGCTGAACTTTGAAACTTAATGACACTTGTGTGCAGCAGTCAGACAGCATTACCCTACTATAACTGAACTATACTCTGCATATTTTAATGCATTTAAAAAAAAATGGGTTTGAATGACCCCAGTTATTTCTTAGGGATGATAAAAGAGCAGTTGCAATTATACTAGAACCAGCATTGTCATCTTTTGTTAAATAGGCATACCAGCCAGATTAACATTTAATACAGGTTTAATGTAGTAGAGAGGACCAAATCCTCACTCCTCCTCCTGTCTTTACATTATGGATGAGATTTTCACTTCAAAACAAACACAACAAAACGCATCCTCTTCCCCCTAAAATATACATGTGAAAAACTAAATATCCATTACTAGAATATAAATCTAGACATCAGGTCCCTCTACCGGGTTAACATGGGATGGCAGGGAAAACAAAACACCCCACATTTGACTGAATCTGGGAACCTGGCAGGTGTATCACAAGTACTGTCAGCAAGAAGTGTCCCGTGCACCAGCACATGCTAACCAAATGCAGAAGAGCTGGCAATGATATCCCCATCCCAGTTCAGAGTGACAGGCCAAAAGCATTTACGGAGATAAAACCACAGAGTAAAGACCTACAATTTGTGATACATGGGCTCAGGTCTCTTTTACACTGCTCTGTTCTTACTATAAAAAAGAAAACATTTTGGACTTCAAATACGTATGTGCTAATGATGAAAAAACAAGAATAAAAACTATGATCAGAGAGTCAGCAGAAGTGTAGTTATCATTTTGAAGACTTTTTCTATCCCTCCATATAAAAGATTACCTGAATGGAACTATTTCAAATCAGTCTACAAATAATTAGTCTTCCAGAATGAAACTCTCCCTCTTATAAATTGAAAAATCAAAAGGCAAAATCTCATGCTAGTCACAGAAGAACAAAGTTTGGAGTGCAACAGCTACTTAATTCTGAGAGTTAGGAAAATACTATATTTTAAAAAACTTTTTTAGGATTTTTACTTTTGAGGGTCAGAAAAAAACGTCAGCTTCCAAAAATGAGTTGAAAGAAGTAGATCAAAAGCAACAGAAGACACTTGATATGGAAAGTATGCGTAACAAATGCATTTAGACCTTCATGCTGCATGACCAAAGGCTTACAAACAAAGCCTTTATCTCGCAGTGTCTAGCTGTTGGGTTTGTTTTTTGGGTTGTTTTTTTTTAATAAAGGCTCCATCTCTTCAAAAGGGAGAACAGTCTGCAAGCAAAAAACCATGAACTTGTTATATTCAGCAACAGCTATGCTTACAAATAGTATATAAGAGATACAACATAGAATATTTATTTTAATACTGTACAAATAAAGATCAATGAAATAATGTTTCGCACAAAATATATTTTAAGGCAATGCCTTCCGCTTCACACAGATTATACTATCTTAATGCAATATTTACTGTATCACAAACTGGTTTGAGAACACGTGTATCTACAAATATACTTTTAATTAGCATTTAAGTAACAATCAGAAATCTTAAAAGCACGTAGTTGGTTTAACATTAGGAAACTAAGAGTGAGGCATTCCGATTAAAAAAAAAAAAAAAAAAAACAAAAAAAACCACAAAAAAAACCCAATCTAGTCTGAAGTCAAAAGGCTGTCTCACAATGTTCAGATCTCCCCCAAGAGCAATTCTGTGAGTCCCCAAGAGTTAAAGATTTGTCAGTAATATCATGGGGTTTTCTCCTTAATTCATCCTTTATTCCAAAATAAGAAAAATCAGTAATAAAATGCAAATTATGAAAGCATGTATACTTAACAGAAACATTCTGCACTTCAGTTACCATCACACAATCTTTAAATCCATACCAATTTTATGAGGTTTTGCTTAACAGAACGAAAGCATCTAAAAGGTCATCTCCCACAGAACAAAATACCAGGGGTTTCCAAACATTTTGAAGAGACCATTGATAGGCATCAAATCTTAAAAAACAAAATCAAAACAAAAAAAAACCTAACACACCTAAATAATGAATATAATGTCATACATCATGGTTCAACAGGTTCCTTTAGCAGTTTTGACCATGTAGACATCTAATTTATGTGTAAATCAATTTGAGAATCACATTCTCTAGAAAGTTTGTAAGCAAGAAACATCTTTGTTTGTAGGGGGAAAAGAAAGAAAAAAAAAAAAAAGGCAAATATACCACTGAAGTCCTTACTTGTCTTCAGATACAACAGACCTAAACTAACTAGCCACAAAAAACCCAAACTATTTCTATGAACATCCTGCTGTGTCACAGTAATCAAGGAAAATGTGCAAATCCAATTCATATTGTCTTTGCATTCTCTCCTCCATCAGTCAATGCTGGGGAAAAAAAGCCCAAAGAGCCTCCTCCCTTCTGCCCTCTTAAACCCTCCCACCAGCAATATCATTGCCGCAAAAAAACAAAAGGGGGGGAGAGGGAAATAAAAAAAAAAAAAAAAAAGAAAAAGAAAAAAGTGCACACACTGAGAATGAAGGACTGCTTAAGAACTTTTACAGCTTAAGCTCTTAGACTCATTTCCAAAAGTAGCAAGTATGGCTTGAATAAGAATTGTGCTATAACTTAATTATCGTTGGCATTTAACTTCAGTATTTTAAATGTTTTTTAAGAAATACTCAAGTGTGTATAGTTAGGAGGTGTTACAGTAATTCTTGATCGGTATGTATAACATATGTATAACCATAGCAGCTCTGGAAGATCTTGGTACCAAGATTGTTTGAAACACAGCTGGGCAAAACATACCTGCTTATCAATTTTCCCAATATTTTAATAGATATTTCAGTTCAAGCCAATGAGTCAGAATAAAAACTGCAAACATTCCAGTAAAATTTGGTTGCAGTGCATTAGGGTTTTTACTTTCACCTATGTTTTCTGTACTGTGCCTCCCTCCACAGCCCCACACACAAGTATTGCAAAAAGCCCCTATCAACTCTCTGAAAACTCATCACTTATTGATCCATCATGTTGCGATATTGAGCCTGCATCCATATAATGATACCGAACAGAAACCACTCTAATTGGGCAAGGCATGGAATTAACAGTAAGAATAAAAACAAAAACCACCAAATAAAAAAAGACTCCCAAAAACCAGACTCATGCACAAAAACCCCCAAAACAAACAAAAACAAAACAAAACAAACCAACCCCACACACCAAACCCTTAAACATATTTTATCTTCTATCCCTGTATCAACCTACCTCACCGTAGAGAGACAAGTAATATTAGAGGAAGAGAGGTCAAGTGACCAAAGCCACAGAAGTCTGCAGCAGAATCAAGACCAGAAACCACATACTATATATCACTAACAAACCAGAAGTGAACATCCTGCTTATTCTCAGAAATAACCCTGAAGGCCTAGTCAATCAAGACCCCCACATTCTTTTGAAATACTTATTTTAAACGTAAAAAGAAGTGACTGATAACACAATAACAGTGATATCTTAAATAGCTGGGTATGCCTAGTAAGGTTGGGGATGTTTTTTCACTCATTTTTTATTTTAAATCTTTCTGTACTTACCTGACAGAACATCAGTCCAGGACTTCAGAGTTCCATTTCCCTGCTACATTGATGACACCACAACACTATAAAGAAAGCACGGAAGGAGGCTCCCTGAAGCAGGTAAAGCAGTGCTAGTGATGTCATCAACATTCTGAGGTGGAAAGATCTTAACGACCATCTTAACTTCAGTTTGCAACATTTCTAATGAAGATGATTTATACAGTATCCATAAGATTAAGACTTCCTAAATTTGTCCTCCTCTTCACCACCCCCACCCCCAAAACAGTGCATTGCAATGGATTGTTCATATGTGTAATCCCATTCCGGGTGTTCAGAGACCACACATCCCTTTTAACCTGTTCAAAACAGAAGTCATTGCTGTACTTCTGGGAAGAAGTGATGGCTAATCACTCCCCACAGAAACAAGAGTTCTAGAAGCAAAGCATCATAGAATCATAGAACAGCCCAGGTTGGAGGGGACCTTGAAAGATCATCTGGTCCACCCTTTCGAGGGAAAGGGAGCCTAGATAAGATTATCTAGCACCCTCTCCTACTGCATCTTGAAAACCTCCAGCAATGGGGACTCTATCACATTCCTGAGGAGGTTGTTCCAGTGAATGATTGCTCTACTTAAAAAAAAAAAAAAAAAAAAAAAAAAAAAAAAATTCTCTCTCATATCGAGATGAAACTTCACCCAGCACAACTTGTACCCATTGTCCCTTGTCTTCTCCATGTGGCTCCTTGTGAAGAGAGAGCCTCTGTCCCCTTCGTAGCTGTCCTCTAAGTTGGGGAGAAATCATTGCAATAAACCCACTATTGAGAACAGTTCTTTCCCTGGAAATTGTCATCTTTCTCAAGAATCATATGGGAGAAAAAATTCCTGAGATGCCAAGAACCAGCTCTTCCATGGGAATTAATCTGAATTAAAGGGGCTCAGCAACTCTCAGTATTTTACTCCTTAATTATTTCTCATGTAGATGTTTAATTGCTGCACTATTCCCTACTTTCTATTTGTAAACAACACTAGTATTTGTTTTTCCCCTTTGTCTCAATGTTGTACCCATCACCAAAATTGGACTGAAACTGCTTATATGCAAACATATGCTTCAGAGTACAGATTTTCTTGTTTGGAACGATTTAACTAAACCAAAACGAATTTTAAAATGCCAGGTCATACAAATAACCAGTATGCAATAAGTAAAATAAAAATAAATTTAAAAATAAAAAATAAATAAAAGAACAAGCACATGTGTTTTAAGATTTCCTCAATTCCCCATATAAGAAATTTGTATTTGCAGTCTTTAAAGACTAACCTATTTGAGAAAGGAATTAGGTAGCAGCATGTTTCACAACATATGCATCCAATCATTAATAGAGAACATCATCCCAAAACTAAATTGCTATTAGGTCTCAAAACTTAGAAAACGTTTATTTGAAGTAGAGGGAACAAATGCAATAAAAGTATGTTATAAGCAGGATCAAATTGGAGGAGGTGGAAAATAAACTTCGAGCTTCTTCAAATCTCGATGTCGTTCAGAAGACATCCTGTATGTTTGTACTACAGCAACTGCTTAGTGACACAGGTTTTGGCTACCCTGTCAGCATGTGGTATTCTTCCCTCTTTGGCTCATTAGGTTCAGATAATCAGCTTGGAAAAAGAACAGACACATCCCTTAAAGCTCCACTATCAACTCACAAAGCACCCAGTTAAGGTATCGAAATGAGAAATAAATTGAATGAGGTTTTCATAATATACTTACCCTGCTTCTTGCAAAGCCTGATAAAAAGAAAACTAATTTTGGCACTTCAGTCATTTCAAATTATCACAGTAGTGACTTCACAGTTATGACTATGCTCTGAAATGGACTGAAAAGAAACAAGTCTACATTTTTCCCCAAGGCCACAGGGCTATCTATAAAGCTCCTCAAATTCTGGTGTGGTTTCACTTGGTTTCTTTTTTCTGTCCTTGTCCCACACCCTCCTTTCAAACTGGTTTTGGAACTTTATTCTGTCCCCTTCTAAAATACAGCTATTCATGTCTGACCAAGACCTAAATAAGTTCACTATTAAGGTACATTATAAAGAGTGCTTACAGTGGTTTTTTTTAAATATTATTATTAATCATGAGGTTGTTCCTGGTGACTTCCACTGCTGACAGGTAAACTTTTGAACAAAAATTACTTCTGCACATAAGTTTTCTGTTTTGCACAATGGAAGCATGAAGGCTTTTAATGCACAGTAATGGTTGCTAAGAGGTCAGAAACTGGCAGTATCTGACACAAATTTTTTTCTGCTTCAGCTACATTTACATCTATTCCACAATACCCTGCCCTGCTCTTGCTGGATTTTTAAAAAAGTAAACTAGAAAATAATGAAAGTTCTGAAGCAGTTAGGGAGCAATGTGTGAAGTATAACCAAAACAACAGCAACAAAAAAGAACTAATAATTAAGCCACCAAATAAGAGGTATTTGCTTTCCTTCCTTCCCAATGTAATCACAGCCACCTTATAAGATGAAGTCTACGATCAACAGCATCCTCATCCCTTCTTGAAAACACCAGAACTTCCCTGAGTCCTATATCCAGAAAACTCCAGTATTAAAAGCATTTTGATAGAGGTTGATGATGCAGAGAAATTAAAATTAAAAAAAAATAAAGAAAAAGAAAAAAGAGGTGAAATCGGGACTGAAAGGCATGTTCTAGGGACACATAAAATCCATAGCAATAAAGGCACAAGGAAACAGTAATAGAGTTGTGCCTATCTGATACACAGCTTCACTTTTCTTCCCCTGCCCTTTTTGCATTACAGCCATGTATACAGCGACTCACTGTTCCACAACTCTTCCGCATGCCTTTTATCAGGATTCAGCATTAACATTCTTTTAGAAGAGATGAATAATGTATGTGCAGCAATGTATTTTAAATACTTGAATTTAAAAAAAGTAGGTTTTTTTTATTCTTTACTGAAAATAGCACAAGATGAAATACATGAGGAGAAGTGTTAGGGAGTCTACAAACTACTTCAAAGCAGGCCAATTTGACACACAGTTTACAAGAATTACATTAGTTTACTAATGTTCCAGTATTAAATTAACCTTATAATCACGAGTACTGAAGGTCTGCATTTATGATACAGAACATTCCAGTGTTGTTAATTCTGATATCAATTGTAGCAATGTGAAAATTTTGTTTAATGTAATTGCTCATACAGCAAACTAACTACATGAATCTCAGTTCACCCACCAAATTTGATCTCTGTGTGGTTTATAGCCCCCTTCCACCCACACACTGAAAGACAACTGCCCCCCCATCTGAGGCATACCCATGTATAATACACAAAACATAACTGATACAAAAACTCACTTTCACTGGACAACATCTAAAATATGTAAATACCTGTTCCTGCAGGTCGTAGTCATAGCTATCATGCAGCAGAAGACTGAGGACATACCGAGTATAAATCATGGCATCAATGCCACACTTCTCTAGCTCTTGTCCCAGCCAGGTCTGCACTGGACCCAAAGCATGTAGCAGAGACATTTCAGAAACAGATACAGGGCCTGGATAAGAGCTTGAGGAGCTTTCAGATGGTAAACCATCCACAACAACTGTACAGATAGGGCGCATGAATCTAGGTGGTTGGCATCCTTATAACGTGAAGCATTTTCTGTAGTTGATATTCCGTCGATATCTGGAGGTGATTTTCACTCCAGTAAATAGGAGAGAGGCTTGACTTCTAGGACAATCATTTATCTTTCCTGGCAGTTAGCCGTCTAGAGACGAACATCACTCTTCAGGCATGACCAGTGAATAAACTAAATCCTAATAGCAAACACATATGTAGATGTGTTTTTCTACCTTAATTTCACATTGAGGCCAGATGCAAGTCCCCAGCAGGACCTATAAAGAGGAAAAAATGATAAGTTGTGATAATATGTATCCATACATGAATAATATTAAACAGTGAAAAACACACCCAATGTAGAAAGCAGTCATTTACATACTGCTTAATCCACATATATAGTACACCTATTCAGTGTCATTTTGAAGAGTAACAGGAATTATTCCAAGTTTAAAGGTGACTTTTAAAAAAGGTACTTTTTAATGCAGGAAGAGAGACTCTTTCATCAAAGACTTCACAAATAATCCATCGATTGAAATATATGTTTGATCTAGCCTTATGGGAAAGTTGAGACTTTATTACTTTCACTATCAGCTGAAAAAAACCAACACTTTGATAAAAAAAAAATAAACCAACCTATGTGAGTTTGCATGAAGACTGACTGTATATTTTGCATCACTAGAAGACAATATAATCCTACTGGTTTGCAGTGATTTCAGTTTCTGGAATAGAAAAAAGTGTCTTGTTTATAAAACACTGAATTTATGAAATTCATCTGGCCAGGAGTTTCATAAATCCTACCACTAAATAGTTGCTATCTTCAGACTTGGGGTTTTGGGGTGGTTTTTTTTTAGTTTCAATATTTGCCTTGCCTTAGGACAGCAAAGCATTTTATCACCAAAATCTGTCCTCATAAAAACATAAAATCTCTGGAATACCTTAAAAAATTTGAGCAGAACATAATTTATCCGTGCCAGAATTAACATTTAACCCTCTTTACAGAAAGCATACACCAGTCTTACCTGAGAGCTTGCACTCTAAACCCTATGCTAAAATAGACAAACCATCCTAGGACTTATACCACCCACAATCCCAAATCAATCTCGGTAAATAAGGGGCAGAAGGTGCAAGCACCACACACCTAGGCATTCTTCCCTCTAACCCAGAAGAAGCCAGTCCAAAAAAGGCATTTTTGGACCGGTCTGCCAATCAACCACATGCCAATGTGGCATTTGTGTAGGACTTCCCTCTCCTCTCCAGCTTCTCAGCAAGAGAAAACAAAGCTCAAATCCTAGCAGGAAATATCCCTTCACTTAAAGGACACAAAGACTAAAGGATCTAAGCAAAATCTACTGTTTTGTTTCAACCCCACTGCAAGATGACCAACACACTCAAAACAGACATCACCTAATGTAACTACCTAAGCTATATACTGTGTGCAGAATTTTGTGTGGGCAGCACGTGTTTTGTGGCCAAACAAAATTGAAAGGTGACCTTACAGTTGATACCTATGTCTACACAACAAAAGATCAGAGTTTTTAGAAGCTTTCTTTGCATCACCACCCAGGTATAACTGTATATTCCAGATCTTTAGTAAGTCAATTGCGACATCATCAAAAAGAAACCGATTATAATCAGCTGCTACAGAGCTGACAAAACCCTACACTACGCTCGCTAAAGCCACCTTACTTCTCTGATGGCAATGTTCATTTCAAGAAAGTAGGCAACACAAGAGTATTCAATCTTTGTCAGTAACATGTTTGTATTAGTCAGGATCTCATAAGTGAGCACAAATAACAGTAGGTAGAAATATCCTCCAAAGGGCCTGCTTCATCACGTAATTAGAGAACCGGAAGTATGAGAAAAGTCTCATATTGTGACCAAGATACTCCACATCAAGAGCCGCAAGTCCAAACTCTTAAGCAGTCCATAGTCTCTTAATTGTTAAAGAGCAACATTCCACTCAAACATCTGTTTCATCCTTCTCCTGTTGGTACTCCACATCGCAGCATGTGATGAACACTCTCCCTACGTCAATGCCACAAATCCCAGTCAGCCCCCCAAACTCTGTATTTCAAAGATCTGGGAAAACTGACGCTCTTGATTTGTCTTCTTTGAGACATGGAGCAGAACTACCTGAATGTTTGGGAAATCAACAACTTTTTGGCAAAGTTGACAGAAAGTTCCACTAGAAAGGGGAATTATAAAAGGGTGGACGGGGAGGAAAATCAGGAAAAAAAAAAGTGATTAAGTGACCAAATGAGAAATTCATTTATTCTCATTCAGCAGGTCTCCCATGTACCCATAATCTTTTCTTTTACAAAGGTATAGAGAATGGAGAGGGACAGCAAACACACGTTACAAGTAGTCTTTGGTTTGCAAAGATACCATCAGAACAGTCAAGAGAGGTGGGATGGAGAGGGCTTGGTTAAGGTGATCATATTTTTCATTGAAGGTTTTGAGTATCAAATATAGCAAAGCAATGGGCTTCTGGAAATTGAGTTACTTCAATCAAAAGCGACTGCATCAGTGGACAACAGAAGAGCTATAGATGTCACCTACCCAGATTCTGTAAAGCCTTTGACACAGTCCCACACAACATCGCTGCTGCTCAATTGGAGAGATATGAATTTGATGGGTGGACGATTAGATGGATAAGGAATTGGCTGGATGGCTGCATCCAAAGAGTTACAGTCAATAGCTCAATGTCCAAGTGGAAACCAGTAATGAGTGGTGTCCCTCTAAGGTCCATACTGGGACCAATACTATTTAATATCTTCATCAATGACATAGACAGTGGGATTGAGTGCACACTCAGCAAGTTCACAGGTGACACCAAGCTGAATGATGCAATTAATTTGCTTGAGGGAAGGGATGCCATCCAGAGGGACCTTGACAGGCTTGAGGAGTGGGCCCATGCAAACCTCATTAAGTTCAACAAGGCCAAGCGCAAGGTCCTGCACCTGGGTTGCGGCAATCCCCAGTATCAATTCAGATTGGGGGATGAATGGATTGAGAGCAGCCTGGCAGAGAAGGACTTGGGGATACTGGTGGATGAAAAATTGGACATAAGCCAGAGCTTGCAGCCCAGAAAGCCAATCGTATCCTGGGCTGCATAAAAAGAAGCGTGGCCAGCCGGTCAAGGGAGGAGATTCTCCCCCTCTACTCCACTCTCATGAGATCCTACCTGGAGTACTGCATCCAGCTCTGGGGTCCCCAGAGCAAGAAAGACATGGACCTATTAGAGTGGATCCAGTGGAGGGCCATGAAAATCAGAGGGATGGAACACCTCTCCCATGAAGAAAGGTTGAGGGAGGTGGGGTTGTTCAGCCTGGAGAAGGCTCCGGGGAGACATTACTGCAGCCTTTCAATATTTAGAGGGGGCTTATAAGAAGGATGGGGACAGACTTTTTACAAGGGCCTGTAGTGACAGGAGGAGGGGCAATGGTTTTAAAGGAAAAGAGGGCAGATTTAGATTGGACATAAGGAAGACATTTTTTACGATTAGGGTGCTGAGACACTGGAATAGTCCAAAGAAGTTGTGCGTGACCTATTTGAAGTGTTCAAGGTCAGGCTAGACAGGGCTTTCAGCAACATGATGTAGTTGAAGATGTCTGTCCTGGTTTTGGCTGGAATAGACTTAATTTTCTTCCTGGTATAGTGCTGTGTTTTGGATTTAGTATGAGAATAATAATTTAGTATGCTGGTAACACACTGATGGTTTAGTTGTTGCTAAGTAATGTTTACACTAGCCAAGGCCTTTTCAGCTTCCCATGCTCTGCCAGGTGCACAAGAAACTGGGAGGGGACACAGCCAGGACAGCTGACCCCAACTACCCAAAGGGGTGTTCCATACCATATGACATCATGCTCAGTATAGAAACTGTGGGGAGTTGGCTGGGGGGCAGCAATCGCTGCTCGGGGACTGGCTGGGCATCAGTCAGGGGGTGGTGAGCAGTTATATCACTTGGTTTTTTTTCCTTGGGTTTTGTTCCTCTCTTGCTCTCTTGTTGTTTTCCTTTTCATTACAATTTATTATTATTATTTTGTTCCAATTATTAAACTGTTCTTATCTTAACCCACAAGTTTTCTTACTTTTGCTCTTCCGATTCTCTCCCCCATTCCACTGTGGGGGGGAGGGCTGTGTGGTGCTTAATTGCCAACTAGGGCTAAAACTCCCTGCCCACAGTAGGGGGGGTGGACTAGATGATCTTTAAGGGTTCCTTCCAACCCAAACCATTCTATGATTCTATGATATAGCAAAGCAAAGGCCTTCTGGATACTGAGTTACTTCAATCAAAACTTAGCCACATGGTTTAGATCTTCAGCACCTAGTAAGGACTGAGTTTATGCTTCAGTTTTTCCTTGAATGAGGTGATAATGTGGCCTCTCTGTTCTATCTTAAAACTTATTTTCACGAGGCATTTGAGAAATTCAGTTCTTGAGATCTAGGCTGACAAAATCTGATTTACTTTGGCTGCCCAGTTAAAGAGTGTCTTGCTTTTTTGAGATGGGGAGGAGGGGAAAGACAGCGAGAAAGAGACAGGTTATCAGAGGAATTAAGAAATGAGATGACAACAAAATTTCTATGATGTTCAAATATTATAGTCCAGCTGTTTTGAATATCATATTCAATTACCTATTTTAACATTATTTTAAGTTTCAAAATATATATATGATATAAAACCTGGAAATCTGAACAAAATTCTGAAATAATATTTGAGAGTTCTCATTTTACAGCTGTCTCAAGTACTTTTTTTACAGAAAGTCTTAAACATATTTCCATTATGTTTTAGAATTAACAAAATCTCATGCAAACTGAGTATTTTCCCATCCCAGTACTAGAGAGGCTTTCCATATCAAATTAATACAAGTCACTCAAAGAGCGAACATTTCTGCTAATAGATGTGAAGCTCGATTTTAGAAATAACATTTTCTGACATGTAAGTTATCATCCCTTTTTAAATTTTTTCACACTGTCTTGTTAAAAATAACTTTCTCCATCCTCACAATGACCACAGCTAATCTGAACAGGGAGACTACGACACAGCCTAAGTAATTAGTGCAAGGCTAGTTACTTTAACCACCAAGCTGGAAAGAGTTCTCCATTTCCAGCTATAAAATATGATGGAGGGACATGCCTTATAACAAGATTACCAAATAAAAACTTACACATCTCTATCATTAGTTTGTGAAAACTACTGATTACTTACAAATCCTAAAGTCAAAAATATATGACGAAATTCTTTCAAAAGAATTTCTACTTACTCCACTTCCTAGTCAAATTTTTCATTTTACGTAACCTTCAGTTTTTGTAATACTCATCAGTGACCTTAACAAGGTCACTGTTAGATAAGCTGTCAACAGCTTAAGAACTATAGGCACAAGAGCCAATTTATGAAGTGTCTTGTAAAGGAATGAGAATACAATATTGTATAAACACTCAGATTTGACAACTTAGACTACCTTAGAATAGATACTGTTTCTCAAAATTCTACTCAGTGTGATAGTCACTAAACATTCTTTTGACCTAACATAGACAGCAGAAGACAATAGCTGAGTTTTAGTCTCCTGAAATATAGTTATGGAAAAGCAACAACTTCAAATAATCAATAGCAAGAAACAGGAAGGAGGATCAATGATACAGAAACTGAAGCTGGAACACTCCAGGTCTGTTCCCTACAACAGAGTTGTTCTTGCATGGTAAATAATCTTTTTTTGAAGACTAAATAATCCTAGTCTTCCTCGTAAGTGAAATGGAATATGAGTATTGTCATAACAAATATATAAAATAGTTTTTAAAAAAATAATTTAAAAAAAAAATATAAAGAGTGTCTTGGTAATACAATAACGAAAGCCACACAAACACCTTCTTGTGACAGTTGTGTCTACAGCAATACAGCATTATAGTGTAAAATTACTCTAAGATTACCAAAGAGTGCAGTAAAAGAGAGGTGTACTTAAATCACTCTTCAACGAAGCTTTATACAAGCCCACCAAGAAAGTGCTAGCATATGTAACTGTTCTTATCAGACCAATAGAAAGAGTAGATTGGCTAAAAGCTCATACCAGGCAAGACATTTCCATGTCTTCAACAGCTTTTTTTTCTCCCTGTTCCCTTTCATATAGAGAAGAAGTTATTTTAAGGAGCTTAAAAGTAAGGCCTTTTTTTCCCAATTGTTTCTAATCTTGGAAAACAGCAACCAAAGCCAAACCACAAAACTCAATGAATTAATCTAAAGTAACCTCATCTGTATTTTTCAGAGGCCTCTTGATGCTTATAAATTATGTATCCATATAGCAAGGTTCTGAACAAACATGTTTTGTGAATGAAAAAATAAGTAGACTTAATGCTTTAACAAGCTTTCAAGCTTTCTTAAAGATATACCCACTATCAAGTCTTAAAAAAACATAAAACATTGGATTAGGAGAGTAAAAACCACCCCCCTTACTACTGTCCTTTCAGGTAAACTAAAGGTCCACAGACTATTTCTTGGAGATCATAAAAAGATAACTTAAAAAGGAAGCAAATTGTCTGCAGGCTTAATTCGCTACACTGGGGTCTACACTCTCAATGGAAAAAAAAAATTACAGGATCTACATATTGAAGAAAACTGAAAACTAATATATTATTTATTTCTATAATCTGCAAATAAAGTCTCTCAAGCCTCAAAGATACTCTTTACACATTTTGATAGATCTACTACAGAGAAGTCGATCTCTTAGATAAAGCTACAGATGCTACCTTTTTCCTTCCTTCCATTCCCAAAAGGGGTAACATTTGTGTCCAGTGCTTCATTCTGCCTACTGCAATATGTCAACAACTAGACAAAACACGTTCTCACACAACAGTTAAGTCATAACTGCTGTTTTATACAGTTTCCTCTATTATTCTGTGAAATATGGCAGTACATTACATAGTTTACAATTAACAGTTCTCATTTTCAAAAGTTTTTTTTCCTGCTATAGTCTTTGACAATGTATGACAATTTTTCAATGCACGGAGGAAAAAAAAAAAAAGATTATAGAATTCTTACTTTTTTTTTTTTAATGTGGATACAAGTGTCCACATTTTTTAACTGGGACAAAGTTGTTTAGAAGTAGTATTTTTTCCCAGAATGGTTGTATTAAAAGCAAACAATCCTTCCTCTCCCTGACAGCTACATACAGCAAAAATATGCAAATCCTAATTAGTATAAATCAAAGTGAAAACTTTAACAAGTTTGGTTAATAACATACTAAAATCACATTCACTTCAGTAAATTTCAGTCCCCTCTAGAAGACTGATAATCAAAAGCACAGTCACATCATATGATGGTAACAGAAGTCCAAAATTGTTCTTATATATTATGGAGGAATCAGCTATT
The DNA here is from genome assembly GCF_035582795.1 of Mycteria americana. NCBI lineage: Eukaryota > Metazoa > Chordata > Aves > Ciconiiformes > Ciconiidae > Mycteria > Mycteria americana. Next base: position 14,103,077 of record NC_134368.1, read on the forward strand.
TTAGCATCATTTCTTTTGTTTCTTTCAGTGAAAAACCTAAACAAATCCTTAACACACAAACCAAATGGCCACTCACTGGGGAGGGCACTGTCAAAGCCCAGAAACAAAGCCTATTTAAAATCTAGTAAACAATGGAATCTGTGTCCTTAATAAATTTCACATGGCATTTGAAAGACATGTGAATTCAGAAGTAAAAGAAGTTGTTACATTTTAATCACATTCCTCGATAATCCAAATTTGGCTGTATAGTCTTCAGAGCAAGGACAGCTTTTTCATGTGTTGGTGATGTTTGATGTTATTGTACAACAAACAGCAGAGCAGGGACTTGATTCATGACCAAGGCACAGAAACAGTATCATAAAACAAAAAAATTCAAAATGCCTATGCTATAAACAAACCCCTCCCTCCATCCCAGTTCAGACAATTTCTGCCACAAAGCTTCAGAAGCATTGCCGTGCCATGAGAAATGCAGATTAAAACACCTGGCTGCAATCAAAGCAAGGAACACTAAAAGTGGTTGGAAGCATAAAAGCAGCTCTGTGAATTAACTTTTAGATATACATAGAATTTCCTTTTTTAAGAAGTATTATCGGGAACTGCAAGAGTGATACAATCTCACTTGTAATGGACATATGGTTTATGGTTGACTGATGTCTAACGAGGCTGGGCTTATGCTATGGCTCTAGTGTAATTCAGTCAAGTCAGAGAACCCATAGAGGGGACAGAAACCAGTCTGTGGGCGTTGCTGCACGATTTTTATTCTTGTAAATCTGCAAGCTTATTTTCATAACACTTATCCAAATGAAAATCTGAAGCTGCTAATCCTGTATAAAAGCTTAATGGAATTACTCAAAGGATTCAAGAGCTACCATACAAGTAAATGAGCTACCTCATTTACTTAGGTTAGGAAAGAAAAAGAACAGAGATATAACCAAGATGACACCAGGGGACTCACCAGCACAGCTCTGTAGGATTCTGCACTGGGACCTGCATTGCTTAACAAATTCATAAGTGACCTGGAAGATGGGATGGGCAACACGGTTAACAAGCTACCAAACGACAGCAAGCTATCAGGGATAGTGAATACAAAATAACTGAAAAAATGCAGAAGGACCTTATGAAACTGGACTGGGCAATAAAAAGGCAAACAAAATTCAGCGTAGATAAACTTGAAATGAGACAGAGGAGGAATAATAACCTCATGCTATTAACACATAGAACAATGAGTTGTGAGCTGACTATTAATCCCAGGATCTATTTCCCAAGTAGTATGCTAGATGTTTCATGAAAGTATAAGCTCAAACCCAGCAGTAGTCAAAAGAGCAAATCACAGAACAAAACTAAAGTCATCTTTGTGTCACTGAATTAATGTTTTGCACGCAGATTGTACATAACATGCAACCCTGGTCCTGTAATATCAAAGACGACATGCCTCTCCATGGATAGAGACTGACTGTTCAATGTATTTTTTTACTAACTCGTTAGTACTTTCTAGTAAGAGCTATGTACAAAACTTCACACAACAGGTACTAGGAATTCCTTGCCAAAAGATACTGAGGACTCAAAAGAAAAAAAAAAATTAGATGGGCTTCAAAGGAAATTGAACATGAGATATCCCTTGAGAGTTTCCAACTAGACAAACCACAGCAGGCTCAGGAAATCCCCTAGATTGAAAATAGTGTGAGGCTGAGGGAGTATTCAGGAGAGGTATCACATATACTCTTCCCTGTTCTTTTTCGTCCCTAACAGCTCACTTACAGATGCTGTTGCAGACAAGTACTGGATTTGACAAAGCCTTTGTCTGAACCGGTACAGATGTTCTTATAAAACATTCATGTTCACCACAATGCAAGGACAAGACTTCAAAAAACAGTAGCTGGAGGAGTTCAATTAGCTGATCCACTCACAGGGCTGCACGGTATTAACATATATGAACTTTGGTACAAGATGTCAGAATATCAATCCTGTCAGTGAGCAAAAATTGAGCTATGAGAAACAACTGTTACCAGACTGCAGAATTAGCAGGTGAGGCACCTGCACTAGGGGTTCAACTGCATATCCAAAGACCCCAAATTCTCAGTAATCTGAATATTCTCCACTTCCTCAAAACAAACATGTAATAGAAATTGTACATTTTCCAGCTTATAAGTTAGAAAAAAAAAGGCAAGATGGAAAGAGGAAAAAGCATGACCTAGCAGCAAAACCTACAAACACTGTGAAGAACAGTCACAGCATACTATACCCACCACATACCAAAACTTCATCCCTTTATAGAATTGTAAGAAGTTCTGAAAGTGGCTTCATAAACACTCTTTTGAAAGGGTTCCTATTACATAGGGCAGACTTGTAAGAAGCATCTCTATACAGTGAACACCTAGGAAGTAGTTCTTCACTATACGTAATATGACTTAAAAATTAATTAATAAGCCCTAAAAGTTGGAAAGTTTTGCAGATCATGGTTCAATAGATGTCTTGATAATTCAGTAAGCAAATTTTACCTTCAAGGCAGAAGTATTGTTATTTCATAGCATTGCTCAGGAAACTGTTTCAGGAGGTCAAAACTCAGTATTAAAGATGTATTAAAAAAAAAAATCAAAAGCAAGCACTTCATTATGCAGCACAGAGCCACCACTTCCATTTCAGTAAACGTAAGGGAGCCCAGAGCATTTCTGACAAAATAAAACCTGACAAATAAAACAATTTCTGGTACCACAGTTTGTTGTGCAGTTGCAACAGGTAAGTGTAAGTACAGCACATCTGTAACCTGCAACCTCCCAACCCAAAGCATTATGTCTCCAAAAATTTCAGTATTCATTTTAAGAAGGGCTTACAACTGTTAACAACACGTTCAAACATTGATCAGATTTAATAAATTGAAAGATATTTATAGACTGTCTGAATCTAGAGGAGTGAAATACTGCTTCACTTATTTCAAATGCCCAGCTGTCATTAACAATGGCAACATTTACATTATTTTAGTAAGAATTTGTCCAAAGTTATCCAGTTACCAATACAGTCCTAATAATTCTATTCTTAAAAAACGATGAACAGAAACTGCCATGAGAAATTTTTTTTTCCAGTTTAGTTTGTTACTGTCCAGACCGAATTTTGAACTAAATTTCAAGCTTGCTCAAAACTGGTGTTCAAACTAAATTTTACTCCTTTGTTTAAACAAGACTACATTTATTTTTAAATCCTATCTGAAAAAAAAGAAAAATATACACATATCATGTAACTTAGAAATAGGGTAATTTTTTATAAGTTTAAAAATACACATTGGCATCTAATGACAAAGAATTTAAGTAAATGTCTTTCACATTAAAAATGAACTTAAAGCAATGCTGCATATAACTGACAAAATTTGAAGTAATTACTACTATTGCCAGCACAAATACCAGTTTGTAAAAACCAGAAGTGATGGTTTTTATACCAGCAGTAACTAACTTTCAAGAGAACGACACCAGCAGCAGCTTCGTGACAGAGAAAGCTGTGTGGCTGACGACTCAAAGGCTAGTTAGCGTAACACAAACTGCACCACAAGTGCATACTGGCACCAAGAGAGGATGTTCTACTGTTTCTCCCATCATCCCTTCCTGGCATTCTCACCCTTTTGTCCTTGCACTTAACCCATCCCCTGTGTGGTTGCAGAGATGAACTGGATCAGTTTGTTCTAAATGTCAAAAAATTCATTTTTGGTGGGCCAGTCTTCAAAAAATACAAATAAGCGATCAACTCACCCCGTTGCCACAGAATTTCTACATCTGGCATAAGAAAGGAAGTGGGGTTGCCCCTTTCAGCAGTGGCCCACTGTTAGATCCACTTAAGTATAACAAGAAAACATCAGGAAGGCAGAGTTCAGAAACTACATTTTAGCTAATTCAAATGCAAGTCTTTCAGACCACCATCCCTCTTTGGAACATTAAGTGTGGAAGCCAATCCAGGTACTTCAGCAGATACGATATGTACTTCCAACATTTTTATAGAAATCCCCTACTGACCCATGCAACTGTACCCAAACATCATTTGGCAGATTCAGCCTCAAAACAAACAGAATCCCTGCAACAGTAGCCTGGAGATGACAAAGAAATTACTGGTTGCTTCAAGTTTGGTAAGAGAGAGGCAAGTGTTGCACTGTAACTAGCCTAGAATATTATGGATCACCGAAGTGTGGAGAACCCAAGAGAAACAGTGAGTGCTAATGCAGAAGGCAGCATACGTATACCTCAAACATAGACATTGCCTCAGCTCATACTTTACAGCACTCCCCAGCCATCGGTGTAATTTCAGTATCACCAACATCAGGTTTCAGACTGTTCTGTTACGTTTCTTTTTACCATTGAAGACATCGATATGATTTAAGTTTTTCAATTTAAAATTGCAGATCTTATCAGCATACTAGAGCAAAGCCAGTGACAAACACTTCGCTCTCCCCCTTTACCTCAAATCTACACACAGGGATTGCCTGGACTGCTACAGGGCCTGAGAGGTCCTGGGCAGAAATACCTGTTTAGCTGTAACTTCAAGGAGGAGACAGTCTTTTTTGTTCAGTCTCATGAGAATCTTCACAGGGACACTATTTATCAAAAGCTGTATCTTTTACTACGTACAAAAGCAACAGACTGCACATCGTTGATTACCATCATCATACTAACTCTTTCTCAGGTTTAAGGAAACATAAATGGAGCTAATAAAAACCAAATATAACTAAGATCACAAAGGATGCACACATTTTAAGCTCATCAAGACATTTATCTTCAGGACTTTTAGCATGTAAAATCTGTAAGATTTCTCCTACTTGTATCTCACTATATTTACTAGCCTTTCTATCACCTAGGATATATGAAGGGCTTAACAACGCAATAGAGGATGCAGTCAAGTAACAGAAAGATCAGATACATGCTCTCGACTATTTTGATCACTCTCCTTCCTGCCCTCCTGATGTCTTCGATTTACCCAACTTTTAAAGCAGTTTAAACTACCAGTTACTAACAGCTATTTGCCTGTGTTTGAACTCCCTTCCCAAGCAGGATGGTAACAGCTTGGAGGCCTGAGCGCCAAGTTACATGTGTGCCCATTAACACAGACTTGCCTGCAGTTTCAACCCATCTCAGTGCGTAGACGCAGGCACCAATGTGCCCCAACAGGTGTTGCCAGCCTCCTCTGAGGCAGAGGCAGCCACCAGAAAGGATCCTCCCCCAGGCCACCAGTGCGGCCACCCTCATAAAATCTTCAGTGTTCTTCACATCAGCTGGAACACTACTGCAGCACCAAGTAGCCCAGTAGCCACTCTTTTAGTGCAACTATATAGGATTTGTTTCAATTAATATACAATTTATTCTTAGGCATACATTGCATCTTTCAGTTGGAGAGGGAAAAGAAGAATGGATTACTAATTCCTAAGATCAAATAACCGCTGCCCATTTAAAGGCTATGGTATTTCTCCAGCTTTTTATACTTCCAAAGTTAATAATCCAGCTGTATATAAACATCTAACTAGTTACTGACCACACTACACTTTTTACTTTATTTTGTTAACTTCTTTAATTTGTACGAAGGTCTTCTCTGAATGCTTACTATTCAAGTTTTTTCTATACGTGGTCTGCAATTCAAGGAGTTAATTACTACCTTTTTGAAAAGCTTAAAATAGCCTCATGAAGGGTTTAAAAACAAATATAACTACTACCTAACTATATAGTCTTTTCAACTGCTCTTTTCATTAAAAAAAGATGTTATCATAAATTCAGTTGGAAGTCACATATAGACAATGTTTTCATTAATAGCTGTGTAAAAATGTACAATACCTGTCAGCCACAAGAGGCTCAGTAACCACAAAGAGTTGCATTTGCAAGCTCTATGACTTAACCAGTAGAGAAGATACTGACTTTGCAGCAAAGAAAATATGGCAGACCTACAAAGGAAATTATTTCAAGTGCTTTTCTCCTGCACTTCTACTACCTCTAATTTTTAATCCAAAATGTTAGTAAATTAAATTCCATATATTTATGAAATTGATATCAGAAGTAGGAGACTCCGCAATTTTGAACAGAGTAACAATTCACATGAAAGAATATATATTTTAGCACTTGAGTGCATTTGCATAGGCATTGTTTGTTCAGTTTATGTTGTAAGATTGTCAGGAAAACAACTTTTTCTTCTTCTTTTTCTATAAAAATAGTGGTGATATTTGTTGCCATATCATATCTCCACTTTTATGATTAAGTATGTTGCTTAAAAATGCGATTGCTTATTTTAAAAAAAGTTTACAAACTGAACAGGTAGGACAGGTTAATATTGCTCTTAAAATAATAAATGTGCTGTTTGCTACTTCAGATGACAGCTGGAAATCTTATTTTACTAAAATGCAAAATATTTAACTATCACCACCAGAAAACCTCTTACAAAAACAGCAGGTCAGCATTATATTACTTCTCTTCAAGGAAGTTACTGTACTGTTAACCAAGGCATTTCTTTCACAACTCAAGAACAAGGTTACTAAAAACTGGAACTCTGAGGCTTCTCTCAAGCTGATAAGATATCCTGTTCAGAGATGCTGGTGAAAAAATGAGCTATATAAATATGAAAGTTAAACTAATATCTGGACTTACAGAAACATTTTAAAACTCTTGTGCCACCCCACACAATTCAATATGACTTCCAGCAAAGCAGCTATAAAAACTTCAATAAAACAAGAATTCCTATAGGTAATTCTGTTTCACTGTTAAGTGCAATAGTCAAATAAGCAGCAGAGTGAACTTCTACCCCAGAAGACAGAACCAGGAGAATAGAAAGTCACTCAACAGCAACCTTTAGCTAATTAGTAACAGTCATTACCTCAAAATCTTCAGCTATTAGAATTAAAATATCATGAAACAGTAAACGTTTTTCCTGAAGTTTTGTAAGTAAAGTTATCAATCAGACAAATCACTGGAAGCTGGCCCCGTTTCTTTCAAGATACCCCAGTGTCCTAAATTCAATGCAGTGTTTTAATGTTGCACTCCCACTCAGCCACAGAGTCTTCAAATTTGTTTCAAGTTTGTAATAACAGATTACAGTGTCACAAGGATTTAGTGAGAATTAATTACTCATCCAATGGCAGCAGTACACACTACTGATTTCTTCATTAGTGATGCTTCAAGCAGCCTTTTTTCTTTAGGCTAACAAAACACTTTATTTTCTTAAAAAGCACATATGACACATGCTAAATGACCAAAATAATTTCCTTAATCACTCTGTGTATGTTTTAGCACGTTTTCCCACTTTACTGTTGAAGATTATCTCAATCGAAGTCCTGACTAAACTAACACTACCTGGAATAACCTTGCAGAGCGTATCTTGCAGCTCTGTTGTTCTCATGTTAAAACTATACAATCTTATGAAAACTCACTTTATTTTTTCTGGCCTTCAGCTACTCCTAGTCTCTTACTCTCTTATATCTCTCTGTACTTTCTTCCACAATCTATATATGCAAAACCTCTTCTGCAATGCAACTGTCTCCCTTCAGAATTCTTCTATAACCAAGCTAGTTCATCTCACTAAACCATAAAAACAACAAAAAGCCCACACTCACACAATTTAATAACATACAAAAGGCATAACGGCTCCTCCTTTCCATACAGCATCTTAAACACAGGCACATTAAGATGAAACAATTTGCTTGAATTCACTCAGTGACAGAGCTGATAGAAACCTGCAGGTTTCTTCAATCCTAGTCCAGCATTCAGTCCAGCAGACCTTGTTCCTTATATAAATGTAATAGTAATGAGGGGAAGATTTTTAAAAGTTACAAAAAGAACACAAAACCTTTCAGATTTCATCCCTGTTACAATTTATTTTTATTTATTAACAATTTTTTTGCACAGAGTATAAATTTTCACATGCAATCCTTTCTAGAATAAGGCCTAGAAAGTTACAGACAAAAGTAAAATTAGCGTGGACCACATATTTGAAACTTCTTCCTCAATACAGTAAAAATGAGAAATTTAAACATTCGCCAAATTATATTAAAAATGAAAACTGTTATAGGAAGCCTGAACACCGACTATGCACAAACTTAGCAGGATATAATTCACTTATTAAATATAGTATCACAATAGTGAAAAATGAATTTAAATTCTTTATAATTGAAATTTCCACACTACTGCCTTAGAAATATATCTCTTGGAAAGACAGATACCAAAGTGGATGTACAGAAGCCAAGTTATAAACAGAATCTAGATGATGTACAAATAATCAATGAATAGTTTTATGCAGGTAAATCCAAACACTTGCATGTGAAATTATAAAGGAAATAGCAGATTAAAAATAAAAAATATTCAGTAACTTCCAATAAAGCTAGAGAAATAACTTCTTACTAGAAGTCTGTGAAAGAATAATCTTTGTACGGAATGTTCAAATCACTCAACACTTCCCCCCACCCCTCCAACCACCAACATGGCCCAATAAAATACATGGTCAATCCCTTAGCATCCATTATAAATGCACTCAACCAACTTTTGGGAAAAGTAGAACAAGATGCTTTTTAGTAAAAATATTGTAACTAAAACTAAAACACTCGGACAGTCCTGCCGTTACCTGGTATTTCTGCCTAGAAAAATCTGGTAAATTATTTTCAAATTATGAAAAAACATACTTTTCCCTCCTATCAGCCAATTTTCTTTTTGTCTGTATATTGAAATGCAACTGAGCATTCAAATATTCATTTGAACATTTTTATTTTGTATCATGAAATTGACCTTACTCAGAAAAAAATTGTTGGGGCAGGACTGGGGGGGACGGACACAACACAACTCATTCCTATAATTACATTTACAAATTACCTAACCAGCCTGCAACTGTTCTTGGACTAAAATGAAGGATTCCAGTCTCTGTTCCACAGTACAGAAGAAACTATCCCAATAAACAGAGCATATTAAATAGCTTCTAGAAGATCATTTGTATTCCAAGCTCCACTAGCAGTGCAGATAACTAGTATAGTTCCTGCTACCTCTCTCAGCCTACAGGAATTCTACATCTTGCTGTCTTCATCACATTCTGCTTTACCAGACATTGTTACTCATTTTATTATAGCAATAAGTTATTACTTTTAGTCATTAGCTATTGGTTGTTATTACCATTATAAAATTTTAGGGGATCCACATATCAGTCCATCAGTGAGGTATGAAACCTATGCTATAAATGTATGTCTTAAGAAAAGAAAGAAGAAAAACAAGCTGCAATGGAATAACAAGAAATAAGGGTCTTTTACTCTCACAAACTACAGAAAACCCCAGATTAAAAAAAAAAAAAACACAGCTCAAATTTCTTATTTTGAACACATTAACATTTACATGGCTTTAAAGGAAATATTTAACATATACAACTTTCAACATCCACCATCACAAATTTTGTATGCTTCTTTACATAAAGCTTAAAGAAGAAGCAAACTGATAGATGATTTTGCTAGGATTCTAGCTACATAGATAGAAAGTCTATTCTGACTCTACAGCACTATGCCTAAAAAACAATAAAATTCCAAAGAAAATTCACCTGTGCTAAGTATAAAACCAACCTCCTGGCTTCCTTCATTCCCCCTATTCACCTAGAAACAAGATTCTCATGAAGGACAAATAATGAAGTTATAAGTAGTATCTAGATCTTCCTCTGTCCCTATTCCTGCTAGAATGAATAGCAAACGAGCAAAGGAAAATGCTGACATCATTTTACCCCTATGGAATTTCTCTTACTTGGAAGAATAAAGAATAGCAACAACAACAGAAGCAGGGGCGAACGCAGGTTATGAAATCAGCATATTAAGATAAGAAGAGAAGTTCAAGGCCTCCAATTTTTCCTCTTGGGTCACATATAAATGTTTGCCCCTTCCTTTCCTTCTGATTCTCCTGCTGATGAGCAGAAAAGCTAGAGGGTCATGCATCCAATACAAATTTGCAGAATCTGTGGTCTCAAAGAATCATTACCCCCCTCAGTGCACAAAACAAATGAACTGATAAAGTTCTGTGACTGTACATATGGGAGTATCTGCTAAGCAGAATATGGCGGGGATATGAACTGCTGATGCTTTCAATGGAGTGCACAAATCAGGATTTCCCCTGTAATTCTTAGTCTTTGAAAATGGAGAACATTATAAATATATAGTGTACTACTCATTTTATTCAAGTTATCTATATCCCCTCATATCTCAATGATCAAAACAGCAGATTTTGATACCTATATGATATGCTTTATTGATTGGAAGGGAGGGGTTGTACACTACCATTTTGGCATATCCATACTGACAAGAAACAGCAGATGGAGGATTAGTACAAAATAAAATCTGTACGGTTAAATGTCACGTAACAATCAAGTTCCATGTCATTTACTTTTATAAGGCATATTTTTGTCTTAAACAATAATGAAAAATGTCAATTTCAGACTCCCATGGATTATGAGAAGCCCGCAATACTTGGGTTTTAAGCACTGCAGTGAAGTAGTTTGTTTTACACAATTATCTACTGAATCATCACGAGCTCACTTTTGACAGCTAAGAAACCAAATTTGATCTGCAATTCCCACCTTATCCCAGGAACACAGAAGTAATATATGGTGTGCAACAGAAGGGTAAAAGCCTAAACATTTAAAAGGGTTTGCACAAGGAAAATCAACTACCCGTACCACAGTGTCCTCTGATCCCAGGCCTATAAACTACAACCCAAATTACTTATATACAGAAAACACAGGAATACAGGAATGTCGCTTCTTTGAAAGGACAAGCAAATCGTACTATTTTCACCCTTCAGATCGGTATCAGGTACTGCAATGAGTAATTAAAACAAAGACAAAACAGAAAAAAGCACCGCACTTTCGCTTTTCTCAAAGTTTCATAACACGACTTAATGAACGTATACTTTGAATCCAGGCGACACGAGAAGATGGAAATGAGTTTGCTGGAATGAAGTGTCAGTTTGTGTCACTTCTGCATTCAGCTGTAACCTTCGCCAAACCTTGTCCCCCCCCCACCCCGCCCACTGCCTACGAGAGGCTGCGGCCCCGCCGGGCCCGCCCAGGCGGCGCGCAGCTCCGAGCGGCCATAGGATGCGGCTCCCATCAGTCTCCTATCAGCCCAGCTCCTCCTCCTGAAACGGCAGCAGCCCTAGCCTTTCTATCCGCCTTTTGCCTTCAATAGGCCCTAAAGGACAATGCTGTTGGAAAGGGGGCGGGGGGGGAAGGAGGGGAGCGAGTCCCACCAGCTCGGCCCCCGGGTAACCCCCTCCCGCCGCAGCTAAGCCAGCGGTGCTTTCCATCCACCCCAACCCGAGGCATTTAGACCCGTCTCCCAGCTCCTCCTGACCGGTCAGCAGCCGCGGGCTGCGCTTTGTACAATTACGCACCGGATGAAAGGTCACGGCGGGAGCCATCCCCGCACACCAGCCGGGCCTGGCAGCAGCCGGGGGGGTGCGGAAAGCCCTGTCACTTCAACCTCACGGTCAGGCTCGGCCGGGAAGGGGCTGCCCAGCTCAGGTTCTCGCTACCCTGACCCGAAGCACTGCATCCTCCGGTTTCCCCGTCCACTGCACCGGGTGACATCGGCGCAGGCTGGCACCCACGACGGGTGGGTGCTGGGTGCCGCCTTCCTCTCCCTCCTTCTCTCCTCCCGGGCGTGACCCGGCCCGAAGGCACGGGAGCCCCGGTTCCCGCTCCGACACCTCCCTCCCGACCCCCGGCGCAAGCCGCTCACCTGACGCTGGGACCCCAGGGGCCAGGCCGGGATGGAGAAGCGCGGGGGGGGGGGGGGGGGGGGGGGGGTGGCGGGGAGGGCTCCGCTCCCAGGCAGGCGCTCGGACCGGGGCACCCCGGCCGGGCCCCCGGCCCCGCCCCCGAGCCCTGCCTCGCCGCCGGCCTGCAGCCAGCCCCCCCGCCCGGCCCCTCGCGCTCCCTGTCACCCCCTCCCCGGCCCCTCTCCTCCCGTCGCCGCGCTTCCTCCCCTCTCCCCCCGGCCCTGCCCCCGGCCTCCCCGGCACGCTCCCGCCGCGCTGCGGCAGGCGCAGCCGAGAAGCGGTACGCGCCGTCCCGGGAAACCGTCCTCCCAGCGCCGGCCAGGCCCGGCCCCGCAACTCCTCCTCTTCCCGGGCTCTTAGCGGAGAGGGGAGGGGAGAGCGGGCCGGCGCGGGCCTTCTCGGCCGGGCCTCAAGCCGCCGGCCCGGCGCTCCCCGGGGGCCGAGCTCGCCCGTCCCTCAGCGCAGCGGCGGGAAGGAAGGGGGGGAGGGGGGCACCCGCCACCGCCTCCCGGCTCCGTCCCCCCGTTGCCACGGGGAGGGCGGCAGCCGCCCTCCCTCCAGCCCTGCCCCTCCCTCTGCTCCCCGGGCCCGCGGCGGGTATTTACCTGCCGTGGCGGCGCAGAGCGGGGCCCTGGGGCCTCTGGCAGCCGGAGGAGGCGGCGGACTCCGTCCCGCTGCTGCCGTCCCCGAGTGAGGCGGGCGGGACGGAGCCGGGACCTGCCCTGGGAGGCGTTACGTAAACCGGCGGCGGCAGCGGCGGCTCCCAGCGCCACGGGGAGGGAGGGGGGCCGGCCGCTCCGTCACCCGGCAACAGGACTCAGCGCCCCGGCGGACCGCGCCGCAGGCTCCTCCCCATATCCTTCCGCCCAGAGGGCGGCCCGGATCCCGCCGCCCAGGAGCGCGGGCCGCGCTGTGGGGCCGCGCTGTGGGGCCGCGCCGCGGTTCCTGCGCGCGCGCAGCGGGGCGGCGAGGGGCGCGCCGAGCTCTCCGCCGCGCCGGCGGGTGGGCTGCGAGGGGGCCGGGCCCCTCCGTCCCCGTCCAGTAGTGCCCGGGCGCCAGCGAGCCGGCTCCATGGCGGGCCGCCGCGCAGGAAGGGCGGGGGGGAGGAGGGGAAGTATCCCTTTGCTCTGGTTGTACAGCCTCGGCCCGGCCCCGCCTGCCGGGAGAGCGCCGCGCTGTCCGCCGGGCGCCTGAGGAGAAAAGGGGCGGGCGAGGCGTTTGAAAGTCACCGGCCGGCCGGCGGGGAGAGCGCCTCCGAGGGCCGCCTCGGCGGCGGGCGAGGGGAGCGGCGCCGTCCCTCGTGCCTCGGGGTAGCCGTCACCCGGGCGGGGAGGCGGGCGGCGGCGGCCCCTCGCCTCGCCTCGCCTCGCCTCGCCTCGCCTCCCTCGGCGAGCTGCCGGCGGGAGCCACCCTCGGCCCCTCCGGAGGGCTGGCTGCGTGGTAACGACGGAGAGGGAAACATCCAGGGCCGGGGCAGGAATGCGAAGGAGGAAATGGGGGATAATGATGGAGTGTGGCGGTGTTTGTAATGTGAGGTCCTTTTGAAATCCTTAACGACTCTGAGGGCAAGGTTAGAAAATAAAGTTTATTTTGCTGCTAAAGGAAAGCCCGTCTGGGAAGAAAGTTGTCTTTTAGAAGATTGATGCCACTGAAAGTCGGGTTTAGTAGGTGAGCTCCTCAGGAGCCGGGAAAATTTTATTCCAATTGATTAAATGCCAGCTTAATCAGAACTGTTTACACAACCCTAGCGTAATGAAAGAGCAACATTTTTAGCATAGTAGATGGGTGAAAATGGGCCACTGTAAGACTGAAAATATGACAAGACACACCAAAGTACTAATTAAGCTTCTTAATTGGGAAAATAATAATGACCTTTTCAGGTGTACACTAGCACCTCGCATTTCTCAAATATATGAATACATACGGGTCTAAGGAAAGTCAATATTATGTAAGATGTCAGAGTAAGTCTTCTGTCTGTGTGTAATCCTAAGGGTTTTATTCCTTTTATTCACTGCTGAATGTGTGGCTCCTAGAGTTCCAAAACGTGGTATGTCATCTACGTTGCCTAACACTGTTTCTTTTGTGCAAACAACATCTTCAGTCACTGGAACCAAGCTCATCTATGACAAGATGATCCCCCACACACCCTGGATGTAGTCCCGTTTAGGCCTTTTGACAAGTTAAGCCTGTATATAAAAATAAGTCTCATAAGAAACATGAACACAAGCCAAGAGAGTAACCACTGCCTCCCAGCCTATATACTCATTTCCTGATACAGGAGCAGCATTGCTCTTATTTTTGTTTTAGCTAGGGTTTGCCTTTTTTGAACATCCTTAGCACCTAATTTAGTCATAAATTTGACTGGCCAAAAAGCCTAAGTTTTTAAAGTTGAATCACGGGATTGTGTAGCTACATGAGCTACACAAGATGTTCTCTTAAACGCTGCCGAGGCAGTAATTGATGTCATATGAACATGGAGTTCATCAGTTTGGCTTCCTCCAAATCTTGAAGGAGTGTTATGGGAAAGCTCTAAAGAGAAAGTAGTGCTTTAAACCCCGTGATAGCAGGACAGCGTGGTTCTCTGAACTATTTAATTACTGTTTAAGTTATTTTCTTGTTATGAAAAGCTGAAACTGTCCTGCTGACTGTTTCTGCTGAGTCATTCCACTAGTTTATCAGAAGCATTTCACCAACACTGTAATATGACTTGCGCCAATCGCAATCAAATCTCCTTTTGTTCATGAGCTCAGAATCTGAATTCCCCTTTTCAAGGTAGAAATAAAATACAGTAAAAGGTGGGACACCTGGGATTTGTCTGTAATAACAATTGGCACCAATTTAAATCAATGTCCATTCAGTCTTTGAATGTATTCTCAATGTATTAGTAATGTATATCACTAATATGAACCCGCTTACCTTATTTCACCCTTTCTATTTTTTTTTTTCTCCGAAAGCTCTGTAGAAGGGCCAGATGCTCAGAACATCAGTGCTCTGCGAATGGAGCAAGTCAGAGCATGCAAGCCAGTGACAGATTATTCTGAATATTCACGTAGTTGCTGTGTGACATTTCAAATTGACAGTTCTGGTTTTGTGGTCAGATCTCAGGAATCCCAACAGTGGAATTTTTTGTTTGCTTGTTGGGTTTTGTTGGGCTTTATTTTCCTAACAGCCAACCCGATTCTGGTCTCTGTTTGGCAAGCATTTCAGAAACAGCTGGTACATGACCATATGCCGTGCTGGCACTGCTGTGAGCTTATTTCCCACTTGTCCTCCTGGTCAATCAGAGCTGCTCCATGTGCTGAAGGACAGCTGGTCCCTTGGCATGCGAAGCAGCTAATGAACTTTTCCTCCAAAAAGCTGTAGGGATAGAGCATGCTAACTCCGATCAGAGGCTGTTCCTTTCTGAACTGCTATCAAAGATGAAAGTTCTCTATGGGAACTCTCTTTGTTGCCCCTGTGTGACAACCTGCACGCAGCGAGAACAACTAGGTGGGTGTGCATTGTAGGTGACAGCACTTGTTTGGAAAATCAAGGCTAAATATCTGTGTTGAAAAGAATGCTGAACCACATCTGAGTGACTGATGGATTTGTGCTTTTAGCTGTCGGCCACAGCAAGTACAGCTGTTTCCCTTTTTCATTCTGACCCCTGCTGGAAAGGGTCTCCAATAAATTTCTAAAAAATGTATCAATTTCACCAATAATATTTTTTCCTATTAAGGAACATATTGAAGGAGGAATTGCACAGCAGTTCAGTATTACATAGCCATGGCTTGTAAGCATTTTACTGTCAGCCATCCATCTTACTTCCTTAAAATTGGTCAGTTTATAATATTCCCTAAAATTTCCTGCTAGGTGCAATAAAAAACCCCCTGATTTTCCCTGGGCAGGGGTTCTGTATCAGTTAACTTTGAAAGTCATGATAGCCAATCATTAGACAGTCCTCTATTGTTCACACTTCATAAACTGTTCGTATAAAATGCTTGATAGAAGCAATCTGCCCATTCAGCGTTTTAGAAATGGAGATAGAGCAACATTCATGAGGGAATAAATGTAGTTTAAGAACAAAAAAGATCATCTAAGTGTGCAGAATCTAAATATATACATAAATTCATAGTTATTTTTAAAATCCAGAAAATGGATGGACCTTAATGTAAGGTGAACAAGGAACATCCAACAGATATATGATGCGTTTTATTGGATATCTTGATGTACAGCTTCAGAAGTATATAATTATCTCTTTGAAACTACTTTGCTTAATTGCATGAAAGCTTGCATAACTTTTTTACTACTTTTCACGGTCCATTTCAGGTTTTGGGCAAAGACTCACACAAAACATTCACACCTCCCAGAAGTAATAACTAGGTTCAAATGACACATTCAGAAGGCATTCCTCAGCACTAGATCAGGTTTCAGATTCCTTTTTACTGATCCCTCTTTCCTAATAATATCCCTGCACAGCGAAAAAGCAAGCTGTAGATACCCACAGCATCAGAGGGCCACTTTGTTGTCAGCATCAAGGACCTCATCCACCACAGTGAATGGAAAGTAACATTACATTTTAGTAGGATCTGCATTAGGCTACAGTTCGACCTTTTTCCTTTCAGACTTCTCTCATACAGGTTTCAGTATCTTTAACAGGAACATGCTAGCATGGTGAATTTGGAAGATCTGAGTCACTTGAAAAATCAATTACATAACTCACAGTAAAATTATTTTCTGTTTAATACAACTATATCACTGTAACCTCAAAATGTATTTTTGCTTTCTTTGAACACAAACTGCACATAGGAAACTGTCACAGAAATTGCAGGTCAGGCAGTGCTGTTCTGTACCAAGAATGTCTGGGCTTGGTGTTGGTGTTTCTTTGGGACTCTACATTTTTTTTAAAGTTATTCTGCTTCAGTATACTCTTGCCCTTTTTCATCCTGCAGCACTAACAATTGGGAAACCCTAATAATACCTTGAGAAACCTTTGGGAAGTCCAAAATAATACATGAACAGGACTCAGCGTGCTGCTCTGTGCATAAAACAGACCACCTGAAGTCTACCGTAAGAAAAACTCAGAGAAGATGTGAAAGAACCCTGATAATTGCCTACACCGCTTTGGACAAACAGCCAAGCAGTACAAAAGATAAAGAAAATGAAAGCTTTATACCACATAATGAATGCAAAAGTCCAAGTACCTAGATACAGCATTTGACACAATAAACCAAGGAACAGCTTTCACTAGTGGTGTAATGAAAAGACTACAGAAAGTACAGTGTTATAAAAATGAAATTATTTCCACAAGTGATGAAATACAAAGCAAGTATTACACGCGATTGTATTTTAAGGACAGTTAGTCACCGTAAAACACACCAATGTCTCAAAATCTGATCTTTTTTTTGGTAATGCATATGTAGAAGAATTTGATGTCATAATGAGGTACTAATTTAATTGCATTATATTTGTTGCTACATCAGCTATTGTCAAGCCATTAAGTTAATTACATGTTAAGTTTTGAACTAGATGAAACACATTATGACATCTGTTTTTTCCTATTTCCTACAGCATTCCAGAATTACCGTGTTGGAAATGTCTGAGGTTTTGGCAGCTTGCTGTCTTACAAATAGTTCATGAATACAATTAACCATCCTTGAGTAGCCTGCAGCATCAGCATCCAATCCTTGCCTTACTCGTCAGAAATACAATTACTGTTCCACACTAATTCCACCAAACATTTTTTTCAGATATTGGCCATATTCTCAGTCAGTGAAGATGCTGAAAACAGAGTGGATTGCATTATACTAGCTGACGATCCAGCTACAGATTTTGGAATGAATATACTAAAAGAGTCATCTTTATTAATGATCTGTATGAAGTGAAATGAAAAGTGAAAGAAACACATGAAAATGTATCGAGTTCTTAAAGTAATTGCATCAAAGGTATTATTCTTTTCATCCAATGCATCAGCATTTTCTTAACATGATATTCTGTTGCAGGCCCTAGTAAAAGAAAAGATCCTTTGTGTATTAATGGCTTATTGTCCTGGCACCTTGACATTATGTTTTGACTGATCAAAAAAGCTTTCTTACCTGATCCCATGGTAAAAACTGCAAAGCAAAAATAGTGCATGTTTTCAGATGCTTAAAAAAAAAGAAATACATATTTTGAAAACTGTGGCATTTAAGTGAATCTGTATGCATGACTTATAGGCTGTAATAAACTTATGTTTATTCTGTATATTTTTTAATGTGTAAGCTAACATATTTTATCTGTGTGGGAGCAGAAGGGAGAATGGCCATTGCTGCTTTCTGATAGAACTGATAACCTAGGAAGTGCTGCCATTAAAAATAAGTAATTCCATAGATATTGAAGAACCATTAAGAGTGGCTGATTAATACCAGCAGCCATTACAAAGAGTTCATATCAAATAGGAAAAAAAGTCAAGTTTGACAAAAGCAGAATTTGAAAAAGGTATTGAATCCCAACAAAAATATTAGCATTTTCATCTTAGAAAAAAATTGTTTTGAAATACATGCTGAGGTCTAGTACCTGCATTTCCAAACCTTTAACTACACTGAGGAGAGATTTCTAGCTTGTGTGATTGACTACAGGGCT
Organism: Mycteria americana; assembly: GCF_035582795.1. Taxonomy (NCBI): domain Eukaryota; kingdom Metazoa; phylum Chordata; class Aves; order Ciconiiformes; family Ciconiidae; genus Mycteria; species Mycteria americana. Next base: position 14,121,427 of record NC_134368.1, read on the forward strand.
GTCAGCCTGAAATAGAAAAAACTGAGCAGCACAACAGAAGGAAAGGATATTTTTCTGTCAAGAAGTAGCTAATATTTCAATACTTTGCAGCTACACTGATATGCTCTCTGAAGTATCTTTCATGATAATTTGGCTTGTAATTCTAACTGAATGATATTTAGATGCTCATTTGAAGAGTTACTCACTGGAACTTGTTAATGGGAACGAAAGTATCTGACTTTCTAAGGCCAATTTATGTATATATGTTATAAAGGTGTTTTCTATCAAGAAGCTATCTCTGTTGAGATGAAAACTACTTATTTTCTAGTTTCATCAGGATTTTGTGTTGAAATTGGTGTGTCTTTTGAGTTTGATACTATTTCAATATCAACTCCCAAGAGACAAAAAAAGCAGGCAAAGCTTTAACTGGCTGAATGAAAATTACTGTCTTGATGTTAAAACCCCCACATATTTCAGCAGTTGAAGAGGTCATGAAATAAAGGAATGGTTAAATGTCTAGACCCAGCCAGCTTTTCCAGGTGTAGGGAAGATGGAGGTCATTTCCCCTAAGAAAGCAATATATTTTTTTTCTTAGAGGCTGATTGTAGGCCCAGATAGAGCTAAATGATGAACTTACTGTGGTCAGATAACACAAGGAGGAGGCACTAAAGACCAAACTAATGCAGTGGTGGTGTATCAGAGGAGGATAGTAGATGCCAGGTTTGGGCCACAACTACAGATCACAGATGGGAGTATAATCCTACAAGATGGATCGCTTGGACTTTATTTGTTAAAGGGGTAAAAGGAATGCAGTATCATTAAATAAGAGAATAGTTTATTTCTCAGAACAAATATTTTCTTCCTAAATGTCAATGTCAATAATCACAGTGGTGAATAAGAATTGGCAGCCAAAGCCATTGCTTTCTGGCTTGTTGCAATATTTTGATTTTACAGGTCTTTATTCCTGGGAGCATAGTTTCACAGACGCATGTGCTTCTGTACATTGAACAGTACTTCATTGCAAAGTTTTTCAGGTGGGAAATGAAGTCCTTAAGAAAAAAGCTGAAAACTCCATGCTTCACTGTTGTGCGTGAAACTGATTTCCATATCTGGAATTGACGCATTGCTGTGCCAAAAAATATTTTGGCAATATTTCTTCCGCAGCCAATGAAAAACTATAAGCCCCTGTAAAAAGGGATTCAGAGCACCTGTATGAGGCACCGGCTTCTCTGCCCGGACTGCCTGGGATTGCCAGCTGACCCAGGACTCCCGTGTGCTGAAATGGAGAAGTACTTAGAGCTCATCAGTGGAAAACACTATTGAAAACCATCTGAAGAGTCAGCAGGTTTGGCTTTGCCAGAAATAACTCTGGACACTAAGACATTTTTACAAGTAAGTAGGGGCCATGAGGGGCTGCCACTTCACATCCGCATGACGGCACTTTCTTCTCTCCAGTTCCCAAACCGGTGTGGCAGCATCCAGGTTTCCTGTTGGGAATGGTTCTTGGCATGTGCTATCTCCAAATGATGCTAGGCAGTTGTTACTGGCCAACTGTGCTAACAGTTAAGTACTATGTAGTCCTGTGTTTAAGTCCGTACCCCCGTCTTGGTTTATATGCCACTGTAAACATAACTTCAGAGTTCAAAATACTGTTTTATGTCTTCAGAGCGGGCAGGTACCAGTGGAGGACGTAGCTGTGGCAGTCCTGTGCACAGTAATCTGTTGATTTGTGCATTTGTCTTAGAAGACAGAAATGTTTCTTCTGGGACCTTTTCAGTCTTGAGTAAGGTGAACTCACTGATTCTGATTTTCCAAAGGAATGAGCAAATGGTAGAATGCCCTAGGATACAGGCCACTCTCCATCCCTCTTGTTGCAACTAGGTTATTGTTCAGAAACAAAAGGCAGAACCAAGAAGAATATAAAACCAGACCCTAACTCCCTATATCTTGTTGTTGAAGATACTCCTTTGAAATGAAAAGTCTAAAAGTCTTGGAATTCAAACTCTACTTCCATTTATATGTATGCACTTTACTCGGCTCTGTAATGCAAAATGTAAATACTATCTCTATCTCATAGGTGAGTTACTGAGAGTTAAGAGGAGGGAGGATATAGACCACATCCTAAGCTATTCTCTAGACTGCTGGTTAGAGCAGTCTTCTGGAAGAGCTCTCTCCACAGGCGGCAGGATAAGAGTGCTAATGTCAGCTGGGAGTACTAAATGGATTTTGAGCTAAATTCAGTGCTATTAATCGATGCTACATGTGGGAATGGGCTCTTTGGGGATGAGTTTAGGAACTTCTTTCTCAATTACAGCTTTAAGAGTTCAGTTTGGGAAACTTTTAAGTATGTGTGGGGATCTTTGTAGAAAATTTTGCAGTCCGATGTGGAAACTGTAGTAAATTTTAAGCTCTTCCATGGATAATAGGTGACCTGAATAGCTCTCTCGGATTTTAGGCACCATGCAGACTGGGGCTATTACAAAGCTGATAGGAAGACCAATGAGCAGAGACAGGCTCTTAAAACTGAAATGTGTTACTTGCTCTCTCATCTTCAAGACATGCACACTTGGAAAAGTAAAGAAGGCAGCTTCCCTGCTTACAGTCACACAACTTTTGAATGAGGGGGTAAATTCCCATAGTTTGGATTCACCTCCTTAAGGTATTTGATACATTTTCTGTGCGTCTGTGCAGTATTTCTTCTGTGAATGAGGTTAACCATATATATGATACTAGTCTTCATGTTCCTTGTTTCGTAGATTTTCATGTCTGGTAAGGTATCGTGCAGTGAAAGTGAGGCATTCAGCTGCAGTTTCTTTTCAGCAAACTCATTAGCTCACTTTTCTAGACAGTCACTACTTGTCATTATTTGTGACAAGGGAGTTTTAAAAACTTACACAAGCTAGTGGTAGAAAGAAGTACTTCCAATGTATGTTAAAAGTACTGCCCTGTTTGTTTTACAAAGAAAACCTTAGCAATAGCTCAGCTGAAACTTAGTAACTGCCTGATTTCACTGCTGTTAGTGGTCTCATGCAAAGTCAATGACAAGCACTTACATTTTTCCATGAGCACTCTCAAATTTTGAGCGTGTGATTGTGTCAACTATTCTGCTTTCTGTAGTTACTTAAGGTGATAACAAACTTCCATGATTTGTTAATTTTTTTTTACCCATAGATGCAGAGAACTTTTTAACTGCGCACCTTTTTCTGGCTCACCATCCCATTTCGGGGGTTCACCTGAGGCATGTCTCATTGGGGGCAGCCAGGTTTTCAGTTTATGCTGTAGCAGGTTCAATCAGCATACTTATTTGCTTGTGATGTTGATTTTGGGGGGATTTTCTTTTAATCCTGTAACAATTAGGTTCTCCAGTGCACTTCCCTTCTTTTCCATGGTGGTAGGTTTTGTAATGTCAGCTGATACTATATTCCTTTGGCACACCTATCATTTGCATGCACATAAGGCACTGAAGGTGCTCATTATTTTCATCTACCAAGTAATCTTGTTCCCACTTAATTTGAAATACATTGTTCTCTGTATCCTAATTTTGGCTTTTACAGTTACTTGCCTCATTGCATTTGGATTACACTGCACATCATATTTAAAACCCGCAAGATAAAACATCACAATAAATAGATACATAGATATAACTGTAATGGAAACATTATGGCAGCTAGGGAGGTTGACATGATTTATCACCTGTCAAGAGTACATCATCATAGGCATAGTGGACAGTACGGTGCTGCTCCACTGAGTAGAAGCTCAGTCTTTCCACTGGTCTCACCAGGCTCTCGGCCTTTCCAGGGCTGAATAGAGAGGTTGTACCAACATGTTTCTGCACTCACACACAACAGCAGCAGAACTCTCTACAGACAGGCTCTTGTGATAATATTATTGCAGCAGCAACCCATCCTCAGAGTTGCTGAGAAAGTTTACCAGGGGTTCATGCACCTGCATTCTCCATGTTTTTAACCTTGGAGCGGCTGCTGGACAAATATGCCAGTCTTTGCTTGCCAAGCGATGGCAAACCACTCCTTCATGTGGAAGTAGCAACTTCTGCTGAGATTCATGCACCTCCTGAATTAGCCATTTCCTGTCATCTCTGCTCCAAGATTGTACAAGATGGTAATGATGGTATGAGAAGAATTGTCCTGTGGGCTGTATTTGGCTTGCACAACACCCACAGTAGTGTATCATATTTGCAGACGATATCAGTTGCTGTTTGCAGTGGCTAAATGTCTCAGTAAGAGATTAATGTAATGCCAATGAAAGAAATAAGCTTCATAATTTATCTCTTTGGGAAAGTAAGTTTTACCACATACAACTATGAATACTCCTTTCGTCTTGCATAAGGGTTGTTTCTTTCACTTTCAGTCCCTTCTCCATTTGACATCAGATAATCAAAAAAGCCATTTGGACACTACAATGTAAGGGAGACCACAAGAAGTCACAGCAGAATATTTATATTTATATTGTGCTGGAAAACCTGCTTCTGAAGATAAAGCATTAGGTGAAAAATATGGGGTACATTTAGTTTTCCAGAAGGGAACATACCCTGTAAGCCCCAATGCCTGCAAGGGCTCTGGGGAAGGACCATACAAGCTCTACCATACTTCGACAGGGTATAGAGTATATGTAAGGTTCTAATAATTTCCCACCTTCAGCATGCCCACATTTCAGTTGTGGACTTCTAGAAAGCACACAATAACAATGATGCAGCCGATTTTTCAGTTTAGCAAAATGTCAGAGAAGACACTATACAGAGATGAATCTATGTTTACCTGGTTAATAAACACAAATCCCTTACTCCTCTGGGAAAAAGAAAATACTGGTGTTGCAAAGTTTGTTGCACAGGTCCATAAAAGTAAAAGCAGCAATCCATAAATGTACAGGTATATGCTAATATATATTAATGTCTATAAATTATACTGGGTTTTGAGATAGGAGTGCTGAATGGTACGTCTCTGCATTTCTCAGTATAAGCGTACATCATTTCCATGCATGTTTCAAGAGATTGACTGAATTCTTGAAGGTGAATGATAAGGGACTGTGGGTTGTGGAGCACTGAGATAATGCCAAGAGTCACCTGCAGGGTATGGAAAGGATACAGCTGCCAAACTTACTACGTCAGACCTCACAAAAGTTGAATATTTAAGTTGTCTCAGTGTTGTTTAATAAATTTTTCAGCATCTTGTGATCACTTAGTTCTCTTTTGGTGGATTGCCTGGAGAGTGTCCCAGTCACAGGGAAATACTAGTTTACTATGATAAACATTCCTTTGGGAATGCATGTTGTTAAGCTGCTCTTTTAAACACTGAAGTGTAGGCTAAGCCTTAAATGTGTGCTGGTATCGCCTTGATTTCACTAGGATTTAATCACAGGTTAATGTGGTTTCCTAAATTAGGGCCAGAAAGATAAACAATTTACAACTAATTGAACAGGAAGAACCCAGCCTGTTAAGATCTTAGTCTGCTCTCATCATCCATATATACATGTTTACAATATCATTTTCATATAAGTCTGGGCAATATTAGAGCTTTTTAAAAAGCATTCATAATTTGCATAGGGTTTTCAGATAACAGCACGGGACAAGACTGAGGGACACAGGCAGGAAATTTGTAAGAGAAGGGAATACATCATAGCCTGCCTGTGAACTTCTTTGAACTGAGAACTCATTGAATTTGGAGAATTAATTCAAACCCATCTCTACAGCAAACATAATTTGGAATGGCCAGAAGATGCTGGGTTGATATGCAAAAGACAATTAATAAAACAAAAGCTATTCATGTATTTCATGACATGCATCCTGGCAGTAAAATTGATATTGTAAAGCCAGTGGGGCCTGGGTCACCGGTATTCGAGACTATACCTTTAAATATTGGAAAGATTTACCAGGACTTGCAGAACGAACCATTTTCATACCTAGGAAGTTTCTATCTTACAGAAAATAATGTATTATTATAATTCAAAGGTTCAGTGCCATGTAAAGAGAATTTCTTATTTATACCAAGAATACAGGAAATACAAAAAAAGTAAAGGAGTAGTCCATTATGAAACAGATTAAATAATTTGACAAATAATATTATTGAAATGTATGCTTTAGATTATTTTCTGTGCTATATCAACAAAAATAGCGTAATATAAACATTTCAAATATAAAACGTGTAATTAATATACATAAATTTAGCTAGCATATACAAAATAGAGACAACTGTAAAACAGAAATAGAGAGAGTTTGAATTAAGCAAGAGTAGCTATTCTCTCACACCTAGTATACAAACAGCTGGGACTAGCTTCTGTTTCTTTTATTCTAGTTTAACTCTACTTGTATTTGATCGTTTACAGAACTAAATCAGTAAAACTGAGACCAAATATGATCTTGCAGTAACAGAACACGCTGCCTGGAACTTACGTATGGGAACATCTGACAATATCAGTGCTGATCCTGAAAATATTTTCACATGTGAATAGTTTTATTTCTGTATTTAAGACCTTGCATAAAAGGTATGCCACATGTCAAGTAATTATGCAAACCAAAACTTTTATTCTTTTTTTTTGCAGTTTAATTGTAGTAAATTTACTAGTAAGGGACAGCAAGGAATAATGGGCTCCAAATTCTGGTTTGGTTTGTTAGATCCCACATCTGTGTGCTATTATCTTGTTTCCTAACTTTCAATATATCCTTCTCAGCAGCCACCCAGTGCATGATGCATTGAGTTCACTACCTCATGTGATATATCTGGTTATAGTGTCAGAAACAAGGTTACTCAGTGATTCAGCCTAATGGAATTACAGGTAGCACTTGGTAATGGAATTACTTGTAGCAATTTCTCCATAAATACATAATGAGGGGAATCTTCAAAAAGAGGTAATGTTGCCGAGCAGATTGATTGTGCCCATTTGGATATTCGAGACAATAAATAGGAACAAAATGTGTTTTGTTGAAGTATTCTGTATGAAAATTTGCATTTTCTGTAACACTGATTTTTAAGAAATTAATACCTCAAACTGAAAAATCGCATTCAAAAATTTGGAGCTTTGAACTTCATTTGAAATCTGAATTCAGATTTGGATCCCAAATTAGTAAATGCTCTGGTAAGCACAGCTGAAATTTCTGCCTTAAATGGTGGCTATTGCACAAGAAAAGAAAAAGGTGTAGAAGCTAATAACAATTCCACCCAACTAATATATAGCACTTGTTTGTCATCGTTATTTCTCAAAGTGCTTTGCAAATTGACCTTCTCTCATTTTGTATAGGAGGGAGCTGAGACACAGAGAGAGAAGGTGATTTACCAGAGGTTTTACAGCAGGCCAGAGGCAGAGTCCCACGCAGAAGCCCAGTCTCTGCTGCCTGGTCCTGCTGTCTGTCCACCAGCGCTGTGGTGCTATCAGTGATCACTGAAAAACAAAAATCTTCTTCAGAGAGTATTAACCAGCTTCCACCATAATGCAGTGCATTTCTTATCCATATATATGCATATTCCCTTACTTTCTCTGACTGGAAGAACAAGGAAAACTCCCTTCAATTTTCAGGATGAGAAACTGGAACATTATAGTAAAATTAATCCTGGCAGAAACATTTATCCCTCTGTGACCTTCTACTGTTTTTCTTAAATGAGCAGCTTCTCTCCCTCCAGCCGTAGTGATTCCCTCTTCGTTCCTATTCAAAGAATCAGTTCAGACCGATTCAAGTACTTTTACAGGCAGCCGCCAAATGAATACATTGCATTTCACTCAGTTGCAAATGCTGGTTAGGTCACAAGATGCTGAGGCATAAAGGCTCTATCCTAAACACCGGACATTTTCACTTCTCTCTTCTCCTCCTCCTTCTCGCATGCAAGCGGGGTAAGATTCACTGATTCGCATTTATTTGTGAAGTAGAGAGTCTGGTCTCTTCATACATCATGTACCAATTTAACTATGTTATCTGAGCTGTGAGAATTTTTACAACCCATTTAATTGTACTATTTAAATTGATGCATGCTTATACTGGTACGAAGGTGTTTTACACTGCCACTGGTTTTCCTTCTGCTAAGGAAAAATAAGATATTCTGATACAACTCCTCCTAAATGGGAGAGGTACAGCTTTAACAGTAGCAATACAGTTAGGTCAGCACAACTTTCTATTGTAAACAAGGCCTATATTGTGGGGCTAAGGCTAGATTACTCAGTTTTTCAAAAGGTCTGCCTACAGAATATGCACAACCAGTGTAACTAGTTGTGTTTTAATAAATACTAATAATATGTGTCTAATTACGACAGTTCATCTTGGCATTTCCTGCCTGCCTCTCACGGAATGACTAAGCGCTTCTCGTCTCACCACCGAGCCAATTACTGACTACAGGCTGTTATTAGGGGCAGTCCTATATAATTTTCACAATTACAATATATGTAATTTCATAGTTGTGGACTGCCAACGAGCGAGCACTGTCCATCTAGAAGAAAAATATTGCCTGCAATCGCTTTCAAGGGCTGAGGGAGGCAAATGTTTACTCACAGGCACAGCTTTTCTGACCGTGAATAGTCCCCCTGATTTCAAAGGGATTAAGCCTGGTAGTAAGTATTTGCAGAATCAATGCCTTAATCAGCATGCTTAAATGTTTATTTTTGCTCTCTCCAAACATGTTTGCAGGATGCTAAAGTAGTCTTATGATTTTACACATGCAGGTTAGCTCCTCTTTTGGAATTGCATTTCAATTTTAAAAAAGCTCAGGCAAGCAAAACCCACTGTTACGCTTACTCCAAGGTGTGTGTTATGATGGATGTAGTGGTCAGAATGCCACACAGACAAATACTTCAGTAGAAATGTGCAAATAATCAAATGACCAAGTTCCTAAACCTCATTAAATAGTGGGATCTAGAAACTGTGGGTTAGATTTATTGCTAGAATGAACAGACACTGTTCACTGACGTCAAAGGCTAAGGTAAAATTGAAAAAATCGAGTAGAAAACGGGGCTTTTACGGAAAGAAAATTGGCATTGATATCTTTTTTGCCTTCTTTTCCATCTCCTTCTCTTAACATGCAGGCAGCTCCTACTCTCTGTTTTTGCCCTGTGGTCTCGCTGTCATCTTTTCCTGTCTACACCCTTTTCATACTTCTGTGCAGCACTAGATCCAAGAAATTAGTTTTGCCTGCTACTACCAGATCTGTGGGGTTTTTTGAGTGCTCCTCTCTGCCAAAAATCAATTACAGAACTTTGTCTCTTCTTGTTTCCCTCTAACACTTAATCCTTTATAGATCACTAAGGAGTTTAGCCATGGAGGTGCTCACTTTCTCTCTTGTAAGAGGAAATGCCCTTGAAGGTGTCTTGGGCCCTTTCCAAGGAGCTCTGGGAAGATAAATAGCATGTCTGTGCTGTCCACATTGATCTGCTGCAAATTTTGCACCTACTTCTTATCTTCCCTCATCCACAAAGCCTGCCTGTCACTGTGCGCTTGCAAATTCAGTCTGGCACCTGATAGCTGGCTCTGCAGATGAGAAATTCAGATGTAGGTGATAGCTGGGTCCATACCTGAGCTCCACCTCTTTGTAAGCATGGGTGATGCCCCTGCACTCCAAAAAGATCTTGAGACCTCCATGCTGAAGATGTACTTTGTGTACAGCATCTGAATTATGAATGCAGTTTTATATTTTGGCAGTGTGATTAAAAACAGAGTCACTTTGTAGAGAACTGGTTTTCTAGAAAATGTTGCGAAGAAGGTAAAGTTATCCTACAGCAGTTGTATATTGCATGAACTTAATTACATCTTTGTCTATACACTGTAATAATTAAAATCTAATCCACAGTACAATCATACATGTTGCCATTGCTTTCAGTAATGTATGCACATAAGTAAGAGTACAGGGAGAAGCTGTAAGTATATATGATGAAGTTAATGAAGCCTTTGATAATACTTCACTTGGTATTTTCATAGTTGAGGTACATTTAGGTACTGATAAACATCATTTAATGTTAATAAATTACCATTAATAATTAAAAAATTGGAACTGCTTACTGGCAGCAGTTCAGTAGAAAAATATTTGAAAATTATAGAAGAAAAAAAAAGCACATGAGTCAACAATGTCATACTGCTGCACAAAAGTAAACATGCTATGAGGATGTCTTAGGAGGAGTGTTCCGTATAAATAAAACCAAGCAATCCTTCCACACTACCTAGCTTTTTGAAGGTCTGAACTGAAAAATTACTCATGTTCTTTTTTGTAGATCAATGAGAGCAAGAGTCCAAGGAAAAGCAATAAGATTGATTAATACCCTTCCCTGACTGTTCAGGACCAGAACCACTGAGATGCTGCAGAGAAACTCACTGTGCATATTTTTGGATCTACATCGTGTGCGTAAGTGTTGCACGTTCATAAATTAAGCAGGGAGTAGGATATTATTGACCTGGATGCCACTGAAAGCATTTACACTCAATTAAAAATAAAATTATCTCCCAGTTAACAAAGCAGCATATAACTTGCATAAACTGGGGCTGAAAATTTAAGGGTCTGCATAACAAGAGCATCTCTTAAAAAGAGATTATTTGTGGCAATATTGAAATAGTAAGGCATCTCTCTCCTGACCAAGATTGTCAGAAGCAGCAGCATGCAACAGAAGATTAGACTAGGAGCCAACAGACTGAGTTCAAATCCTTCTGTTCTTGATCTGCTCAGCAGTTGTGGGAAGGTCAGTGTATCTCTCTGTTCCCCTTCCCACTGTACTTCTTGGTTTCTCCTTTATGTGTGTTGACCTTTTTGCTACCTTTGACTTTTATCTCTTTGGAGCCAGACCATCTTTTCCTGTGTTTCCATAAAGTTTAGTACGATGCGTCTCTGGATCTTTGTGAGAGACTTTAGATGCTACCGCAAGAGTAATTTAGAAGGGAGGAAATTAATTTCTTTCTTAGGCAGAGAAATGATCCCAAATATACGTTAACATCTGAGACTTGCATTTTAACAAATGGTTCTTTGGTTCTGTGGCATCTACTTCAGCGTGCCATTGACTTCACAGTAAGTATCTGGGGACTGAAGCTATACATATGCTGCAGACAACTTTCCTTTGGCTGCAGACTACAGAAAGCTAGACTGGCATTAACAGCTGCCTGAAGCACAGGTTACAGTAAAGTATATCATGTTCATATCATCATTACATACCTTGGATTCCACTGTAAGCCTGAAGTCTGGGGGTGAGGAGAGCTCTTCAGACCATAAATACATTAGCTTGGCATGATGAACTATGCAGCTCTGTCCTTCAGCTAAGAGAAAAAGAATACTTTTGTTCCACAGACATATTCTTGAGACTGCTGAAGAGCAAATCAAGACGGGATTTTCTCGCTTATTACAGAAAACTTGGAGACGTTTCTGTCTGTCACAGACATTGCTGATATTCTTAATGCACCTATATATCTGAGGCAAGGTTAAGTGTAAATCTTCATTCATAATCAAACTTAGATAATTCATGAGTGTGCTTACAGCTAAGTGTGCAATAAAATACTTCATTATTATTCATTATGCAGTTTGTAGAGTGTTGGCAATTTTCTTAAAGGGAATAGGAGAGAGACTGTGGAAACAAGTGAGAGATAATTATTAGAAACCTAGGGAAAAGAGAATTGCGGCTTTTATGATGCTTGAAGACTGCGGAGAAGAAATGGACCAAAGGGACAGAGAATCAAGGATGAGGAAAAAAGAGGCATGCTGCTTTTACACGGAGAGGACTTTGCAGAAAAAGAAATGTTTCACTTTTCTTAATACTGAATCCTTCATAAGGCCAAAATGAACATGAGGCAAAAAATAAACCCAGAGGTAGAAATCCATCTGTCTGAGAACGGATCCAAGAGAATCTTTCTTTCATCAAAGTTCAATATGTAGTTGGGAGGTAAAGATTTTTTTAAAGAATACATATTTGAAACTAATTGTATCCACAACTACCAGGAGTAAGTTCAGCATAAACAGAAATGCTTCATTGCCTTCCCTAATACGGGAAAAAGAGCATGACACAACATCTCTGATTGAAAACAAGTTCTCTTTTTTCTCTCATTTGCTGTCAAAGTTTAACAAACTTACTTGCATTCATATCTCCCAAATTTTCTGATAGCTTTGTCACTTGCAGCCAAACCTTTCTGCCATGAAACACGGCATTGTCAGCTCATCCAAACAAGCTCTGAGCTGCACCATTTACTGTAGAAAAATTGAGATTAAATAAACAAATTCTGAATATAGGGCATTACGGTGTTTGTTTGTACTTGGAATATCATGGTTTTTGGATCTTACTGGAGAAATTGCCCCGCAGAGTGATTTCTGACCCTTGATTCAGCATGCTGCTTCTGCATCGTTCCCAATCCCTGTTAATCCTGGGCATAAAAACCACCCGAGGCTACTGTGAGCTGCTGCAGAGCACTACACTGTGGGTCAAAGGGACAGCCCTTTCCACCTTTCTTTATTGCCCTCTATCAAACAAATAACTTATAGATGTTAAAAACATTCAGAGTTAATAGAAGAGATGCTACTTCCACGTGCAAAGTGTTTTGCAGCAAATGGCACGGGGCTGTGCAGGTTTAACCTGTGTATTAGCTCATCAGCGTGCAGTTCCAGCAAGGCTAAGGACACGAGGCCCCTCTAGCAGGGCTTGCAAAAGCTAATCCACAAAATGTTTCTGCTAATTGCTTAATGTACTTGAACATGTGGAAATTAGAAAGTAGCTCAACTTTTTAATCTAATTGCTAAGTTGAGCTTTGTGTACTTCAACTGAAAGTAGCAGAGGGGACCATCCGCCTGAGCAACGTAGTTGTTGGACTGTTATATGGGATGAATAGGCAATTTAAAAATAGGTATTTATTTAGTGTATTTCTCTAATAGAGTATATTTAGTGTATTTCTTTTCTTTAATTCTCATTCTGTATTTCTCTCATATATCTATATATATATATGTACATGTTTCAATAATGTTTTAGTATGAGCATCTTGAGTGTATTTTTATACAAGTGCAGGAGCATTCATATTCATGGATTTGAATGTTTGAAAATAGGGAATACTAATGGAATTTATTTCTGTAAATACAAGTCATTTACAGAAAGTTCCTCTGTAAATGTTATCAGTTTGTGCTACTGTAACTATTACTATCAAATTAAGCATGTGCAATGCGGTAGCTCCTGGAGGCACTAGTCATAAATCAGGTCTGTGCTGCAAGAATATCAGTGGCTCTGGAAAAATGTGTTCTGCTGGGGGACGGGGGAGGACGCCAGAGATAGCTGCTTGCTCTTTCTGGTCGATTAGACATCCAGACCCCCACTAGTACAGCTGGCCTTGTCATATGCAACATGCCAACGCCAAACATGGCTGAGCATGGAGAGCTGTTCTTAACTCGTGAAGTGTGGTCCTAGTCCTGCAAGGGATCTGCGAGCGCAAGCTTTCTGAGCTGTACAAGAGTAGATGAGTAATGCCTAAGTCATCTAGTAGTAGACACGGAGCTGGATTAAACATCTAGGTGCCATGTGCAATTTTTAAATCTGTTGACAAATCTCTAAAATTTGAGCAGGAATTAAGGCATTAAAAATGGAAACCCTTTTATAAGCAAAAAAGAAGGCATCAACATAGTAGGAAATAGAGCTTTGAAAGTGACTGTGCCACATTGCTACCCGGAGCCCTGCCAAGGTAGCTGGTGGGGCTCAGGCTCAATGATCAGCCCGAGCACAGTGAAGATGAAACTACACAGTGAAGCCTCACGCACTTTCGTCGTGAGTTATCACTATGCTGCGGCATTACAACTGCAGACAAAAGTAGCCACCCTACAGTAAGTATAAGGCGAGTGAAGCAACGCAGTTACTGATGTAATGTTGGAAGTGCCAGCAGTGCCCGAGGTTTTCCTTTTGGTTTCTCTGTGCAGAATCTGGGTCTGAGAGATCCGGACATTGAATTCTGAAACTCCCCCTGTGATACTCACGTACGTCCCTAAACTGGAGATTTGCACACATTGAAACAAGTGTCTCTGCTTCACTGATCATTCTGTGGGAAAACATGCCTGATAAAAAAGTTTACTACCTTTTTTCCCCTCAGTTCCATCTGTTTTTACCAGATTCTGCAAAAGCAAATCCCCAAACACTATATTCCCTTGAAAACACTCTTTTTTCGTACTCAGACCTGAAATTTCTCCTCATAATCACTGTTTCCTGTATAAATATTCTATGAAGAATTAAATATCTTAAAAGTTGAAGCCGAGAAAGTCAATCTCCAAAACACTGACAGTTTTCGCAGCTGTTTTCGCAGCGTGAGCCTGCGTCCTTTCCGTGTTTACGAAAACGCACTTTATCCTGTTTTATTATGACTGAACTCCTGCAGATTGTCCGCTTCAGAGAAATACTGCCCCGTGACCTGGCAGGAGTCCCCACCGGCGATAACCCCGTCCCTGCCGAGGGCCCCGGCTAATCGCACCTCCCCACCCTGCCAGCCTTCCCCCCGCCTTCCCCGAGCCTCCTGCAAAACCCGCCCTGCGCAACCCTGACATCTGTATTTGCAATTTAACGGAGTTACTCTTAACAGCAGCTCATTTTCAATATCTCCTTACAGTTTTGCTCCAGTGAGAAGGTTGTTGCAGCTTTCCGTGGTTACTTTGTGTTAACTCAGAACTGTTCCTGTAAATACGTAAACTGAAAATACTCGGGTACAAACTCCCGTCTATGCAAAGCTGTGACCGGATTTGCAAAAATGTGTGGAAAAAAGATGAAAATTTTCAAGATGCCTTTAATGCTGCTCAAAATGAATCATCTATACATAAAAATTAAGAAAACTTAAAAAAGGCACATTAACATATATATAAAGAACAAGTGCATAACAATGATATAAAAACTAAGTCTCTACCCAGATCTAGAATATAATTACAGGCTCAATTTTCTGAGAGATGAAAGAGGCAATTTTTCAGAAATGTGGTTCTGTCTATCCCTCCAAGATACTGAATAAAACAATTTTTTTTTGGTCCTGCTACATTGTTCCTACTAATCAGGAAAATTCCTTTTTTTTTCATAATGTCTTTAGTAATACAATTGCTTCTTGGAGAATTATGGCAATAACAAGATATTTCAACCTCGATGACTAGGTAATACTAAAATACGGATATGGTACAGTAATTCAGATTATTGTAGGTATAATGAGCAATTTTTTCCTGACTTTTTAAAATTTTAACTCTTTTTTGGCTAAGGTTCTGTCTTCACCTAAAGGCCTACTAAATTTTTTGCTACTGCTGCCTTGAGCCTTGTGACTATGAGCCCAGTGTAAGGGATTTTATTCTGAAAGTGAATCTGAAGACAGTCACCTCATTTAAATTGTTTTCTTGAAGACTTTATGTACATCTTTTAAGTGTTAGTTTCCTCCCTCAAGAGCAAATGAGAGAGACAGACAGGATTTTATTCTTCAAATAAATGTAGGCAGTTCTCAGGGCTTGTCACTGAACTTATATTTTCCGGTGGATTTTCAGTCTTCTAGGTGCCCATTCTAGCTGTCCCCTCTTTCTGTGAACTAGTAGTATGGTGATCACTAGTATTTTAATTTGATTCTTGTATTTTATGCTGCAATTTGATTTACTTTTGTGATAGATATATCAAACAATGTGTCAGCCCAGGTTTTGCATAAAGCAGCAATCAGCCACTCTCAGGTTGGCATTAAATGGCTGTGTGGGCTGGGTTCCTGAAACCACCTGAGAAGTGTGCTGGTGCCTAGATATTTAAAACGTATTTATGTATAGCTCTGCTGAGTGTGACAAGGCTTATATGAACTAAATGACTAAGCGGTGTTTCAGAAGTGGCATAGATGCTGCCAGGTCTCAAGATGTAGTGTGACAGCATGCAAAGATACCCAAATGAGAGGCAAACAAGGTCATAACTAGAAAACAAGCCAGCTCTGGAACTGAATTAACCCACCAGCCTACCCTGGCTAATTGGCCCTGCTGAGAGTGAGTATGCTCATTAATCTGGGTGCAGCATCATCCTCATACCGACTTCAAGACCAAAGCTACTATTTTTGACAGGCAGATCGCTGTGATATGTAGACGTAGTAATTTGCACAGAGGCTCCTGACGCGGCACGGCACGGCAGGAGGGAACGGCGCCGCAGGTCCCTGTTGGCTTTGGGTGACATTGAGGCTCCTCAATGCCCACATTGCCTCAAACAGCAGAGGCACGCCTCGGTGGCGAGGTACGCCGGCCCCCGCAGGGGCCAAGACCTGTTGCTGGCAGATCCTGAGCTGATAAACTCCACCAAGACTGCTTGGCTTGGCTCCAGCCCTGACTGCAGGAGATCCAGGCAGGAGCAGGAGAGATGTGGGGCAAGGCGGTGGTGGCAGACGTCGGGGAGAGGCTCAGGGCCAGGAGGCAGCAGGAAGATGCAGGGGAGGGAGTGAAGACAGAGAGGAGATAGCGACAGAGCCTGCGTTTAAAAAGTGAAATTTTGGAGGCCTTTTGGAGCAATGAACATCCGTCGGTTAACCTCCAGGGGTGCCTGGTGGACTCACTGCAGAGACTAACGGGCTTCGTCTTCTCTGTTCATCAAAAGCCTAATCAAAACCAAGATTAGGTTCTTTTGAAAATCCATTCATGCTGCACTGGGATGGGGTTTTCTGCTCAGCACAAAAATATGCTTTGATAATTCATCTAATCAGATGGAGAAAGGCAGAAAGCAGTGAAAGCTGGGAGATAAAAGGGAAAGGAGAATCTGCTCCGGGGTAGGACTAATCTGACAGTCCATCAGTCCGTCTTTAAGCTGGGAGGAAAGGCTGTAATCTTAAGGCTATCCTGGTAGGGTACCCAAAGAAAGTGTCACACAGTTGGGGGCTGATTGTCACCTTGCCTTGCAGCTCTGCCTCTCCATTGCATGCTTTTTAAAATAAAGTATTCCTTCTAAAACACATCCTAATACATCAGTAAACAGTGTTGGAAACTTTCCAACATCATTTTATCCTGTTTTGGAAGCATATAGTAACCATCCAGCTACTATTAACACATATTAGTTTGGGGCTGCTTAGACTAAGGCAACTTTGTACTTCTTAATAGAGAACTTTTGAACTTAATATCCTTTTATTCATGGTATCAGGATAGAATTTGCATTACTTTTGGATATTAACTAAGTTCTTCACTCCTCTGAAGTCTATCTCTCTCTTGAATTTCACTATGGTGGTTGTAGGCTAACCTTTAAATCTGGGTTGCATCTGTGACCAAGACGATCCTCTGATGTACAATTCAGGTCACAACAGACTTGTTAGAAAGAATAAAAGTTGTTAGTGTCGCTCCAGCACGGCCTCTTGCTCTCATGGAAAATTGAGTTGTTAACTGTAAATTAGATTATTCCAATCTCTCTCTGTTCCTACAGTACCTGGTTTTATGCGATTTGGTTTTGCTTACTACTTCATCAGTTTCTTGCTTTGGGGTGTTTCTTTTTTGGGTTGCATGCACGTGCACATTGCATACAGAAGGAGCAATGGTAGTGAGTATTCTGCAGAAAAGATGCTGGTATGTGTTGGTGAGACAAATAGCAAGATGTTTGTTAGAAGAAATGGAGTCAGTACGTGTCCACAGCTAAATCTGCTCAAGCTGAAGTGCACGTATACAGTATAAAGGCAACACTTCCACTCTGGCCTTTGTATTCAAAGAATTGTCTGACAGTAGGCACGCGGCAAGAGTCAAACCACAGTGGAAACCTTGATGCTGGTCAGCTATCTAGTCTTGTTAGCTTCTTGGAGTACAGGTGGTTTTTTCAGCTTAAAATGATGATATTAATATAGATTCCTTGGCTTCATATTTCAACCAGCAAGAGAGCAATATATTTACCTTGAAAGAAGAAAAGATATTGGTTGGGAAAAATACTCACTGGAGAATCCTGGAAGAAGAAAACTCTTTTACTTCTTGTTCTGTTATTAAAAATAATGAAGCACGGCTCCCTTCCCTGCTCTGTCACAAAAAAATGAGTTCAGTTCTGATTTGAAGAGACTAGAATTTAGGCAGAACTTTCTCAGCTAATAGGTCCAGGTACCAGCAAAGGAAGTTCATGAGGCTTGAATGATTTTAGAATTGAATGGGTAATTTATATTGCATGTGCATGACTTATTCGCACTTCTGTTTAGCTCTGACATATTAAATAATCTTTTTTGGAAAGTATGATTAATGGAAGAGACATCAGACATCAGGCTTTTAAAAAGTCCTCCTGCAATGGAGCTACACCACAACTGTTTCCCCAAAATGGAAACTCAAGCTTTTCAACCAAAAGGAATCGAGTGTTAGATGTCTCAAAGATAGTCTGCTTTCACAGCTTTGCAAAACTTAGGTGGGAGGACAGACGAAAATGAGCACCCCTTGCAGAAAGCCAGATTACACTGTGAAAGCAAACGTGCGAGTGAGTACCAGGGAACTCACGCGAGGGAGGAGAGAGCTGCAGGAAATGCTTCAGTCACTGCCTGCACCTTGTTACACACGTAATAATCCAACCCAGCACACAAAGGCCTCTGAAATCAGCCTTCACCTGTTCTGTCATTCAAAAACTATTGACTTGTAAGACATGCCTTGATTCTTGCTCACAGGCCGATGAAGCCGAAGCGTCGGCTGGAGCACAGGCGTGTTACTCAGCCGTGTTCTGCACGCGCACGTCGAGTACCTGCTCTGCGAGGCAGGCACGAGCGCTTACAGGCTGCTCGGGGACCGGCAGCCTGCTGTGCAAACACAGCACGTCTCCTGCGTTTGCAGCCCTGTCTCCCCCTCCTTCATCATATTTTTCCCTGGGGTTGCAGCACTACCAGTGTCACTTAAGCCCAAATATTTGCTAGCTACAGAAAAATTATTTTAGAGCTCCAGGTGACACTGTAAGCAAACTGATGAGTTTCCTTCCAAAGTGGCTGGCCAGCAGTTTGCTGTTGAGAGAGAAAACGCCAGGCAGCGACTCCTCTTTTTAATCTGCTGTGCAGTTTCAAGAATTGAAGACTCCACTTTCTGTCCTCCACTGAAGAGATTCCTCCACAGCTCCCCGTCTCCCTCTTCCCTCCCGCAGCAGGAGCCGTCACTCTGCTCACCGGGTGCTCTGCCCCTTCCCTGCTGCCTTCAGCCCGAGGGACCAGCTTGGGTTTTGTCTCTGGCCCCCAGATATGAGCATACAGGGGATGTGACACACTTCCAGCACTTTTCAGACAATGTTAAAAGATGGTGACTAGGGCTCTGGTGAATTAACCGTAACCTGTGAGGAGTCAGCAGTTCAGGTGCAGTTACCTGGCCACGGGCACCTTGAGTTCTAGATTATATTGTGCAAGCTTGTCCCAGATATTACTTTGCCAATATGAAGGATAATCTGTGTTTCTTCATCAGGGTGCCCTTTGACACACACACAGTGCTGCTAATTCACACTATCTCAATGACTGTGATTGGCCCTGGAGCTGCTTTAAGAAGCTTCTCAGCCCTTGTGCAAGTTGTAGTCTTGTCCCTTTGATTTCTTGATTTCTACAGCCTGCTTCCAGGGAAATAAATATCAGTGAGGGTAACCACAGGAGATACACAGAACCCTTTTCCCTCCCCTTGAAGAGGGAGCTTCTTGGTTAAGAAGATACAGCAGAAATCCCATAGGACAGGGGACCTGGGAAGTCATCTCCTCCATGGCCCCATTACCCATCGAGTGCTAATCTGTGCACCTCCGCTTCTCTACCCCTGCAAAACCTGAAAAAGCAAGCATATGTGTGTGTTTCAGGGCAGAGAGATGCCAATGTGAAAAACCCCAGAAGCTTTAGATGGGAGAAGAGGTGGGCGAATGAATTACTGAACTGAAGGGGAGAAGGAAACCCAGAAGAGCAGGAGCTGATTCACACATAAATCAGTGGAGTCCACTATCACCCAGCCAGATTACTGAACGATCCATCCCGAACCTGGTCAGTTTCCAAATTCTACGTTGCAGATTCAGCTTATCTAATTAAACGTGCTTCATAGGCTTTGCTTCCCTGCACGCCTCCCCAGAGTTATTTTGCAAAAAATGTAGGAAAAAGAGGCAGCTACCATTCACACCACGAATCCTGATTCTGCTGTACTTGGGAGGGCTGTATAACCACCGGCCGATAATTAGTTAATAGATGCCTTTATTAAGTAGAATAGCCAAGTTTATATTCAAGACAAGGTATTTGTCATCTGTGTTTGAGACTTGGCTGCAGATGTCATGTAAGGCTGCAGTTATTTCTGGTTACTCCTTTCAGGGAACAGCTCCATGTCCTCTAAAGCCAGGCAGCAGCCCCGAAAGGCCGGGTGTACCTGGAAATTGTCTTAGCTTCTTTCTCATATACGCACCCCTCAACAGAAGATATTATCTGAATAGCTTGAGTCAAAATGGCTTTAAGAACAGGTCACAACAGCCTGTACAGATTCTGTAGGGGTCTTTTAGCATGAGTAAATGCTCTCACCTGCCTTGGGCTGTGCTCAGAAGCGTGTTAGAGTGGGAGCTCATGCACTATGGGGAACGCAGGAAATTTTTGACCTGACCGAGTGACAGTCCTTTTCCCAGAGTAGGGAGGGCTTTGGCAGACCTCTGTCCTGCATTAGCCAGCTGAGTCTGTGAGATGTATAATGGCTTGCTCCTTACAGTATCTTCAGCCCATGGACGTCTCTTGAACATCTCCTGTGTCTCCACCAGCAGCAACCTGCACAAAACTCCTCTTTTGCACTTCTGCATTGCCCCTTCACAGGCCCTCCAGAAATCGGGCTGGTCCAGTGTCTTCTGAGGAAAGAAATATTCCACAGTTATGTCCTGCCAGGGGAAGAAGTACGGTCTTTAAATATAAAAGCAGATTTATTACATGAGAAAAATGCATGGTGCATTTTGTCAGTATGTTTTTAATACTTTCTGATTTGGAGGGAAAATATTTTATTACAGCAGCAGTTGCCAAGTCAACTGCTGCGTCCCAGCCATCCCTGCGGAGCGGGCAGTGTGTCACCTGGATGTGGGCACAGAGGCTGAGCGGAATGATAGCTTTTTTTAATCACATATCACCAGTTTTAATATAGCCCAGGTTTTCAGCGGTTATTTACAGGCTGTTTTATGACCCCTGTGACATTACTCTGGATTTACTCCAGTTTTTAGTAGACAAGAGCTCGCATGTTTCACTATTTTGTTATTCTCAACCAAAAGGCCTGAAAAGGCACTGAGGGTGGACTCCCAGATTACTGCGGCACAGCCTGTGCAAACCAGTGGTGGGAGAAGCCTGGTCATCCCTTCCTCATTGCCATGGAAAGAAGTCCTGGTCAGTTGGTCACTGTATCCACTCTCAGGTTTCAGGATGTATTCACCAGGATTTCTGGTACAACCACAACCAGGTGAAGTGCTTAAGGACTTTTTAAAGTCCTATGCCGTAGTAGAAGAGCTTGGCTGGTATACCTATTACCAGTTAATCTTTGAGTTGCAATTTATAGCAGTAGGCGCAGGGATTTGCTGTTGTTTTACTGTCTGCCTTCTTATTTATGACCTTGTCCTCATGCTCCGCACTACAAATTAACTCTAACTCTTCTATTTATCAGCATGAAACAGTCTTAAAGATTTCTGTTCTACTTTCTGTTACCACAACCTGGCTCTGCAAGAAGAAACCTCTTCCATTCCTGGGGGACTACAGGGTGTAAGTCCTGGGCCCTCCTGGGAGCTCCCCAAGTATCCATCTTTAGGAGTTTTTCACCTTAGTATCCTTGCTTTGTTATTTCTTAACATATGCATAGTAGGTGCATCGTTGCCTCACCACTGCTTCTGTGCTCATGTGTCTGCTGGCAGCAGCTGACCTGGAGCAGGTGAACTTGGCCCAGAGGAATGAGACACGGCAGTCCCTTTCCTCTGAGCTGGGAGCATGGAGTGACAAGGACGGTATGTCCTACTAAGCACTCATCAGCCACTGTAGTTGTGCTACCCCTCTTCTTGTGTTTGATGGGATAGCAGCAGCAGCAACAACGATGATGTGTTTTTAAGGTGTCTGTCACTTGACTGTGGCTGAACTGAGGACAGAAATGCAGTGTGATCGGTGTCACTTATGGCTCTTATTAGGATACTACTGTCATGCTACCAGTAAACCATTCCCCCACTCTCCTGAGGCTTCAGTTTACTAAGACCAGCATCTATAAGCATGAGTATATAATTCTTCCCCCTCTTATATAGAGGGGAAGAATTAAATTACTTCTCCTTTTGCTTTGAAAAAAAAACCCCAGACTGTTTTCTTAAACTCAATAACAAAAAAAGCACTAAGAATGAGGAACATCAAGTCCGGTCTCCTCGGCTTCTCTGAAAATCTCTTATGCATGAAGCAGGAGAATAAACTGAGAATTTGTTTTTATCCAACTTCTTTTAGCACTTAAATTTGCACAGTATATATTGGTCTGTAGTGAATGTGCTTGCTTATTACTGGGTATCTCCTTTCCCCCCACATATTATAGAAAGCAATACTATAAGCAGTAAAAGCATAGCACAACTTAGTCCTATCTGCTACTGGAGAAAAACAGTTATCCTTGCCCCTAGAGTACAAGCTTTATCCTGGGGCTGGGATAAGTGGGCTTGAGAGAGCCCTGTGAGAGGAGGAGAAGAATACAGAAAACAGCTCTTGGGCTGTATCAGTATCAGACCTGCTAGTACCCAAGTTTGTTTAATATTCTATTCTTTTTTTTTATAGCAAGCACAGATTTTTTTTAAATTCACACAAATAGGGGGATTGTAGATAGTGGGCTCCATGTGGGAAAATAATCAGCTATTGCTCAAAGTAGGCATGATTATGCACTGTTCCAGCAGGTACCTGTTTGGAAAAAAAAAAGTATGTGCAAGTGCATATACCCCAAAAGCATGAGTGTAGAGTCTGGGAATTAGGGCAAGAAGAGAAGGAGATCACGGATGGCTGGCCTTTCTGGCTGTAACAGTCACTTTAAGTCCCAGTTTCTCATTAATTGACAAAAGGGAGGAGAGCTTGAGGAAGAAGTTGAAGTATCCCATGAAGGTGTTGAGGGGCATAGCATCCAAACAAGTCCTCTGTTCTGTAGTGGTGGGGGCAGCTTCTGGTTTGGGCTGGGAAAGAAACAGTGGGTTGGCCCATGGGATGGCTGAGCAGAGAGTAGGGCTGCTGAACAGGGAAGAGACTCTTCCCCTTTCTGATTAATTTTAACATTCTGCTGTGAATATTAGAAAGTACATTTGCAACAGATGTTTCATGGGGAGAAACCTCTTTAATCCCTTCCTTCAGCCTAAATAGCTTTACAAAATCCTCCCCAGGGCTTTGATAACCCAGTAAAAATAACAGCTGAGCTACAGATGATCACTAATCTTGCTGTATGCGTTCGATCACAAAATGGACGGCCAGTAATTTCTCACATGTAAGGGGGTTTTGCTTAGATATGGCATAAGTTGCACTTTAAAATCTCCTGGTACAAATTAGGAAATTATAAGATTGACTATGTGCTTGGGTCATCAAACATCAATCACACAGCAAGATGAATATAGGATCTACCAGGATAAAGTATTTCAGGACTGGCGTAAGACTGAGTTAATGTGATTTAACAAGCAAAATATTACTCTGTAAGAATAGAAAAAAAACTACGTCTGCATCTCAAATTGTATATTCATACTGGGATCTATTTTGAATGAATGCCTCAAATCACTGGAAGCGAGAAGGTCAGAGTTAGACCAGCACTGAGCAGTTCAGAAAATCCCAGCCCTGAAAACGGTTAAAAGACATGTAAGCAACTAGAGACATATAATGAGAGATAGTATTAACTTTTTTTACTTATCTTGCCATACTGCCTGGAGGCCTAGGTCAGGAATTTGAACCTCCTTTGGGCTGGGCAATATGCATAAATTAGGGCAGACCTCTTTAAATTAATACAAAATACTGTGTTAAGAGACTGCTACATATTAAGAAATATGGTTTCTTTGTGCCTCCTCTTATGCCTCTGCCATTCAGAACTAGTAACACCTTAAACAGAGATTTTTTAGATGCAAAATCAGCAGCAGCACAAGGTCTGCCAAGAACCAGGTACAGATTAAACCACTGGCTTTAGGCTCCGCAGCTTCTGGAGTCATATGGCTACACCAGCATCTCAATTGTTTCTAAACTTAGATTATTTTTAAAAAGGAAGTTCAGCTTTGCCCTTTATTGCATTGAGCTTTGCTGCTCTATGTAGGTCAGTGGCCAGCCTGTTGGAGCAGATAGTCCTTGATCTTGCAGAAGCCGATCTGGAAAGAAAACAAAGGCTCAAGACTTTGTTGGAGGGATCTTGTTAAGTGGAGCCAAAACCTGTTGGCACACCTATTAATTATAATTTTAATTCCTGGGCTTTTAGAAGGCCAAAGTCAGATATGTGTCTTCTAACACTACCTGTCTTTTGCAGAATCTCTCACTTATCTTGAGGCCCTACTCTGTACGTCCTGAAGGGTTTGCTTTCGGGATTTTCCAGGGTGGACTGGGAAGACAGAGTCCGATCCCGTCTGGCACGTCAGGCTGGAGCTGATTGCAGGTCACCAAGGCCACCGCCTTCTGTCCTTTGGCTACTGGCTGTGCATAGCACTTCTTAACCTGTGGCCTATGAAAATGAATACATTTGTTTTTATTTACACAACAATAAAGGGGTTTGATCCTTCTTGCACAGAAAGTATAACTGCTGTCTTGGTTTAATGCCCTGAAAGGCGGTCCTCCCCATCCCCATCTCATCCCCACACTCTCTAGAAGAGTCCTTTTTTTTTCCCTCAGCATCTTCTGCTGTCTTCCTGGGTGCTGCAGTGATTCCTAGCCCAGCTGCAGACTGTTCCTGGGGCAGAGGCAGATAAGCCCTGGATGACATGTAGGAGAGCGTGGAGGGGAGAAAAGGGGTAGACAGATGATGACAAGATAGATGATGACAGATAGATGATGACAAGGGTGAGGCAGAATCTCTTTGGGGAAGGAGCAGGGCTCAGGGCATGGGCGATTCAGATATTTGAGGGACAAAAACAAAGCTAAAATGATTTTTCTAAGTACTGCAGTGCTTCTCAGAAGGTCAGGGACATCAGTACAATGTAGACGTACTCTGTAGATGATTTAAAACTTGCAGCATCCATTGCAATAGGGTATTGTAGACTGAGGCACTATCACCAGCGAAGGAGCACATGAGAAAGGGTCTAAAAGAAAAGTGGACGTGGTGTCTGCATCTTACGTCGAGGCGATGCAGCAAAAAAGTATTTCCTTATCATTCACAATTTCAGCTATAAATATAGCCATAGGAATCTATTTTCTTTCTTTTATGCTGCTTCTCCCACTGTCTTGATCTTTTCTTTTCCTCTGTAAGCTCAATCTATTGTTCTCACTTGAGATCCAGAGCTGATGGCTTGTTTGTTTTCATTGTCAAGTATTGCTTTCTGTTTCATTGCGGTTATCCTTCACTTGTACTTTGAAACAAAGGCACTGTGTAAATAGAGGACAAATGATATCCTATAACAAAGCATCTAAGGCTCTTTTGTGTGTTATCATGAATCGTCTTCTATCACCCCATATTGTTGACCAGTTGTGAAACGTAGTACTCTTTGCTATCAACTGGAATTGGGGACCCAGCACTTCTTCCAAATCACTTTGACGGCTTTTTCCAAGCAAGAATCTTAATCTTCACATCTTTCTGCCAAGGTCCACGTCTTGTTTGATGACCATATATCAGCATTCCTCTAGTCTGGCAGGAGGAGGTCCCCAAGTATAGCTAACATCTGATGCCGTTTGAAGAGGTTGTGTGGTTATAGTGTGACACTTACCAGGTCTGTGTGTTCTCCATTTCTTCTTATATTCTTTTTTAGCTGTGTTTCAGTACAATGTACATTTTCAGAGATCAAAATAAAAATTTCAAGGGGAGGTGCGTATTTATTGCAAAAGATCTAGACACATTAGCCCTCCCCAGGCAGTACAAAACACAATTTTCTGGTTTATTTTTAGAATGCTATATGAAGCCCAGGTCTTTTAAAAAAATTGTAAAAGAAATACAGTAATAGGCACCACAGGACAGTAAATACACTAATAATTGATTTATATTTATTTGAAGATGATTCTTTTAAAGAACAGGTAGATTTTAAAAATGGCAGAGGTGACACCACCAGTTACAGAGCCCAGCAGCTAGTAGCCACTGCTAAACCCTTTGGTTTAAAGATGACCTCCTTGAGTTACAGAGAAGTCTGTGGACAGGACAGCATGCAGCACTGCTGGGTCTTGGTCCACGCATGGCCCAGTTCATAGCAGGCTCTGGACATCATCTCACAAGGCAGCAGCCTTCCAGCATGTCTTGTACTGCTCTGTATGAGATGGCTCTGCCTGCACCGATTCCTTCTACAGAAAGCATTTCCAAGCATACGTATCGGATGTTTTCATCTCTGAGAGGCAAAGTACTAAAGTGGCCAAAATTAAGCTTTACAATAGTAGAAACCTATGTAAAGCTACCTCCTCTTCCTATTGTCTTGTCCAGACTCTCAAGACCTCGTCTGTGAGGTGGATGGCAGGGGTGATACTTGTCTCCCCTTCCCATTCAGGGGTTAGCAGCCTCGCTCAGTATTTTCTGAAGCACAGTTATCACTACCTGCACGCTGCTGTCAGCAACCACGTTCCTGATACCCCAGAAAGCTGATCCAGAGATCCCCTGGATCTCTCTAACAAGCCTTCCCCCAGCTTTCCTAACTGCACGAAACGCTCCTGTGGAGGAGAACTTAATCCAAAAGTGAGATTGCAGGAGGAGACCCAAATGGACCCTGGGCTTGCTTGGTGTATGGCAGCATCACACTCATTATCCCAAAAGAATTATTAAACAGATATTTAAAGCTGTTGAACTGTCTCTTGAAGAGCCATCCTTTCCTAATCAAAGGTATCAGGAAAATAAAAGTATTTGTCCTTCTACATTCAGTAGTGCTGAGCTCTGCAGAGGACAGGCTGCCACAGAGAGATCTTTAGCTCATGCTTCTGTAGACAAAATTGCACAGAAAGAAAGTTAACATTTCTTCATTTTTATTGCTCTGAAACTGGGAGCAGTGCAAAACCAAACCTAAAGCATAGCTTTGTTTTATCTGAACCCTGCTGCAAACCAGTCCATTAATAAAGTAATTGGGCATAGCCTGAGCAAATTGGAAGCAAACATTGCTTATATTCAGCTCCTAATGTGCTCATTCTCTGAGGGCTGAAAGACTGAGCTGCCATGCAGCAGTGCGAGACTGGCTAGAAAGGACTACGTTGTGCTGGCTGAACTGCGAGCCAACATAGCAGCCTCCTCTGTCAAGAGGAGGACAGTTCTTTTGCTTGATTTTTGGGGACTTAGCAGGAGAGAAATGCTTTGGTTTGTTATTTACAAAACAAGCCACAGAGCAGCTTTCTGCTGAAAGGCTCCTTCATATTCAGGCAGGAAGAAAACAGGAAGGAAAAGAAGGAGGAAAACGTGGACAGCAGGGTAAAACAAGGATACAGCTCAAAATCAGCTGGGGGAAAGTGTCCTTTCCTGCGGCTCTGCCTCGCCCCACTACGCTGCCTTGGCTTTATCCTGCCCTTTGTTGTCTTCCCTGCCTCTCCAGCTCGCGGGGTTGAGACGATGTGCCTGCAGCGTCTGTTAGCAAGGGCAGGCTGGCAGCGAGGAGCTCTGCTGCCTCGTGACGTGAGAAAGCCGACAGAGTCTTCCTATCGAGAGACCGGTAGGGCAGTAGCTGGGTTTGCAGGAATTGCACTTGTCCCTGCCAAAATCCTTCTGCCTCTGGCATGATGGCTGGGAATGATACCAGCCTAAGGTGTGTGGCTTTCAGTAAGGTGGCACGTGGCTGGGCACCCAGCTCCATGTTCAGACCACGTATTCTGCAGTAGCAAAATCAAGCAGTTAGCTCTGGAAGATGTTTTCCAGCACCTTAAAAGTGCAGCTCTGGGCTTTCCCTTTCTCCCAGCCCTGGCCCCCGGCTGAGCCCCAAGCAAGGCACGTGCCTTTGCCTCTGACTGCAGAGCCCTCAGAGGGCAAACCTAGCATCATCCCTGATTTACTTGAGATCTATTATTTACTGTAGATCCTTCCCAGCTCCCCTACAGCTGCAGCTCTGTGCTTTCTCTTTCTCCCAGCTGTTTCATTTGGGAAGTCAGTGATAGGGAAGAAGAGCTTATTTTTGTCATGGGAGATTGAATATTCATTTCAGACAGACCTCTTAGTACCTGCAGAAAGAGCAGCAGAGGGCACAGGGTCTTTGGCCTTTTACTTGTTCTGCAGGTTTTACTGTTCAGCCTTTTAAACCTATTAACTTACACTGATGGATATGAAATCTCATGGAGAGTATGGGGGCACTGAGCTAGCTGAGGTCAGCACAGGTGAGGAAGTTAATTCAGAAACACAAAATTGACTTTTGTGATGTATCGGTGGCTTCCAGAACATCTTCATCCAAAACTACTTGGCGAAAGTGTCTCAGACTTAAATTACAGAGTAGGGTTTGGGAATGAGGCGGAAGAAGGGAGCTATAATCACTATAACAAGGATTTAGAAGCACTAAGGGAAAACAAATATTTGAACATTAAAATGCTTCCAAAGCAAACCCACAATCTCGGGATTTCAAGCCTTCATTTTAGGTAGAAAGGCTAAAATGTGGCAGTGACCTGGTTGGTTCAGTCTCTCTGTGCTTGTACTTACATCCTAGAGGGGAAGTTCCTGGCTCTCGCAGCACTTCTCTGCTCAGCTTTCTTATCCATTTCTTTTCAGGAACCTTTTGTTCTTTCTGAACGCAATAGTCAATAGCTACCTAATACTTCAGAGACCTACTTCTGCTTGTCATAAAACAAAAGAAAATGTTATTGGCAATTGCATCTAAATAGAAAGCTATAAAATCATAAGGAAAAAAAATCAGTACATTTATTTGGATATAATGGAAAGGTTTACTAGGCAAAATCAAACCTATTTATAGAATATTCTGGTGCGTAGTCCTGCAGCATAATATGGTGTATGCACCTATTGATCACCTGCTGGAGAGTAGCAGAGCTGTGCCCTTAAGAAATGAAGTTTTCTCTCCCTTCAGACCATAAGCAGCTGTGACCCAGAGGTTTTCAGGTTGGTACAGGAGTAAAAAAAAAATTATTGACTAGGAAGGAAAAAGAAAGGAATGAGTCCGGGGAAGAAAATGGCCTGAAAAAGCTGTACAAAAGCATAGTCAATTAGCTGCTGGAATGACTAATTTCCAGGTGGGTGGATCTGAGCAGACTGCAGAAACCTGTGTTAAGCCCCAAGGCTCTGCTCCTAGCACATGGGAAAGGTATCTCAGAAAGGGACCCAAAAGCGAGGGTCCGTCTGTCGGGGAGCTGCATGCACGCAGGCGGCAGGTGATGTCCCAGAGGACACAGGGCAAGCTCCGAACCTCACCTGGGCTGCAGCCGTGAACCCTCTTTAGCAAAACAGAGATCTCGATCCTTCCTTCCAGGTATCTGAGCAGGAGTCAGCTTTTTTTTTCATTTAAGAGCTTCGCTGAGCACTGCTGAGTGGTTAGGGTGGGGGAGACTTTCACTGTGCTGGTGGTGGGCTGAGCATGACCTGCCATCTTACAGGGCAGGAGGAGGAGGAGGAGGAGGAGATGCTCCCTCTCCTCCTCTGCTGAAACCTTTTCAGCCTGTTGCAGAGAACATGGCCCAAGAGAGAGGACCAGAGCAGTGACCACAGCTCTACCATTTCATGGCTTGGGAACTCGCCTGGCAAAGAGTATCTTTTCGGTTATGCCGGCTGTGTATTTTGTTTTAAATAGTTATTGACTAAAATACAAAATCTGCCCTTATAGCGTAGCTGGGACACAAACACCTGCACTGCCGCCTATATACTCCATCTACCCGGCTACAGAGATGTGCTACTTCTCATGCGCCCTTTTTCAGGCTTCCTCGGCCTCACCGGTCTCTGGCGCGATGGAGGGAGCAGGCGGCAGGTACCCTGGGCCTCCTGCTGCCCCGGCTCCTGCTATGTAGTGCGCTCAGCTGCCGTGCCTGGGTTTCAGCCAAGGAAAGGTTTGAACGCAATTTCCCAGCTCCTACAGGAGCGTTTCACAGTGTGACTGTGGCATAAAAGATAGGTAACATCTCCTCCTCCTCCTCCTCTACCCACCTCTTACAAGGAAACCAGCAGCTAAAATGTATTTTGTAAAGAGCTTGATCTTGGCACTGTAGGTCAAGTGTTGAAGGTGCACATTGCTAGCGTGGGATGCTCGGAGGGCTTGGGGAGAGAAATGTCCAGTTTCCAGCCCCAAACTGGATTTACTGGGGAGATAAACACTATGCTTGACTGGGTGAATTATTTTTTTTCCGTGAGCCCCAGTGAACTTGAAGGTAAAATAATGAGGAACCTTCCCAAGTAAAACCACAAAGTAAGTGACCACAAGTGACTTCTTGTAAGGGTTAGGTAACATTATGCCTCTTTTCTCCTGTATATACGCTCAAAAATAAGATTTCAATACGTCATTTTAAAAACTGAAGAGCCTTGACAGTACCCCACCAAATTTCAAAATGGCAACTGTAAATACTGGAGTATCTTAATCTATAGAAGGTATCTACTGTTAATACAAATTTGTATTTCTTCTGTATAGGACAACAAAAGTACCTATTGGCTGGTTTGCCACTTAGCTGACTTTCTGACCTCTGCATTTAAGCCTTGCCTAATTTGAAACTCATCACAGATGATGATTTCCCATATTGTCATTTGCTAGTAATATCTTTTCCCATATCTTTTATTTTCTGTTAACCAAACTAAGTCAAACATGTGCTGTCCACAACTGTTAGCTCATATTTGCTGAGCTGCTCTTTATGGTGTCTTTTCCTTTCTCTTACAGCTGCCTATACTGTTTCTTAAATTATCTTGTCCTACATAATACATTTAAGCCTAAGAGCTGAGATTAAATGGTAGGTATAAAATCAGGTCTAGCATCTCTGCAGCTTGAACCTTGAATGACAAAAGTTTACCTAGGGAAGGAAATACACAGTATATTCTGGGTAACCTGTGGGTTCATAGTGAAAATTAATAATACTGGGGAAGAAAATTAATGGATTGAAAGATATTAAAGTGATTCTGCTCAAATGCTTTTAGGTTAAATAATATATTCTGAAAAGTCACTTTTGTTTTATGGTAAGGTGGGAGCTATATGTTAATTTCTTTTATTCCTGGATCCTTTTCTCTCTGAGGTGTCATCAGTTGAATTTTCAGTACTACATTGAAATGAATATTCATCACTGAGTTACAGCTTTTGAAAGATCTGCAGGGAAAAATTAAAAAAAAAAGACCCTTTTCTTCTCCTTCTTTCTGCATCGCTGAACAGGCACGGCTCCCTCTGGTTAGCAAAGCAGCACACAGCACCCGTGTGCTCCTGGGCATGGTCTTTGGGCTCTCCACGTGTCCCCGCGGGTACCGGTGGGACCAGGTGGCCTAACGAGAGTTAAACACAAAAGTAAGAGCTTGCAGGATTGGGGCCTGCAGGAGCAATGGGGAAAATAATATCTCACTCCTTTCGTAGCACGCTTGAGCTGGTGGCAAGAGGGATAGCTCAGGTACGCCTTCACGGGATCGAGGGTGCTTGAGCTCATCACAGTTGGTTGGTACCCATTTTGGGAGGTGGAGCGGTTACAAAGCAGCTTCGTGCTGCTGTGAGCAGAAGTGCAGATAAGCAGAGTAAAACAAGTCTTCAAATGCCCTACGAGCACAGATAAAACCTGCACAAAATCAGGAAAATGGGCAAAATGGCATTAGAGAGTGAGTGAAATTGCATGGGTGTCGGACACTGAGGGCAGGAAGTTTAGGAAATAAGAGTGAAATATGAGGTAAATTGCAGTATTGCTTACGATGATATACAGCTCTCGCTGCTGAACAGCGTGGTTTAAAAATCTGATAGATAAAATAAGGTGAATCTCTCGGCTGACAAGACAGGAGCTTTTCACCAATACGCTTTTTAAAAGAAGTGTTTTAAAAGCAATCTCAATGCCGTGTAGAACAATACTACAATAAATTGCGCAAGGGATTTGCAATTTACAAACAAGAGGAAACAACTTTCACGAGGGTGAAATTGGGATGCTGCAGCTAAACCCTACCGAAAGCCCAAGAGATGGAGCCTCTGCGTGGCTCTCGGCTCCTGCTGCTTCCACTGCGATGGGTGAAATGCTCTCGATGGCACATACAGTGTTTGTTTAGAGAGAAGATTGCCATGATATTAAGAACACTTTGACTTTTTTTTAATCTTAACACAAATTCTTAACACAATAATGATACATGGAATTTTGGGCTCAGTGGGTAATAAAAAGGCTGCATTTAGTGCCACACAGTGGTAAAAAAAATAATTTCAGTGAGGATGGATATTATGAAGCAATGCAGAGGAAACCTTTCAGATGCTAATGCTAAACTTGGAAAAGGAAAAATACATTTCAAAAAAATTAGGATACACCAATCAAGTGGTGACAGGTATCACCTAAATTTCCTCACCCGAGGGTGGTTTATACCACTAGCTAGCTAGATATGCAATATATGAAATTTACCTCTGTAATTTATAACCAACATCCTTTGCAATAAGGAGAGTGCTTTGCTCATTTATAGCCTTGACAAAATAGTGAGGGATGTGATACTGGAATCTGCCAGCCCTTGCAGGTGATGAGCTGCACAGCAGTCATCGGGCAGGGACATATGGGCTTAGAGCTGTAAAGGTATCTATCTCAAACAACTGAAATATGGAGTAGTCTCTGAAAAAAAGGCTAATTTGGGATTCCTGTATTGGGAAGACTTTTGCGCATTTTCATAATTAGTAGTTTTCTTGCTCAGGTAGTGCAGAGAAATATTAGTGTTGCCAATAAAGCAAGTAACGTTACTTCTGCAAGTGTAGTATGTGTGGTGCAATTCATTTCCGGCCATCCAGGAACTCAGCAACCCTCTGTGTGTTGTTCTGCATGATTTTGTGTCACACTGTCATGTCACAAGGATTTGGGGACAGAAGGCAGAGCCCTGCTCAAAGGGGTCTGTTGCATGAGCTCAGTCTCTAGCAGCTGGAACGGTGACACACCATTGCTGTCCCTGTCGGCAGGGGACAGGCACGCTCACGCACGCAGGCAAACACACATCCGCAGGCTTTCTGTTTCTCGAGCAGTCTCTTGCTCACAGATACCAGTTTATGAAGTCTGTTAGAGAATGAGGAATAACTGATCATTAGTTTTTTGTTGTATGTCTACGCTAAACTGGGAATCTGTTCTCAGCAAGGTGCCAGGGAGAAGGCGTGAATGTGGGCGACGCTCGCTAGTTTTTGGTTGCATATTAAGTAGGGTCTCTGTCTGATTTAACCGTGACCACAGGCTAACAACACCCGTTGCAGCGCCGTTTGCAGCTGCACCAGCAAGCTGCTTCCACTCGTAGCAGTCGTGGCTCTAACGCTTCTGGGGTGGGGGGACCCCTGTGCGGGTATCTGTGCCAGGGACGGTGCTGGTGTGTACACCAGCCACACGTAGCGTGAGGGGGACAGGAGGCTCTGACATCTTACCGGGCTTAGACAGCTCTGGGAGGGACAGAGCAACGATCACCGAGGGAAGCCCGGCCCTTGCATCGTGGTTGCTTGATCTGACCCAACGGCGGCGGGGCAGAGAAGAGCAGAGCCTTTCCTGAAGCAGCCAGCAGTCACAGCCATTAAAAGGTGTTGGGACACTGAGCCCTTGGTATTAGGAATAAAGTTTTAAGTAGTATTTAGTCAGTACAGCCAAACTAAGGAACAAAATGCATGCCTAGATGAAAGGACAGCTGTAACGCTTAACACAGGCTGAAATAATCAAATAGGCCCCAAAAGATGAAAATTCATCTTGAAAAAGCATACTTAAACATATGTATGCTTATAGACAGTTATGAATGGGTCAAACCTGTGGCTTAAATTTAGATTTGGGAAACACAGCGAATCTAAGTTCTTGGTCCAGGTCCAGGTATGCGACTTGACCAGTTAGGTCATTGTACCAGGCTTCAACAGGAAGAGGAAAATGTTTCTGCAGTTAAAGCAGCGCTTCGCAGCTACAGAGCTCTTGTTCCTACATTTGCTGGGCAGCGCGGTCTCCAGCCGGAGCTGCAACACTGCGCAAAAGCATTGTGCAGCTGCACAGGGAGTTGCAGTGCCTCTACCTGCACAGCACATTTGCACGTGCAGTAGGACAGGGAATGACTTGACTCTTGGCATAAGATGGGAATAGCACCAAGCAGGACTGTTCTGAAGATAAAAGAACTGAAATTGCTTTATTTTTGCAGTTTGCACTGGGATGCGAACCTGCAAAGTGCTCCAAAATACCACTTGGTTCAGTCTTGCTCCAGCTGCAGCGTCACAGCTGATGTCTGTTGCCTGCTCCGCCGAAAGCAAACTCTTCTACTTCTCCGCATGGGTGTTTTTCAGGTAAAGAAGCAAGAGCTGCTGTCAGTAGTCTTGTTTCGTGCAGAAATATTATGGCATGCTATTTGGGGGGGTATTTAAATTTACTTAAAATAAAATGGTTATAGTGTGCAACCCTACCTACATTGCCAATGGTATAGTAATATTATATTGGTACAAAAGCCTCATCATGTTATAGGAAGTAAATCCATCTGAGCTGGGTGAGGTGGTTCACCAGCACATAAAATTGCACAAAATCCTCCATGCTGAAAAAAAAAAAAAAGTGTTTGGGTTTGTTTTGTTTTTTTAACCAAGAAGGAGCCTACGTGGCAGCGCAGAGCTGAGGGTACCAACGAGGCTCAAAGGCGGTCCCAGTGAGAGCCGTCCCGTACAGCCGTGGTGGCACACGCGGGGAGCTGGGCTGCAGTCGCCA
This sequence comes from Mycteria americana, assembly GCF_035582795.1. Lineage (NCBI taxonomy): Eukaryota > Metazoa > Chordata > Aves > Ciconiiformes > Ciconiidae > Mycteria > Mycteria americana. Next base: position 14,156,144 of record NC_134368.1, read on the forward strand.
TCAGCTGAAGCGTGGCAGGCTGCATCCCAGAGATGCTGCTGTCTAAAAGCAGCCTCCAGCTGACTCGTGGCTTCGGCAGCATTTACCCTTGTGTGGCCTCTGTGCTGGGATGAATATTGAGCCTTTTGGCTAAGAACAGAGTTTGAAAAAGCAGAGAAAGAGAGAAAATCCTCAGTGAGAGATAGTGGGAGCCGTTAAACCCAGGCTCTTCCACAAAGGAGCAGAAATTAACATTCAAGACAGGGAAGTAAGCACAGTAGGATTTATTTTTACAGGCCGGCATGCTTCTAAACTGCATGGCGGTACATGGAAGCAGTGAAGGGATCCATACCACTAGCATATGGAGCACAGGCAAAGACAGCTTCTTGCGAGCAGTTCGACAATTACTTGGCTGCTTTCTGCTCAAAATATTTGTGACAGCAGCAAGTCAGAGCTGCCACAAAGATGACAAATTCTTTGAAGTCCACTTGGGAATCACCATTTTCAGTTCTTTAAGACTTTCTTGGACACTTTATCAATGGCTTTCTTGTCCTTCCCCGACTGCAAAAGAAAAGGAGAGGTTGAGGTGAGGGGTGGCACAAACCCTAACGCAGCGTCGTGACTGCCCGTACCCAAACAAGGGCCCTGGTGGGGCTCCGGGCCCTCGCTGAGGAGAGCAGGGGGCACCTGGGGAGCGTGAGGCTGACGCCAGCTCGGGCACATTGTACCTTTCTGCGGGAGTGTGATGGAGGGGTAACGGGTCCTGCATGCAGCCTTGCCATAGGCCTGCCTGGAATGTCAGGTTACCACATTTTCTGCTAGTGACACCTTTTTTTTTTTAATTCTCTTCACTTGTTTTGTGCGTTATATCTCTGGGTATAAAGCCATGAGTTCCTTTTCACTATGTTTGGCTGAGACAACTGCTCAGTGCCCAGCACGGGACGTGGGCCACATCCCCAGGGAGCCGTACCTCCACCTGCCCGTCTTGGCAGGAGCTGCACATCTCCTCCTCCTGCTGCCTGAAAAGCACATCCTTCCCGCAGGGACTTGCGCCGCTGCAGGGGTCAGGCCCAGGCACGTGGGGAACAGGCAGAGGTTGGGGGGCTCTGGGCGATGGTGGGGACAAGTGTGAGTCCTGGCATCCTGATGGCACGGGCACAGACCTGCATCTTCCCACCCTCTGCGCAGCGGCAGCGAGCACAGCACTTCCCCCCACCCCGAATCGTACGCTCCCAGGTTTATTACACCTGAGAGCTGTGGTCACGCACCAGCGTGGAGAGGCACATTTTCTACATGTCAAACCACATTTATCATGGCTAAGCTGTGTAACGCAAAGCCCTGAGGACATTACCCCGCTGAACTAAATGCCATGCGTTCCCCGTCCGCTCCCATGGGGAGGCTCGGCTGGAGCTCGGGCAGTTTGCAGTTCTGCAAAACAATGTGTTCCTGGGGCAAATGTCAAATTTAAGCTTCATTAAGCACTGGCACCCCAGCAAAGATGCAAACGGCCTCAAAAGTGCTTCAAGTGCTCCTTCTGGCCTTGGTGCCTGGCCCGAGCTGCTCACAGGAGCTGGCGTCCGGAAGGCACCTCCTGAAGCAGGCGTGATGCTGGGCTTGAGTTACGGCAGGGAAAAATAGCAGAAAAATCTTTTTCTTTCTAAGTTGCCATAATTCTGACGGGCTGACTGAACCAGTACGTTGCGAGGCTGATGTTAAGCGAGGCACCATCCAAGTAAAAAGAGATTTTTTTTTTCTTTTAAATTTTGCCAAAATTAAAAAAAAAAAAAGTTTTTTTTTCCTGAAGTAGCTTACAGGAGGGCTTTTGGGCTTCAGTCCCGGCACTGATTAACTCCAGTGATTTTAGAAAACGCAGTTTTAAAAATAAACAGGGGATGGCAGTAGAGACCTATGTAAGGTCGGAAACAACCGTGTGGGTTTTGTTGACGCTAAACAAAAAACAAATCTGGTATTATACTAGAAAGAAATTATATAGAGTTTTGGAAAATTTCCAGGAATCTAAACTAATGGCTCCCTTAATTGAAATCTGATGGCACTTCTTGATCATGGTCTAATTAACTAAATTTCTCATTCTGTAATTTCATGTTTCACTTTAAATAGATGCACTTTTAAAATCACTAAAAATTGAACCAGTTCCCTAGATTTGACTGATGAATGTGTCTGGAAGGTTTTCTTCCTTTTCACTTTGCAAATTACAATCAGTTTTAATTTTATTTTAAATTATTTAGTGAAACATAGGAACTAGTTTTAGCCTCTGAATTACTTCTGAAATGCACATGGGAATTATTTTTTTGAAACTCCTTATAACTGAGTCCAATCCTTCAGTCCTGTGGTATGGATTTATTTCTGCCCCTGATTGATTCAAGACCTTTCCGGATAGTTGTGAGCTGTGTCGGCTATAACCAATTCTAAGACCAGAAAGATACATGAGTATTTAAAAGACTCTATTTCCCAGACCATTCTTGCAAATAAAAAAATATGGATATAAATGTCAGGAAAATGCACATAAAACTTTTTTTCTGAAGTCAGATTTATGTTCTCAGTTTCTTTCTTGCAGTTATTAGTCTGCAAGACAGGACATTGTTGGTTTAAATTTATTCTAAGTACTGGCATAAAATGTTGGTTTGTGCCTTTTTTTTTTTTTTTTTCCCTAGAAGGTAGAATGGGAAAGGGAGATGGAGACTAGAACAGAAGAGGACATTCAGCTCATTATCTTCCTGGAAAATTCCAGTTTTTCCAGCAGTTTCAGGAAATAAGTAGAGCCCCCTTAGAATTGCGGTTTTGTTGTTGGTTTTGTTTTTCTTTCTGTGTAAGTGCTATAGATCATGGAACATTCAGCTCGATGATCAGGAACAGGAGGCTTCCTATGATGCTGTTGGGTCACAACCACCGATTTGTTTTACAGAGTTTTTTCAGAGACATTTTCATCTATTCCCCCCCCCCCCCCCCACCCTGAGCCGTCCAGGTTCTTATGCTGAATATTGCCTCTGTGTTTCATTGTAAGTCATAAATCCAGCAGGCATGGATTTCATACGGTGATTTCATATTGCTTGCATGGAAAGATACTACATTGTATCAAGTACCCTGGCTGCAGTGCCCTGAAATAGTTGTTTAAAAATTGAATTATGCTGGATACGAAAAGTGGTAGCCACATTTGGAATATTTGGTTCTAGGCTTTTGCAATTAAGAATAATAACTGCACAGATAGATAAACATTACTCCTGTGTGGAAAGAACAAGACATTTAAAAGTGTTTTCTGGATTTTTAGTGAAGGGAAGCAAATAAAAAACAATTGACAATGAAAAGCATTTTGTCTCCCAGGCAGCTAAAGCTTTTACTATAATATATTAAGCATTTTGAATACCTACTAAGAAAAATTTTATATATATATATATATATATATATATATAAAGCTACTTAAATGTACCTGATGATTACATACAAATCTATGTTGTACAATACTTTTTCAGGTCTTTCTTTTACTATTAAAGACAAATGCAAAACAGTCTGCTCTGAGTTCATCTGTTGTTCTTGTTTATGCACCATTTTGATGTGCATACTGAGTATGTAGTATTAATACCTAGAGAAAGTAAGTGTATAAATATTTAGAGAGATTCCCCATCTGCAATCGAGATCTTCAATTGCCGACAACATAAGTGCCTTCACAGCAGTTGTGACATGACGTGAGCTGATAAATCCAGGGATAAACAGAAGTAGGTGAGTTCTGAAGATGAAACCCAATCTATTTCAAAGCCATTGTCCTGATAACTGGAGTGATGAATTTAGTAAACAGGGAATGGCCCTGAATGTTAGAATCAGTTTTACACAGTATGTGCAAAGACTTTTTTATTTAAACTTTTTCTACAAACCACTGCGTATTTCCGGATGTGATTGCCCCTATAATGTATTAAAACCTGCGCCTCCAGGCAGCCCTTGCAGCCGCTACACAGAAATGATGCCACACTGTTCTCTTACCTAGAGGAAGTTTGGGAGCTCTTTTTCCAGGAGGGTCTTTAGTTCTGCTTTGGTGAGGGTTTGCCTGTTGCCGTCAGTCTTTGCGTACTTGTCAAGGACAGCATGGTCATTCCCATCGCAGTTTCCAGCTGAGACATGTGGCTGCTGGAGTCCGGCTTTCTTCTGAACAGGAACAGCCTCAGGGCTCTCTCGGAGGATGGAGACTGGTCTTATTCTGAGGTGCTTTATGCAACAGTCCCATCCAATCCATGGTGGCACACCAGAGGGTCAGTTGTGCCTTAGCAAGCATCCATATCTGAGCACTGCTTGGAGTAACCGCCTTGAATAGCTGTTGACAGCTATTCAAAAACTCAAGCTTTATCACCCTGGTGTGGCTGGTGCAACCAGTTGCTCATCGGTAGAAACCAGCCTCTCCTTCAAGATACACAGTGTGACTAACAAACGAAAATCAGATTTTGATACTGGCTGTTTGCTCAAGAATCAGATTTGTTCCTTCAGATATCCCCATCTGAGCAGAGGGTCGATAGCCCAGCTTCGGTGGTGTATATGTACTGAAAACAAAAGGTCACTGAAGTCCTGTGATCCACTGTGGCTTCTGACGAACTTCGTGATTTGCTTGAATGTCGTGGACCCCATCATTAAAACGCCAAACACGCTGGACCCACATCTACACAGAAGAGAGCTGTTTGAGGGTCTGCGCTGGCAGCTGAGCGGTACGTGGCCAGTGTTAGCTCAGGTGATGGAAGCTGATCAGCTACAGCTACACTGAGTTTTGAACAAGTTAAAATTTCTGGCCAAGCAGCAGGGTAACTTGGCCTCTGCCAAACTCCAGGTGGCTACGCTGGACTTGGAGGAGTTCATTTCAGGTGAGTTGCATCTACACTAGAGTCTGCAGAGTGAGACACTTTGAGCAAATTATTTGGGGCAAAACATGAATAATGCTGATGGACCCCAGGGTGCAGTATTCTCTGTAGAAGACCCTGACTCTGGATTCCCAAAATTAAACCTGAGTTTGGATGTCTTTGGACATACCTCTGCATGTGTGAAGATAAGTTTCCACTCATGTTATACTATAGACAAGTTAGCAAAAAATGGTTTTTAGTTGAGAAAAATTTTTAAAATTAAACTCCTTTCTCCCAGACATCTATAGCCACCTGTTCCCCAGGCACAATCTGTCCTGTAACATCTACAACATCTCAGAGCAAGACTGCACATCACAAGTAAATGGAAATCTAGTACCTTTCTGAAACAAAAACCCCATGATTTTCCATCTTACATTCTCCAACAAAGGATTTTGCATTTCCCAGAAAATCACAGCACCATCTCAGGCTGTATGCTTTATTCAAACTGTTTGTTCCTGTCACTTCAACCTCATGACATAGTTGTAACTGATTTGCATTAAGTGGGTGAGGGTTTGAAGTTTTTACATTAAAGTGCACGGTGAAACCTCTGGGGTTCCTTCAGAAGAAGGAACAAGAAGACAGCAAACAACTGGCCCTTGTTAGCTGTGAATATCATCTGGTGTTCGCACACACACACACCAGCAGTCACGGGTGTGTCAAGTGCCAGGAACTTTTCTTTGTCCTTTTCTGACATGTATCTGTAACATGAACATTAAACATGGCCACTGAAAAAAAGAAATTCCTCCGTCTAAAGGAAAACCTAAGAAAACAAAACATCTACTTCACGCATTCTCATGACTTTGAATCACGAACATCGGTGTTAGTTAAACAGAAGAAGGAAAAAAAGTGCCCCGAAAAGGCAGAGGGGGAGATCATCAGCTTCAGTCAACAGGATATGTCAGTCTGTCCACATCTTTGCCACGTAACCTGGCAGAAAAGGTGGCCTCATTCTTCACCCATTTTCCTCTCTAAACAAAGGTGATACACATTTTTTGAGAAGATGGCTCCAAACGTGCTAAAACACAAAATAAACTACAGGGCTTGAATTTCTACAAACTGAAAGGTCACCGTGGGACCGTGGGAACACTGCCTGGTTGGCCTTTTTTTTTTTTTTTCTAATGTGTCATATTTGTATCATGCACATGCGCACACATCAGTACTGCTCAGACTTTTCAATTCACATTTTTTGTATTGTTTAAATATTTTCTTACAGTTTGTTTTTCATTAAAAATAGCAGTTCTGTGCACAAGGCACAGCCTATTACAACTGTTTGCAAAAACAAAGCAGAGAACAAATAGGAGGCACACACAGGAGAGCAAGCAGTCTTTTGATGCCAACCCATCTGTCCGGCTCCCCAGTGAGAGAAGCCATTTTCTGTGGGCTTGTTTAAATTTTATATTATTATTTTAATGTAAACAATATCCATTATTTGCTTCTTTCAGGTTGCTTTCTTCAAAGAATGGTATAGGCAACAGCTTGGATGAGTGTTTACTGAGGGTTTATACAGAATTATGTCTTGCTGTTCCTAACTTGGGCCAAAAGTTTAAATTATTTATGTGATACAAATGTGGACTGTCACACACGTAATTTTCAAAAACCATTCAGATATACTCAAATTTTATGGCATTTGGCCAGATGTTCAGGCTTACATGAGATTTGTGTGACCTTGTGCTGATTTTCTCTTAGAGAATAAATTTTATCCTATGCTCTTTTTGCAGCGCCTGTTTTTTTTATTTTATTAATATAGTGTAAATTAAAAGTAATTTACATTACTTTTCCAAAAAGTCTGAATAAATAAATTTGTCAGCTCTACTCTAAAGAGCCATTTGTGTCACAGCCAGCTGAACAGCTGAAATGGGATAGCTGAAATGTTAAACTTCTATTAGAGCTTATCATCCCGTAAAGCTTATTCCAAAAGGTGCAGGAAGGTACACGAGAAGGACTTTTTGACAGTTTCCACAAATCTGGTATGTGTCTGACTGGAAGAAGCACAGGAGGAAGAAAACACAACCTGAAATGAGGAATTCGCTGTTTTTCTTAAGTTGTATCTTGGCAGCAGTACAAAAAGCACTTTATTTTTCTCTTAGCAAGAGGATAACATCTGAACCATAAACAAGCATTGCATGTTCCACACTGAGACAAAATTACCAAACCCTCAAATTTTCCAGTGTCCTGGATTGTTTGTTGAACTTAGAGTCTCTATCAACACACTTTATTTACTAAAGAGCAAGGTTTTGCTTTGCACCGCTTCTGAAAACTTGCTCTAAGTCTGGTTAACAGGTTTTAAAGGTCATTTCATTTCCGCAATGCATGGTAGATTTATTTACGTCTAGTGACTAAATGAGGCGATTACTACATTGTTTTGCAAAACACAGAAAGATTAAACAGGCACTGATGAGGCATAGGCAGAGGAGGCGTCCGTACAAGCACAGTGTGATGTTCAGTGACACACTGTATAGATTCTGCTAATTATATACGTATAGGTTTTCATTATTTTATTATCATTTACTTCTCAAAATATCCTTAAAACCTATTTCACAAATGCAATTAATAAGCTAACATACTGTTTAAGTGAAGTTTAAAGGAAGGTAAAATGGAGAAGACCAAGGTCAGCTAACTGGCTGCGTGACTTTCTGAGGTGAGAGCTGGGGTACTAACGCTGTCGTCTGGCAAGCTGTACTGTGGGAAACATACGTTCAACATTATATCTCGACTCTACTCAAACACATTTGCTGGTGCACTAGACATAACCATATTAGACTGTAAAATCAATTAATATATCACAGCAAATACATTAATATTTGCAGTGTAAATACTTCTGTCTAGTTTTCAGTCCTTGATTGAATAATTTCCTGGATGTTATTCTTTACGGTTTTGGGGTTTTTTTTATACTTCAGTTTTAAGGTTCATGATATTAAGGCTTCCACAACTACTTTCTTTTTTTTATTGTAATGACAGAAAGAGAGGTCACACCCTAAGGTGACTGAATATTGTCCACTCAAGTGCTGTAGTCATGATTTCTAAGTACCGTGATTCCTCAGCCAGTCTCACACAAGCAGTCCAACTGTCATTTGCTCTACCTTAACCCTTATAAAATCCTACTCAGATATAAGCCCATCATGCTGAGCTGTGGTGAGCATAGTAAAAAGATGTTCTATGGCGCAGTCAAAAAGAATAGGAAAAAAAGGCAACAAAGACAGAAGACAGAAGAAAAGAAAAAAGAAAAAAGAAAAAAGGAAAAGGAAAAAAGAAATGAGCTGGAGAGAGGACGGTTGTTTTGTAAACTTTAAAACAGAGTGAACCTTTTAAAGGAAGTTCCTGTTTGTTTGAGAGAGGTAAAGACATGCAAGAATGACCGAGCTAATTCCAAGAAAGCTTTCAAAAGACTTTAGTATGCAAAGAGGAATATTTTGGCTGTGTTAAGCTCTCATGAACTAAGCAATACTCTTTTTCCTTTATTGTACAAAAACATTGCCTCAGAGGGAAGGAATCCCTAAGAGAAAGTTGCCTCATGTTGAATGTCTGTGCAGGCAACACATCAAGAAAAAAACCTTTGCATCCCCCATAAAAATATTTTTTTTGCATTTTAAAATATTAATTTATGCATACGTTGAAGAAATGAGAAGGGCTGACCTGCTGTCACAGAACTGTGTGTACAGTGAGGTGATGTCCGTGTGTGCTGTCAGGAAGATTTACAAGGCAATTTGGCGGAGTGGGAGTTCCACAGGCACACACGTTTCACAGAGCTGGCTGCTTTTGCTTTCCAGAAAGTAATCACGGGGCGTAGTGCAACTGATAAGAAGACGTAGGGCTATTTCAGAGGGCGAACACTGACATCGTTCTGTCATCGTTAACGGGGCAGCAAACGAGCACGCTGGGCTCAGAAATACCGAAAGGTGGGGTGGGAAGTGGGAACCAGAGCATGCTTTTGTAACAGACAGTTTAAATTCAGGTTTCGCTTGTCAGGAAAAGAGAAGACCTTCAATAAACAGGGAAATAAAAAAGGGACCTGCACAGCATGGGAGAGTCCTTGACTTGGAGGAGGGATCCCAACCACGAACGGACTCTTACCTAAAGCCAGAGGGTGCGTAAGTCTGTTGAGGAAATGTGGTCATGGATATAAATATAGGAGTTGCATTATTTAGGCTAAAATTTATCTTTTAAATGTGTTTAAATCTGTCTAGATGGACTACCTGCTGGGTGCATTTAACAGAGTAGCCATTCGTGTGACGATGACTGGTTATGGGGTCTCAGAAACGGCCTGCGCCTGCCTGAGTTCCTCATGCTCGGCGCCAGGCCCACCGCTCGCGTACCTTTGCTGCCACACTGCAGATCTGAAGGCAAGATGAGAAGCCAGTTGTTTTTCTCTCTACCCAGAAGCAATCGGCTCATTTTTTTCCCCGCAAATGGTAGCTACTCTTTCCATTTCCTTTCTTGCTCGATAGCAGTCCCTGTTTAGATTAGACCTAGAGTCTTTAGATTAAGCTTAGTCTATACTTAAAAAGCAACTTAAAAGGACAAATGGTATTTAACATTTTACAGCTGCTAAACTGAGAAAGGAAGGTTATTCTACCTGAGCAAACCCGATCAGCCCTCTGGTATTTTTGGAGTGTCTGTCACCTTAAGAGCTGACCTTTTTCTGCTGTCTTCATTAGAGATGCTTATCTTGTTTTTCCTCTTTCCAGAGTTAAAAGCTATAAAGTAAAAAAGGGAGCAATACCTAGTACTTGCTTTCGTGATTTATTCCACAGGAGTTTCAGAAGCCCCACGCATGGGCTGCAGTCCTGTTAGGCCAGGCGATGTACAGATACAACATTCCTGCCTTGCCGAGCCGATCATTCAGCTTTAGGACAAGACGAGCACATCAGCAGGTAACAGAACATAGAGCATTTCTGAGCAGATGTATCTGACAGACCCAGTTCCTTGTTATTATTTTGAACCCTTATGTCGTTTACTTATATCTCTAACCTCTGTCTGTCTTTAGTCCGCTGATAATGCTAAACTCTGCCGTATCCTTTTTATACCTCTCTGCCTCTGTAGGGTTGAATACTTCCTGAGACAAAGTTACTTCATAACTTTGATAAGAGCAGCTCTGGCTGTGTAGGATGCTGCTGAGTCCTGCCAAGTGGCTCTGCTCTGGAAAAAGGACAAGGAATTAATTGTTGGCACACCCTACCAGCCAGCAAAATCCACCAGCACCCAGCCCCAGACCACAGCAACCTAGCCAAAGCCTTGTTACTAGAATGTAGTAGTTCATCAAATCCTTCCTCCCATCTCAGTATTTCATATTATGTAGAAAATGAGAAGCATTTACACATTATCACCTGTCCTTTCTCTTGGTCAGAGAAATTGGTTAATGCTCTTTTGATCTGCATATTCGTTTGTTAGCTGTATTTGCAGTTTCCTGTTTACAAAATACTGAGACAAGAGTGCTTATTAAAAGAAATAATAATTAAAAAACCTCTTTACAACCGCCATTGTTGTAACTATCCAAGACAAGCTGATGGCAAAAATAAATTCTGATCATCTTGCAGATTTACTCTCTGGTTTATTTCTGCTGTTATTTATAGAGGCTGTGGCAATATATCCTGATTTGGCGTCTGATGGTGAAATAGATGCAGCACACAAAATTGTATTTGGGTTTGAAAGCCCAGTTCATCAAAGCAGAATAAAACCAACATAGCATCTTCTTTAGGTTAGTGGAAACATGGAGCCGGTGGACCCCATGACACACTTCAATTTCCCTTCGGGTGGTATTTTTCTTAAATTTGGGATCTATTTGGAGATTGCAGTCTTTAATAGAGAAGCAGGTAAAAACATTTTAGCTCAGACAAACTATTGATTTCAACTTTTATTTCCCAAGCAATGCTAGGAACTAGGCAAGAGTTACAATTCAAACGAAACCCTTCCTCTTTGCATAGATCAGACTTTCTCTATAGATTTAGCCTATCTCCAGAGTTGCACCTGCCTAATGGAGGAGTGTTTTTAAACTGAGAGTGTTCTTAGCTAGTTGAATGCAGACATCCTTAAGTTGATTTAAGCTTGGGCTGTAGCTGTTGAGTGTTTGAGAATAGTAGCAGTTTTGCAGTGGTTCTTGATGTCAGCGGTACAGAGAAACCACTTTAGATAAAATCAGGTTTCAAACAAACTTTAGTCAACCAAGTAAACATCATTGCTGTTCTGACAGCACTGTTACCAGGCACAAGAACACTAGTCATAGCATCACACACAAACATGACTATTTTGCCAATACGTTGGTTGGGGTGCCTCACCATCCTGCCTGCTACCGAGGATCCTTGATGTAATGAAGCCAGGAATACCTGCTCCGTACTCTTCTTCCACAGATGCTATGAGAGAACCCAAACCCAGGGCTTGGAAAAAAACTGTCGTTCAAGTCAGACTGAAATAATCCATACCCAGTTGCTAAGACTAGCTGCCTAAGTGCTAGGTAGATTAATTAAGCTGCAACTCCTTGGATCATTGTGCAATGGAGCAGGAAGAGAGAGAGGTCAGGGCCGTAGTCTCAAGCTGACTATACTAGCTCTCCAAAGCAGGGTCATGAGCATGACAGAAACAGAGAGCAAGCCTCACTTGTAGGACTATGACTAAGCCAAGCACATGGATGAGACGTTAAAAGCATGGCAGAACACATACGAGGCTTTAGAATACATTGTGCCAGTCTCGGTAGCCTGTGCTTAACACAGAACTTTGAACCTCAAATTAAACTGGAAGGGAACCATCACTTTGCAGCAGCCTGTTCAAGAGGGAATAATCACCAAAACTGGCTAGAAGCAAAGGCCCAGGATTCTCTTCAAGTTCTGTTTTTAGGCAGACGGGCTTCACTATACACCGAATAGTTAAACAGATAGTTAAAAATGAGATCATACTGGACGCTAGAACGTATGCTGATGTTAATTACAGAGCTCTTTTTTGTTTTAAAGCTTTCAAAATAACCACGAAGAAAAAGCAGAAGTCTGCCTGCCCTGGAAAATCCTCATCAGGTTTTGTTGCTTCCCCAGTGGTACAGAAGCAGGGATGATATACATGATGCATAGGTGTCAAACTCTTGTTGACTGAGTAGGACAACCAGCGGGAGCTCTGAAAATACTCTGCTGGCTCATAGCCACTGTCAGCCATAGATAAAAATAGGTCTTGGTAAATTGAGTGTAGTCTTCAACTGCCAGATGTTGGAAATTACCATGTTAGCATACAAAATACGAGCAGCTGTTAATATGGCAGCATTCTTTGCTGGTAGGAACCACATTTAATCAACCATCTATTAATAGTGTTGTAATGAAAATGTGATTTGGAGACTATTAAAATGTGGCTTGGTGGCAATCTCTTCATTTAGTGGGTTTCCTTTAACAATTCCCTGAATACTCTACATCTCCTCATTGTGCTGAAATAGAGAAATAACCAGTAATAGATGGAAAGACCAAAATTTACTGTACTCATTTACAGCGGTGGTGCATAACTGAGAGCGTCCTTGATCAGGGACCTGGGCTGAAGGTCATCACCCCTTTTACTGATTATGACTTTCTTGTGCAGGGGACAAAGTTACAGAGTCTGTGGAAATCCAGAGGCTTGTTTGTGATCCTCAAAGGAATATGGCACGTGACAGCGTTTCACCACACAGTAAAGGAAACAAATCTGTAATAGTAAGTTTCAGGACAAAAAGCAGCAAGACTTTTAAGTGACTGAACTTCAAAAGGAAGAAAAGAAAATCCTCTTGCTTTATTCAATTTATATGTAAATATCATGAGATGTACAAATAGTTTCTGTCGTACAGGGTATGTTCACAGCGCAGTGACTACAGCGTATCTCGGACAGCAGTATATTCACTGCAGAAGGGCATTCAGGACAGGTTGCAGAACAGCCCCGGAAAGAGGATCCACACCAAACAGTGAGCCACGGCCGAGCTCCAGTAATTTGAGAGGTAGCTTTGTGAACTGTAGCCACTATAGCACAGACAGAGCCAGAGCACGAGCCATGCTGTATGGCCTCAAAATATTTCATTACAGAATACTGAGTAGCAAGGCAGTCACACATTTAGACTACACAAACTGTTTTTAAGGGCTCTGGGAAAGCTAGTCTGCGTCTACTGCGCTGCCCAGGTACAAGCTGTAACAAACCTCTTGAGCAGTGAAGTCGTTTTTCCCTGCTTTGCTGGCAAGATGATCTAACCTCCAGCTAAGCTTTGAAAAAACTTTAACAGAAGACAAAATAACCCTGGTACATAAATACATTCACATTTCAGATATCTGCTCTTAGTATTCAGCAGCCCTTGAACAACTGCCATTAGCTTTGCAGTCAATACTCTTCACCTCTGTTCAGACCTTGGAAGCCAGGTTTTACTTACATTTTCAGTTTTGATTTTTCTTCAGAGATTTTTTTTTTTTTAAGTTTTAGAGGTGGCAAAAGTGGAACAAGTGTTAACACTCCCATCTCATGCAAGCACCCCTCCTCCATCAGTTAGGCAATAATTATACATCATAATAATATATACAGCTTCATTCAAACCTAGTATTTCATTGTGCATAGGATACTACCTTCTCTGGAAGACTTTTCCTAGTGTGTGAATGAATTAACACTAACAGTCCCTCTCCACAGGAATATAATCCTTTCTGGCATACCACTCTGGCTATGATGTGGTCAACACTGATGACAGTTTCAGAGATCAGACTCCATCCTATGTGTAGTACTGTCTATTTGGTCAAATTATTACCACCATGTGCATTTTTTCTCTACCTTCTGCTATTTATACATGGGCTGCCTGAAGAAATGCTTTTGTTGGAGAATGTTGTTCCGTCCAGAAGATTTTTCAAAGTATGATAATACATCCTTTATTATTTCTGGACATGGGGGGAAGAGTTGAAGACAGTCTTCTAAAATGACATACCCTCCAAATTCAGACTCCTTACAGGGTTTTGTTAGTGACAAAACATTCAGACACTGCTTGGAACCAACGTTTTTTCTTGTATATTGTCCCGCTGACAAGCTTCTGACAGGAAACTCACATAATCCATCCTTCAGCAGCAAATTATCATATTGTTTTCAGTTTCATAGCTATTTAGCCATATTTGCTTTATGATGTTGTCCTTTTAGTTCTGAATGTCAAAGTAGACAGCAGATCCTTGTCTCGTTCTAGACTTTTCAGCTGCCCTAGTTTGCAGGATTTGCTCATCTGCTGCATTGGATGTAATAGCCACAGTGGATTTGTTATCTTTTCCGCTTGATTCATTGCAAAAGGAATCGAGTGATTCATAAAGTGTAGACACAGCCTTAAAAAGCAAAGAAAACTCCAGTCAAAATAACTTTTACCCATGAAGTCTATTAAAAATGAACTTTTACCCAAGACACAGCATCTAGCACAGCCTGAGGGAACAGAGAGAAACATGGGCCATGGAGTTATAACTTCAGAGGGAAAGAGTGTCTCAGTACTAACACTGAAAGGCAAAGTCTTCCCATGTTTGGATTCAGTTCTTTTAGTTAATTAGGTACCGGGCACAGAGTGCTTATTTAGAATACCAAAGATGTCAAGTTCCAGTGTAAACCAGGTTCTATGACATCTGAAATGGCAAAGCTTTTTTTTTCCCCCTTAATCATTTAACTGCAACATTTCCAAAAAGCTTTATCATGCTGTTCCTTCTGGATGGATGCTCTTTTGATGCAGTAAACTAGCACACTGCTGCAGTATTCAGATGTTATTCTGGACTGTGCAAAAATCATCCTGTTTTCATTTCCTAAGCACATGTAGGATTTGGGATCTTCAGGTAAGTTCTTTAGCAAAACCTGAGAATTAAAGATCTCCCTGAAATGTGCACAAAGACCTGTGCTCACAGATACATCAAATCAAATTCTCAAGCTGACATGGCATAAAACAATGAAAAGGTGGAAGTCATGAAGTGGTAGCTTTTTGTCTTCACACTTTTACTTTACTATGGGTGTTTACTATCTTTGTTTTAATGAATGATGTTCAGAACAGAGAGAGGTACCTGCTGGCTGCATGCCAAACAGGAGGCATGGTAGGTACGGCCAACTAATCTGGATCATGCTTCTATGCATTTTTGCACAACCAGAGCCCCTCAGGAGTGTGCTTTTTGTGTGGTTCCATGAGCTGGAAGTTTGCCTTAATGCTACAGCAGCGCTTAGATTTGGGCTGGAACCTGCAGAACTTAGCAATGAAAAAATCATCAATTGCTCCAAGAATTCCCTCAAGGGCCAAATTTCCCTGCAGCTGGCAGAACTGTCTGGGAAACACTCCCTGAGCATCTCAACTCAGGAAATACGAGATGAATCTCCAGAGAGACAGAGACAAGCGCTACATAGTAAAAGCACAACTACAGCGGCCAGCTTTGCCACAGGGATGTTCACTCTCAGGTTAAGCCAACTTAGATACTTGGAGCTACGTGTTGTCACCTGACCTAATTGCTCAGCATTGTTATGACATATGATACAGGTGAGAGTAAAATCCATGCCTTGATTCAAGTTCTGTGATACAAGATTGCCTTCACAACCCCAAGAATTGGAAAAAACCATGACATAAATTGGAGACTGTAAGTAGCCTTGCAGAGGCATACAGAACCTTCACGTTCGCTGTTCTAGAAATGGTGCCCAAACCTACCCAGAATGTACAGCAAATTTCCAAGCTTAAAAGAAAAGTGTAAGCAACATAAAAGACTAGCGTGAACTTTTTAGAGACTTACTTTTGCACAAACAAACAAACAAATAAATAAATTAAACCAATCATGTTCTGCAACACAATTGAAAGGCAATGAGTGCAGCTCCAGGGACACCATAATATTTGCTCATCACTACTGGCTGAATTTGTTTGAAATACAGTGTCCATACACATCATATGTAATGGCTTTACTAATCTACTGGATCTCTTGAATGATTTATAAGACCCAATTATGCTTTAATGTTTAAAATGATACCACTGTGAAATCACTCTTTCTGCTTTCATTGAAATAGCAAAAAGGTCTGTTACATGAAAGAAAACACTGAACCTACATCATGACACGTCACTGCGGCTAACAGCTGCTAAATTATAAAGCAACAACAAAAGGCCTTTTAGAACTATATTCACACATCCTCTGGATGAGTCTTGTTGTCCATACAAACCCTGAGCAGTTAATGGCTACTAGTGAACTCTTCACTCTGCACCACTTCTGATGCTTGCTTTCTCATTCTCAACCTTGTTTTCTTATGTCTTCATTAAATATTAACAAGTAGAAAAGCTATCCATTTATAGCTAGTAATTAGAATATTTTATTACTATGACCAGACCATCTCATGCCTTGTATTTTTAAAATTTTCCACTACGATATCTCCTGTAAAAACAAGTCTCTCAGCTTCAGTCATGAATTTTCCCAGCTATACATTTTCTTTTTTTAGAATGGTGACTATAGCACAATAAAAGACAGATATTACTGTTTTACTGCCTGCATCCTTATATTCTCTCTCGCCGTGATTTCAGTACCAATATGACCAAATCAGGACTGAAGCCAGGTTCTCTAACAGGAGAATTCAGGAATCTATAAGCTCAATAACAGCAGTTGTGACCACGGGCTTTAGCATTTTACATCACCTCTGTGTGGCTTGTCCAAGTCTGTCCAGCTGATTGAAATGGAAGTTGCACCTGCCCATGCAAGAGTAAAATTAGGGCTTCTTTCCCTTGCCTGCTTTATGTTTTAATGTAATTAAAAGATGAATAACTGCCTGGAAAAGGAGCTTGCCTGAAATCTGCTACCTGCTCTCAGCAAGTGTTGCCTGCTCTAATGGCCCTATGAGCTGAAGGTGGTCCAAGCCCCTTGAGCTTGGTATACAATTATATGTAAAGGGACTTTACTGTGTTGTGGTTAGGCCCAGTCAGCAGTTAAGCACCACCCAGCCGCTTGCTCACCCCCCCACAGTGGGATGGGGGAGAGACTCAGAAAAGCAAAAGTAAGAAAACTCGTGGGTTGAGATAAGAACAGTTTAATAATTGGAACAAAAAATAATACATTGTAATGAGATAATAATAATAAATAATGAAATAATAAATTGTAAATGTTGTTTACAATAAATTGTAAACAACAAGAGAGTGAGAGAGGAACAAAACCCAGGGGAAAAAAAAAAAGCCAGTGATGCAACCGCTCACCATCCGCTGACTGACACCCAGCCAGTCCCCGAGCAGCGATTGCTGCCCCCCGGCCAACTCCCCCAGTTTCTATACTGAGCATGACGCCATATGGTATGGAATAGCCCTTTGGGCAGTTGGGGTCAGCTGTCCTGGCTGTGCCCTCTCCCAGCTTCTTGTGCACCCGGCAGAGCATGGGAAGCTGAAAAGTCCTTGACCAGTGTAAGCACTGCTTAGCAACAACTAAAACATCAGCGTGTTATCAACATTATTCTCATCCTAAATCCAAACCACAGCACTATACCAGCTACTAGGAAGAAAATTAACTCTATCCCAGCTGAAACCAGGACAATTGCCATTTTTTTACTTCTACACTTCTTTCACTCAGTCTCTATATTGATATTCTCCACTTTTTGCTGCCCTCCAGGCAATTTTAGAGTGTCATTAAATATAACAACAGAATCCAATACTTTCCTGCTGCATATATATATTTTCTCTTATTTCTGAGTGTTGTTGCTTGCAAGAAAAGTTTTTTTTTTTTTGCTTTAAACCTTTTTCATGTGTAGTAAGATGCTGTCCTAGGAACAGCAGCTTGTTGTGTGCTTTCTGTTCAGCACACTCCCCAGTGCCTCATTTTGAAAGTCCTTCTCTCACAGCGAGAGACTTTTTATAAAACACTTACCCATTCAGTAGAATTACATGATGAGTTTTCCTCAGCTGCTTCGTTGGTGGATTCGTTTCTCCCAGGAAGTTCTGCAACTTCGAGCACCTGCTCCTCCTGATGCCTTCCTGCCGGCATAGGAAGTCGTGCAGAACCTTAGCAAAAACCAAGTTACAGTCACTGCTTGCTTACTGTCCATTTCCAGAGTCACACTGCTACTCTGCCAGCGCTCTATAAAGCTCTGAAATGAAGAGTGCAGAGGTCTTGCATAGCTAGTCCTGATGACAGGCGCTAGAGCAGTATTCAGCTTGCAGACGGAAACAGCTACCTTCAGGTTTCTGAACGTGCCTTAGGTGATGGAGACCTGGTCAATAGAGTTTGTGCCACGGAAACTGATCAAGAGAACTGATCAGCTCACCCTTAAGTAGACACCTACAACGGGTCAGTTCAAACAGAGGCCTCAGGATCCATGCCTCTGTCAACTCCAGTGACTGAAATAGGAGCTTTCATTTGCCTAAATCCCCTCCCTGTTTTTTTAATCTGCAAGTTGAATTGCATCTCAAGTCGTAGATATTCCACCTATATCCCTGACAGCTGACAAGCTGAGTAAACCTCCCATTGCAACCATAATACTCATGCTACAGTTACTTAAGAGGCTGCCTTAGGTTCTATGTCACTGGTCTGTACCCACCACCTGCAGATGCCCTACATTTACACTTGTCCTGTACCCTTGCCATTCACTGTTTTTTCTTGTGACTTCTTCCATCCTTCATTTCAGGATTTTGCAACAAACAAAAATTAATAATTAGTTAAAAAAATTCACAGCTTAAAAAACATAGCTCAGAACAAAGTCCCCAAAGTCGGGTCTTTCAGATGTCACTTCCAGGTGTCACTACCTAGAGTAAGAGCATTATGCAGAGTGAAGCTCCGGCTCCTCACTTTTTCAGTCTGCTAAGAAATGACGAGAATTTATATTCCTTCGATATCCTAGACAGGTCAGTCTAACTGATCACTCCTTCTGGAAAGATAAATAATGGAGACAAGTGGCTGCAAGAATGCTCATTTGAACTACAAGCTGTGTCTTCTGATCCCTCCTCTCAGCTTGAGATGCCCCTAGCAGATCAGGACCAGGTGAGCAAAAGTTATACATTGAAATTCCTCTTAGTGATGCCTCTTAATTCCACCTGTCCAGCCATCTCAAAACAAATATCTAACTTAGAAACTATGTGTTAATGGAAATATTGTCACTCACCAGAAAGTTTTGAGTGCTTTTTCTTTTTGTAGCAAAGATAGAAGCTTCCAACTGCCACTAAGAAAGGAATGATGGCCCATATTGCCAAATCTCTCTTCTTCAATGAGTGAGCTTCTGCAATTATATATTTCAAATAAAGTTATGTACTATTCAAAGATACAATAGAAGAACAACACCATAACAAAAAAAAAAATTAAAATTAAAAATTACTTCAGGAGTGAATCAGTCCATTCCCCCACCCAAGTGCAAGGTCATCTATACTTTACCATTCCTGAGGGATGCGTGCCTGATGAACAGTAACATCAATCCCTCCTATAGCTCCTGCAGTTTGACAGTTTTTTCCCCCCAGTGTCTAATCTGAGTCTTTTCTGCTTGTACTTTAAGGCTATTAGTACTTGACCAAGTAAGAGATCAGATCACTTAACTCATTTTAGGAGCTCAGATTATTTTAACTCCTTAACAGCCTTTTACATTAATTCCCCCCCGTTTTAAACATTACTTCATTCATTCTCTGCCACTGATGTTTTCTAAATCTTTGATAATTTTTGTGCCTCCCTTTGGACTACCAGTTGGCCAATAGTGTAAAATAGTGTCCAAAACCGGACTGTGCTGGACGAACGGAAAGGTTACTTCCCGTGACTTGAGCAATCGATATATGAGTGACGTTTGATAATGTTAAAGGTCTAGTCAGAGCTAGTCCCCTAGTCTTTCTCTACAGTTGAGAGGTAGAAGGGGAGGCAGAGATCAGCATCTTCAAGAAGTGATGCATAGTATCTTGAGACAGTTGTGTAACAGAAGTGAGGTAAATTGTTTTCTAGGTATGTCGCATTCTTTTCATAATTTAAGGTGAAACATACTTCATTCCTATTGCTGAAAAATTTAATTGTGTTTGAATACTCATTGTATTAATGCTTTTCAATGCTTAATTCAGAATTGGGAGCTTAAATTGCTCCCCTGTAAAGGTTACCATATGACTCTAATAAAATACAGAGACACAGCCTATACAAAACATTTTGTCATAACAACTTTATGGACACAAATCCTTATAAATATAGAGCCCATAGTGCTCTATCTTCCATACTGATTTATCTCCCACTTTTTATTAAGACCTTGTAATAAAAAGATAAAGTAGTTAGTAAAGGGTACATACTACTGAACAGAGCAACCATGTGATTGTTTCAGCCACTCCCTACCAGAAGGCAAATGCATTCACTGTCTCACATCTAGCCTACCAAATCCTTCCTGACAAGGAATTGTGTTTGGGTCTTTTGTGAAATACACAGCTGATGCACAGCTTTTTTGTAAACCTTAACTAATAATTCCTCTTAGCAAACCCTTACAGAAGAAAACAAACACTTTACACTGGGGGTATTAAGGCAGAGAGGGTAAGTCAATTGTCATTAAGAGTCGTTCTGGTCCTCTCTGTGTTTGTCTCATTCATCCTGAGATCCACAGCGCTGGGGGAGGGATGTGGGAGAGGGAGGAAATGCATAAAATAGTTCAAACTGAAGAATCTTTATGATGACAAGTTAAATGGCACGCATATACTCTTGCTAGCTTACCTTTCTCTTCAACAATCACTGTTGTACCATTTCCGCATACTTTCTTACAGAAAGGTATTTCAATAATTATCTCACAGTAGTAAAATCCCATGTCATTTACACTGGCAGATTTTATCACCAGCACATCCTTGCTTTCACGGGTGACGTTGGATACATAGAAAAGGTTTGATGATATGGTTTTGGTGACGTTCTCTTTATTAACAAGATACCAGCTTACTCTATACCTCACAACAGATTTTTCCCAAATACAGGCGATTTCAGTGTGTTCTCCAATTGATAGATATATTTTCGTTGGTGTTTGGATGACTGTTAAATTATTGGGACCTGTAGCTAGTGGAGAAATACACATAGAGTTAAAAGTTAAAGCAGCAAAGAGATGACATTACACCTGCAATGTCTACAATCACAGTATTCAAAATAATGTTAATACTGTAAAATCATTATGAGATTAATTTTTAAGATCAGTAACTAATCCACTTCTCCCTTGAACAATGGCAATTACTTTCTGGCTAAAGGAAACTTTTAATCTGGTGGGTTAAAGCCCTCCATCATTGTTTGTGTGCAATAAATGAAGATTTTCCGTGTACTCGCCGATATACTTATTTTTTATTTTCAACAAAACGCTTTTATAATAGAGGTTGAGTCTGAAGCATATTAAACATTTTATCTGCCAGATAAAGAATGACCAGAAGGAGTCATTCAGAATGATTCATCAGTGAATAGTGAAAGAAAAATCCACTACAATTTTTGTCACCATGTAGGAGTTCTTGTCCTGCACTGCTTCTAATTAGTGACAAAAGTACAGCATTTTGGGGGCAGGTTCTTTAACTTTGTTTAAACTTCTTTCATTAAGTTTTTGCTGACAAGTAGTTTATAGCATCAAATTCACCTCCTTAGTTTAATAAGTATACAATATGCCATTCAGTCCACAGCTGTCTCATCAGGTTTGTTGCCTGGCTTTCAGCTAAGGCTGACTTGGACAGTATCAGAGGAAACTTTTTAGTCTTTCCTGCTTTGAATCTCTTTATCACTCACTGTCCACATGCAAAATGATCTACATGAGATACTGTGCACCACTGTACAAAATATTTTCTTCTGATGTGAAACCACTGTGTGGATATTGGATAACTTTTTTTTTTATTCTAATGACATTGTTGCTCATCACAAAAGTGCTAATCCTATAAAATCTACCCCCGTGACTGCTGAGACCATTAGTTTCATATGCTGCGTAAGGAATTGTAATTTTCTTTTTTCTAGTGTTTATACTATTAAAGTAAGGAACTACTCTTATTATGAGTTATTTTCTTCTAAACTTCATCCTATTTGTAACTCAGGCACATTTCACACCAACATATGTGTCATGGGATGATTTTGCCCCTAAAATGGCATCTGATAAAACTTATCAGAATTATGCAAATAAACTTTTTTCCTTTGCCCTTAGAAAAAGCCACATATTTATCACACCTAAAGGAGTTAGGCACCTCTATTTTTTCCACAATGCAACGCTCAACAACATGCAGAGAACAATATGGACAGTATAGGAGTAATAAACAGCAGAAAAAATAAGGGAAAGAATTGATGTAGTGTATAAATGACAACTTAGAAGCTGTTCAGGTGTCAAAGAACTGATCACTAATTTCAGTTTTTCTGTTCGTTTGGTTTGTCGTTTAAAATACAGTTGTGCTACGGGCTGTGCTATGGTTCCATCTTATCACTTCACTGCCTTTCTGAAAAACATCACTGACAACATCCTTTTGCCCTTGCTTAATCTCTTAATCTCTCCCTTTCGTTGCATTTTTTAATTTATACTGAACGCCTTTAGTATTATCCAGTGCAATCTGTATTGCATAAAAAACATGAAACCTTATCTGCTTTGTATTTTGGTACCTACATGATCTAGAAGAAAACCTCCTTAACATTTTAAAATTCCACATTCAGCGTTTGTCACAATAAATATTCAAGTCTGAAGGTCTAAGAAAAAAAGTGCTTGTGTTAACCTAACATCTTTTTGGGTGTCAAAGTGTAAGATTTGTTCCTCTACACTTTTTCTACAACAATCCCTTGAAAATGCTTTTTGATTCCCCACACATTTTAATTTTGATTTCAGCATTATGAAAATATAGTTAACATCCTCCTTGTCTCTCACACAAGTCTATCTGAGTGGATATACTGTGAGAAGTTTTTTTAAATCCAGCTCAAGAATTACAGGTGACTAACTATAAACAAACCAAAGCAAATAAACAGCACTTACCTAAGGAGCCAAAACACATTGTTAAAAGAAGTTTCAGTGAAATTACGATCATCGCAGAGGATTATTAGCACTTGCATCAGGGTGTCTTTCTCGAAGATCAGCAAAACAACAAATGAAAGCATGTCAGATTCGTAGCTAGACTTCCTCTTCCCTCATGTGGTGAGGACAATGGAAACCTAAATGCAACCCTAATTTTCCCTACACTCTTTGAAATTGCCGTCATAGATGTGTCTGGTTTAGAGCACAGCTATCCTGTCTGAAATCAGAACATTTCTTCTTTAAATTTTAAATTGTGTCCTAACTGCTTACCTTTCAACAGTAGATTAGTCTCTTTTCTGATATGACATAAAGAACTGCTTTTCCATACTTACAGTGGTCTCGTGAATGTTTGCCATTGCACTTCTGCAATCCTTCATTTAAAGGCATTTTATGAAGATGAGACTTCTTTAGCTACTGTGTACATGCTTGGCAGCAGCCTCTTCCAGCCAACCTGATGAATCTTATCCAAAGCCAGAGAGACAATGATTGTACATAGGTTACACTGATGCCAAGTATTACTCCTATCTTTCCTTATCACACATTTCATTGTTGTCTTGCTGAAATCTTGCCTAAATTCTTCCCTCCTGTGAAGAGTACTTTCCTAGGTTTGCCTTAGCAGTAGCATAGCTCCATCGGCAGGAGCAAAGGAGGAACGCTGAGTTCGAAGATCGCACTTGCAACTGGCCCCACTGCAAGTTAAAAAAAAAAAAAAAATCAAATAGAACACACTGAGAACATGAATCAAATTAAATTAAGAACTTTATAAGAACACAACATTTCCTAGAACTAACATCAGGTTTTAGCAGCACTGGGCAGGTATCCAGAACAGCTGAACTGCAATTTGTAATGAAGACTCAGCCACATTTAAAGCCTAAAGCACTGTTCCTTTCCATTTGTCAGCAACAAAAGCATGATGCATCAGCTCACCTGCTTCTCAGTATCTTACAGAAGGCGTTTCCAGTGTCGTTTAGATTGCCAAATAAAATTAAAAATGAGACAATAGCAAAGATAAATGTCACAAAGTGCTGTAGGCTATCCCCATTTCTGATGGTACTCAGCTGACTTAGTTATCACCTTTTAGAGCTAGTGAGGACATAACAAATACCTTTAAATTCAAGTGAATGAAAGGATATATTAAAGCAAATAATTTATACTTAAGGATATTATTTAATTATATTAAGTAATTCTGTTACCATTGACATTCATGTTATCTTTGGTACTACTGATCAAAAATGTAGAATAAATGAAGTATGCATGTGTAAATTCAAGGGAAAAACTAGTTTCTCTTGTATTTAAATATCTACATTTGTGCATTTAGTGTTGAGTTATGCAGCCAGCAGCTCCAGCATGCAGCATATTTTGTCTAGAGACTAGGTGAAGCTTTTTCAATAGTGCTGATAGCAGCTTATATTTACTCTGAAAGATGCCTTGGTTCTAATCCAAAGCACCTACTGTCAGAGATGAAATGAACTAGCACACAGAAAAGGGGGTTGGCAAAAAGGTTTATTTTTAGCCCAGGTTACTTCATTGTACCGTTTTACAACACAACCCCACAAACTCTCATCACAGTACTGCTGAGTGGGTGGAAAAATATGGTGAGAAAATTTCTTAAGCCAGCTTTGCTGCCAGGATAAGTGCATCACACAGAACAACTATGTGGGTCAGGAAAGCATCTACAACAGAAAGATCCCTTTAAGTTTTCTTTTCTTTCTTCAACTTAATCTTAACCTTGGAAACTGCATCGATGAGTCTGGATTCTGTAAATGTGTAACTTTACTCACCTGCGGGCTGGAGCTGACTGCGGAGCAGCTGCTCAGCGCAGAGGCACTCTGCTCTTGGAGAGGCAGTGACAGTCACAGCCAGCCTCCTCCGGATGCTGTGCACAAATCCGTCTTCCCAAAACTTTTCTCCGTGGCGTTCAAAGAACACCAGTGGAGGCATACTGAAAAATACATTTGAAACTTTTAAACAGAGAGGACCGAAACCCCCTCCCTCCTCCTTACCCATATGTCAGACTGGCTTGAGAGCTTGTAACCCAAGTATTAATGAGCAGCATTTTTGAGGTGTTACTGTCAGCTGGGAAAGTTTATTAATCTATAGCAGCATTGATGACAGTATGTGTGAAACTCAAGGTAGTCAAATGAGTTTGTAATTCTGCTGCATTGGAATAAGAAGATGGAACAAAAACCATTTACATGTATTTGTTATGAAAACTTAATCTGAAATTTTCATACTTGAAACAAAGTTCTGAAGTACTAAGTCAAAGACATGTTATCAGAGTCTTTAAAAAAAAGTTTTAATTCACATTTGCCTTTTCAAGATCTTCTTCAAATCATACCAAACACTGTAGAAAGTTGCAGGTGTGCCAAAAGAAAGTTCTGGTGAAAATGGAAATTTGACTTTTGTTGTGCCTAACTCATGAACCTTCCCCCTTCAACTCAAACACGAGGTGGAAAGCATGCTAGCACTTGGGCTTTTTATCCATTACCTAACTTCAGTGTAACAGACCTCATAACTTCTCATGACAGCCAGTGGCGTTCTATGTGTTCTATATGATAAATACACATTATTAATTTTGTCCAGCTATGACCCAAACAAAACCACCAAAACCTTAATTTTATATTGACTTTAGGACCTTCTTAGCACACTTACTTATTAGCACAGAAAAAACACGCCTAATTTATTTTCCAACTGTGAATAATAAATGACATCTCAGTAGGAAAAGCAGCTCCACAGCACAAATGGACTGACAAAACAAATATGCCAATTGTGGATACCACAATTAATTTTCAAATTATTTTTAAGAGTGCAAGTGATTCTTTTACCTGATCTAGTGATTAAAGAAGTGATCTGCAAAAATTTCCTTTCAAAAGAGCAGCTGTGTAATTCTTATACACATGCATCAGCAGGACTTTCTCAAACAAGATAAATGCTAGCATGAAAGAGGAACTATTTTCTTTGGCTTTAATTTAGGTTTGCACCTGGATTAATGTAAAATAAAGGTTGTGAATTAACTTTTCCTAGAAAGCAAAAAAACTAACACAAGAATTATTTCTCTTGTGAGTCCAAATGACTAATATGTACATTTCAGCAATGTGGATGTAACTAGAAGTATTTGAGACAGAACAGGGCAATGGGAAGGAAAGTGGAATATAACAAATCTGACCATGTGTTTGCCAAGTAGGGGCAAAACCTGTCATCTTCAGTAGTTGGAAGTAGTTTCCTTTCCATTTTGTAACTGAGGCTCATGTTTTTGCTATCCAAGCCACATCAGATGCTGAGCAACGCTAGAGCCAGCAGAGCCTAGGGCCAACAGAGAAAACATGAAAAAGTGGCCTTGGGCACTGGAAAAAGAGATGGTAAAACAGGGTTTACTGAGAGCCACTCTTTGTCCCTGGACACAAATAGGACTCCACCAGCTCTTGAGGACATTCAAGGTTCTACTCCTCAAAATTACATGGAATGATGGAACAAATATAATTTGGCTTTCCAGGCAAAAGAAACTGATCTCCCACAAGACCCAGAACAGCAGCATCTTGGAGGGTCTGCAGCCAGGAGCTGTGGACAAAATAAGCTGCTATCAGAAGATTCTGCATTTGAGACTTTTTATATCAGTTTCACTCTGACTGCTTGTCACATCCTCTCCTTCCCCAACACCCAAGTGCTCTGCTATCTCCTCCTAGCTCTTCCACTCTATAACTGCTACTTCCTTAACGCCAACCAAAATTAAAAACAAAGCTTATTTACCATAGCACAAATATACTGCATGCATGCGTGACTTTTTCCTCTGCTTGTAACATTACATCCACCCTCTTCTTTTGTGTGTCCCATCTGATGTACGGTTTGAAGTAGTATTTAAGTACAGAGTGGCCTGATTTCTATCAAGTCTTGATGTAGCACTGCAATGTATCTCCTCACTATCTTGATACATGTGAGGGAAGAAAAAGGACAATTACTAAATGGGTCCCTCTACAGAGATTTGAATGCCTGCAGGCTTCCATTAGCTTGGGCTGAGAATTCTCAAGAAAAAGAACATACAAAATATAAAATGACATCTTCTTCTAGCAGGAATGCCATGCTTTTTACAGGCCACAGTCTTGGATGCCTCTGGTGCAACACAAGATCTGACTCTGGCAAATTATTCCCTGATGGCCAATTGCACTGAAATAACTCCAGATAAAATATTCTGTGGGGTTTTTTTCTTTTTCTTTTAAATCAGGAAGTCTCCACAAATTGAAGTAGCAAAACCCCCAACAGATCAATCAGCTGGTAATGAGGTATTCCTGTTTATAGTATCCTGCATACAGAAGGTTTTTGTAGGATTTGTTCTAACACAGCCTACTAGAAACATATCAACCTGGGAAAGGAGCGCCCAGAGTTAGCAGCTGTAAGAGCCTTTACTGCTTGGCCAGGACTGACCACGCAATTGCCCACTGAAGATACAGTTCGATTTTTACAATCTACCAGCATGACTTGCTGTTACCAGCACGTGTATTAGTGAATACCACTTCAGTCACAAAAATGTGAATTGTAACCATACCACTCTGTAACCTACACAGTATACCCATTATACTACATGGCATAACCAAGTAGGGAATGAGAAAAGATGTACAAGCAAGGAAGATGACTTAGCTGAACACACTTCATTTCCCAAACACATACACAAAACAAAACAAAAAATAGCTGCTGTCATGCTGTACTGCATCCTAGTTACAGTGCTATATACTTCCCCTTTGGGCTTAATGTTGCAGGAAAATGGCTTTCAGTGCAGCAGGGCAGGTTATATTGGCATATCACTAAATATTTATAGCCAAGTATGAAAAATAACCAGTGAAAAACATGAAACAACCTTTCTTCATCCAGTAACTGAATGTGGCAGTTTCTGCAGTGATTTTAATGAGATGCAACCAGTTAGTACACACAGGCTGCCTACACAGAAAAACTGACCACCAGCACAGCTCTTCCAGCATAACTACTTCACAATAGCTATTCTGGGAGCTATTCTGTCCTTTTCACTCCGTTTCCTTTGTTCTTGAACAGTGTCTCCATGTGGAGGAAATTATTGCTGAACAGCTGAAGTAAATCAGAACAACTACCACAGTAAAATGTCATTTTTACATTATTCTAGATATGGAATTATTAATTGACTGAAAAGGCACCTATTTTCCTCTTTTAAATCTATACATTTCGTCTTTCAGTTTTACGTTTCACTGTTCAGAAATACAGTTTTGTACAGTGTTGCACCAAGCGTAACTCATCACTACCACTGCAGTGAAGTGGCTGACTTGATTCTCATCTCAGCTATGTGCATTTTCATGCTGAATCAGTAAAATAAGTAGAGATGCCCAATGGGACGTGAACAGAATCAGATTCTACAGCTCCACACTGATTAGAGCTAAGAAGAAAAACAGAAAAATGCAACTTTTCTTTTGAACATAAATACATACTAGCTATTAGGCCAGCTAGCTGCTGTCCAAGTTTCCTTCTGCTGCTGCTCAATCAGATCTGCTTAGAATTTGCATTTAACTGCCAGTTTAACCCGAAACACAGTCCTCCGTAATTAACTTCAACTTGATGCTAATGAAACATTTCCTGCTACCACTATGCATGTTCTTTGAGCCTGAGAAGTATGAACGTTCACAGTGTCATAAGAACGGTGTTCCTGCTTCAGGTTACGTGATGAGTTAGTTACTGGCCATGTGGCAATACACCTTCTGTTGACAGACAAGCTCCAGTTCACCCAGAACACAAGACTGAACATCCAGGACCGGGACACTGTGAAGAAAAGCCAATCAGTTCTGAACCTTAAGAGACACAAGTTAAATGAACTTAGCGCAAAGGAATACAAACAGTACATTCAATTTCAGTTTACGGCAAAGCAGAAACTCTGCAGTTGTTGCCCAAAGGACAAAGTAGCTGAAACACATGACAGGCATTCCTCCTTGCATGTAGAAAACAGAACGTCATTTGGCAAATCACTATTCTGTGATTTGGAAGTCATCTCCGCTAACAATAAAAACCCTAGGAGAAGACTCTGGAGATCACCACTAATTAGAAAGACAATTCAAGACTGTAGGACTAATATGACTTTGTCAGTGCTCAGCAGTGAAGCATCATAGAAGCAATCACTTTAAAACCACCCACAGCAAGCACAAAAATGTTCAATATGCTTGCACTGCAACACCAAGGTCATTTTTGAATTGAACACACTTCAGAAAAAAAATGACTTGTAAATAATTAACCAAGAAAAATACCCACAACTCAGGCCAACAGTTTAATTAAATTTAGAGTTTATTCCAAAATGACTATTTCTTTCATTAACAGCAGTAGAATGTTTTTCAAGATCATCACTCATACCTTGAAACAAAAATTGGAAGCTATTACATATTCACTCCTGAAATACAATGTCAAACTTTATTGACCTTGAAAGTATACAAAGAAAGTTCTTATTTCCTTTGGGTGAACAGTTACTATACAGTTTTCTGAGGTCTCTGTGCTGTTGGAGAATCCTGTAAAACACAAAAACGTTGGTAATTTATTGAAGAAGAAGCTTTACTCAAATGTACATATTATTCTATCTCAACAGCTTTAAGTCATCCCTTCCTTAAAGGCTGGTGTTTGAACAGATTCTCCTCCTTAAAGCTGTAAGTAGTACGGAGCCTAAGATGTACCCATTCATAATATTAAAATATACAACAATTCATCTACTTTTCACACACTGACTGACAGAGAAAACGTGAAACAACTCCCCAGTCATGTACCTTTTCTTCATCATGAGTAAACAGCAAGCAAGTTCCTAGCTGCAGGTCAAGTAGAGTTCTCAACTCTCACCTAGCCCAGGCCAAAACCTCTGCAAGCTTTTTACAAGGCACATATATGGATGTAAGTGACAGTAAGTTCAATGTCCAAGGAACTAACTGGAATGAGAAATGAAATGAGGTCACCCACCGCATTTGACTTGAGTGTCAGCCCTAACTTGAATCATATCCACACAGTCCTTTAAGCTGATTACAGTGGGGATTTTTAACTGCAGCTGTCTGTTTTTCTGCAGCACAGGCTTAAGCTTAGATTAACACAACTCATCAGCATCTAACAAAATCAATCTGTGTCACAAGTGTGAATTTATAAAGTAGCCACTTCTATGTGGAAAAAGATAACTCCAGAAAGATTTCAAGCTTTTTAACACTTCTAGGCAAACCAAGCCATCAGAGAAACACAGCAGTCTAGCACTTGCAGGGAATCTTTGCTAAATGCTACTACTTGCAGGTTGTGCCAGATACCCCAGTCTGTCATACAGAACAACAATACATTTTTAATCTTGCAAATATTTTTACATTTTTAATTCGGTTATTCACCAAGCTTCAACAGTCAACAACAATATGGACACCAACCACCTTATTCCACCTACCTTTGCTTGGATATTGTGCAGTCTTCCATTTCCACCGCTTCAAAGTGTTTACATCCCAGGTGCCTGTGAGTGATCGCTCTTCCACTACCATCACTGATCCTAATCCCTTTAGCAAAGACTGTTAGTAAAGAAAACACAAGGAATCAAACCACACTTTACTGAGAACAGCATCACACTCACCGCTCTAGTACACAGTTAGACCAGAGTAGAACTTTCATCTTTAGCATTGATCTGTTAAGCAGAGCAGTAGAAACTTTAAAAATCTGCTAGGTTATGCAACACAAGGGCAACTATGGATTCACCAGGCTTCGAACTAAGAAGCTGAGGTGCTGAGAGCTTCCTCTGTGTTGTAGCAAAGTTCAGAGCCTACTAATCTCTCCATTCAAGAGCAGAAACTCACACTGCACTTTTTAAAATAAAACAGAGAATCCTACACTTTGTCATCACAATCAAAATTTCATATTTTAAAATAATAAACCCCTGCCATGTATTATAAAATAATCTACTTATATATGAAAGATCAAATAAACAAGAAACTGAAAATACACAGTACATGATGGACCTGACCAAAGTTTCAACAACTCGCAGAAGTAAACTATAGAGGAAGAAAAATCTTTGTTTCCTTTAATCCTGTCCACATTTCATTAACTATAGGTACAACTTGCAATAACTAAAGAAACAGCAAAACAGAATCCCACTCCCTGCACTGGT
Organism: Mycteria americana; assembly: GCF_035582795.1. Classification (NCBI taxonomy): domain Eukaryota; kingdom Metazoa; phylum Chordata; class Aves; order Ciconiiformes; family Ciconiidae; genus Mycteria; species Mycteria americana. The sequence continues at coordinate 14,187,023 of NC_134368.1, forward strand.
TAAGGTACTGCAGGAAGTGTTATACAACCAAGAGCTCAACAGAACCAGTCCTACCAATATTTATGCAGATCTTCATGCTGTGCCTATGGCAACTTCATCTGAAGTAATAGCTTCTGTGTTGCAAAGTTGAGTAAAAATAAGACCTGCTTCCCTCTGAGGTTAAAGTAATACTAGTATTTTTGTATCCATCTTTTGTGGAGTCTCTAGCACATGGAATGTTTCGTTCCAGAACCAGTTCTCTCTGGAACAAAACCACCTCAAGTGGTATTCTGTCTCGAAGGATTAGATTTACCTTCAGATTTATCATCACAGGTTGAGACAGCACAGGATCCTCTCCAACTTCATACAAGTGTCTGATTCTTAGCAGGACACGACTGAAGTCTGCATCACCTTGCTTCTGTTTACCTTTAAGGGAAAACAAAATGCAAACATTTTCTTACTTTAAAAATAAATACAATTTTTAAAGTTTTTTTTTTAAGCTTTAGACTCTCATAACTTGAACTTAATTCCCATTTTTTAAAGTTAGCAAGGGGACTAACATCAAGAAATACCCAGCTCTCGCTGTTGACAGGAATGACACTAACAGGCCTGACAAACTCATGCAGGAGAAATATTTTACTATTTGAGTAGAGAAATCATACAGTACAATTAACTTTCTTGATAGAGGAATGTAACACTTTGAATAAATAAAAGCACTAGCCACAGGAGACAGAAAGAAAAGAAAGACAGCTTCTTTAAGTGTAACATCCAGCCACCCTTTTGAAGGCACCTACCCATGCGGATGCTGCGGACCTGCTCTGCATGATTAGAGCTGTATCTCCACCCTGGAATGCTCAGAGTCTGGAGATGAAGATTAGGTGGGACAGTTACAGGTGAACTGTGGACTGAATTCTGCTGAAGTTGTCCAGGTAGCTTTGGTTTATCTCCTCCATGCAAAGTGAAACAAAGCAAACATCAAACATCCATCACACACACAAGCCTGGCTAGGGTACTGCAGAAGGGTAAAGAGATTTTTGCTTTTTCTGCCAAGGCAGATGCAAAGCAGATGCTATGCTTTTTCCTCCAAGGCCTTCTGAGATACAAAGCAGAAAGCAGCATGATTTAACTGCTGGAGAAGTGTATTAGAGTTTTCCATACAGCAAATTTCACTGCAGCTTGAAGTTGCTATTCCACTACCTGGCTTCAGTTTTAGTTAATAAGTCAAACAAATATTTTTAAAAGAATGACTCAAAAATGGTCATTAAGGACTCGGCATCCAGGAAGCTGATATATGGTGCAGCAGCTACTTTGCACTAATTCCCTGCGTGGACATTTTGTTCTCATTAGATGCCTTAAAATTTATTCTCCTCTGAAAGTAGAGATAATTACATAACAAGAGAAACGTTTCATACACTTGGACAACATCCATCTTTGAAATTAATGCAAAGTAATTAGCAGGCTCTAAATCTGCCTCCTAACTCACTGTATACTAACTTTGCCACACAGGAGGCTTGAAGTCTGCATTTACAAACTTAACTGCATAAATCAGAGCTACATAAATAAGCCATTCAGATGCTAAAGATAGCACAGGAGACGGAATGAGTTACCTGATAATTCTCCAAACATTACTACTGGCCTGTGTTCTAATGCCAGTCCACTTGTCTGATACAAAATATTGGTGACAGCCTTGGTTCCTAAAATAAGCCAAATCACAGGGCGAACCACTGAAGAGTCATTCAAAGTGAGATTGTAATTCAGGTCCCACTGAAGGTTGTTCCATAGTCTCCTGTGAAGCATCACCTGTATTGGGAAGGTAAATGTCACAACAGTAATCAGCCATCATGCTTTACTTATATTATCAGCAGCCATGAAATTATGCTCTCCTAGAAAAAAAAAATTTTTATATGTTACCTCCACTTGTCCATTTCCTTGACTTGAGACACCATGAGCTCTTTCTGCAAGCAGCACCAGCCTTGTGGTATCATCTTCAATGTAGGCAGTCTGGACCATAGGATAATAGTTCTGAAAACACACAGTAAATCATGGAGTGATAATATTAACCAAGGTAACAGTAATGGAGAACGAAGATAAGACACAATTGACTTTGGATTACGCCTTTGTGCCTACCCGAGCCACTGTGTTATTCACGTATGCCTTGAATGGTCTTTTCTGAATCTGATATCCATTGCTGTCAGTGTAGAGTAGCTGCCTGGTGTTCAAATTTGTGCTTGTTCTTAGAACTGCTTCACGATTTAATTCCAAAGGCCCAACGCTGTATTCTTGCTCTATCCTATGGCAAAGCAACTTCCCATCGTAGCCTTCTGGTACTGTATATATCCTGGTATACACTGCATATATGTAATCCTGAGAAGTAACGTTACTATAAAAATGAGAGGAAAGATATGCAGAGTTTATAAAGTGGAGCACTTGATTGGTTATGTCAAGACTTGCAAGTCATTCATGATGTCATCCTACATATAGACAACTTTCTTTGCCTGTTTTCTATATATTTCATATACATGTACAATTATTTTTAATTTCAATTTTATTTTCAAATGTATAGATATTCAGCTGGAGTAAGTGATATCCTACAATTTTCTTTAGTATTGCAAGTGTAAAGAGGACTCTTCATTTGATTAGAGAGGCTCTGTGTTTCTCAAAATTAATATAAAATTTTAAAATAATTATGACTCCCTAAGCTACACATTTACACTGTACAGAATACATGTACAATTCAATACATGTACAATATTGTACAATGTACAATACAATGTTACATGTACAATACATGTACAATATTGAAAATACATGTTCAATCTGAGCAACATTAATTTTGATGCAAGAATTCCACTGTTTTCCAAAGGTCCTTCTCAACTACAATCCTTGTACAATGCCATGTAAAGCAAAAGGCTTCAATCAAATAACCAGATTTAAAAGAGGGTGAAGGGGTTATAGACTGATAAAATTTTAACACAGAAAAGTAGCTAGTTCATCAGAGGTCAGAGTGACCTTGTGTAGGATTCATTTCTCCTTTCTCTAATTCGCTTGTAAGAAAGATATTCACAGTTATAAAAATGAACCATTACGCCCAAATTCCACCCATGTCAATTTTCATTGAATTGTATGGAACCAGGATCCCAACAGAAGCTGCGCTACAAAAGGAACTACAGAAGATAACCCTGAACAATCTTCACCTCCCTCCCTGCAGCAATATGTGCTATTTACAGGAGGTGCTTCCTCAGCACTACATTTAGCTGATGCATGCTAGTTCTTTTGTCTAAATCATAAACAGTGCACAGAGCTCACTGTTTAGGAGTAACTATACAGAATTAATCTCATACATCTCTACAGAGAATTAAACACCAGTGAAGTGAAGCCATCATGGTGTTGCACCTGTAGAAATACTGCCGTATCTCTGTCATCAAGTTTCCAGAAACCACTTCCAATCCCACTGCTTTTGATACTGGAACAGCTGAAGCATTTGGGGCAAATAAGTAGTTATCTGAAATGGGTCCTTTCATCACGTCTCCATTCACATGGTACTCTAGGAACTCCTGGGTCAACTGGATAGTCTGGTTAGTCTCCCTGCAAATCCACAGAAGAGGAAAAATTGTATTACATACAAACACATTTTGTACATAGTAGATGCAAAGCTGAACTGCAACAGGAATGAGACTGGGAATGTAAGAAAAAAAATCTGTTTCCTCAAAGTGGATAACTGATTTTATAAGATTTAGGAAATGAGGACAGCAGAGGATTGAAGTGCTTCCCGTTAAGGTATCTGTCAGCATGTAAATAAATGGAGTTTCTATGTCATTTTATACTTTTGTAAAGCAGAAACATCTTAAGACAGAACCAACATCTACATTAGCTCACTGTTTTGATGTGAGAGTTGCTACAGGATCACAACCTACCCATTGCACAAAAATGAGGTACATCGCACCATATTAATCAATAATCAGGTTCATTTAACTGAATTTGTAGCTAGGTAAATCAGCATGATGCAAGTTTCCATATTTAGCACTGGTAACAAATATAATGGCAACAGGACAGCAAAATTGCTCAGTACCTACTTTGCCTCCTCATTTCTCACCTGAAGCTTACAGTTTAGCTATTCATGACTCCATATCACAGTCTTTGGAAAGTCATATGAAGGCAATTTGAGATGCTATTGCCCTACCTGCTCTGCTCCTCTTTTGGTGTCTTGCTGGCAAAACAGGAAAAATCACTTCGTCTGGCATATAAATTTAAACTGCCAACCATTTTAGCTAGTGTTAATATAGCAACCCACAAATTGTAATGACTGAGGAGCAAAACATATCCAAGTCTTTTCTGCTACTCCTATTATGGGCCATTTCCTGTGCAGGGGCAGGACCTAGAAGTTCTAACTGTTGCAGCTAAACTTTATGAGGCTTCACAATTGAAGATCCCAATTTTTTTAACCTTTCCTCCCATTTTGACCTGACGTCTTGCTCTTTCCCATTACCCCAAAGCAAACTTGCTGGAACTCAAACATTCTGGGCTTGCCTGAAGGCTTGTGAACGAAGTGAATAACCCATTTCTCCTACATGCTGAATTCCAGCTCTTGCTGCCTGCCAGAACAGGATGGAGAAAAATGGAATTTGAATTTAGATTTTTGTTCTTCCTCATTATATTCCTTATTATATTCCTCATGGAATCTGGAAACAGTTAGAATCCGGAGGCACTTTGAGAAAGTACTTACTCCAGGGCTCTTAGCTAAGGCCCATCTGTACTTTTAAAGCTGATTTGAACTATACTGGACAACAAGTTCTTGCTCTAGGAGGCAGAATTATGAACAAAAACACAAAGGTGAAAGAGGTCTAGTAGTCGCTAGGCCAATGTCAAAGGGGTCAAATCTTCCGTCAGTACAGAGCTGACAATCTGAATCCTGAGCAGGCAAAAAGCAGCACAGCTCCACTGAAACTGAAGGAATTGGGCCAATTCGCATCAGCCAAGAAAGACAATCTGCAAACCCCAAATCTCACCTCGATCTTGATTGTTCTTCCATTTTATCTGCCTGATTAAATGGAATTTCCTTAGTTAAATGTCTCCTTTCAAAAAGTTTTGTAGTTTTCTACCATAGAAAGAGTGATACAGGACTTGCAAAACACTACTGATTAGTAAGAGAAAGCTCTTGCTTTATCACTTAAGGCTCATTGTGTAGCCATAGTGTATGTGCTCACTTACTTATTTTTAATACAAATGGACATTCATAACTCTCTTTAGTTCTGAAGTACAATGAGATTCTGCTGATCTACTAGTTAATATGTGATATCTCATCTTAGACCTTAGCATGGCTAAACAGGGCAACAACATTGCAGAAATAGTATGGAATCACACCTATGCTAGGGTGGATGTTTCCTGTAGAAATGAGAACATGTGTACTGGAGATAAAAAAGAATTGTAAAGAATGTAAAGAACATTTTGTTAGTTAAGTCTCAGAATTAAGGCACATAATACAGTCCTTGGACTTATTTTTACAAAATTTGAAACATTATTAAAAACAAGCAGGCAATCTGACCTCTCTGTAATGCTGTGCATTAGATTTGTGTTTTGGTCAAACAACACCTGGTAGCAGTTGTTAACCACAGGAAGCAACTGTCGACTTCGTTGATCTGCACGAGTTATGTCTTTTCGCTTGTACTTGACTGATCTTCCAATAAATGCAGACTGCTTACCATTCAAGGGTTTAACATTGTATTTTCTGTAGCTCAGACCACTTATTGCAACGAGAATATACAGATCATAGGTAGAATGGGACTCCGCCGAGCTTTGAACCTGTGTGTTAACATGCACAACAATGCTCCATTAAAGAAAATGAATTAGCAAGGCAACTATCTTCATGGATTGTAAGCCCTAAATTACAAAAATTAACTACTACTTTAAAAATAAGTTTCTAATCATGCCATTCTTATAATTCTCAATTATAATGTAGATCCGTGCTGCTTTTAATTGGGAGTTTGGTGAACTTGGATTAAGCTTAGCCTTTCTAGTGAAGGGAAGAGGGTCACTAAACAAATGACAAAGTTAGCTCTTATTTTAATGTGAACATGGAATAGTAGATCTTGATTTAAAATCACATTGCAAAATGTCTATATAAGCAGAAATTATCACAAATTAAACTAATCAGCCAAATGACAGAAAAGAGACTGAAACATAAGGGACGTGACTAATGCAAGTATGAGAAAACTCATGGCAAGAGCAGGAAGCATGCAGATGTGCCCTCACCTTAAGCAAGGCACACAGAGAGAGAGGTAAAAGCATGTGGCATACTTTTGAACAGTAAACAGAGCACCAGTGTTACTTAATATCAAAATACCTTAAACAACAGTTTTTAATAATCTTTCAATTACATAGATCCTGCCCATTAATGTTATATGATTTAGTACTACTTTTGGTTTGGGGCAAGAAAACAGGACTAGAGAAACACTGTAGAGATTACACGGACAAAGAGGTTAGTTATGACTAACCAGAAATTGAAGCAAGCTGTCCGTACCTTCACACTGTGGATTGGCATATGTCCAGTTACTCACACTGCAGACCTCCTAACCTTAGTGGTATCAGCAGGGCCTCCTCCCATTCTCTCCCTTCACTATACAACTCACGCATGCGGTGCAGAAGGCAGAGCCCTTGCCAAGCCTCAATTCCTCTCAGCCACATACTCACATCAGGGTTCTGAGCTAAAGATTTCTTTCTCTCGAAAGGAAGGAGTGTGTGATATGAATGCACTTTTGAACAGTACATACTGGAAGAAAAAGACCCGAAACCACCTTCTCATTACTGGTAAAGAGATTTCACTTAGCCTCAAGTGACTATCCGCATGCATATATGGGTAACTTCGAGCAAAAGAGAGTACAGACCAACTCTAGGACAGAGAACTTTGTCTTTTTAAAATAAAGAATGGCAGCTTGACTTTAGGGCATCCTAAATCCTGAAATAAATGCTTTAAATACATGTCAATCTCCTCCTTGTATCTTACAAGGCTAAAGTAATTCAGATGGCGGGAATTCTGGGAGGTAAGTGGCTGACAGGTAAGCATGACCATGTACTAACCCAAGAGACTGATGGCTTCTAGATAAAGAGAGTATGGCCTTATGCCATCGTCACATATTTATACAGGAACAGGAGATGGCTGTTGTGTATCACTACCTGACTACAATGTGCCTTGATGCACGGTGATAGTCATAAGCCATGGATAATAGAAACTCGTCCAGCCGGCAGAACTTGCTAAGCTATCTGGCATCTTGGGGACAGAGGGGAGCATCTGGAATTGTGTCACACCTCTTACACCTGCAGAGCACCTGCCTTACGTGCAGAAGGCATTCCTACAGGTTTATCAAGCCACTGATGATGATGCACTCTCTACAGCAGATGCTCCTGAGAAAGGCTAGTGCTAGCTTTCACTTGAGGCCACTTTCTTCTCTCCCAGGGAACAGCTGGCCTTATCTTGGAGCTTGGCTGTAACAGAAGGAGCTGTCATATGGCAGCTGACTGTCACCAGTTTCTTTTGGGCTTGTCACTAAGACCTACATTTCTTAAATCTCTTCTCCTCCCCGAGGCAATCTGTCAGTTGTACAAACAGGACTGCCAATTGTAGGGCAGGGCTTCAACCAAAAGGGCTTTATTGGAAACAGTGCTTTTTATAGAAAGAAAAGCAAGATAAGAAGTGCCAGGTCACACACAGCAGGCATGCAAAGGACAAACCAAACACACTAGAAGAGCAGGAAGCCCTTTTGGACATTAAAAAAAGTTCTAGTTGAGAGAACAGGCAAGTAAAAAAAAAAAAAAAAAAAAATCACTTGAAGGAGGACTAGGAAAATCCCAGTTTGAACCAATACTTGTTTTCACTGTAATACTATATATTACCACACTTTAGCAGCAAGTGGGATCAAGTCAGTGAAAACTGACAAGTGAAAGCAAAGCAACAGAAGGAAACAAAGTTGAAGTACCTGTGCTGGTACAGAATGTCCCAGTTCATCATATACACTCATTGCCATGTGGCTGACAGAAACCGTGACAAAGGTAGTGATGTTCCATGCCAGTGGATTATAGACAACAACATATTGGTCAACATCTGTAGCACCTTTGTGCACGCAAACAAACAAAGCTATCAGTCACTAAACCTATGTATTTTTAAAATGTGATACTAAAAAGTATTTGAGAGATCTGTCTAGGTACAACTATCTTACAAAATTTTAACATAAAAGCCCGCAGTAAAACTTCATAATTGAAAAAAGGAAAACATTTTATAGTACTTCATAAAAACCTCTTCTGCTTTATTCTTCTATTCTTTACCCAATAAAAAAAAGACTATATATTCAGAAAATTACACCCGAGTTGAATGTAAATGAATTTAGTGAAAATAAGCAGCTTACCACAACTCGTCGTCATGCAGTATTAACTTTATCAGTTATACAGATGACCAAATAAGAAGCCTAATCTAAAAACAACCCTGTAAAAAACCGTATCAGTCTGTTGCACAGCCCACAGCACTACTTACACTTGACAGTTTTAAAAGTTTCTGAAGATAAAAGGGAATGTACAGTAGACTCCTTAAAACTCCTTTACATTTTTGACACAAGCTGGCAGTACACTATAGCAAGAACATTTCTTAACTGTGACTGTGCTTCTTACCGCGTAATCTTATGTTGCATAGTAAGGTTAGTTTAGTAATTACCCCGATTAGCACCTCTTCCTCCCCTCGGTTATATAGTTGAGGTCTGAATCTGGACGCCAGGTCTAATATATGCTCTGGGACAGGGCTCTGCCTAACATCAGTTTAAAGGTCCTGGTTTCAGATGCTTGAGATCTGAGAGCTCATAAATTCATCAGTTTGCCTCAGGTCTAGCAGGTCTCATAAGGCAAACAGGATTGTCCAGCCATGATTCACAGAACTGAGGTGGTACATAGTATGTTGATTGTTTTGGAGGAAAACATGATCGCTTTCATAAGTTAGCCTGAAAATTGGAAAAGCTGTGTTAAAAAGTACCTGGTATTCCTGAGTCTTTACTGTAAATAGAAGAATAGACCTCTCCATTCTTCTTCACATTGTTCATGTCAAAGATTATGGAAGCCATTAGCTTCTTTACGTTGAACATTCCATACATCAAGTTATCCATGTACATGTCCTTCACCTTGGGAGACTCTGTGCCTGTTATACCATCGTGGTGCTGGACCTGACATTTAAGAGTAGTTTGAAAGGTCACAATGCAACAGGATGACAACTTCAGGTTTGCATTTGTATTAACATGGTCCACTAACCTTCAGACACATAACTTAAAATAATAAGGTATTACAGCTATATTCACAGATTCACATTTTGCCTATTCCAAATTGCTATATATAGAATGAAATGGTCAAAGACAAAATGCACACAGATTTCCCTCTATACATATTCCTCTTGATATTTAGAAATTACCGGTTACATACTTAGAGGAAAAAAAATTCAAGTTACCAAAAACAAGAACGCAGCAAAAATACCTTAACAAGACAGGTTTTTCATTTCCTACTAAGATCTGGTCAATAACTTAGCTGACAAAATATTTATTACCAGCAAAAGCACTGAGGCCTGTAAACGGTTAATAGTATAAGGCTGATCACTGAGCTGCTGACCTCTGAAGAAACAAATCTGTCCTTCCTGTTCTAACTTGCAGAAGCAGAGATTGTCAGTACTTTCCAGTTAGTTCAGGTTTTGTTTGTTTATTTTATTTTTTAAAAACCATTTTGTAAATAATAAAACTAACATTAAGAAAAAGAATTTCATGTGCAAAGTTTGAAACCACATGCTCTTTCACTGGCTGAAGAAAACATTTGCCAGTAACCATGTCCTGAAGGCACGGCTAAGGGGCTGAAGTCATGTTTCAAGACAGATTTTGAAAAATTGCTTTATTTTTACTTATGACTTGCTAAAGGGGAAAGTTATTTCTAAAAACATAAAAGCAACCTTGAGACACTCCAGCTGAAATGCTTAAGCAAAGCTTTGCCTTTGGGCAATAAACATTTTCATTCAAATTAGAAAAATAAATCAATCTTTACCTCCGAAACTGCCCATCTAAGGCTCTGAAGTTGCTTTAAGGCCCCACATTTGCAAATAGAACTTGCTGGGTGTTTCTGGACATACTGTGTGAAAAAGGACTCTCCAGCATAAAGCAGCGAACTTGCTCTCCTTGCAATTCCTTTTAACGTGCTCCGAGAAGTATAAAACCCAGTCCATGCTTGAAATGGCTCTGTTAAGAGTGGAACAGATGCAATACATGTCAAATACCATTTCAGTTATCACTTATTTGTTATTTATTAGACTACTGCTGTACAGCTTCTTACATGAAACCTGCTGTGGGTTTACACATCAGCCATCAAATGGAATGCTCGTAAGCCCTACACAGAAACACAGCCATAAACGTGCACTTTGGAAAACTACAATCTTTCCTACAGGCCTAGTAACATGAGTGTTAATACAAAGCTGTTATCGACTAAGTTAACCTGTGTTTGCAGAAATTTCTTCTTTGTGGGTCTGCACAAAACAACTTCAGCAGTTTCACTGAAGCGTATTTTATTACTCCTTAATAAAGAAAGTGGATTATAATCCTTGGTTACTGCTTGATACAAGCCCTCTATATTCCCCCCTTTTAGTCAAAGGGATTTATCTTAAATTTCATTTCCTCAAAATGGAGTAGAAACAGTGATGTGATAACATGACACCAAACTACTGCAGCACTTCAAACTACATCAAAAGATGCCCTCAAGTGGTCAGTGGAAAGTATTTCAACAGGTAACTTGTGCTAATACGTTCCAGTATCCCATAAAGTAAACTAGGAAAACAAATATTTGTTTTTAAAACCTCCAAATCTCTACTTAGTGGGGTTTTTTTTTGTTTTGGGAGGATTTTTTTTAAATATACCACTGATAGATAGTTTTTCCAGAGAGAAGTTGCAGAAAGTGCTTTATAAAGTGCACATATGCAACCGTAACGATCTGCTATCAGCCTAGGATCAAAGGCAACAATCAGAAAACGGGATCTTTTGCTCAAAAACTCCAGGACAAATTCTTTTTGGCCTGAAAAATGCTAGAAGTTCAAACAGAACAAATTCCATTTCAGTTTTCAAGGTTACAAGCAGAAGAGTCATATATGCATACTAGCACGGTACAATGAATGTAGAGTAGAAAAGGGAAATACTTATCTGGGACTTAAAACTTGCGTTTCCAAGGCACATGTCAGAAGTGACACTGAGCCCAATAAGTGACTCATAATAAAACGACATAGAAAGAATGAGAGAGGATTAATCATCAAGAAGCAAAACAGTATGTGGGAGCAAGTGCACTCAAATCTATACTGCAATTGCAAGGCACAGTAAGCTGTTTGAGGAAGAAATTGCATCTATGTGTGGGCACCCACTTGGAACATTGAAGGTGCTGCTATTACGCAAGGTAATGGCAATTGACTACTGCCTGTAAATTATGCCAGAAGATACAGGTAAGAGCCCAGATGTAAAAGGATATTAGCACTTAAAACTGGCAGTGTATTTATCAGCAAGTTGTTAGATATGACATGAACCCTAGAGGGAGGTGAGTGAGTAAGGGATCAGTCCATGCAATGATTCACAGGCAGCAATAGTTATTTTTATTCATTTAAAAGTTAACAGACACGTTATAGAATATTGGAGGTATAAGCTAAATTTGGGTCGTAATAGTCTGAGATATACATCCACAGTGCCAAAAAATGTGAAGTCGTGGCAGCTACAATTATATAGAAAGGTATTTTAATGATACCAATGATATTTTACTGATAATCCAGGCAATGAAAAAATTAATGAGTTTAGAAACTAAGAATTTAGCTGTGTCTTCTCTCTGCATACTTCAATATGAGGCCTAAAAGGGTAAATTTACTGGGGAAAAGGATTAAGGGGATGTCAGGTATGGCACGCCTTTTTTCATATCTTCCCAGTACTCTTCAGCTCTGCTTGAAAAGCTAAGGTAGTGCAGCAAGTAAGAAGCAAGCAAGCAACAAGCAGCTGCAATGAATTTATGTCACATCACACTATGAAATTTCAGAAATATAGGCGGTATTTTTACTTTTTGAGACTTCAGTTATAACACAATTCCCCCCCCCCGAACTTAAACCTGTTTTCTTTAACGAAAAAGACAAGACTTTCTCCTAGAGCTACAAAGAGCCTTTAGGGGTTCATCTACATTAGTGTTTTGTTTGGACCAGGAACATGCTTTTGAAGTGAATCCACCAGTTGTCCTTACCTAGTATGCTTTGCTTAATATTAAAGATTGGTTTTAGAGCTCATAAACTGGATTCCTGATGGTATGTAACAAGCATTAATGGGCGTTCAGTCCATATGACCAGATTATATCCACTTTTCCTGGAATTATGAAGAGTGTGGACATCAAATCGTCAGCACCAACTGTTTCACTTTGACCACTCCTATTCCACTGTACTAACAAAGAGGTACCCTAAGAGCTTTCAGATTGCCTTGGTCCCTTGGTTACCTGCCTCGCTTCTCCTTCAGACATTCACAGATTACTCCATGTTGCATTTCCCGTCTCTGCTCTAATCTATGCATAATCCAGTTCTTTTAAACAGTAACAATGGGACATGGCTCTATTTGGCCATGCATCCATCTGTTTCTATGTTTCTTTCAGTTTATCAGTTTCCTTTCAGTTCCCTTGATCCTGGAGCAACTGTGTCCTTACTACAGCTCATTTTTGGGGAAGAGGAGGAGAGGTGTAACGTGCACATCTAATACCGCAGAATACCTAGGAGACTACAGGTTATTTGTGCATGCTAATGTGTGGGAGGCAGAAAAAAGAATGAATTCCTAGTTAAATGTCCAAACATGAAACAAATAGTCAAAATCTGTATTTGAAGCAGAATGAGTCCTAGGATCTCAGCTTTAGAGAGTTCAGACAGAACCCCTCCAATGTCATGAGAGACAACTTGTATTAGTTCTGCTGGTACACCTCTGCGAAGCACCTTTGCTATCACTGCTGTCTGCTAACCAGTTCGCAGTGTGTTACATACTTGTAACAGAAATACCTTAGTGAATATCAGCCAGGTGGCCTAGGCCTACAGTTTACCTCATTGCCCACTGTTTTCACTGTAACAGAACCTGATTAGTGCAGTATCTATACATTTCTTCAGGTCATTAAAAAAACTTGGATGACATTACACACTCATGAATATACCATGTGCTTAGCTTTCCTTTGCACTCTGTATTATTTATTCAAAGACAGCAAAACAAAAACCTTAAGTTAGGTTTCTTGCCAAGTTTGCCTGTATCTGTACTCTTTCTTTCAGGGTCTCTTCCTCCCTGGATGACACTACACACTCATGAATATACCTTGTGCTTAGCTTTCCTTTGCACTCTCTATTGTTATTCAAAGACAGCAAAACAAAAACCTCAAGCTAGGTTTCTTGCCAAGTTTGCCTATTTCTGTACTCTTTCTTTCAGGGTCTCTTCCTCCACCCATTGCTTCCAACAGTCCCAAAGAAATATTCCAACCACCGCCCTACCATCTTTCTTATACCACTAAGTCGGGATCAACTTGTCTATTAAATGACACCTGGTAGTGTAAATACATGTTATAAGAAGATGGTGGTTTTCCTCTTACTTTATTTCTCAGTTTCTCAATTTCCCTTTATTAAAATTTTAAGTATGTACATTTGAGGCAGACATTATGCAGTTGTGAACTTAATTACCTGTTGAATATGGAAGAAAGTCTTGAGAGTCCCGAATTTCCCATGTAAGATTTCTGCTATATACTGCTTGGAAGTAATCACCAACGGTGGCATACTGGACAGTCACTCCAAACTCATCAGAATGCTTGTTAATATAATCCAACAACAGGTCCATGTTGGAGTACTGCACAGATGCATTAAAGAACTGTTTGTCACAGCCCTGAAATACAGAAAACAGAACAGCCAAATGACTTTCGGTCACGTGATTTAGAAGGATCTTTTTTTAACACTAGTCTATGTTAAAGTGGTATTTCGTTTGATCTTGATTGCCCATATAAAGTTATTTGTTACAAAAATGTCAAGAATGGGTAGGGTTACTTGCACAGATCAGCTGATAACCAACCAGCATTACAGATAGGGAGAAGTGTGTTGACACACCATATTGTGCAAGAGCATGAAATTTCGTGCTAGCAATTGGAAAGTGCATGCATACATGCCTGGAAAGACGACCTTTGTTTCTTTTCACACTGCATTTCTCCCACTTAGCAGAAAATAAGGAAGTTCTTATTTTCTGCTCTTAAGAATGCTTACAGCTTTAGGAAGTGCTGAGGACATGATGTGAAACAAAACAATCCGGGTAGAGATCCCTGTAATACAAATGTCACGCAATGTGTTGCTGATCCCCCATCACGAAAGTAGACTATAGTACTTCTGATGCTCATCCAAATAGTTAAGAGAGGTGATACACTGTGTATTAAAGCCCCTTTTTTTTTGAGCATGCTTGCACAACTTCTGCCTTCTGTTGGAGGCGTCTCAATACAGACTATCTGCACGTACAGTTAAAAAAAGGCATAAGTAAGCATGCCTTTGTTCAACTACAGTAGCTGAACAGGAAAATGAGAGTCAGTCAGCCATGGCACCACATGTATTCTTACAGTATCAGTATTACAGTATAGGCATTGATGTGAAGCACAATAACATGCTAAGAAACCTTCTCCACATAAAAAGGCCTAATAGAAGCCTTCCAACACTGACACCAGCTTAATGCATCCTCATCTCCATGTCTCTGTGCCTGAGACAGAAAACATTGCCCAAGTCAATCCTGATCTAATTTTCAAAATAAAGATGCTCTCAGCAATTTGTCTTCAAAGTTTAGCAGATGCTTAAAGAAATGGCCAAGGAGGCTCTATTTTCTTTGCAATCCCATCTTCCACCCCAACCTTTACCTGATGAGCTCAATGAGTTTAACCTGATAAGCTGAACCCATTCAACTGATGAATGAGTTGAACCTGAGGAGTTCAACTGAACCCAGAGGCCATTACTCTCCCTTCTCTTTCCCAGATATGAGTGCCACCCCCATCCCTTCCCCATTTACTAGGTGTTCCAAGTTTGGTCACTGACACATCCTTTATGAATCCTAGTGCGCATGCTTGTCCCTCAGACCTAGCAGGGTAAGTCACTGATCAGAAAAGTGGACCTTCTACTTCCAAAACAGAAAAGTTCTTCCGAGATACCCAGAGATCCTCTGCATGCATATAGCAGAAACTGGAAAACAACTTCAAAGTGGAATGAGCTACTAAAACGTATCAAACCAAATACTGAGAAATGCAGCAGTCAGTGCAAACCAGACTTCCTATTAAATTTGTGGGGAAGAAGTAATATGTTTACCAGTCAAAACTACTTCCCATTTGTAGAGCACTACTTTCAACTCATGATCCAAGAAGACTTCCTCATAAAAAGTAGATACTTTGCACCACAGAAGGGGATGTGCTGGGCTGGTAGACTCCCCTCACACTGACACAGAACATAGTAGCTGAGGAGCACTGTAGTTCAGTAGAACAAGGATAGCCAGGAGAACCTGCTGTAGTGAGCCATCACACCCACTCACTACCTGAACAAAACTTTGCACAGGAATGCTATACATTGCTGTACAGTTAGTTCAACCACACATGCCAAAAAACATCTCAAGGATCAGTTCCAGCCCTTAAGACAATTCCATACCCCCTGCTACATCTGCTGCTATGGCCTCTAGAGAGGCAGGTTTGAACTTTTACACTGCCTCACAGCCCCATGCCTCCTCCTGCACAACGAGGTGCTTCAGATCATGAACAAACACTTGTTTGTCCATATAACTCATCACAAAAGTGCCAACAGTCTGGATGTGAGGTCTGACCTGAAATGGGAAGGTGTATATTTCCTGATTTTTTAACTGAAGGGGAAAAAAAAAATAATTAAAAAAAAAAAAAAAATCAAAGAACTCCAAACTATTTGTAATCACGAAAAAATAGCTAAGCTTAAATATCTATTTCTCTCTATTTCTTTACATAGCACTATGAATGAGTAACAAGCTTTTAGTACTTTGTTTAAAGCTCATTATCACAAGCACACAAATTAGGAACTCAGAGACTGAAATTTTCTTACATTACTGCAAAACTGCAGGTTTGGAGCTAGACATTTGGAATTTATTCACACTATTCAAAACTTCCTCCTCCCCATTTCAGCATAACTTTCACTATAGCACTACTCCAGAGTTATTATATCTCACTTCTCCCCTCATCCTCTAAAAAAAATTTCAATATAAGCAACAGTGTCACAAACAGGAGAAAAACAAACCAGTGACTCAAAGCTGCATCAGTCAGAAAATGTTTGTTCTCTTTGCAACAACAGATATTGTGGTGAAATAGCCACCTTAAGAACACACATCATCCTTTAATATTGTAATTATGAGACCTACAGCATCCATCAAAATTCAACATTCAGTTTAGGCAAAGTTATTCTTTTCTAAGAACTTAAAACCAGCGAGAGCTAGCAGTGCTATGTGTACAGGTAGGACGTAATTAACACAGCATATTGCTGAGAAAAGTGTTTGAATGACCAAGCTGGGATATGCTTCTGTTTCTGACTAAAATGCAAAGACTGTATAATAAAATGATTACACATCAACTAGAAAAGATGTTGGCTACCTAAGGCATAATACATTTTTTTGTAATGCTATTGTTTTTGTTAACATATAGTTATGTTGTGCTAAGCAATTATGTAAAGAGATCATTTAAATAGACAAAACTAGGAGAGAAAAAAGGAAGCAATATTGCAATATACAGTTTTGCAAGAGGTTATCTTTACAATTTTGTCACACTTCTTTCTATATTAAGTCGGGTGGAAGACTTGGTAGACAACTGGCAGACTGTACAAGGAAGTTCTAGTTTTTAAAAATGATTACTAATTACACATTTGAGCCCCCCTTATTAGAAAAACACTTTACTGACACGTGGTTTGTATCTGCATTTTTGCACAACATACCGTAGCAAAGTACTGTCTACCTACTGTTCATACTGTAGGTGTACTTGCCAATTCTAAAGCAAATACTGATCATGCACTTACCCATGGCCACAAAACATCACTTGTTCGGAACCAGGCTGCTCTCTCCTTAATGTTTGCCACCATGGTTTGTGCATACAGATGGATGTTAGTATCTGTAACAGGGAGACTCATGTTTGGATAAACACCATCTTTTGGTGGATCCGGAAAAGATGCAATTCCATTCCAATAAAATCCTGATCTAAGTAGAAGGAGAAAGCAATAGGCTATAAACAGGACTTATTCAACTGGGAAAAAAATATCAAAAAGTGTTGGGATAAAATGCAGACACACAGGGAATAAGAAGCAAAAAAATTCAGTTTATATTCATTGCTAGTGTTTAGGTTTTAGAGTTTATTTGGGGGTGGAAGGCTGTCCAGTTTTCTTTTTGCACTGTGCAACTTCCCAAGTCCCTGCTGCTTGCTGGCACAGAACAAAGAAATCACAGGACAAAACAGCAAGCTTTATAACAATGAGGATGTTCCCCCAAGTAGACTTCATTTACAAACAGTATTTTACTGGATAAGCCAGTGAGCAAAATAAAGTTTTCAAAAGCTCTTGGATTTTTTCACAAAGTAAATGGAAAATTTTAGTTGCTTTAGTTGATACACATATAATGTACACAATCTCAGCCCGATATAATGCTGAAAATCTCCTACAGAAAATCAAATAGCAATAGCCAAGTCCATATTGAGCTTCCTGGAGTTTTTAAATCTTAACTTACCAGGCAGAGAAACAAAAACCCACTCCTGCTTTGGATATTTTCTGTTTATAGCAATTGATTTGTTTCACATTTTTATTCTATATCTTTTTGATAAGGACTGACATGATATATATATATATATATGTAGATGAAAGCTGTACCTGTGTTCCAAGCCTCCTGGTGCTAGAAAACATTATTTTTAAAGTCTGTCAATATTTTGAAGTATTTTTAATGCCTATCAGTAGTAAATGTCACTTTTTGACCCACATCTACAGAGTCTAGACATTTCCTTGACCTACTGCACGTCAGCAGAAAGCAGCAGAATACTGTTGAAAGAAAACAGTCAAAGAAAATGCTTGAACTCCAACAATACAAACTCTCAGAAGTTATCAATATTTCTGCCTACTTGGGAAATCTTCAGACCTGTTTGAAAAAGGTAGTTGTGATGGGGTACAGTAGCTGTACTGATCCATAACATGGGTGAAGATCTCCTGTCTTTCAGATAAGGAAGGAGAGCCCTGCCATACAAACTGAAGCTTCTGGAAAACAAAAAAGTTAAGAAACCGTTATCTTGATGACAAGCACAGAAATACGATCATTAACAACTTAAGACTTTAGAGTGCCCATCTTCCTTTCCATCATTTGTAATACTTTAAGTGCTTTTACTTAAGACCAACCAATGGTACCCCAAGCAAGGTCGGATACTACATATAGGAGGCTATAGTGTTGCCTCTTTCTATTCAAATTGATGGAGAAGGAGAGGAAGCAGCACACTGCCAGCATACTGCTAAAATCCAGATGTAAGCCTAGCTTATCACAGGTATTACATGTCACTTGTTTCAGTGGAAGTTGAACACCTCTAAGCTAGGAAAGATCCAGATGTAGTCTGGATTTCACTGTAGTCAGTGGGAATCAATGTTTAAATCAACCGAAACAGAATTTTTACAGCTTTGGAAGCATCCAGACTGTCATGTGCCAGAATAAAAATTAGATGGGAAAAGATGGTCAAAAGCTCATCAAAGATTTTAGCAGAAAGGAAGTATCGCAATTCACTGCAAATATAAGGTGGTAGGTCCTGGCTTCATCAAATTCAACAGGAATTCTGTTGTCTTCTTCAGAGAAGCTTGAGTTTCACCCAAGATTCATAAAAACTGCCTAATGCCCAGCTCATACTAGTGAACGCCCTTTATTTTCACATAATTTAGTGTGTAAAACTGATGACAGATCAGGGTCCAACATTGTGATATGAAAAGAAAAACATTTACTGTGTATGAGACACTGTGCAAGAGAAGGCAGAACATTAAACAAAACCTGAATTCAGCAAAAAAATGATTAGCTGTCACTCTAACTGACCTAGTATTATCACTTTTACAGGCACAAATAAATGTTCCAAGCATGACAACCACCATGCCCAAACATACACACTACACTTTAAAACAGTCTATAAGAAAACCAACCTCTCTAAGATTTTCTCAAGGGAAGCTGAAACCCATTCTAGATGCCTCCAGTTCCAACATTCCTAATTCAATGTCCACTTATGCCTTGCCCAACTGCCCGCATTTTGTGTCTTCTTCAGGCTAGACTATATTTTATCCTTGACCAGAAGTCATGAAGACATTATTGATCATATTACATGGATTCAGTATATTTCATTATTACCACATGCAATCAGCATGTCCCTTTTAGAAAATAAATACCTACATTTTCTTGCACAGATAAGAGGGATGCTTATCTCAGTGTCATGGTTTAGATTACTGTAAGTAGAGGCTAGCAATGCATTCCATTCCTAAGGGTATTTTTACCTTGTTTTTCTGCATGTCAGCTTTCAGATCATAGTCAATCCGAGAAATAAGATGAGCATTAAAACCAGCCAGAGCAAAAAGAGTTGGTGTTGTAGCTGAAGCTCCAAAAGGATCAACATGCCAAGAAAACTGAGGCCTGATCCCAAAAGTTTCATACAAAAATCCATGGCCTTCTGCAAAGCAAAATTTGTTTACGTTAGGAACAGTTTTACAAGTTCATTTTATAAATTTAATAGACAAATAGTATTACAGATAAGCACTTAAAGGATAGCTCTTTGTTGCTGTTTTCCAAGCATTTAAAGTTTCAGGAATTTAATGATTCACAGCAGAAAGTTTCACACTGACAATATTTATTTTGATATGCCAAGTATAACTTATTAACTTCATAAAAGATGAATAACAAAAAGGAATTATGATTAGAGACAGGCCTGGGAAAAAGTACTTAGATACAGATTAGATTAAGGCTAATAGCCAGGTTGGAGTCTGCATGAAAACAACAAGCTGGGTTTTAGTTTGTTTTTGCTCAATCATACCACCCATTCTCAGAAAATTTCAGTCTTATATCAATGACAAAGGGAGAGGGAAGCCTTCCAGTAAAAAAAACTAATATGAATATGACCCTCAGTCGTAAAAAAAGAAAAAAGCCAAAGGTTCATAGCAATCTTGATACAAGATGTTATTTGCAACCAATGTTATTAATTTTGTATTGAAATGAGTTTCAAAAAGGAAAACCCCAAATCAGAAAGACCAGACAATAGAATAAGCTCAGATAAACTATTTAAATGAAAGTAAAACAACCAGCTAAGCAGTAGATTTTATTTGGAACTCCAGTATATCATACTAGGATCCTCAGCATAAAAAAAAAAAAAAAATTGCAGATCTTAATTTCATCGTTCTGGAATTGTGCTCAGAACTATTTGAAAATACAACCATATCTTCCCCATTTGGGACTAACTCCATTCCAAATTTTAATATCATGTTTGAATAACTTAGGTTGCAAGGCATTCTCTTTTCACTTCATCTTTCCCATGGTTAATGTCTTCTTTAGTGAAAATATTTACAAACAATGTGTTTCTCTTAACTCTTCTCACTGAAGCACATTTTAGGCAGAGTTTGCTAGGCTCTTCCAAAACACAGCTGGCTGGACAGACAGGAGAAGACACAAAATGTAGACCGCAAATGTCTGCACTGGCTTTGTCTTCTCAAGGTGAACTCCATACACAATGCAAGGATACATTTTTTTTGTTTGTATGTACTCATACTTAAACTGAGCAGAGTGATTTCAGGAAAAATAAACAGGAATTTTAAAATATATTAATATTTTTGTTCCTGCTGAATAAGTTACCAAACTTGAATTTTCTCTTTTAAAAAAACTATGTTTATACACAGAAGGAAATACTAAATTAGAAATAATGTTTTTTTTGCAGCTAACTCCAATGAAAAAAAAAGCTGTATTTGCATTTAATGAAAGGACGCTGCAGTCAATATTAGTATTTTCTTTGAAGAAGCCCTGGGTTTGGTGTACTAAGGCCGTATAACAACCTTTAAACACAGGAGTCAGATGAGAAAAAAAACGTTCATCCCCTCTCCTCCTCTTGGCCAGAGAGTGATGTGGTGACTCACTGCGATACAAAAGCAGCTCCTGTCCCTTTGCTCCTGATAAACACTGACAAGCAAGGAACAAGGCCAGTGGTGCTGCGCAGTCAGATTCAGCAAATGATAAAAGTGTTTTCTGACCCTTTACTCTCCCTGAAACAGGCAGGGTTTATATCAGCCATGACAGACAGCTGGTGCTGATACAGCCCCTCCCGCCCCAAAAAAGCATGCTACTCCCTCATGGCATATTACAGGCATCTACAGCACAGTGGTGGCATGATTTATCCTGTTTCTTTTTTCATTAACCAGATGGAGATAAACCTAAATACTAAACAACTCTTTAAACCATCAGATGGAGAGGGGTAACATACAAACAGCTGGAAGCAGAAGCTAGAAGATTAAAATGAGAAATAGTGCATCTCTTGGAAATATTAACGTATTCCTTCTAACAGAAGCTGCAGGTAATGATTATAAATTGGGGATTCTTCATCAAGCAAGTCTTTCAACTAAGTTCAACTGACCTCAGTGACATTCTACGGCCCACGTTCTTGTCCTGGCTTTGGCTGGGATAGAGTTAATTTTCTTCCTAGTAGCTGGTATAGTGCTGTGTTTTGGATTTAGGATGAGAATAATGTTGATAATACGCTGATGTTTTAGTTGTTGCTAAGTAGCGCTTATACTCAATCAAGGCCTTTTCAGCTTCCCCTGCTCTGCCAGGTGCACAAGAAGCTGGGGGGGCACAGCCAGGACAGCTGACCCCCACTGCCCAAAGGGCTATTCCATACCATATGGCGTCGTGCTCAGTATAGAAACTGGGGGAGTTGGCTGGGGGGCAGTGATCGCTGCTCAGGAACTGGCTGGGCGTCAGTCAGTGGGTTATGAGCAATTGCATTGCGCATCACTTGTTTTGTATAGTCTTTTATTATTATTTTCTCTTCCTTTGCTGTCCTATTAAACCGTCTTTATCTCAACCCACGGGTTTCACACCCCCCCCCCCCCCCCCCCCCCCGATTCTCTCCCCCATCCCACCAGGGCGGGGGGGGAGGGCAAGCGAGCAGCTATGAGGTGCTTAGTTGCCGACTGGGGTTAAACCACGACAGTCCTTTTTGGTGCCCAGCGTGGGGCCCGAAGCATTGAGATAACGACAGATCTGACCAGAGCGTGTTAAAACAAATGTGTTATAAGCATTCATTATATTAGTTTAGTAGTCGCTGGTCACCGTGTTGATTTATTTGCTCTCAAAGTTGTCGTATTTGTTCTCAAAGTTGTGTATGTAACACCTTACTTGCCGTTTGTACTGTTTATTAGTATTCATGTGCTGCTTATCACCTCTGGGAGGTGAATTAAGGGTATCGCTTTGCTGTACCGTGTAACGCTGGCTTATGGTATGATCAAATTATTGGTCGTGAGATCAGTCTGGTATTTGTACTCAGCATTGCTGACACCTCTGTACTTTGGGAGCCATCTGTCAGAAATTAATAATAATTACACTTTTTACTTTTTCTCCTTGGAGAGCCAACCTATGGGGGAAAGATCTTCCTCTATCTTCCCCTTCTCCTCCAGGCTAATTATAATAGCTCTTGAGAATTTTGAATATCCTTGGGATGTTCAGACCAGCATGTTCCTATTGCAATCCACTGACCAAGCCAGTCCCTGAGCAGTGATTGCTGCCTCCTGGCCAACTCCCCCCGGTTTCTATACTGAGCATGACGCGATATGGTATGGAACAGCCCTTTGGGCAGTTGGGGTCGGCTGTCCTGGCTGTGCCCCCTCCCAGCTTCTTGTGCACCTGGCAGAGCAGGGGAAGCTGAAAAGTCCTTTACTTAGTGTAAGCACTGCTTAGCAACAACTAAAACATCAGCGTATTATCAACATTATTCTCATCCTAAATCCAAAACACAGCACTATACCAGCTACTAGGAAGACAATTAACTCTATCCCAGCCAAAACCAGGAGAGTTCTGCAGAAGACTTTGCCTAAACGATACAACCTCCCCACATTCTGAATTGCTACTAGGTATTTTCTTCCAGAGCGTTTCATACCTTCAGTTTCACCGTAACTATCTTCCCAGGAGCTTAAGCTCTCAAAAACACACAGAGACACACACACAGACACACAAGAAATGGCCTGCTCCAAAGGAGTTTATAACCGACATTGATTAAACTGCAAGCCAGCTATCAGTAACCCTTCTGCTTACTGCAGAACTGTTGTGTTTGGGTTTTTTTAAAGCAAAGATTTTTATACAGATAACCCACCAGCAACTAAAAAATAAGAGATGCTTTAATCAGTTCTTAATGAGTAAGAAAATCGTATCAATCTTTGGGTGGAAAAATGAAAAACAAACAAAACCCCCAAGGTCATAACAATGAAAAATAAAAGTTAAATGGCAATATGCGTACCCGTCAACTGTAAAATTTGATCGTCAATTAGTGTCACAGCTTCATCATGCATCACCTGCCCTCCAATGACAAATTCCAATCGTCCCTCCTGAAGCAACTGACGGACCTACGATATTGAAATTAAGACACAGAACATAAACATCATTTCAGTCTTACCCAAAAAGGCTGCAAATTCATTTTGGATCACAGCACACTACCTAGACACAACACTTGTCAAGAAGGCATCCAGGACAAAAGTGGGATAAAAGGCTGTCTGTACTGAGTGCTACCAAAAGATGAAGGGGCAAAAAGCATGCTAATGTGCTGCACAGCGCATTGATTTACCCAGCTTACACTGAAACCAGGTAGCAAGCACGAAGGATGCGCTGCCAGGTAGACCCTGACCTTCTGGTGTTTCTCAGTATGGCTGTTACCGCCCCTTTAGACTATCTAAACACCAGACTTGTCCCCATACGCTGCACTGGCAGCAGCCTAGGATACTGCCTCAAGGCAACTAGAGCTGGAGGATTAAAACAGAAGATACTAGTGCTTTTCCCAAATTCTTCCTCCTGCCACATCTGTCTTGACTTGGGAAAGGCACTGGGTGGCTGGATGAGAGCACAACATGCAACCCCACACAAGCACCAATGGCCAGGGTCCCGGGGTTTCCTTTAGTCTACTCTCTCTGCAACATTTTGGAGACTGAGATCGGTGGGATCCAGGAGGGAGACTGAGTGTGCCATCACACCAGGGCCATAAACACATCCCTTCTACTCTGTATGCATCTACCTTGCCTTCAGAGGATGGACAGGTTGCTCAACTTGTGAGAGACAGAATGCTTTATTAAAAAATAGTTATTCCACATGTAGCAGGTTTGCCTGCCTGATAAACCCAATGCTAACCTTCATTTCTGGTCTCTTTTTCCTAGTTTAAAAACTGTCAATATATAAAAACCTGTTCAACCGTTCATGTTTTTTCTGGGGGTTTTTTGTTTGTTTGTGGGTTTTTGTTTGTTTTTTTTTTTTGTGGTGTTTTTTTTTTTTTTTTTTTTTTTTTAATTTCAGCCACTAGAAACAAGTAGGCCAACAAGTACAACTTTCAGCAAATGTGCTGGCTGAAGTTGGGGGGGTGTTTGGAGGGAGGGAGTAACAGTCTGTGTCCCTTTCTAGAAGTGTTAGGGACTCTTCTGTTTTTATTATGGATACTTCACTACCTAGAACTTCAAAGTTACCTCAAGCTTCAACAAGGAAAGTTTGTATAAATATGTATTTTAATCTCTACCCCCCCCTTTTTTTTTTTTTTTTTTTAAGATGGATGCCAATTCCAGAGCTATTATGTTTATTTCCCCAGGAACCTTCAGTGAATGCCCCTATGTCTGCTCAGATACGATGCCAGATTGTCAATTTTGATTATAATCATTCCTCTCTTTCACAATGTTGTGAAAACGCTTCAGGGCTCAGCATTCATAAATTAGTTCCAGCCGACTGTGGTGACTGATTAGCATGCTGGGAGACCAGATAACATATCTGGTGTCAGCACAGAACTGGTCTTGACCTACATGAAAAGCATCTGTGGCTATTATTCCCTATTTGGATGGATGTCCGAAAAAGATACCTCTGATCCAAACTCTGGGCCATGGAAACTTTTTTTTAATGTAAGTTTTGTGGAACCACTGAGAGGCTGAAAACACAAGAAAAATAATTCACGTAATTTAAATAATACCCAATCCTAGAAAAAAAAAAGAAAACAATATCTCTAATGCCAAGCACTTTTGCTGGCCAGAACTGGCAAAAGGAAAGAAGTACTACAAGCAGCAGGCTGCTACAGTACTAGAACGTATTTGTTGTCCTTGGGACAACTACTACTATCCTTACATCAACTCACCCCTACAAACCAGATAGAAGTGGTTACACATCTTTTTTCCCCTTCTTAAAAACACCCAGACACCAAGCCAGGGTAAGGTGACAGGAATGGTTCACGTAAGAAAATACTGTGGAAATAACATGCACTGAGAACTAAGAGGTTCATATCTGGCTGAATACTGCTGCAATACATTTCACTTCTGCATATTCTGATCTGAATTGTAAAATCAGCTTCAGTATCCAGGCTGTACTTTTTACTAGTTTTTAATGCTACCACTCTAATCCAAAGCCGACATTCCAAAAGAAACTAGAATTAAATCCTGTATTCCAAGTACAAAACTAAATTAAGAAAAAAATGGCAAAATTAAAACCAGAGATCCTGTACTACAGAAAATCATTAATGCAATGCTAGAGTTCAAGTGGAAAAAGCAGGACAGTAGCCAGAGTGACCTAATTTCAAGGCCCAATATTTGCAACTTGCTAATGTTAAAAACATGTCACTTCATCAGCAAGCATCATAGCTCTTAAATATTAGAGATTAAACGTTTGACACACAGGATTAGGAGAAAGTTGTTTTTAATAATTTTAATTTTCAGAGAAGCAACTATAAAGTAACTAGAGAACTGACTAAAAAGGCATAAAAGCAGCAATTATCAGTAATTAGGCTAGGAAATTAAAGGCTGAATCATATATGCTAGTTTTGCACTACTGAGGTCAAATGTGATACACATTTACTCTTCTGGATTCCGCATAATAGCAAGAACAGATATTAGAAACACGGGGCTTTACTTTATATTTGGGTTACAGCACCATAACATACTTGAAATAAGATCAACTTACCTTAGAAAGTTAGAGTACTCTTCTGTCCCTGAACAAAGTAGTTCCTATGCTATTTTCTTTAATTCCCCCACCCCAGACTTACAGTACAGTTTTCTAATTAAAAACAGACAAGAAAATTGTCCTGCAACAGGCAAGTATGGGCACAGTGCCCACACAAAAACAGTGAACTGCCTATACACAGCAAAACCTCTCATACAAAGGTCAGCTGCACAGAGGTCGTAAGCTATTATTTAAATACTAAACATTACAGAAAATTCAGAATTTACAGAAGGACTAGCTTAAAAAAAAAACAAACAAGAGGTGTCTTTTTTACATAACGCTTTAAACAAACTGAAATGTAAAGTACTGTAAGTAATATGCTGCTGGACCCTGGTAACAAAACAGACCATGAAGTCCTGAGTGAGTACCTATGAGAAGCTGCACCTGTACACCCTCTGGTTTTAGGGTTCAAAACTTAAACATCTTGCACTGCAATGCAAAACATCACCAGCTGCTAGGCTACCAGCCCAGTCTTTGATTTCAGCATGTTTGTTTCGTGCCAGAGGAAAGAAGAAATGACAAATAAAACTTTACAATGTCTTTACTAGGAAAAAAAAAATCCTCAAATTAAAGCTCTAAAGACTGAAAGGGATGACAGCTTATAAATAAACAAACCCAAGAAACAGTTATTGCTGTTGAATCTACAGTCACGTCTTTGCTGCATTTTCCTTGTTTACAAATGGCAGGTTTTTGAGCAGTACTTAACTGAAAAGAA
Organism: Mycteria americana; assembly: GCF_035582795.1. Taxonomy (NCBI): domain Eukaryota; kingdom Metazoa; phylum Chordata; class Aves; order Ciconiiformes; family Ciconiidae; genus Mycteria; species Mycteria americana. The sequence goes on from NC_134368.1 coordinate 14,213,996, forward strand.
AAAAAGTTCCTTCTTGTGAGCATTGTTAGGCAGCAGTTCATAAGCTTCAGATGTTTAACAGATATTGGTACAGCCTCTTTCAGAATCACCCACATCTTACACTAGCGTGCCCCCAAATAAGAAAGTCACCGATGAAACAAGAATTGGAAAGTGTAAAGAGTCTTCAGTGCAAAGGTTACTACCTCCTACTGCTCTGATCTATGGTTGGGGTTTTAACCTCTTGCAACTGCCTTTAGAGTTAATGTCCCTTCATAAGAAGTACCAGATTCACAGACAGCTTACACAAGACCTGGGTAAAAAGCAAATGGTAAAGTACTTTCCCCCTCCTTGCCCCCTGAAAAGAGCGTGGATTCTTTGTTAGCAGGAAGTTTGGCTCTGGTAGAACTTACCTGCTGCTTGTATGTATCTGTGGCTACTGCATCCCACCAGAGTCGAAAGAATTCCTGCTCCACAGCAATAAATTTGCGCTGCTTTCCTTTCATTAGCTCTTCTACAACAGATGTGTAGACATTTGCTGCATAAGCGTGCATACTTTCCTGAAAAAAAAAGAAATAGAAAATAAACTCTATGTTTCGCCCATATTAAATGGGCTGTTTTGAACACTCATTGGGCTTGAGAAGAGAGAGATCAAATACCTCACATTTGTGGCACGCTTCCTTTGTATGCTCAGAAAGACGAAGTTCTCTCTGGTTACGTACAGCCTGTGGGCCCTTCTGCTCCAAAATACATCCTCTGACTGGGGACCTGACTAGATCATCGTGTAGCTTCCCCCAAGATGAGCAGACATCAATACAAGCTTTCTTTTTGATGCACTGGGAACAGCTTACCCTATCCCTCATTGCTTACTTCAAATCAACAATGCCATGAATGATAAGACTTTGCACCACCATAGTTAAAAAACCCACATGCACACTTTATTCTTCCATTTCTGCTCTTCTTTTGATAGCCTGAATTATCAGAATTGTTTCTTCAGCACGAGTATCACTCTGTGCTGTGGGTGTGCACTGCCAGGATAATACAGCAATACATATATTGTAAATTATACTATTATGGCCCTAGAAGTTTCAGTCATGAAAAATAACTTCATTTTGCTTGATGTTTTAGGATAAGAGTAAAACCAAAATGGCAAAGGACTCTTAGAATGAGTTTGACTGTTGATGTAGAAACATCCAGTGTAAGAATTTGTGCACCTATCCTGGCTATGCCATTCCTAAAGCCACTTGTACCCCAGAATGAGGCCTATGGATTTCATTGGAATGCAAACCTGACAGCTGTATCCATCAAATAACCTATCACACTGTTACATACTATGATATGGTACCAAATGAACAACATCATGTTAATTTTAAAGTTGCATGCATCAAGGTATTTTATGTACACTTATCCTTACCAGAACAACTTCTCCTGACTACATCCAGTCTACCACCCTTTACTTAATTTCAAACTGATATAGAATGTCTAAAGACAACAGCAGAGATCCTAGAATTTCCTGCAATGTCTGTATTTTCCTGCGACAAAGTTATCTGCATGCTACAGCACAGCTATTTTAACACTAACCATAACACTTTTCTACTTAAACTACTGGTACTTGCTTAAGAATGCACACCACAATACATACACATCTGAAAGGGATTGACATAGATCTCTCACCCACCTAAAAACTAATGGGAATGATATGTAAAATATGAATCCACAGTTTTAATTTAGGCAAGTTTCCTATATGAAAATCACATTTTGAAATAAGAAGGGGATGATGTGATCCAAATCAGAAATGAACTTTTTCCTAACCCCTTGCTTTCCACAACTGAAATCCAGCTATCTTTGTAAAAATGGTAAAGTGTCATTAGAAAAGGGAAAACATTTGAGTGTAGGAGGAATGGCTTAAAATACTGTAGTGCTTATCTAAATAATTACTTGTCCAATGATTTCTCAATCGGTTCTTAAGAGGTTTTTAAAATCAAGATCATGATTAGATGCTTAATACAATGTGAAATTTTAACTAAGGGAATAGCTTTTAAGTTTTACTAATACTCAACAGTGACACGCTCAAATGATTGCTAAGGAATTTTCATTTTTCACTGGCAATTGGCTACAAACAATACATCCTAAAATGCAAGTATATGTACAATGATTACAACATCAGGCTCGATTTTAGTTCTTAATAGTTAAGTGGAGTACACTAGATTTTCAGAGCTGAACAAGGACTTTTCAAATTTAATACAATACCAAAATATTCTGTGTGGTAACTTATTGAAAATATTTTCTTGAGGTATTTTGGAGACTAAGGCAAGCCAGTCTTTATTCTGACTCAAACTACACTGGAACTAAGCAGTAAGATATTACCCAATCCTACAAAGTTTATAAACCCCAGTTGTCTGGGTGGGAATTGAAAATAATTGTTCTCACAAACCAGGATACTTGCAAGCAACAGTAAGAATTTTCTTTCCAATTCATATTCTCTCTCAGCTAATGAGATACTCTGAAACAGTAAGCAGTGACCCAATATAAATAATCAGGTAAGATTTTACTTATTTAAGTATAGATTTTAAGCTTCTACCATGATGTAAAAATTATTTTGTATTGCATCCCAGACAAAGATGAGGTGTCTTTCACACCTATGGTAAGACACATCAGTGAGATGCCAAATCTCACGTAAATTATGGTACCACTGCTATTATCAGATTGCAACAGATAGCTTGCTTTGAGAGGAAAAAAAGTTTTATTATACATCCAGTGCGGGAATTCTCCACCAACACTATAATTTCCAGCACACAATGAAGATCGCTGTTCTGATATCATAAGTAAAATGCTTATTTTTCACATTATAAATGGAGAAATGAAACACTAAAAAATAGAATGTTATCAGTCATGAGTGAAACCTAATAACTAAGCAAACCAAGAATGTAAAATAGGTTGGGATCACATTAGTATCCCACAGAGAGTTACCTTTAGGTTTCACTTGACTACAGAAACATTTGAAAGGATCCACAGGTAGCCTCTGTGGTTTTTGACTGCAGGAATTGCTGATGCTTGTGATTTAATAGCAGAGAAACTGAGGCTTCAAGCAATTGCATCTTCTCAAAAAAAAAAAAAAAGAAGATAATTATGTGTTTCATTTCTCTCGGAGGAGACCTTCGACCACTAACTGGACCCAAAATAAAAATTAGTTTTGTGTTCTCTTATGCAATTTCTGAGTAGGAGCTTGAAGCATTAAAGGAGAAATCCACTAATCTTTTCTAAAAAGGGAAGACAAAATACATGCACAGCAGAGATTCCTTGGTGAGCCATTAGCTCTTTTTTATTACAGTTACCCTTAAACGTCTGGTGCCATATCACTCTAGCAAGTGAAGTATCCACAGCATCTTTCACATAAGTGAAAGGAATTCATACTAATGAAGAATAATTCAGGATTTTGACTAACAAATATAAAAGGTATTAACGCCCCACCTGATTTATTTTGCCCCACCTCATTTATTTAGGAAAAATTACTTTGCTACTACACTTCCATAGCACTAGGATCCAACCCCACCCCAGCCATCGAGGACCTGGGATCCTGCTCTTCTCTCTAAGAAAAGACAGAAAGTTTTCCTGGGGTTTTGGCTTAGTAACAAGATAAACAAAAAGACCAAGAAAATCTGCCACATAATCAAAGCACACCATCACACAGATTGAAGATTTTCCTTTAAAAAAAAAAAAAGAAAAATCTGTCAGGAGCGTCCTGCAGAACACAGGCACACGCAACCCCACCATTCATGGGCACCATAAGCTAACCAACCATGCCGCCTCCAAACAAGCGTCGGGATCCCGCAATACCAGGTGATGGAGCACACTCCAGGACAGCCTTAGGGCAGGAGATGCACCTTAACTGGATTTATGCGTTTCTCTGCAGGCGGGCAGGTGTTCGGACAGGAGCGGGCAGACCCCCCGCAGCCAGCGTTACACGACTCCGGGCAGTTCTGCAAGCTTGAAGGCGCACAGGGAGCTGAGCTGAGGTCGGGCAGCGGAGAGGCTCAGCCCCACCAGCCGACGAGCCCACCCCTACCCCAGCAGCCGCCGGGCCGCCGCAGGGGGAAGGCGGCCGCGCCGTTATCCGCCCCGGCCAGCCTCGCTCCGCAGGGGACCCCACCTGCACCGTGTAAACCCAGCCGACGTCCATGTGGCTGTGGGCGATCACGAAGGCCCGCAGCTGCCCCCGGCCGCCGGCCCGCGGGAGGAGGCTGAAGAGCAGGAGGAGGAAGAGGAGCGGGGGGCGCATGGCGGCTCCGCGGGCTCCCGCCGCACTTCCGCGTCCCGCCGGCCCGGCACCGCCTCCCGGCACGGCGGCCCCGGGGCGGAGAAGCAGCGGCTGGCGCGCCGGCACCATCTTCACCGCCCGGAGGCGTCAGGGCCGCTCGTCGAGAGGAGCTGCCTTGTTAGGGGAAAAACCGAAAAAGCTGCAGCGGTTTTCCTGTAGCCGAGAGGATTCCGAGGCTCGAGGGGTGACTTTGTCTTGGCCCCGAGCTGCTCGGCAGGTATTTGAGGTCCCTGCGGCAGGGTGCGAGCGCCAGTTAAAACCACAGCCCCCGGGAGGTGCTGGAGGCTCTTGCTGGTAGCTCTGGGGCTGGTTTTCTTATAAAACTAGATTGCTCAGAGAGATGTTGACTTCTGCATCTCGGACGACTCTAAATCCTTATCGGTTTTTTTGAGGAAATTTCTTTTGAATTGAACGCAAGCTCTTTATTTCAGGGTATAATAGTTCATTATGGATTATTGTCTGCATCTTTGAAGGTTTGAAGTTGTAGCAAGATTAAATTTTATTTTATGTGGTTGACCTTCTGATCCCATTTAAATTGGTTTTATGACTCGTCTTATCACTGCTAGCAAGAGATGGACCCTGTGCTGAGAACTGAAAAGGTAGATTCTTGTGTCTGCATAAAGTCCTGCTGAAAAGGAAAAAAATCCAACCCATAATTAAAAAATGTTACAGGGTAATATAGCCCAAACAATATCCTCAAAAGTTTTGTCTGCAGTTGCACCAGCTTCTGCCCAATCTATCATTGGGATATTAAAAGCCCAAATAATTTAAACTATTTTTAAAAACTTTGACTCTTTAAAATACACAGTAGTATAATTTGACTGCATTGCTTCAGTTCTAGTTTGAGTAAATTACATGCTTTTAACAACATTACAATCCTGAAATGACAAAAAAAATCATACCAAACTCTAGCTCATTTACAACAGTGCAAAAGTAAAGGACACCGGATGAAGGTGGCACCTGCTCCCACCTTCAAGTTTGTCTGTTGATTTAGCATTGCTAGTTTCCAAATCTAGTTAAACCAGTCATCTCTCAGAAAGAAACAATCACAAATAGCTTAAGAGTGTCCATCTACAGACTTACGCTGATAAAAGTAATAGATTAATTCATACTGGACTACCTGGCACTTGGGTGCAAATTAACCCATCTCAATATTCAAGATACCTGTAGAAACAGATCACACACTGTAAATTTGATTTGCATCTATCCCCTCATATTAGAAGGAAAAAAAAAAATGTGTGCTGTATTACATGCCAAACTGGGTGAATTTTTTAACATAAAAAATTTGTAAATGTTTGAAGTCCAGAATGAAAAATGTGATGTAAGTCAGTAATATACTGAGTTGAACAGCATAAAATTGCTACATTTTATAAAAATTAAATCTAACATGAATGGATTCTCCCAGAACACGGCCCTTGTTTGCTAATTAACATGGTAGACTAGAGTTTTCTCCAAAAAGAAGAGGCTAACACTGGAATGCTAAGGTTAATTTTATTTATGATAATACCTTGTTATGAAGAGCAATCAAGGTCTGTAGGTAATTTGTTGGGGTAGTTAGTATCACTGTAAGCAGCTGGATGAAGCTTTACTTTAATACAGCTCTATGATACTCTCTTTTTCCCCAAATCATCAGCTTAAACCTTTTCAGTTCCAAGAAAGCTAGTGCACATCCAGCAAACATATGGTTTAGGGATATATATACACACACTGTCTAAATGAACTGGTGTTCTTTTACCCCAGAAGGCATTATGGTCTTTGTAATTTAGGTGAAGTTCCCAGGAAAGCTTAAGCGTTGGCGTTTTGCTTTGTTTCTAAAAGTAGCTGAGAATGTTTGCAGAACGTTACTCCCATTTTAAACCTATTTCCTTCAGAAAGTGTAATTGTCCTCCTTATTCTTTCACAAAGGCCACAGTGTGACACTGTCTTGGATGCAGTGGAGAAGAATATAAATATTTTAACAGAATACTTTTATTAGGAAAAATTGAATCAAACTGCCCACAGTTTACGCACCTAAAGGCATTAGGAAGGTCTCCACTTGTTGCAAAAAGGGATGAATGTAGGTATATCAAGTAGAGCTTATGCTGAAAATAATGCTTTCCCACTATTTACATACTGCTTCGCAAATAGCAAAAAGCTAGATGGAGGAGCCAGTGTAATTGTGCCATGACAGCTGCCTACATTGGTATTTTATCCTCTTGTTGGCTCCTAATCTCATAGTATGGCCTGATTATAGTCTTCCTGTATTATTTCTTAAGCTTTTCTCATCTGCCCATACAAAGTGTGTTTGCTTTCTTTGACATGAGCTGTGCTATACGTGGGCCTCTGACACTGTCACCTCAAAAAGACAGAAGATGTAGGCAGGATGCTGCCAGCTATAAGCTAAGCAATCACAATCCTGTTAAATTAAATACCAAGAAATCTACCTGGTGAACAGAACAATTAACGTACCTTTGCATTTCCCTCCTGTGGTGTTTTTGGGGTGGATGTCTAGAATCCAAGCATAAAGGCATTTGTTAACATAAGTTCACTCTAGCTGACTGTTTCAGTGTTTTAAAATTTGCCATTCCCCTAAACATTTTCCAGCGGAGGCAAAGGTCACTACACAGAGCACTTAAGCCTACTTGATAACGTTTGCTTTTTTACTTACCTCTCATGGATGGTGTAAAGACAGTTTGTGCATCCACAGGGGTCCACGCACCAGATGAAAACTACTCTCTAGCCTTGCAGTGATTTCAGCGTATAGAAAACCTGACAATTTACGTGGTATTTGCAGCCTTTATCCATAAGGTAGCCTACACAGCCTAGGGATGGGAAGAGAACTGAGGTGAATGTCGTGAGGAAAACACAGCTGCTGGCACCTGGTGTGTTGAGCTGGGAGAGACCATACGGATGCTAGCATGGGTGACACTGGCGAGGCCCCGGTGTGTGGGGTTCTCCAGGGGTTGTGTGTCCAAGCTCCTGGTACAGCTGGGGATACCCACCCGTGGACGCCCGGCTGGCCGCACCGCAGGCAGTGTGCCTGAGGCACTTGGAGGGACACGGCGCAGCCGGCGGCACCTGATGGGGAGTTGATGACTGAAGTTGAACCAACAGCAGGGAGGAGCCTCTACTCTGGGCCGCGGAGGGAGGCCGGGAGGAAGGCCAGGCTGTGGCGTCGCATCCCGCCGCCGCCGTGGCTGGGGCTCGCCTCAGGCAGAGCGGCCGCCCAGCCCCGCCGGCAGCCCGCGGCGTCCCGCTGGGGGCGGCCCCGCTGGCAGTCCCCGGACCCCCGCCGCGGTGCTGGGGCCACCCCGCGCCCGCTCACACCTGTTGGGGCCACGGCAGGGCCGGCGGTGCCGGGCACGGCGGGTCCTGGCGAGGCTGCGCCGCCTCCGCCGGGAGCTCCGGGCGGAGCCTTCCCTCCTTCCCGTCCTCCCTCCCCCGGCTCCCTGAGCGCCCCGAGGCAGCGCCGGCTGCCTGCGCCGCCCGCTCCGCTGGGAGAAGGAGGAGGAGGAGGCGCCCCGAGCTACCGGCGCTGGGAGCAAAGCAAGTAACAGTTCAGAGCACTGGGCGCCTTTTGGAGGGCAATACACATGTCCCACAAGCAGGGTATCTGGAAATGCTCCCCCTTCTCTCGGCCCTCCCTGCTCTCCTCTTATCCCTCCGTTCCCTCCTCTGCCCCCTCCATCTCTCCTCCCCACTCCTCCGGCTCTGCCTCTCCCTTCCACCGCCCTCTTTCCCTTCTCCCTTCCTCAGCCCTCTTCCCCGCGCCGGCCCTGGGTGCCCCCGACTGACTGTGCCTTTCCTCCCTGCCTAGTTGGTGGCCCCCCAGGCGAGAGCGCGGTTGACTGGTGCCTCTACCAGCTCAATGGAGCAGCCGAGTTTGAGGTCTCTGAAGGTGAGTACAGGGGTGCTGAGGCGGGGCGCGTCCCCTTGGCCACTGCCCTGGCTGGCGGCACGTGGAGAAACACGGCTCGCTGGTGGGAGGGCGGCTGGGGCAGAACATGGGAGCCGCCCCGGGGCGTGGGACCTGTGGGGTGGCGAAGATGGCGCATGGGCCCAGCGCAGGAGGGGAGGTGGGCTGGCAGGGGGTGGCTGCCGATGGTTTGTGCGCCGGGCCTCGTGTAAGTGTCTTGCCTGGTTTGGTTTTGTTTTGTTTTTTTGGCAGAACTCGGGTTTTGCAGCTAGCGGCCTAGGTGGCATCAGTCCTCTTGGCCTTGGCATCGGTGGCTACTGGTGTGAGGGAGGCTGTGTAGTACCTGCTGGGAAGTTTTCTGGCCTTTTTTTTTTTTTCTCCCTCCTTAACGTTGAAGAGAGAGGTAATCTGGAAAGTTTAATTTTTTAATATTCTGTGATCAGAAAAGGAACAGCCTTTGGGTGCCAGGGCAAGAAAGTCTCCCCTCTGTCTCTGAACCACGTATGATTTTGAACATGCAGAGTATTTAAACTTAGATGTCTACCTATATTTTCCAGTATGCCAGATGCATACTGTGCAGTGTCCGTGAGCATATTTCAGTGCCTGTTTTCAGTGAGTTAAGTGGAGCTAGGACTTCATCTCCACATTTTGGTCTGTTGGTGTTATGCATGTCTGAGGGGAGTGCATTTACTGTTTGTAAGGGCTTAAAATGCATCACAAATTCAGCTGGACTGAAAAACTTTCTAATGCTGAGGAAAGTGACGCACTGTAATAGATTGGCTTCAGGTTAGACATTAGGGAAAGCTTTTCAGCATTGAAGCGTTAGAATATATGGGGTAGGTAGACAATGAAATCTCACTCACTTGAGGTATTTAAGGTTTGTTTCACAAACATGGGTTGAAGCAATAAAGCTACAGATCTTGCCTTGGGGCAGGTAGATAGTCTACCTGTTTGGGGTCTCTTTTAGCTTTATTATCTGTGATTCTGTGGGATGTGAAGTTTTGTGTTATGTCTTGTGTTTTGCTGTTTGAGAAGTGATTTTAAACCCCAGTGTACTAATAATAAGCTACAGCTTGAGCAAGGCTTTGGAGTAAGTTTAATTTTTCCCCCCAATTATTCCATGGTGGTTTATATTTCAAGGTATATTTAATAGTGTGTAATTAGACACACTTGCACACTAAAGCATTTCTCAAAATAAAATATGTTGTGATTTTGTGCCTAGATTAATTTTTTTTTTTTTTTTTGTGAAACTGCATACCAAACCAGATGTGATGACGATAGGTGGGGGTGGAAATTACATCCGTGTGAGGGAGTGTAATGAGTGAGTGACAGCATTTCTTAGGCATCATAGAATGTTGAAAACAAGCTTTAGGTTGGCATTTACTTTCATTTAAAGATTTGAATGAGTAGAATATGCTTCTTAACCTTATTTGTCTGGGTAAATACCAGTGTTTCAGCACTGTTTTGAGACTATAATGTTTTCTTCTCAACAGGTGTTTTATTCCTTTGATTTTTTGGGTCATCTTTTATCACATGACATAATTTTTTTAAATTCGTTTGCTAACCCTGACTTCAGTTCTCTTTTACACTGGCAATTTATGGATGCCCAATTTTACTTCATGACTTACATGGAAACCTTACGTGTTTTCTCTTCTTTACTCAGCATGGGAATATGTGAAATTCAGAGAACAGGAAACAGGCTGAAGCAGTGTAATTTGGTCACATAAGCTATAGAGTCAAAGTCATTTGCAGGTAGTAAACCCTGTTTATGTTAATAGGATTATATATAACTGTGACGTGCATTTTCCAGAATACATGTTGTCTATTAAATGCCACTGATATCTAGGAACACATACGGCAATATAATCAGCACACTTTGCAGAAGTGAAAAACAACGTTTAAAAGAAAGGACCACTATGGCAGGTGGCTTGACCTCTTTTGCATGCCAGTGTTTTGGATCAAGTCCAAACCCTTTCCTTTGCTGAAGTTTGCCTCTAAAATAACTTAAATTACACAGAGCCAAACAGAATCCTTAGGTTAAAATGGATTGTTCCTGTGACTTCCAAAGCAGATTTTTTTTTTCTATCTTTATCCCAGTTTTTTTTACTTTCCAGAAAGGCTACAACTGTTGTGATTGCAGCTGCATTGGTTAGGACCACCTAACCAATGGACAGAAGGACTAATTAATCTATATTAAATATTATTGTGTGTTTATTTATATATATATGTATAGATATCTATCTATGTATATCTATCTAGATATATATCTGTATAGATAAACATTTACATATTAATATTCTGAGTTCAATGAGTCCTCTGGGAACCTCTTGCTGCTTTTGCTATTGAATGCATGCAACGGCCTTGCAGTACTCTGTCAGTTAGACTTCAGAATTGTGTTCTGCAACATTTCTGTCTTAGACTAGGAAAGAAAATTATTCTTTTTCCAAAAATAGATGTGTTAGATGAAAAACATTCATTTACATAACAGAAAAGCAAAATTGCATATTTCAAATGCAATGAAAAATAGAGCATAGTAAGTAAAACATCACAATCAAAGCCAAGATAATCATGTTTGATTTAGTCTTCCTGCCTTGAAACAAAACCCTATTTTAAATATTGCTACTTCTATAATTAATGTCTAAGTGCCAAATATATTTTATTCATGCTAAAGATCTCAAAGCACTTTGCTCACATTAAGTGCAGCCTCACAAAAGCTGTATGAAGAACAGTATTAGAGTATCCATTTACAGGCTAGCAAAATGAAATATCGAAGTTAAGGATGTGATTTTTATAGAAGCTGAATGTCAGGTATTAAGCAGCTAGTACTTGGGACTTCTGAAAAGTCAAATCTTGTACTGGTTTGTCCAGACCATCTGGTGGACTGTTAGCAGGACTGCTTATTCCAGAACCTTTGCTTCAAGTTCCAAATCACATTAACTTCTTGCAAACTTTGTATAAGTTAAAGCATGTTTGAAATATTTTATGTTGTGAATTCTAAGGTGGCATTATGTTATTCTAGATAGCATTACATTCAGTAATGATTATATGGTTAATGAAAAGATTGAGTCAAAAATCATATTTTTAGTTTTCACTCTTAAAGTTAGCTTGTCAGAGACTTGAAATTGGTTCACAGTGTAAATTGTCTTTTCATCCGTTTTGTAACTTTATGCTCTGGTGTGTCTGAAAGCCCTGTTAACATTAGCACCTTGTGAATTGTGATGTGAACTTTCGTGTTACCTTATGCTGCTCTAACATTCTCTTTTATTTCTGAGTACTTTGAAGAGAGATTTATTGAGAAGATGGATAATATACTATTTTGTTGTAGAGGTACGTTTGAATAATGTACCATTTGAAGGAACTAGAAGACTTGCGAACTGATGAATATGAATTTAATCACTGTCAGGTTTACCTCCAATAGCTTTCTGTAGTTTTCAATCGAAGACAAGTCTGGATTTGATTCAAGACTATCTTTTCCATTATTACAGGAATTCCATGGAAAGCAATGTGATTGCACAAGCTTACAACTGAAGTAAGGTCCTTGTGAGTCATGCCATCATTAGTACGGCCTAATTAAATAGGAAGTCTCCATCCGTAGATGCTTTCACATCTCAGTTGTTTTTTGGCTGAACCAAACAATTGATTTTTCCTTGGTATCTTATAAAAAGACATGGTAGCAGCTCTTTTCTTAACACTTCACAGTGTGCCAGCATTTCTTGTGAAGTATGATCACCACAAATGGATGTTGTATTTCCAAGAGGCCTTATTTGGAGGGGTGTGCTTTACAGTTCTGGGCTCCCAGTTGTCCAATTTGGAGATTTAGTGAAGTGAACTGTGCCTTTTCTGCACCCCACAATTCTGGGTTTCTTCAAAGGAAGCCAGGGTGCTTGGAAGGGACTGGTATACCCCTTGTCTCACCCCAGCATACATTTAGGACACTACTAGCTTGCATACAGCACTGCAAGGTGCGTCCCAGGGCTCGCATGCACCCTAATATACCCTCTGATGCCATGTATGTGGATGATACTATTATTCCAGTCCTACTTCATACATCCCTGTTTATACATTCAGCAACTCCCTGTATTTCATCCCTCTTTATTTTACAGTCACTTATGTTGGTGTTTGGTTGGTTAACTCTCACTGATGTCTGGGCGCTGCTGCAGCACAGGGAAAGGGCTCCTGTCTGAAAAGTGTTATCATCACGCTTTGCTCCCATTATGACATTATATGTGGCTGTGTAAGACCAGACCCAGTAAATGACTGTCTACAAGAAAATGTGGATATTTGATTATACTTCTATTTGTTGCTGCACAATCTGACATTTAGTTTCAATATGAAAAGTTCAGCATGATAGACGAAGAGGAAGGATTAATGTATACTGAAATTATATTATCCATGTGATAGCTTTACTTCTAGTGATACTTATCTACAATAATAGTCCATTTTGTGATATTTTTATCTATTGTTTATGGAGTCTTTGTTTATACATGGCATGGGTTTTGTAAGAATCTTTCATTCAAATATTTCTGTAGATTACTATAAAAAAACTTCTTGAATGACAGTAAAATACTGGAAAGTATATGTACTTCTTATGAAAAGGAAAAGGTGACTGGCTTATTTACATTTCTCATTTGTTGTTTCCTAATTTTGTGTTTTGATTAAGAGTTGGTTTGATTTTTATGGATTAAATTAATTAAGTACATTAAGATTATTTAATTGCAATGATTTATAAAATCCTTGCTTTCATAGAGTTTCTATTGGAACTTAATATGGGTGCTAGAGTGTTCCTTCTAAGAGTCACTAAGTGTCATTTGACCATAAAACAAATACTTTGTTAACACTTCGTTAATTGTTTTGTAAATATCTGACTGAAGACGTTAGCTCCTTTTCAGTAACCTGAAAAATGGTGTTGCTGTTTAGATGAAGCTTGAAAAACAGACTAAGCTTTTTTTAAACCAGGTTTTCAGATTTTCCTGCCCTTTTCAAGGACTCCACTCACTCCCTCTAACATGCTGTACTTGTTTAGGTAATTATCTGTCTCTTTGATGCCAGAAGTTGCAGCCTTCATCATCTCAGTTTCCAGGATGTGGTCTTCAGCCAATTGCCTTTTTACTCTCTAATCTCCCATTGATCCTTTTTCTTTCCTTCTAGTCTGCCCCTTTTTAATATTTTTACTTACATACTCAGTAGGTTTTTCTACTTTCTGTTGGTTTCCTCAGGTTCAGTTTTACTTTTCCATTGTCCTCTGTAACTCTTCTCGCTGCTAAGCAGATTGGGGGGGGGGTCTCAGTCCATTGACTGTTGCAGGGTCTAGCAAAGGGGTCTCCCCTCTGTGTCATTGGAAGTCTGCCATTTGCAGCAGGTGCCTGCACAGCAAATCTTAGCTCTTTTCCCTCTGTCTCTCACTATTTCCAGGTCTACAAGGCTTACCATTTTATATGATCCTTTCAGTTCCATCCAAATAACTCCTGGCAATTTTGGTTTTATCCATGCTTGAATGATCAGAATTTCCTTGGGTGTTTCAGTTGGCTGAATCGTTTAAAATGCAGTCAGTATACATATCATGAAAGATGAAATCACACTGTTGTGCACCTCATTATGCGGGTATTAGCAAGTCAAAAATCATGCTTTCAAGTTATCTAGTCCAGAATTTAACAGGGACATCTTTTATGCTCCCTCTTTCTCATTAAATATGCAATAATTTAATTTATAAATAATTATAAATAATATAGTATATATTATTTATAAATATATAAATAATAACACTGCTATAAATAATAACACTGCTGAAGTAAACAGTGATTTCATTGGGGCCACAACTTTGCCATTTAGACTAATTTTTGCATTTAAGTCAAACATTATCATTCAGCTTGAATAGTGATGGACAATTTAAAGAGTATAGAATTGCCTGTGGTTCCAGCTGAGATGCAGAAAAATCACTAGGTCTTCACAAAGCCTCCTCTTCCATTCCAGAAAGCCAGGGTTCCTTTATGGAGCTGAGTTTTATATAGGGGTAGAGAGTACCCATTTTCTGATCTTTCCAATTCCAGTTTACAAATGTGTGCAGAAATTGCCCAAGCTGTCTTGGAGAATGTCTGAATAGCTGATGTGCAGCGCATTTTTCTCCTACTGTGCAGTTTTTTTCTGTATGAACCTGTCAAAGCTGAAGGAAATTCCAAGATAAGATTCTTCTGTTTCACGAATTACAACCCAGAAGCTTAACTTCTGCAAATATGAATTCAGAAGTCATACTGCAGGCCATACAGGTGGGAAAGTGACCTGTTTTTAATATTCTTATTTATAAGTTCTTTTCTGTAAAATGCAGTAAAATGCATTTTTCAGTAAAATGCAGAGAGATTTAAAGCAGAAGTCAATATCTTTTCTTTTGCATGTCTGATGAAAAAATTCCAAAATTATATCAAACTATTCAGGGGTTTCAACTACTTTTCTCTCCTAGGATGCTACTCAGATATAAACTCCTTACTCAAAATAATGGTCAGTAGCTCGCATCTTTATAAGTCTCTGTGTGATCCCCTAATGGTATATGACAAAACCCCAAAATCATAGAATCCTAGAATGGTTTGGGTTGGAAGGGGCCTTAAAGATCATCTAGTTCCAACCCCCTTGCCATGGACAGGGACGCCTTCCACTAGGCCAGGTTGCTGAAAGCCCCATCCAACCTGGCCTTGAACACTTCCGGGGATGGAGCATCCACAGCTTCTCTGGGCAACCTGTTCCAGTGCCTCACCACCCTCATAGGGAAGAATTTCTTCCTTATAGCTAATCTAAATCTACCTTCTTTTAGTTTAAATCCATTACCCCTTGTCCTATCAAAATAGTGAAAGATATTATTTACTAGCCAAATTCTGCATCTTGCCATTGAAGTTGAATTGTCGTTGTTTGGTGATCCAGAAGAGGGAGCTACCTCATAAATTTTTAGCAGTTTTGAACTTAACGAAGTCTCTTTTAAAACCCCTCATGGATTTTTTTGTTGTTGTTTTGTTTTGTTTCTAAGACTGAATCCAGAGATTTCATATGATGTCATTTTGGTCACTCAGTTCATAGTCTGCTGATTTCTAAGGACATCCTTAGAGACTTAGTTCTTTGATTTCCTTCAGTTTTCAGTATCAGTTCAGTGTTTGTCTTTAAACATTTCGTTTTGTATAACGCGCTAAAACGTTTGGTTGATATAATGATTGCAGTCCCTTTTATTTAATCTGCTGAGTCTTTTTAAACATAGATGTTTCTTACTAGCATGTCATGGATGTTCACAGATGTTTTCTGTAGCATGCAGGAAGAACTTTGTGGTGGCTGGCCTTCCTCAGTGCAACTCCATCTGAGACGGAGGTGGCTTCTGGGCCATTTTACTATTTTTTTCTGTGTAAGGGGTGTTTCTTCTGTTTGTCCCAGTAAGCAGATACAGGTAGTATTTTCAAAATAGCAATATATAAGTAAAATAGCAAAACTAATGTGCACACTACGATGCGCTTTCTCTCCCTCTTTCTTTCTTTTTTTTTTAGAACTGCAATGTAATTTATAGTGAGTTAATATACCATTTATGAGCTATAAAAGTAAAGGAGCATGAGGTACTGGGAGAAGGCATTATAACATGTACTTATTAAAACTTGTACTGATGGTCAGGAAGGAGACCAGACTTTTCTGGACATATTTTGAAGTGCATGATTTAGCTAGGTTCTGGTTTTCCTTGGTTGGTGGAACTCTAGATTCCTACCTTCTATAATGATAAATCGTGTCAAAGCTATCATACCTCCACGTTTATTGTTGGTCACTTTGTGTTAAGAACTGATGCAGTGATGTGACTTTGTTTCCTAAGGTAACTAGGGTAGTGAGAAACAGGTGAGTCTTTTTTCCAACTGAATAATATGTTCCCTGTTTTTTGTCGTAAGAGCTAAGGAGGATGCTCTTAGTATTATGAAGCTTGTCTTTGTTTTTCATCAAGAAGAGTGAATACAGCACTGTGCTGCTTATTTCTTTGTGGATAATCACCTTTATACATTTCATGTGAATTTTGAGGTGTCATTGGAGCCTTCTTTTGCTGGAGATAAGTACAGGATAGTAAAAGTCCTTCCAGTGCCACTGAAGGGTGAGAATGAAGCATTTCATTTGTTATCAGCATTGAATACTGCTGCACGTGGTAGTATCCTGCTGTTGACTTACTTCCGATTTCCAGTTAGTAAATCTCTAAATATGGCTGCTTTCATGGAAAGTACCACTGGATTCCATTCATGCCTACACGTGGTATTGTCATGTGGCCTTCAGGTTATATATGCAAACTGCTCTGTTAGAGCATTCAGACATTGCATTAAAAAGTCGTGTACAACATTCCCAAAGTTAAGTGTACCACCATGAAGAGCTCTGTGGCCTATTTTGAGTTATTTTGTAAAATACTTTTGAAAATTCTTTATGTATTTTTTACATGCACACAAACGTATGCACACACACGCAGTTTTTTCTTATGTTCATGCAAGGTTTGTATAAAAATCAAAGAAAGTTAAATTAGATCAATGTACACATGTTTGACTTTTTCTTCCTCCAGGAGGTTTCAGAATAAGTGCATAAATAAATACTGTTTGTTTTATATACATAATATTTTGCACGTGTGATACATGGCTATTATAGTTCAAATATATAATATTTTAAAATACTTGTATGTTCTTAAAGCTGATGACCTATTTGTATGTTTTTAAGTCTTCCATTAAATGCAGTATCTTTTCAGAATGCATATGTTCCCCAGATGTTTTGGCTATGTTTATTTACAAGCACGTTTTATAGAGGCTCATGTCACAGCGGATAGAGTTGACAGTTGGGCTGATTGCAGGAATATGCAAAACATTAACCTCATAAATCTTTCTCCACCTATCGTATTATGTAATTTCTACAAAATATTTGGAAGTATGCTGCAAGAGACAGTTCTATTATTTTCGTTGGAACCATTTTGGTATTGCAGTTAAAGATGATGTATTCAATTCAGAGGTAATTATGTCTAGACACTAACAGGGTCCATTGAGTTGACGTTCTATTCATAGAGACGGCATGTGTCATTCAAAAGGGAGTTGTAAAACTGTTTAGGATGGTTGCATTGTTAGTGATGTGCATTTCCATTTCAAACAACTGCCATAACTAATTACCATATTTAGTAGAGTCTTCTTGGAATCCTGAAACGAAAATAACCCACAGTTTCTTTGGGAGATATGAATGATGTTAATATTCCTTCTCTTTATACCCTGAGTGAACTCCTATGTTATGACTAGACTCAAAGATGCAAAGTGGAGGTGTTACTCTTGCAAGACTTAATGGTTTCTTGTTAGATCTGTCTTATTGAGTAACCTTCATGATCTTTGAAATTTTTAATATGGAGGCTGTTGTTTGTTGATATCTGTTTTTGTCCATCAGATAACTCTTATTTTTGAAGCTTCTCTGATAAGCTCTTGTGTTAGCATTATAAACTCTGCTTTGAAATTATATGCTTATTCTAGCAATACCCCATGCTTCAGATTTTGTTTATTTGCAAGAAGCCCTAACTTGGAGTCCTTGATAATAGTATGCAAAGTAGATATAATCAATTTAAAATAAGAATGAGCTCACATTTTAAGAATAATTCTTATTTTTCTTGCATTACAATTTTAAAAATTCAAAATGTGTTTTTTTCCTGTGAGGTTTTTCACGTGAACGGATTTTTTTGTTTCTTAAGCTTGGCAAGCTGTTACTTTCAGTGCATACTGTTTCCTCTATTCTAAACCAGGAAAGCACAGCCATATTTTACTTTGACTGCTTTTCCTGGGTTTCTTAGAGATTTTGCTCCCTAAGAACACTTGACCTAGTGGAACGTCCACCTTTTCTAAGTGGAAGCTAAGGAGACCTTGTGCGTCGGCCAAGTGCATTGAGAGTGTAGCTGTGCATTGATGTTTCTTCAGAAAGGTGCCACCGTGCCTCAGGAACTTTGTGACTTTATGTTGCTTTTTGATTTCCCCCTCTCCTCGTGCTCCTCCACAATAAATAAAGATCTTACTTAAAAGGTAATACCTATGTTGACTTTTCTGGAAGTAGCAACTATGCAATGCAATTTATTTCAATTTAAAAATACTGCAATATTAACTTGGTACTTCCTATTTCTAATCTGATCATTTTAGAGGCATAATTGTTCAGTGACAATTCCAAAAATACACAGAGATGTGTTAAAGGACTGACTCTTTTTTTCCTGATGATGTCAAAACATAAAATGTACTAGTGGGGAAACAGTAAAAAGAATTATTTTGCATCAAGGAAACTGACCTCAAAGTTTGAGCTTCTTGATTCTACCATGAGACATATCAGCTCTGCTAAAGAACATCTCTAGTAGCAGTAAGAGGCTGTCTGTCTTTCTCTCCTATGCTGAGGTGAGTCTCTGTAGCAGCTCGTGACCTATATTACACATCAAATGTCAGTTCTCAATACTCTTATGGCAGAAATCACTTCCTTTTACTGCATGTTCGTAAAGTACCCAGAGCAATGCCTGTGCTGACTGGGGCTAGGCAATACTGACTTTGACAGCCCTGTCACACTTGCAAAGCACACTCACTTACAAAGAAGCTGCAAAGCATCTGACAAATGTATATATACATCCTCTCATCAAATACCTGAAAGAAAGCATGTACTAAAACCCTGTGGTAAAAAAGTTGAACAAATAAAGGAAGATTGCAAACCCCCAACTTTTAGTGAGATCATCGCGTGCTGCTATTTCTATGGGTACCCTGCCGCATTTGACTCACAGGTTTTATGTGGCTCTATTTTACTTCTTGTGTATGCAGTGTGAGAATAATTAGAGCTCTGTACTTCTCCAGACATGGAGCTGTGTGTTGTTTCTTTGGTAAGAATAGTTAAATATGTAACCATCTGTGTAGGTTCCTTTTTCCTTTTCATGGAAAAAACCCAGAAAATGCTTACCTATGTTAATGTAACATTTGAGTTCAGATGATAGCACAAGTCAAGAAATTCAAAGATATAGTTCCCACAGCAACCATAATTCAACCTCATTGCTGTGAAAGCACAAAAACCCACACCAAATACCATGCAGAATACTGCATATATGCAAGTGTGTGAGATACAGTTGCTAGGAGAGCCATAAATTTTGATTTCCAGAGTTATTTAGATTCACATTTTATATCTATTATTATTATTATTACTATTTGTATTTTATTGAAACAGTGCAGTAATGAAAAGCTGATGAAAAGAGGCCAGTTGGATTAGTGTATCTTTTTGTACAAACAATAGATTATATTACTATCTCTGCCTTTTTGACAGATTTTCCTTTATTTCTAAGTGAGTAATATTGAATGTGAAATATAATCTGGCCTGCTTCCTTATCTGATTCTATTTTTTCTCTTTGTTTAGCCCTATTCCTGAACTGCAGCTAATGAGGTCTATTCGTTTGCCTACCAAGGATAAATAAACCAGATATTTATCCGCATGTAGTCATACATCTTGTTATTCAACCACATCCATAGCTTAAGGTTCCATTATAAAATATCTCAAAGCATATGGGACATGTTTCTTTTCAATATCTATTAGGATTCTTTTGGTTTCTTTGTTTGCCAGCTAAGTCTGCCAATTCCTGGATTTGGTTGTGTTAGACATGTTTCATTATTATCACAGTTAGTGAAGAGGTGGAAGTGTCCTTGTTTTGAAATTAGAAATATGTAAATATTTCAACTATGGTACTTACTTGGCACAGAACATGTTTTATAAATAATATTTACAGGATTTCCAGAAGTTGGTTGGCTGAAATATCTGTATGATATGTTTTACTTAACCTTTCGGATTTGGCCAATGGAGAGAGAGACTATGATGTTTGAAGATTGGTATATTAAGTCCCCTTCACATGGGTGATTGTTATATCTGTAGGCTGGATTGAGCATTCATGATTATTTAAAAAAAAAATTCCTTTTGACTGAGGCATATGTTAATACCTCATAATTTATTTGAAAAAAAATCACAATGTAACTGTATCTCACCAATCATTAAAAAAAAAAAAAAAGGAAGTGACACAGGATATGGAAAGGTTAATGATAAGAGGTTCTCTTCAGTAAACTACAAAAAATTTAATTTGGACTTCATGTAGTTTCTACCGGACTGATTTTTCTTAGCCCTCCCTCACATCTTAGTCTGCAATATGAGCCCTTTTATGGACAGTCTGGGCAGAGCTGAAAGACTGATTGGATGTGAAAAATGTTCTCCTTGGGAAATCCTTGGATCCTGCCCTTCCCAGATAGTTAGGCAATCTGCTCTAGGAAACCTGTTTTGACAGTGCCTGTTATCTCTGCTAGGCAGAGTCCTATAGGGACCATCACAGCCTACCTCAAAGCCAGGGTTAGGGGAATTCACTCTGCAGCCCGCTGCCTTCCCAAAGCTTTTATTGTTCTGTTTCATTTTGTTCAAAAGCTAGTTATGAACTGTATGCATATTATTGTACATGTGTTTAAAATAAAGTTGTTAGTTTATATGAAATGTGGGTTTCCTTGTGTAAGAATTTATGAACTGAAGTTTGAACTCTGTCTGAAAATTAAGACAAAACATTCCCAGTTGGTCAACAATTTGTTAGTAGATAAACACAGCAAGATTAGTTAAATTCTGGCTATCATCTGATCAAGGGTTGTTCTAGTCTTTCCATAGGGACTTTACTGTTTCTGTAATGAGGAAGGGGACTGGGAATTGTGAATCACAGGGGATTTCTTAAAGGGACAGGCGGAGTGCTGGAATTTGAATGGAATCCTGGGTAAAAATGTGATGCATGAGGCTGTATGTACTGCTGAAACCAGAACCCCTTCAATAAAGTGAATACCTAGGATATAGGTTTTGTGTAAGAACTGTGTCGTGGTCATAAGCTTGCATCGACATCCTGATGACATTTCTTGCTCCAGTGTATCTAGCTAATATTTTGGGGCTTTCCTAAAGTGTGGATAGTTACAAGGGTGTTTTTCTTTTCTTCTGTTTATCCTCTTAAACCTAGTAGTTGTGGTGTTAGTATTTGAACTGAAATAAGTAAGGGCAAACTTCAGTGGAAACTAAGAACTGCATTGGGATGATTAAAGGTAACTGGAAAGCAGCAAAACATTCTGCTTGAAATTGAGCTATTGCTAGTAAACAGTAATATATAAATAGACACAGTGTCTAAAAAACACTGAGTTTACATTCATGTTTCATTACAAGTTGATTGATAAGAGGGTTTCTGGATGATTTGGTGCAGTGATATGCTGTTATTTTATACAATTAATCGCTCTGCTTTTAGGTCTGGGGAAGTGAAATGCACAGTTGATACTGCCAGGGATTGCTGGTGATCTTCGCAACCTCATTTTGTTTCGAGGTGATGGGGATCCTGTGGGAGAGAACGGCTAAGCAGGGAACTGCTTTCTGTGCAGTGGCAAAAGTTCCTGATATTGTGAACAGGGTCACAGTTTCAACAGTTACTGCCATCAGAGGAGAAGGTTGGTGTATACTAATGCATATATTTTTCTTCAAGCATGTATCGTCCTCTGTGTGCATATGGCCCCAGAGACGTGGATTTCCTAATGAAACGTAGGACTTTGATGAAAGGTGATGGCCATGTCACCTCGCAGTTCTCAGTGGAGAAGAAAATCTTCCTCAGTGGGATTAAAACCATCTGCTTGCGTCATGGGCTGTTAGGTGTGAGATACGATTTGACTTTCATTTATTAGTCGCCATTAGTAGATGGAGGGTTTTTTGGTTGTTGTTGGTATGGAGAATACAATGTCCCATCTGTTAGGGATTTTTGTCATTTCTCTTAATTTCAAAATATGTATTTTTGTCAACTACAATTAGCTGGAAAGAATTAATGAAAAGGTTTTGCAATTTTTCAGTATGATTTTTCAGAATTTAGAGTATTTTACATCTATCTGCAGTCATTTATTCTGTCATCCAGTCAAAATTACCACAAAAATGTTTGAATTATACTTGTTAACTCTGATAGAAGTTTGGTAGTGCTCTGTTATGGAAGCTGGCAGTACAGTTACTTTTGCAGGATCGTATTTCCAGTTTCCAGCTTTGACCAGCTCCTAACCATTGAGGCTAATAATAATAATAATAATAATAATAATAATTCTTTTCTGGGTTTGCCTCAGGCTGATTTTTCACAGAAAATTCTAGTCAAAACTATGTACTTGGCTTTGAGCATAAGCCTCGCAAGAAAAAGCCTGGTATCCTTTTGCACATTAAAAAAAGAAATAATTCCATCAACCTTTCCTTCAAAAAGCTCTAATACTTGCGTGCTTTGAAGCAGGAACATCAATTTGACAAGGTGAATATAGTCAATTTGACTATATTCAGGAGTGTCTTTCACTGCCTCTGTGAATACCCACTCTGCTTTGACCAGTTTATAAACCTCTGAAAAATCACAGTTCAAATAATCTCATTTAAGTGTTGCTAGAGGTGGGCAGATAGAATTTTTTTTTTTTTCTTTTTTTCCCCCCTCCTTCTGACAGTTCTGCATACAGTGAACGTTCCCCTGTGCAGAACTGAATTGACCTTTCTCTAATTGCAATTCTGGTCTGATTTGGATCAGAGATTTTTTTTGGTATTAAGGTCCTACAACTTTCTGTTCTCTCTTTTGAATGGCGTTGGAGCTTTCTGTCTGCTGGAAGGAGGCAGAACCTCTGTCTGTTTTGATCCAGAGCAGGAACTGGCTGTCAAGAGTATCTTGGAAAAGGAAACTGGGCAGAAGGAATGGACTGGCACTGCGGAGCTCAGGTGGAAAGGAAATCAAAACTCATAAAAGCAAATGTGGAGGAGACTTGTAGCACCTGGTAGTCATGGTTATGTGCTGGAGCTGCCTGAGCAGAGGCTGGGAATGGGGTGAAGGCACAGGGTCGGGGAAGGGGCATTACTGGAAGGGGAGGAGAGACTCAGAGATCAGTCTCCTGCAGAGCCTAGAGTGCAACACAGCTTACTTGGGTACTGCTTCACTTTTCATACTAGAAATCTGCATGGCATCATTGTTAGCATCAGAAACAAAGCAGTACTCAAGTAAGTAAGTACTCAAGTAAGTACATACTTCAGTAAAGTGCTTGTGGACCAGCTCTTCATTGAAAGCACAGACTGATAAGTTTCTATAGCTATCAGTGACCTCCTTGGTTCAAGAGACAGGGAATTTTCCAATAGACTTTGTGATTTCAAACTTGCAGGTGATGTGTGAAGGTATTAAGCTTCCTGTCATCTAATGGAAGGTATTTGCTTTTTTAAGAACTTGGAAATTTTATACCTTTGAATACCTTTTAAAGATCACTTCAGAGTTGTCATATCAGGCATGCAATTGCCTGTGCAGCCTAATTTAAATGCCCTATGTGTATGCATTGTAGTATAATAATTATATGATGAGCGCTGTTTTAATTTTCACCCTGTTGAGCAGATGAATTAGAGTAGTGAAATGAAGAAGGCTGTTCTGTAGAAGCCCTGTCTGATCTATTGCAAAAATTGGAAGACATGTTGTCAACAAAGTAGCTGATCAGCGTTTTGGAGAGCTGGAATCTGTCGCTGTCCCTGTAGTGAGGTTTCTGTGTAAGGTGAGAATCAGCACACTTTTAAATGTGTTGTCCCTAATCATGTGTTTTTACTTCTCAGATATCTAGGTTGGGATGCTGAATTGCTGAGTCTTACAACTAAAGTCAGTGGAAATCTGTCCATACAGAAGGATATAAACAGTATAAAATATGTAAGGGATTGGGCCACATACTGAGTAGTGTGGAGAAAACAAGACAACTGCAAGTATGACATTAAGTGAGCTATATCCATTGTGTCTTGAATAAAGTAAGGTTAAAAGTTTCATATGATCCCAGCATGTACCTGTCATGGAGGACATTCTGGCATTTCAGTTTCTGATTGTTTGCATTTGCACTGCTGGCAAATGACTTGTTAAGAATTGTGTGTATGAGGGAGAAAGAGGAACACTTCACATAATTAAATAAATAAAAAATCAGTGTTTGTTTTGATGAAAATGGTTTGGCTTTACAGAAACATTTAGCATGAAAAAGACTATATTGAAGAAGTAAGTTGAAATAGTTATAATATCTTCCCATGTAGTGTCTTGATAATTAAAAAAATATTGGTTTATCAGCTTAACTTTTTTTCCAATTACCTTTAGCTACTCGGAAGGTCCATACAACCACAGAAAAACAACTGTGTGAACATAGAAAATAAAAATGAAAGGTACTGGAGGTTTTGAATAAATACTCACAAATTGCTATAAAAGACAAAAGTAAATGAAAAGGATATAATTTTCACAGGTCTATTTCAGAAATAATGCTATGTCATAATTTTAAGTGGTATTAAACTTATAGCAATAATTGTGAAAAATACAGTCAAATTCAGGCATCATGCTTTACAGTAGATTAATAATATTTAAAGTTTAGAAAATCTGAACTCAGTCTCCATTTGTGAAAGTTTAGCTTCTGTTCCAGTCTTGAGGTTTTGGACTCATTTCTAATTGAGTGCAAAATGGAACTGAAGTGAGAGATGAATCTTTGGATTTAGATGAGAAATAAAAACCTTATTCCTGGATTCAGGAGGTTGGCATACCTTCTTTTACAACAGAGTCTCTCCATTCTGCAATGGTGAATACTTAATACATACAGGAACATGAGTGAAGGATTTGAAAACTAAGATGCAACATAGCGCATTGACTAATACATTATGAAATGGTATAAACAATTTAAACTAAACTTATTAAATTAGTGTTGCTTTCCTATTGTGTTTTTTCACTTGATTGCTCATTTGCAAAATTCAGTAAATCTCCATGGGAATCTCTGTCATTATTATGAAGTCACAAGGTTCTATAGTAATTGTCTGTGGCTGATAATATTAAAAAAAATGCATAGTTACTTTACTTTTTTAAAAAAAGGAGAAAATGTTTCAAAAATGAATTCTATCCTAAGGGGAGTCAATTTAGAACCTACTGAATGCTACAGTAGAACTTTCACGGACTTCAGTAGGAGCAGAAATCTGGCTTTTCATATCAGTTCTTGCTGAGGAGCTGATAGCTGTTTTTCTATGGGGAACAGTTGTAAAGTACTGCTCAAAACTGTGAAGTAGTAGCTGCTGTCTTTGTTCCCCTCTTTGGGGTGGGATTTGGGGATATAGAACACAGATAGTTCTCCTTTCTGTAAGTACTGAAATGTCTGTTAAATCACAGCTTTTCAAATCATCCCAGAGGAGACTTGCTTAGGGTGTTGGTTTTTTTTTTTAATACATGTAGTAGATGACAAGTAATAAAATCAGAAGGGTTATTTGTTATATTTTTATGGTTGAGTCTGTCATATCATATTTTCAGACTTGTCAGTGGACAGTCAGCACTGCCTGAAGTCTCAGAGGTCAACATCTGAGCACTGTGGAATGGCTGTTTGTGCTGCTGATTGTGGAGAGAGGACTTAGGTTGCATTATGATGATTTACGTTATTCAAACGGGAATTCCTGATTGCTACGGCTCAGATGACTTATAACGGGACAGGCTTGTCATGCATGTAATTATTAGATGCGCTGATAGAAAGAGCTGGGGTGACAGAAGTGTGATATAGCACAACCAGTTCTGCAGTGTAGGATGTGCTTGCTCTTACCAAACTGCGTTGTTGTGCTGGCCCACTGGGTCACTTTGCTAGCCCATTCTGACGCAACCCATCAGCTAATGGGAGATTTTCTCTCTTTGATTTTCCCAGATCAGGTGCAGTGATTTGGCTTTTAGCAAAGTAACAATACATCACATATAGAAGGAAACTCTAACTGGTAGGAGGTGAGTATGTGGTAAGGTTTAAGCTCTGTGTCCTTCAGATACTGGGAAAATACAGCAACAGATGTGCAGGATTTAAACTGGTTATTATTCTAGTGCTGTAGATAGATAAATGCACAGATAATTAAAATGTCATTTTTACAGTGTCTTGAGTAGCAAAGAGTTTGATCTTCTACAAATGTCTTTTGATATTGCATTTGGTTTTTGTTCTTATGTGTTGTTAGGTGTTTGTATTCCTCAAGGCATATTTTTTCTGAGTTACATAAATATTTGTTTAGAATCTTATGCTTTATTCTTTCTTATTCTTCAGTCTTTTTCATTCTTTATTTACTATGGATAGAACTGTGCCTGTAGCCACTTCTTTTTTCCATGTTGGCATGTAGAGGATGTTATCTTTTCTTGAGTCCATCATAGTAACACTTCTGCTCCACAGTCAACATGGTTTCTTTTCTTTATTCTAAGTCCTGTGAAAGTACAGTTGCAATGGTACGGGCTCTCACAGGTCTTGTGATGTGTACAGAAAATGGAAACTGCTGACCTAAGGCTGCAATTATTATACATTTTAACTGACTATAAAAATATTTAAATTTTCTTGAAGACATGATTTCCTTGCAGGCAGATAGGATGATTAAAACCATGTATAATGAATGCAGGTAGCACCCATACAAAATTTCGTCCAGCTCTATGAAATCCTGTCAGTCTTTGGATCCAGTTGAGGTATATTGTCAGACAATGGTAGCTGTGCCCAGATGAGATGGGCTTTGTGCACATAGACCTCCAGAGGTGAAAAGCAGCTGTGCCAACCCACCACCCCAATCATCTCCAGCTGCTCAGTATGATTCAAATTCCTGATGGCATCATGTGCAGAGAAATCTAGTATAATTGTAACTTTAATGAGCACTACTCTGACATTATTTAAAACTTTCCTCTCAGCATGATACTGTGTAAATATACATACTAGATTTTGTGCAAAGACTCAGGGCTTAAGTCTCCAAACTTTTCTGAGTACACTGGATTTCAAGGGCAATTGTCTGCTTTTGCTATCATGGTGTTTTAAATATTAGGGACAACCTTTAACAGATTTTTAAAATCAGTTATATTTTTAAAGACATATCTCAGCCCTTATTTTACAGCTTTTTTCTATATATGTTGTGTACCTCTACACCTGTACTTTATTTTTGTTTGTTTAAAGAAGTGGTGTGTGCCTCAGCTTTTCTTGGTTTTGCACAGAATAAAAGAAAATGTTTGCCATTTATGCTTGGTAGGAGGAAGAATGTGCACTCTTTATTCTTTAGGGAAAACTCTAGCCATGTCTAGCGTGAAGTCCTTCAGGCCTGCTTATTTGGTGTGCTCGCTGTGCCTTGCCTTGGTACTGAAATGCCTCACAGTCATCAGAGATCAGGCATGTGAAGATGTCAACAAAAAAAGCAGCCCTTTCTGGATCTGTACATCTGTTTTCATATAAAAAACAAAGTAGTTCCACTGAGAGCTAACAGTCTTTATAGCAATACTTAGAATTCTATCTGTAGGCATTATCAAAGTCTTAGATTAATTTGGAAAATGCTTTTTTTGTGGCTTTTTTCCAGTCCTTATATATAGTATAGTAATCTTATGTGGCTAAACATGCCTCAGGATATATATTTAATTGTACTCTCTGTTTTATTTTTTTCTTTTAGTTCTATCATTTGTCACTTGACTAGACATGCAGTATTTTACTGCATTGATTGCAGTTTTTCCATAGGGATATTTATGGGTAAAATTTAGAAAAGTCTCTATAGTTGTAGATCAAAAGTAGAGTATGAGCAGAATAGATACAGATTTTGCAGTTTTGTTTTTGTATAATTTAGATTTCATATATACAAATTAGGAAAACATTGTTATACTACCTAGGGGAGATGCATATAAAATTAGTGTTGGAAACATTGCGCTCAGTGTAATTGCAAATTGTCACTACTTGAAAGTTAATGTTTTTATTAGACAAGGTTAAAAAACAGTATGAAATTGATAGTAACTCACTATTGAAGGGAGGTGTTCAGTAACTTTCAGGAAAATTAAAAAACCCCCACATGCTTTGTTGTTGCCATTCTGTGCTAGAGAAAGTACAGAGTTAGGAAATACCAGTTACGCTGGTTCTTCTGTGTAAAGTGTTGCTGATATTGTTAGGGTATGTGCAGTGAGTAACCTTTGATAAATTAGAGGCTATAGTTGGACTATTTTGATGACAGTTGGTATACATTTGATCTGTCTGATCTCTAATATTAAGGTACTACTAAGATAATTTAAAAATAGTTAACATTTGAAAGGAGGCTGAGGGGAGACCATATTGCTCTCTACAACTACCTGAAAGGAGGTTGTCGAGAGGTGGGGGTCGGTCTCTTCTGCCAGGTGACAAGTGATAGAACAAGAGGAAATGGCCTCAAGTTGCGCCAGGGGAGGTTTAGACTGGATATTAGGAAATTTTACTTCACTGAAAGGGTTATCAAGCATTGGAACAGGCTGCCCAGGGAAGTGGTTGAGTCTCCATCCCTGGAGGTATTTAAAAGACATTTGGATGAGGTGCTTAGGAACATGGTATAGTGGTGGTCTTGGTTAATGTTAGGTTTATGGTTGGACTTGATGATCTTAAAGGTCTTTTCCAACATATATGATTCTGTGATCCTGTGATTTATTCTGCCTTTTGTTTCATGTTTTCACTTATGAAAGTTTCCATTGGCGAAAGTTGTCAGTTGTTGCTTTGATGTCACAGCACCAAGCTTTCAGAGAGACACTGAAGATCAGAAAAGGGAGGTGATTTTAACAGTTTAGCCTGGCCTGTTTTATAACAGAAACTGTGGATTTATACCCAGTGATTGCAGCATTAAATGAATAATTTTTGATAGAGCTAGGGAATAATTATCTTTCTATTAAGACAACTTTTAGGCCCCAAACTACATTATTCATCCTACTTTCAGTAAGAAATAGAGATCTTAATTTTATGGGGAGGCCTGTGTGGGGAACAGCAGTCCTCCTGTAAGTTGTAAGTTTTATAACTAAGGAGCTTAACGAGCAAACTGTTGTTGGCTTTATTGGGAATTTGCTTGAGTGAAAATGGAAAGGATTTGGCTCATTTACTTTCAAATACCTAGGTGTATAGACATCATTTTTAGTGTATTAAGATACTTTATGATATTTCTCTTTGCTTTTATCCTCTTTTTATTCCGTGTACATCTGTTCACTGTAATTGTACATCCCGGATGCTTAACTGAGCCTGATTCAACAACTGTTGCTCACATTAAGTGGTCCTTTACTTGAATGAACAGTTTTCATCTGTAAAAGGAGAAAGCCAGTTCTGTGCTTCCTCATCAATTAAGGATACCACAGTATTTTAAAATCCATTCTTAAAAATTTCTTGTGCTGTAATGCCAACTGGTAGAGAGTGTAACTAGTGATGGACAGTCCCCATATGCCACACTCTGTTTCTACATATTGTACACCACATCTTTGTGGACACAGCCTGACTTGCATTATGATTACCTACTCTTCTTTGTCCCATTGGTCTTTTGTTATGTGCTTCAAAAGTTACATATGTGACTCGAACAACTGTGTTGTGACTGTGAAGTTTATTTGAAATGTTGTCCTAGTAAAACCTAATAAAAAATGATGTTTGCTTCCATAGGGATTGTTTTTAAAATTTGGAACATATGTACTACATAGCTTCATGATGAAGACTGTGGGAAAATTTCATGTGATTTTAGAATACATTCGAGGCCAATTTGTGAAATAACCTAGTCTGTAGATAGTACATGCTTATTTGGAAATTCTGTCTGATCTCAAGCAATAGAACATGGAGCTGCAAATCATCTTCTTCCAAGAAAAGCCCAGACAACGTTGGTGCCTCTGCCAGATAACTCTGATTATCAGCCAAAATCATGTCTTTGCCAGGAAGGTCATAAAACTCCTTTTTGTCAGGCTTTTGCCCACAGCCCGACAACAGAGTACTTCAGAGCTCTCCCACAAATGAGTACCGATTTTTTTTTTTTTTTTTCTTACCAAATGAACTTCAGAAATTAAACAAGAGATTTAATTGCTGTGCACTGAAGCCCTTTGCACTTGCCTTAGAACAACTTACTGAGGTATGGAGGAGTTCTTATTTAATGGAAAATGCCTTTTCCAGTCTCATCTCTGCTACAGAAGCCTATCACCTCTGGTTCCAATTCTACGCATTAGTATAAAAATTTGAGAAATGCCACATGAATGCAACATCTGTCAGCATTTATTAAAGTCTTGCTAGTCTAGCTGATATTAAAGCCACATGATGGTTTCAGACTTGCCCATATTGGGCCAATAGGGCATTAAGGAAGAATTGTGCTAGTTTCCTCATAGTAACCACTTCAGTGTATTAGGTATTAATCATCAGACTCCTAAATTTTTTTTTTTAATTAACAGCTTAAAGGACGTGTGCTTAGAGAAGCCCAAAGCTTCCTGTCCTGTTTGTATAACTGTTTGTCAGTTTGTAGTTAGAGCTTACAGTTCTGTATTTGATTTTTAGAAGCTGAGAATCGAGATGTTCTTAAAGTGCTGTTGACTGTATTTTCCTGGCCTAATCTATCAGTGGTGTGATAACTGCATCATGTGCATAAATTAGCTGTTCTAAAACGAGAAAAAAAGCTTGTACAAGCTGAGAGGATTCATATTGCTATTTCTCAAGTGTATTAAAAGAAGAAATTATACTAACCTGTTTTTTATAGTTCAGTCTAGCTACTTTATGTTTCTACTCAGAAACCAATGAATAAATCATAAGTGTTACATATGTGTTAATCTAACCAGATCCTCAAGGAAGAATTAAGTAGAACAGCTGTTATTTTTACAGCTGTAGCTCATAATTTGAGTGCTTTCCATTTAGCTAAGTATTCAAATGCTGTCTATTTAAATATAGTGCAGGATTTAGACTTGTGGTAAGTGTATTGATACAATACATCAAGCCTCTTTGCTTTTTTCTGAAGCTCTAATTTTATATCTGAAACTAGCTTTTAAACTAGTTTAAAATTAACTTGTACCATGATCCCTTTGGAGAAGGCTTATGTCTTCAAATGTCTCTGCAATGCTTAGTTCAGTTGTCAAGTTGAAGCTGTGAGTTACTCTCTCAGAATAAGTATTAAATAAAAATGTTAAACTCTGGTTTACATGCAGATCTCCAGTCCAAGGGCATGGCTCCACTGAAATCTCAAGACCTTTGTTCACTGAGTTGAATCTGTACATGTTAAAGAATTGACCTCATAGATATTAAGGGAAGTCTAAGTTATTCTCCACTAAGTCATGCATAAGTTTAGATAGGTAGAGTGCTTGCTATTTTGCGTTAGGAAATGGTTGTGTTGGTCATTTATTTCACATAAAGAGCAAAGATTTTGGTGTTTTGGCTAGGCTTTTTCTTTTCAGGACTTAGATGGTGACCCTGCAAATTGATTTCCCTAAAAGCTATTTATGAAGGCAAATGAGATAATCTGTATGTGCCACATATGGTAAGTAATTACTGGTTTATTCAGATGATTTATGTATAAAATATTGTTCTATTCCATTCAATTTTCTGTTTAATATTTAATTTGTCTCAAGTGAAATTTGTTGTTAAGTGCCATATGAAAACTCACTTTCTAGCTGTGTCCTCCTCTCTCATAGATACTTCATTTTTTGGTAGTACATTCAAGCTTTTAGAGGAACTATCAGTAACTCTTTGTGGTAGAGATAAAATGCTTGTGAGTGTTTTAACAAAAAAGAAAAGGCTTAGAAACAATGATGGTAAACTACATTTTTTTTACTAAAGTCAAAGGAAAGAAACAATTCATTATCCGAAAGATGCAGTGGTGTGGCCTGGCATGTTGGGATACTAGAGAGGTTTCTGTGTGAGTTTGGCAGGTGGTGGCATTAGGGTTATAATTCTGTTAGTAGTCAAAGAAAGGCTGGGGGCTATAAATAAAATCTAATTTGCTAGCAAACATGCTACTGAAGTACAAATATTCTTTTTAATTTTGTTATTTGGTACTCCTCTGTTCAACTGTATACGTCATTTAAATATAATCAGTAATTCTTCAGTCTGTAGGAGCTCTTTATGTAATCAAAATGAAATATTGTCATGATTGCTTATGAAAGATGAGGATTTAGAGCTAGGAAGGAGGAAGAAGGCCCTAACATTTCTGTGGCTTCTAGTAATCAAACAGGTAGCATGAGCAATTTGTTGATGAGTGATGCCCTGTATAAGCACACTTTATGCCCAATTAGGTAATGACTGTGTATCATTTTTTCAGTGAAGGGAGGTACTGTAACTGATTTCAGAGGGTTGATACTGCACTCTGAATACCTTTAGAAGGTATTTTTATGCTGGGCCTGTGAGTTGGTAGCGCCGGTAAGAACTTCACTGCTGATAGAATTCTGCCTGGGACTCTCTTGCAGTATAACACCGTAACATCAGCTTTGCTGGCTGCAAATGCTGTGTTCCTCCTGTTTCACTGGCCTGGGGGAAGCTGGCACCATCAGCTGTCCTGTTGATGGGGGGGATGATCTAACTGTGATCTTCCTTGTGCTTTTCTGTCCCAATCTGTGCACACAATGCAGTCCCTTTATGTCCTGGCCCTTTGTGAGTATTTATTAAGGACACACATGCACTGCACGTTGCTGAAAGTGCTAGATGTTTTCTAATTGCCTGTGAAAAAATTCCTATTATTTTGCATAGCTTTGTGTACCTGTGCTTCAATTCTTTGTAGTGATGACTGTTTGTGTTCCCTTCAGTGACCGTGGACCCCTTGGCTGCTTCTTGGCTGGCCACTTTGATTGACCCTTCTGTTTCACTGCACTGAAAGCCTTATGGCTTTTAAGCATCAATACATGCGAAGGATAATTCAATGGATGAGAAAAATGAAGCTTGTTGAAAATATGCCACGGTTGTTTCTCTCTGGGTCTGAATTGTGTCCGTGATCAGATCTTTGGAGTGAAGAAGCCTTCTCCCACCTAGGGACGCTAAACTGAGGTACCGCATTAGAAGGTTTGTGCATCAGCTTTTTCTGCTGTGTCATATGAATCAGACCTTGTAGTTGTTATCAGGTGCTCTAAAGCTGTGTCGCCATAGTAGGGAGCTGGATTAGGATGGAGTCTGAGAGGAAGAGACTTCTGTGTTCTCATTTTGGCTCTGATCTGTATCTGTGCTTTGATCAGAGCTATATTTTGCTGCAGCCATGGTTGTGTTCTTAAAAGCTACATTTTTGGTGATTTTTGCACTTTTGTGATTTCATTGGGAATTAAAGCGTAATGAGATTTTAATTTTTTTTTTAAATCACCTGAAAGGCCTATCTCAGTCTTTTTGCACCAAAGTTAAAAAAAGTCAGAGAGCCCTTAAAAATGGTATCCCTTAGTATTAAAACATCGGAAGTTTCTGTTATTTTGGTGGGACTGCAGGCTGTGCTTTTCACTATTCCACAATATGTCTTGGCAGTTTACAGTGTTGTAAAGTCCAGAGGGACCTGGGACCTTTAAGGGTCTGTCTGCCTGATGAATGCTGAGGTTCACAAGCACACGATTTTGCAATGAAGACTTGGTTTGTGGATCACAGAGGGTAGAGGGTCGATTCCTTTTTGTTTTGCTCCAAGAGGGAAAAGGTCCAGTTTTAACAAGATTTGGATGTAGGTTTCTGTGGAAGTGGTATTGACAGCTGGCTTAGAGTTTATGTAATGTTGATAGAATCAGAAATCTCATCTTTATTCTGAGTATTGAGTTAGTTTGACTATTTGGAAGCAGATGTTTTCACTATTGTCCATGTTCATTTGATTTCCTCACAGAAATAGTGATGTTTGTTTGTTTGCTTTTATTCATTTAATCGAATGTGACATTTTAAATGCGAATATTCCTTTAAGAAATGGAAAATGTAGCAATAACTATTAGTGTTAAAAAC
Source organism: Mycteria americana (assembly GCF_035582795.1). Classification (NCBI taxonomy): domain Eukaryota; kingdom Metazoa; phylum Chordata; class Aves; order Ciconiiformes; family Ciconiidae; genus Mycteria; species Mycteria americana. The sequence continues at coordinate 14,247,885 of NC_134368.1, forward strand.
TTTATCCAGCTTAGTAACTTAGAAAAATACAAAGTAGTTGCTAAGTGGGAAATACCAAATCAAACTCTTAAGTCCAAATGGAAAATAAGTTTCATCTCCAGAGTAGTTCCTTCTTGATAGAAATTGATTCTGAGCTATAGCAGATATATATCTTGCCTTGAAGGTAAAAAAATAATATTATAGAATCATAGAATCATTTAGGTTGGAAAAGACCTTTAAGATCAAGTCCAACCATTAACCTACCACTGCCAAGTCCACCACTAAACCATGTCCCTAAGGGCCACATCTACATGTCTTTTAAATGCCTCCAGGGTGACTCAACCACTTCCCTGGGCAGTCTGTTCCAGTGCTTGATAACCCTTTCGGTGAAGAAATTTTTCCTAATATAACCCAGTATTACTTATGTTCTCATTCCTATGTTCTCCAATTTATAAAAGAGGTATAGGATTTTTTTGCAGGATTTTGTCTGTATAAATGAGAATTTTAATTTTCTTTATATAGATTTAAATGATAATCAGGAGAATACCAGGTCAATACTGTGCTCAATAGACAAGGCTTATGATTTCATTAATATTTATAAGTTAATACTGTGCTCAATAAGAAATGCCTTCATAATTGGACTGTAGGAAGATTAAGTAACTAAATATGAAAGATTAATTTTAGAAAGTAACTGTCAGGCTAAAGGAACAGTGTTATCAGCTGTGGTGCTTGCCATTCTGTTCAAGATGGTGTGAAACAACTGTTGCAGGACTATTTTGGGGGAAGGGATGAGGCCTCTTCCAGGGTTCAGGTTAGGTGAGAAGAGAGACAAGTAAGTATATTGTAGATAAGTTCTTATACATGTGATATTTTTGAATGACATTATCTTAAAAGCAACAAGTTCAATAATATAATTAGATCTTGGCAACTCTGGGAAGTTAAAAAGATAATTTTAGGTAATCTTCTCATGTTTTGTGTTTTCTGTAGCATGAGAAAGTTTTATGATTTCTCAGTGAAAAAAACCAAAAGCAAAATTATTCCCTCTAAACACAATAAAAGCACCTTTTCTTCTTAAAATGTTTTTGCTCGTCTTTCCTTGCATAAAGAATGCTTCTGTTTTCCAGTCACAGACAACTGCATAAGTGTTAAAAACACTTTCTCCTGAAACATCGCATACCCAGGGGAGAGACTAAGAGAGCAAACATCACCTGACATGACAGAGGATCTAGAAACACATTGTGTAGGGAGCTGTTTCAGATGCTTTGGTGGTGAGGACAGAAGGCGACCTCTATAGCTTAGAGGAACAGTGCTTTCCCCCTCGTTTCCCTTGTTCTTTCTGGCTGTGGCTCTAGCTTGCTTGCTTGTCCTTTACAGCAGTGCTACAGGGCACTGAGCAATTCAACAGGGTAAAATTATCAGTGCTTATGAGCAGTTAAAATCTACTGGCAACATATTTCTTCTGTCTTGCCTTGATTGATGAGACAGCCTGTGTATTTCTGATTGTAATTTGCAGAGAATAACAAACTCGGAACTGTGTTTCAAAATGGCTTGCTCATACTGATACACAGCTGTAATTGGAGCAAATAAATTACATGTTTCAGATCCCTCAAGAATATTTCTTTAAAGGGTGTATCTAGCTTCAAGTATGGAGAGTCAGTATAAGAAAGACTAGGGAATGCACTGTGATTATAAGATAAATCCTTTATTGTACTTCAGTTCTGCAGTATCTTTGGTTATTTGACTTGCTGGCTTAGTCACAGAAATGGTAGTTTGAAGGGATATTACATTACGTAGTCCAGCCTCCCAAATGAAGCATGCTGGTAAGTGCAGAAGCTTTTCCTGTAAAGATCAGGACGAAAAAGACATTAAGTCTTTCTCTTGTCGTCTGTCACTGAGTCCCCTGTCTGTCACCCACATATTTTCTGAACTTCCTTTTACAGCTGTCATGCCCATGACTTCCCTACTTGTTACCTGAAATGTCCCTCCCTAGGTTTGTCTTCAGGTGAGCTCTGGCCTCCCTGATTTTGCCCCCAAGTTCCTGAACAGTACTTTATACTCTTTCCTTTTTTGCTTGTCCTTGTTTTCATCCCCTCCCCCCCGCCTTTTTTTTTTTTTTTATTTTAGCTCATCAGAAAGCTTCTTCCTAAGCCAAGTGGGCCTTCTGCCAAAACTCCTAGCTTTCCCACACAAGGGCCTCCCTTCCTGAATTCTCAATAAAAATCAGGGAGCTGTCCTAGGAACTCTTCCCCTTTGGGCCTGTTTCCCTGGGATTTTACCCTGCTGTTCCCTGGAATAAGCCTAAATCCATGCTTCTAAAATCCCTCCCCACTCTGGTGCTTACCTTTCCAGCCTTTCTCTGTGTCCTCAATTCAGTCATCTTGAGGTCACTGCAACGCAGGCCGCTGGCCAAGGTTCACCTACTAGTTCATCCCTATATGTGAGCAGCGGCTTAAGCAGCGCTACCGCAAGTGAGCCGCTTTAGCGTTTGTGTTAGGAATTTGTCACCAATGCAGTGCAAGAACTTGGATTGCCAGTGTAGTTCTGTGTTGTCCTCTCAGCAGAGGTCCAGGTGGTTAAAACCCCTCCACTTACTTGGTCAGGAAGTCTGTAACACACCCCTACCAACAGCAGTAGAAGCTTTTTCTCTCTTGCCTCAGAGCCTTAGTCTCCATTCCCTGAAAAAAACAGTTTAAAGCCACCTCACTGGGTTTAGCAAGCCTGTTTGCAAAGATGTTCTTCCTGGTCCAGATTAGGTGGGTTCTGTCTCTCCCCAGCGGTGGTTCCTCACCACAGACAAGATGCTGTGACTGAGGAAACCAAATCCTTGCTGGTGACGCCAGCTCTGCACTCTGGTGACGGTGTGTGGATGTATTTGCTGATACCTGGGCCTCTTCTCTGGTAAGGATTCATAACATGTGAGGCAGCGTGGGGACATGAAGGATCTGGCTACATGGTGCAGAACTGTGACCTGCAGGGAGATCTGAGCTGTAGTCCTGCAAAAGAAGAGAGTCATTTTAGCCTGCTTTGGGTTTGTTTTCCTTTTCCTCGGTTGTGCTGTTTCAAGCAGGTTGGGCACTGCTCTGTACTGCTTGTAGTATCTAAACTAGTTTGTTTTTCTCTGCAGAGCGTTGTGTTGCGAGTAGAATATGCCTCTAATCTGATCTTCTGCATAATGGAGACCAATTTTATTATCTGTATACATCTTCTATCTGATTTCCTTTTCTGAGTCAGAACTGATCTCGAGCTCTTACTGTCTGTTTTACAGTTACGATTATCATCTGACTATGTTTTCTGTGAAATTACTAGTTTTCTTTTAGGGCTGCTGACAGGTTGGAGCTGCCAGGCTGTAGCGTGCAGAGACTTCTGTCAGAAGTGGAAAGCCCTATTTACATTTTAAGCTTTACTCAGCAATAGTAACTGGACTGGAATATCATTCTAATGAGTTTAGAGGATAAATTTCTGGAGGATTTACAGTGCTTCTGTGTGGTGCCTAGCACATAAGGCTCTGGTCTATCACAGGAATCTCTAGGCACTAGTGAAGTACAAATGCTGAAAGTCACCATTGCACAGGACAGATTTCAGGTGTTTCAGCTTTTACAGTGGAGCGCTCAGCAGTGTCCTAGAGACCTCTTGTAGCTTTCCAGAACCACCTTTATGTAAGACAGTGCTGATTTTAGAATTCAGGGATGGCATTTGGGTTGAGATTTAAAGATGTTTTCCTGTTTATGAATTGGAAGTTCAGCCTGGATGCTTCTTTAAATATTTTATAACAACTCACAATCCAGTGAACTTATTTGATTGCTTGGCAACGTGTAGATTCAGCCTGCACTGTTATGAAGACTCGAAAACCTGTACCAATAAGAAGACGTTCAAATTATCCTTATCTGCTTGAAGCCTTTTCCCTCACATATGGGAAAATATCATGAATTCTTCACTTCTGTTGAAGATTGCTTGCATAATCTATTATTGTCTGTATGAAAAGCTTTTTGAAACTACTTGCAAGGCAATAAATTAACTCATAATACTTACAGGACTGCCAACTAATAGCTTCATGACCTTAAGAATGAAAATAGCAAAATGATATTTTTTAATAACTGATTTTTTTGTTTGTTTACATAAAAATAAAACAAAATTGTTTGCACAATTTCTGGATTATAGTAGTTGACATAGGAACTTAAATAATTAAAAATGTGAGGAGATATTTTAGCAGACAGATTTGGGTTCAAGAAATAGCATGACTAAATTTGATAGGTTCAGCCACAGTTCTTTAAAAAGACAAAAAAAAAAAAAAGAAAGAAAAAAAATCTTTAAATCAATGTGGATGAGGAAAAGTGTCACTTTTGAAAGATGGAGCTAAATGTGATCATAGGGCATAAAATAAGAAAAATGAGGGAATCCCTATCAAGTAGCTCCAGTAGAACTGGGTGACTAAGCTGACACAGAGATGATAGAAATGGGTCAAAACATAGCTAAACTATGACAGTTTTAAAGGCAAAACAACAACAACAACAACAACAACAACAACAAAAGGTATTTAGTAATTCGGAAGTGGGTAATGGATGGTTTATCTCTTCATGTAACTGGCTGATGGAAAATCAACTTGTTAGCAAGAATAAATGTAAGAGGTATATCTACCCAGAGCAATGTAGAGGCACTGGGAGCTGAAGGGACGCATTAGCCTGCTGCCCTGCCCAATCTAGTTTACTTGGCTAGAAATTGCGTGGTGTGTTCAGGAGGTCAGGCCAAGTCACCTGGGGGCTTGCTTATGAATCTTGGAATCCCTGAAACTCATCAGTCTGTATCTTTCTTCCATTGATCTTCATAGAATCAAAAGAATAACTGTGCTAAGTAGAAACAGCACTAAATGGATACGAAATAGCCACAGTTTCCAGTGTCTTGCGGCCTTTTTGGATACTCCTGAAATGGATGCCTTCCACGTGTGTATACTGGTTGCAGATATTAGATATGTCTAGTCCAGCTAGTTTCCAGAATATTTTTGTTCATGATTTTTAAAGCTGTAATTCCACTTTTTTTTTTTTTTTTTGGTCTGAGAAGTTAGTTTTGAATCTCTGGAAAAAAATAAGACATGAGCATTGCTATGAATGAGCTGCAATGGCTGGCTGAAAACACTGAATTCAGAGCTCAGAGGAATGCTGACTGACTCCTGTATTGCATATGAGAAAGCTTGGTGTTTTCAGAAGCTTACAAACACAAAAGTAAGATGAGCATAGAGATGCACAGAGAGCTTCAAGTAAAATTAAATCACCAGAAGTTGTTTATGGATCTCTTCTTTTGTGCTTGAAAAGAGGTCATGCAAGGTGTGTTTTCTGGGGGCGTAATAGACGACTCTGTCTTTCGGCAGTAAAGTTTTGCCAATTACCCTATCTTTAACCTTCCTTTTATTATGGAAAATTAATTAGAAGGTTCTGGAGAGGAAATGGGGAGTCACTGGGGTCTTTATTTTTTATGGCCTATTTAGCTTTGAAAGCGCGAATTAAAGTATTTTCCTAATATTTATAATGAAATCTGTCCTCTCATTCTCCTGTCCTGGTGATTACAAAACGCAAGCCCAGACTGCAAGGGTTCAGCCTGTATAATGGAACAAACAGCAGCTATGTCTTTACTGTGCCAGCTGAAACAGAAGCATGAAGAATTTTACCAAGGCAACATGAGATGTACTGAGCCACAGAAGTCTTTTTAAAACAAAAATGTTGGTATTCACCGTGTTTGGAAGCTGGGAGCAATGTAAAACAGTGAGAGCTAATATGATAGGATCTGGCTTCAGCTGTAGTGTTGAGTGGAGATTTAATCAGAAAAATGAAATATTCTAATGTAATTTAGGTTAAGTTTACAAGGAATACAGCAACTACTTAAATATTCTGAGGTTAATTTAGGTAACTGAAATTGTATACTAATTTTCATCCTCTTACTTAAAATGTACTTGTCCCTGTTTGAAGAAGTTTACAAAACCATTAGCAACACTATTCCAGTCCTATTACCCTGCACAGGTAGGAAGTCCATCTTTCTGTTTTCATCTGACATGGCACCTCCCTCACAGCTTGAGTCCTTGCTACGAGGTGGTGTATCACAGATTGATAACCACAGAGCAGATGGAGAACAGAATGCCTGGACAGTTATTTTATGAGAAGATCAGGAATTATGACTTTATAATCTTCCTTCTTGCTATTTTGGAGAGAAGCCATGTTTACTGCTTTTACAGTAAGCATTAGCATAGCAAATTATGCTATCAGCCATAACAAGTAGTGCTAGTGGGAGAGGAGGTAAATAGTGAGATTGCAAAAGACAAGCCTGAACCTGAAGAGCTGAGCATCCTGATTGGAAATAGATGTTGATTATGCAGCCTGTGCACTGAAACATCAGTGTCTAATGGTGAGTCAAGGCTGAAGAGAACTGAAAACATTTCTTACTCTGTATTTCTTTTATCAGCACCTGCAGACAAACTGAAACGGGAGGCATGCGTGTTTGGCATGTTGTTGTTCTTTGAAGAGGACGTGGACAGGAAGCATTAAAGGAAATTGAGGGTTTTCTGCAGAAACATTTTTTCATATAAAATCCATTTATTATTATCATTGTTGTTGTTATTAATTTTTAAGTAAACATACTCAACTTCAACTTCAGGCTCCTGGAGTCAAATTATGAAGTGATTTATTTCATTCCAATTGTGACATTTTTATACTTGTAGAACCAAGCTGCAGTGTTTGCTTTGGGTCAAACGTATATTAATTTTCTTTATCTATGTGAGCTTTTATGATTTTTTTTTTTTATAGTTTGTAATTCAGGTCCTTTACATCCCCATGGTCTTTCTTGTCTGTGAGTCTATTTTTCTCTTGCCCTTCTCCTTCCTCTTGCAACTCCCCACAGCTCTTCCTGTTCAAGAGATCAGTACCGTAATGGTTTAAAAAATTACAGAGTGGATAGTAAGTGTCTCCACAGCACCTGGTACAGAAAAAGGAAAAATTTCAGGGAAGTATTTCTTAATGAACTCCACATCTGATAAATGGTTAAAATCAACACATGTCCAAATGTTGTATCTGTATATAAAACAGCTGCAGTGAAATGCTGTAAGTTTTGCAGTTATCATAAAAAAAACCCCAAACAAACAAACCTTAAGGCAAAGGTAATAGTCTGTCGTCTCACATACACTGCAAAGCAAAACAGAGCTCAGGGAGCCTCTTGTATAGCTATTGATTTTGTTCCACTTCTGTACTAGCAGAGGGGATTTTCATCTCATTAAATAACAGTGGCACATATATTCCTGTCTTGTTCACTGCCATTTTTGACCAAGATTTTTCTATATTGAATAGGAGTTCACCTCAGATAACACACTTCAATTAAGGCTTCCTGCAGGAGATCACAACTATCTGTTGCCATTCTACCTACCTCAACCTGTGGGCTACAGTGGGGGAAATAATTCTGGAAAATGTCTTGTCTCCAGTGTAACCTGAGAACAGGTTACATTTAACAGGTTGCCCAGAGAAGCTGTGGATGCCCCATCCTTGGAAGTGTTCAAGGCCAGGTTGGATGGGGCTTTGAGCAACCTATCTAGTGGAAGATGTCCCTGTCCCTGGCAGGGGGGTTGGAACTAGATGATCTTTAAAGCTCTCTTCCAATGCAAACCGTTCTATGAATCAGAAGATGTAATAATGGCAATCCAAAGCTTTTTGTGGACACCTCGACCCTCCCCCCCCCTTTCTGCTCCCCCCCCCCGATTGTGTTGTAAATTACAGCAAATTTCTGCAAAGGGCTCTGTGAAACTACAGAGCCAGCTCCAAAGCAGCTCTGAAGACTTGTTTATCATCCCATTTGTATTAACAGCTGTAATGATCATGATTTTCAACAGTGGGTCTTGTGTTGTCTGATAGTAATTCAAGAATTTCATTGTTAGGGTCAATGACAAGCTTTAACAAGCATGTTGTTTGATCATCAGTTCCAGAACCCCCAGCTGATGGTGCAAGAGAAGAAAACAAGCATAAAAGTGAGCACTAGAACACTGCACTGGAAAACAAATTATTGTACTGTGAAGAAATACAGAATAACGTGGATGTGAGAAACCAACAAAAGTATCTGAACTGGGAGAACAGAGCTGGTTGAATGCATCTTCAGCATGATCCCATTAAATCTTTTCAAATAGAGCCAATGAATTAAAACAGTATAGCATCCCTCAGTTGATATGAATGAATATATGGATATCTCTGGAGGTCTGTACGTGCCCACTCAGTGTGCTTACCCTTTCAGTCTTTGGCTTTTCTGCTGTTGATGGGTTAAGAGTTGCCCACTCTTCTGATGGTTTGTCTGTGATGTGCAAACTGGTTCGGTCAACAGCTGAACTGAGTTTGTGAATTCATTTTACGCTGTTTACAGAACAGTTGTCAGCTCTCAAATACTGTTGATTTGCAATGGAGTCACGTCAACATCTAGAGGTGAATGTCTCCATATTCCTTTATGAATACCTTGTGCTACTCATCTTTGATTTATAGCTGTTTTAATTTTTTACTTGGATCCCTGTCTCCTTTGTAATTTTTCACCTTTTAAAATGAATTTAGAATAAAATGTAATGCAAGACAGTAGGTTTTCAGAATGGAGATACTTCTTAACAAGTTTTTCTAATGTAAAGTTTAATAAGCCTACATTTTCAGACTTTGAATTTGCTGGTTGTTTTCTGAAACTATTTAGAATATGGTTTCAAATGTCACAGCAGGTAATTTGTCTGTTGGAAGAAGAGGTTTCTTGTTGGCCTTTTTAATTTGTATGTGTTAGAACACAATAATTGAAAATGCTCTTGCATTTCCCCACTATATTAGAAGAGTATTTCTTAATAATGTGACATACCTTCAAAGATTAATCACCCAATAAATTTTCTCTACTATTTTGATACATTGCACCAACTCAGAAAAGGCAGAACTTTATGGTGCTTTTTGTGCTGGAGCATAATGGTTTTTTTCTCACATAATTAATTCATTAATTTGGTATAGATAATAGTGCTCTTGTGTTTCTTTATTTTTAATTAAAATATTATCAATGGGTGGGTATGCTTTGACGTTGCTTCTGTGAACGGAAGGAATGTATAGGAAGCGGTATGGTCTTGGCTTGAGCTCCTAGCACATGCTGAGCTAAGAATGCAGCTGGAGCTGTGGTTAAGAGACAGTACTAGTAAATAAAAAGGACCAGGATTTCTGCTTTGGCTCTAAAGCCAAGAAACATAAAGATTTGCATCCATACAGCTAAACTCTTCTACTCTCCAGAGCAAAGTTGGATGATACATCCGAACTACCCACTGGTATGGTCCCTGGCCCATGCTATCCCCGAACCATTTCCAGGCACTGTGTAGAAGAGCACTAGCTGGCAAAGACAAAAACCATTCTGGGAGCTGTAGTAACAGCTTAACGTACAGAAGTTGCATGCTAGCACCCAGATCCGTACTCTGACTCTTCAGCTTAGCAGTGTAGACAAAGCCACAGTGTCTCCACAGTGCCAGTTTGGCTCGACCCCACACTTTGCTCACTTGTGATAATTCAGCTCCTGCATTTCCTTTTGAAGTAGTTCCCTTCAAGAGAAAACTCAGGCACAGCAAGCGGGATAGTGTATTCAAGGTCTGCTCTAGGCAGTGCAGATGCGAACCATGCCAAGTTTGACTGTGCTTCAGCACTGTCCCAGCAGTACTTGCATCTTTGTACGCCCTAGCCTGACCTACTTCTATGCATGTGCCTTTGGTATCATGCTCTAATGCTGGTGTGGTGCAACACAACTTTCTCAGCATTTCAAGCACTTTGAACTGAAAAAAAACCTCAATGAAACAACAGTCGTGTCTCCGGGCACCATATGTAGCCCAGAGGAGTTACAAGCCAAGTGCTATGCAATGTGAACATGAATCTAACTGATCTGAAAGGTGCTAGTCCACAGCAATGTGGATGTGAACCAGCCCGCTTTAACTGGAGTAGGGCACAAGCCTGTTGTTGTTGTCTGGTCCACAGACATGATAGAGATGTACTGCTGATCGTACCGTGTTTCTGTATGAGGCAAGCTGCGCTTGTTAAGAGCCAGCAGGTGTTCCAAATGTTGCCATTTCTTAGCAAAAGTTGCAATATGCTAATGTTCAGACTTAAAAGCCCTAACTGACGTTGCATTTAAAAAGCACTACATTAAACTCTGAGATACTCTAACTAAAAAGCATTTCATTTCAAAAAATGCAACCCCCCCCAATTTTCTATTGTCTGATTAAAATGTATATAATTATAAGTTGGGCTAAAATTGCTCATGCATAAGTATCCCTATGTACTATTAAAAATGCTCCAACAAGGAACACTTTGTGGACCTTCTTGCTACAGGGCAGGACATTAGTAGTTTTCATATGCTCAAGAACTATTGGATACATTCATGGAAGAAAGATCCAGGAGAGACTGACTGAAATCCAGAAGCTGTGTTCTGAGGTAGTCCCTGACCTACAAATTGCTGGAGCCCAGGAGAGGACTCTGCATGCTGCTCCTGTTCTTTACATTCCTCCTGAGGCAGCTGTTCCTGACAGGATGCTGACATATAGGAGTGTCTAAGAACGTACGGCTGATTTTATGTTCTTGTTTGCAGATCCCAGTACGTTGCAAGCGTTGGATTTTCACTGTTCTTCATGCTCAAACATATTCAATCTCATTTTAGTAAAGGGAACAAGAGCTGGTTATAAAAGAAACTGCTGCAAATGAAGAGTAAATTCTGAATGTGCATCTTGTTGACATTGTCCTTTACAGCGCTGGAAACTTTGTCATACCACAGCAGTATTATGTAAGAGAATGGTGGTGCATAAGTGTTGCTGCAAAGCATACAAATATTGTATCCTTGTCCCTTAGGGCTGATCTTCTGAAAGACACAAACAGAAGATGACTATGGAATGAGAATGTAGCATGGAGGAAAAAAAGCATATTAAAGAATTGGCACAGTTTGGTTATATGCAAGTGGTGGCATAGGGCTTTTCTTCTTTTTGCATGTTTTTAAATGAAACTAGAGGTAAGGAATTTTTATAATGTGCATTTATACGTTGGTATATCTGGAATTAAAACAGAGGGTGTGTGTCCAGAACTGAATAAGCTAGGAAGAAAGTGGAAGGGTGAAGGAGCGAAGCACAAGAAGCCAGAGGAATCCTTTGTTTCCATCAAGAACAGAAAGGCTATCCCATGGCTGTCACCATCCACATGCTAGCTTTCTACATGATACCAATAATAGGGACATTAATTTTGACTTATTATTGCTATTGATAATCAGTTTCACAATTTTTTTGTATTTTATTTGACCATCAGTTGTGATTACAAGAAAATTGAGAACCATGGCTAAACTTTTTTCTTTAGCTTGTGCTGCATCATATATATGATGAAAAAGACTTCCTCATGCCTTACTAAACATATTGTAACTCTAGAAGGAAATGGCATTTGAGTTACATTTCTGGACTTAAGTTATAAACTACTTTGACTTATAGATTTAAATTGATCCTGGCAGCTTCTTACCTTTCTGTTACTGAAGTTTTATGAATATAAGTTATTGATTTTCTGCTTAAATGATTTTCTGTTTAAAAGTCAGAGGCTTGCTGGTATATCACCTTATGCTGTAGTAATACTATGCTGATGTGGGTTACTGATATTGTATTTTTGAACGTGCTTGCTGAACACCTTTTCCAATCCTTGCATAGTGGTTATTTGCTTAATGCACAATTGTTTTTGCAGTTGCTAAACTCATCCTTTCATAGTGCCTATTGATTTCGAAGTGACACTTCTGCTTTTTGCCAGTTTTTATGACCTCAGTGTATCTCTTGAGATTGCTATGGTAATAACTTCTATTTTCTTTTATCTGCTGTGTGTATTAATTTTAGTCTGTACTGATTTTAGCTATAACAAAAAGAACTAGAACAGAAGCACTGACCTATTTGTATTGTGTTAGATAATATACATCTCGAGTATAAAGTCAGGTGCATATTCAAAATGGGTCACGTCCTGAAATCCTGACGAAAGTTTACTTGAAGTTCAGCATATTTTTAAAAACAAGACACAAAAGCCTCACTAATACAATACGAAAGTGAGAAATTCACCTATAACTGCATTGTCTGTTCAAGAAATGCATAAAAATATTTTAAAGTCATAACAGTTAATTGAGGGTCTGTTCTTCCTGATTTGCCCCTAAAACTTCTGCATTTCCAAGTCATTTTACTGGCTGTTATTTAGTTGATGAGACATAAAAGCCAACTCTCAAATCTGTGCATATAGTAAAGATGTAAGATGTTTCTACAATATTAGGTAATGTCCAGTTACGTAGTATGTGCAACTTTATATACATAGCTTAAATATGACTTTAAAATAAAATTTCACATAGTGTTTAATATTGATGGTACTGTTCAAATGGTTTCTCCATAACTTTCTACAAGTGTAGCTGATTTTGAACAAGAGCTGATATACCCTTATAGAAATAATTTTGTATTTTAAATGTACTACGTTTATTAAAGATGCTATATAAACAGTATTAGTAGGGTCAGTGTCCTGTCTATCCTTTCAATATTAATTTGTGTTTTATCTTTGTTTATTATTAGATTCTACACCTTCTGTCCTTTAAAATTTCTTCACGCAAAGGGCATTCCTGGGATTAATAACTGTAGAGCCTGGCCCTTAGCCTGTAAGTCCTTAGACTCACTTCGAAACGTAGAGGCAGCCACTTTCTTAAACTGTGGTGCTTGCATTAAGAAGGGAAAATAACTTTTGAATTCTTCTGTTTAGCTGTTAACATTTTATAGCTGTGCAGGCATGTAATGAAAAAGCCATGTCATGGTTTGCTCTGGCTTCTTTTTATTCTTTAAGTTCCCAGTGGGAACCGTAAATCCAGGTTCAAATGTGTCATTGAGTTGGTTATAAAATCTAAATTTATCTTGTGTTCTTCACCTTTGCAATGAACACTGGAATACTTAAGTACTCTTATTAACAAAGAGTCAGGTTTCCATTGGTCATTTATTCTAAATCTTCTTTGGAAAATATTAGATGCATTCAACTGTTCCTTCTGCAGCTTTTAAAAAAGCTTTAAAATCTATTTTATTTTGTTATTTTTTCTGTATTGTATATCTTTTATATTATTATATATTTATATTAATTATGTTATCTATTTTCTTCAATATAGATCTTTCTCTAATCACTAATATCTGGAAACAGATTTGAAAGTTGGGAAGGCTAGATTTGAGAGGGTCTGTTTGTGTAGTAAAGATCAGCTGCTTCTTTAGATGGCCTAATGTCTTAATGGCATATATATGAAGATACTTATGAGACCTTTTATTGCATGTTAGTGTTGTCTATTTTTAGCATCATTTTTCAAACTTGTCATCAGTTTCTGTAGAAATACAGTGCAACTCAACTAGAATTTATTTTCTGTCTTTCATCAGAAATTATGATTTGGTACTTCAGAGATCTTGGTAAAAGGTCTTTCATTTATGTGCTGGATACTCTCCTTTAACGTGTTAAAGTGCATAGTTTGTGTTTCAGAGTTGGTTGTAGTTTGTGTTTGTTGGTTTTAGGGGGAGTAAAATTACAAATTTTACATTTTATAATGTATAAGAATTTTCAAAATGATACTGTCAAAATAAGAAGCTGTGCCACTCTTGCAGTTTTCTTCCATCTTTGGTTCTCTTCAAGGGCTAGGGATGTGCCCAGAAAAACACTTTAATTTTAGAAATGTGGGGTTAGTGCCAAGTTAGTGCCAAAGCAGATGCTCGTTTGTACAAGAACAAAGCAAGAAGGGCCCCAGTGTTGCATAATCTGATCCATGCAAAAGTTCCTATAAAATCATCCTGCTTCAAGAGGGAGTCCTTTGTGAAATCGGTGAAGGTCCTTGTGAAATAAGGAATGGGATCAGTCCATGGTGTAGAGCCTTGATTTGTTTGTGTAGTGCTGCTTTGTATTGATAGAAGAAGGATAAAGACCTGGGTACAGAATGCTGCAAAGATCTGGTGTAAAAAGTAGGACAGAGCGCTTGTCAGCTTTGTATAATTAGGATTGCTCTGTTGTGGTATAGTTTTAAAATACTGTACCACATTTATATTTAGAATATTTTATTCTTACTGAAAATTAAAATCGAGTAATGTGATTCACCTTTTTTTTTAACAAACCAAATAATTAGGGCTATTTCTCATTTGCCAGAGTGTTTAGAGCAAGGTCAGTTTTCATTGTAATTAATTGTGTGTTCGATTACAGTTCACAACACTTGATAGTAGAAATTTTTCTGACAGTCTTGTTAGATAGGGAATATTCCTCTTAGACCATTACTTCAAAATTTGAACTTGGAACTTTTAAACCGTTTGATCTGGAGACCTTTAATAGCTTTATGAAGAGTGTGCAGAACTTGACAGAAGCCTATTGGGCAACACAGAGATCAGTGACAGCACTTTGGGTGAAGAAATGACCAAATCAGTTGACTTATCCTGGGAACCCATGGCTTTTGATGAAATTGTCTTGCAACTGTTTCTTTGATGTGCTTCACACCAATGAAGGACTTTGTGCTGCTTTTCCTTATCAGCTCTGATGTGGTTAAATTGTCTGCCCTGAATGAAAACCTAATTTGCACATATTTTTGCTTGGGCAGTATTTCCCCTTTCTGTTCTGTGGATGGGCTCTTGGAAGCCATTTCCTTTGATAAGGCGCCTACCTCAACAAAAGAAAATCCTACTAAGAAGAAAATTGATTGGCCTGGCCGTGATGCTTGCTTTGGCAGGTGTCAGAGAGAAGCTGCTGGATATGGAGAGGAGTAGAGGAAAGACAAGATCTTATGAGAAATAAGATAATACGAGAATAAGATAAATAGCTTATGAAAATTAGCTAGTAGAAATTTCAGAACGTCTTTGATAAGTAGTAATATAAAACTTTAGACACCTACACGTTGTGCAACATAGAAGTGTGCCAAAAGATACTGGATATTCTGTGTAACAGTCGTTACCTTCAGAATCCACTGCATGAAGATAACAGGCTGAGTGTGCAGCTTTGGATCCCCATGCGTAGCTTTCAGTGATGTAAAAAAAACTTGGAAATAATTGCAAATCAATTTGCCATTCAAAGGCAGATCATTTGCATTCATTTTCTATATGATAAGAAAGGGTGGCAGTAGCAGTTGGCTGCTAATTATGAATAAGACTTAGCATTTTTTAACCTTGCAATCTTCAATTTTGAGTGCTTATTTTAAGGATTAAGCTGGAAAAGGTTTGGAAGCAAGCCAAGTGTCAGTGGTGTTACTGTTTTAGACTTTATCACAGCATCCAGTCCAAAGGATGGATCTGAGTCTTCCTGCACTTCTAAAGCAAATCCAAGTGGTTTCTTAGGTTTTGCCGATCTACCTATTCCCTTGTTGTATTTTTTTTTTTATTATACAGCCAGTTTTTGATGGAAAACTCCCCACTCCCTGTTGACTGTACTATCAGAAGGAAGAGATGTCAGAATCCTGTTAGCTTTAGCTTTGGGATTTATGTGATTTTTAACATTAGCAGCATATGGTTTACTTGTCTTGTAAATTGTATTTGTGAGAATACATTATCCCCTGATCCTGCAAAGCTGAGAATAATGATCTGAAGTGTGAGGCCTATGAAAGATACAATTCAGTATGAAGAGTGAATAAAAATCTTGTGATGCTTATAATGGTGTGCACTAATCCATAATGTCTAGGTATTGTTGGAGAATAAAGATAAAGAAGCAAAGCCAGAGCATAATTCAATAACCATGTTTTTAAATTCTGAGAAATTAATATTTTAAAATAGCAATATATATATATGGGGGTTGAACTAGATGACCTTTAAAGGTCCCTAACCATTCTGTGATTCTATGATTAGTGTTTTAAATAATACACATTGAGTTTTGGTTTTTTTTTAAATACAGTTTTTAATTAGCAGCTACACATGCCATTTGGTACTGTAAAATTGGTCTCTTATTTTGGTACAGACTAAGTAATTAATGATTCATCTGTTCTTACAGCTATCCAATTTATATTTTATGTTGCCAGCTGGTTTATGATATGTCAAAGACACAGAGAAGGTATCATGGGTGTACTACATTAAAAATACAGTTTCTATCTATTGGTGCATAGATACAAACTAATCAGAAAATGGAATTATGACCTTGCATTACTGAAGATATTATGAAAACTGCATGTTTTTAAAATTATGACAAACAGCATGTAAGCAAGAAGATACAAAAGCACTTAGTGGTTGCATTTCCACAAATGAGTGGAGCTTTCCCTAACTGGAAATGGAGCATTAAGTTACTTGCCAATGCGATTTTTACCAGCCCCCTTAACTGGATCGTCAATGTCATGCATTGGAGGTACTTATATTACTGGGTGTTCTCTTTAATTTTATCATTTTTACTGTGTCAGCTTTTATTATCATTAACAACTAGGCTCACAGACTCAATTGTGTCCCAGCAGGATTTCAGATTATTCCTCAAATTACAGCAATTTGTCATGATGTCAATGTTTTTTAACCTATAACCCTAGGTTACCTACAGAGTCTGCAGAGACCGGATTTCGCATGCCACAGATTCAATTTATGTTGTATGTAAACAATTACAGTGCTTCACAAACAAACAAAAGGCAGGCAAAGTCGAAACTAAGGGTCAAAGTCTAGCTTGTTGTGAATCCATTCTAACTGGATTTTTTTTTCCCAAATGGGATATAGACGATGCAATAGTATCAGCTCTTTACCATAAAATGAAGTAGGAGTGAGTGAGACTTTTGTTAATGGCAGAAGCTCTACCATTGGTGGCAGCAACAGAATTTAGAAGAATCACTCTTACGGCTAGTATTTCTCATGATATGTGACTTTAAAAGTTTTCAAGAGTTTAAATGGTATTATAAGAGAGAAGCAAGCAAAATGATCTTGAAGCTGAAAGAATGTTCTAGTTCAGGGACACCCAAAGCTGGGGAAGAGAAGGGAGGAGATCAACTGTTCAGCCTCTAGCTTGTGTGACACCCCAGGTGTCCTCAGTGCTGGGGATGGGGACGAGTGGTCTGAAAGCCCTGACTCAGCCCTGCCACCTGTGATGGCCAGAGCTGTCTTATGGGACACAACTGTGCTGACGCTGACCTGCACAGACAAGCTGTAGGACAACTCAGCTGCAGAGTGGAGGTTGGGACAAATTGACCATCTTCACAAATTGTGTGTGGTGTTGAAGTGACTGAGGGGGAATCTGTTTGTTAAATGTAATGTAGAATTGCATTTTTGTTCTCTTTTTATTCCTTTGTTACTATTTCAAATACTGCAACCATATGTTTACCTGCTTTTTTATTCTTGAACTTTGCCTGTAACAAGGTGATCTTACAGAATCACAGAATGGTTGAGGTTGGAAGGGACCTCTGGAGGCCATCTGGTTACCCCTGCTCAAGCAGGGCTACCTAGCACCGGTTACCCAGGACCATGTCCAAATGGTTTTTTGATATCTCCAAGGATGGAGACTCCACAACCTCCCTGGGCAACCTATGCTGGTGTTTGGTCACTCTCACAGTAAAAAAGTATTTCCTGATGTTCAGAGGGAGCCTCCTGTGTTCCAGTTTGTGCCCATTGCCTCTGGTCCTGTCACTGGGCAGCAGTAGAAAGAGCCTGGCTCAGTCTTATTTGCACCCTTCCTTCAGGTATTTACAGACACTGATAAGATGCCCCTGAGCCTTTTCTTCTCCAGGCTGAACAGCCCCAGCTTTCTCAACCTTTCTTCATATGTAAGGCGCTCCATCATATTTGTGTCCCTTTGTTGGGCTCTCTCCAGTCTGTCCATGTCTCTCTTGTACTGGGGAGCCCAGAACTGGACACGGCACTGCAGGTTTGGCCTCACCAGTGCTGAGTAGAGGGAAAGGATCACCTCCCTCCATCTGTTGGCAATGCTTTGTCTAATGCAGCCCAGGATACCATTACCCTTTGCTGCAAGGGCACATTACTGCCTCATGTTCAACCTGGTGTCCACCAGGACCCCCAGGTCCTTTTCTGCCAAGCTGCTTTCCAGCTGGGTGGCCCCCAGCATATATTAGTGCCTGGGGGCATTCCTCCCCAGGTGCAGGACTTTGCACTTCCCCTTGTTGAACTTCATGATCTTAGAGGAGTTGGACAAATTCCAGCTATTCCAGTGAATAACTAGGAGCTTTCAGTTCACCCTCTTTAATTTGGCAGAAACTCAGTTTTTGTTAAAGAGTTGGGTCATGTACCCTCCCCCACCACTGCAAAGGGGCTTTAGGGGGCTGCTGATGTGGAAATGTAAGGTGAGTTTCTAAGAGTAGAGGGAATCGTAGATCATCCCATAACTTGAAAATACCAATTTTTCCCAGGTGTGCTCTCCATTGTGTTTCAAGGATAAACACTACTTCTCAAAACCGTTTTCCTATTGGGTGTTATACAGTCTTTCTTTCATTTGATTTTCAGTACAACTGAATGCCATCATTATTTCATGAGTTCACATTGTGGTATTTGAATGATGTCATCATAAGGTCTTAATGACCTCTTAGACTTACAGTAATTCAAGCAGTAGCAATTGCTGGTGTGGTCATATCTCAAAGGTAAGGCTGTCAAATGTAAATATGAAATCTTAATGAGGTATCCATAAAATGTAAGGTATGGTATATAATAGTTCTGATTGCATTTTTCCTGACAATTGGCTAAAAGTTGGTCAGTGGTACAGAAATGTCATGCTGTTAAATAACACTATTGAAGTTTTTCCTAGCTTCAAGTAACAAATTTTCCATTAGCTACATTGTTTCTACAGGCCTATGTCTGTATTGTTTCTTTTTGATATATTTACAATGGTGATAACAGCAGTTATTTCCAAGGGCTGGGGTGATTTTGCCTTTTTAATCAGCTGCATTGGTCCCAAACTGTGTTTTCTGGCTGTATGTGATTCCTCATTCCTGGTGATGGAAGCTGTGAATGGGTTTATCCACAGTTTTGTTTGCCAGCAACAGGTATGGCAGCAACAGCCAATTCTTTGCTGGCTTCTTCTGCTTCTGATTACTGTCACCTCGAAGGTGGAAGGATTGATGCTCAGTGGCCATCTTATATGAATTTCCGTATTCTCTGAAGCACCATTAACATTTTCACCCCCATTAAACATGTCTTTCCATTTGATTCTGGATTATTTCCATTTTGGAAAACTTGCATAACGTGGCAAAATACAGAAATCCAACATTACTATTTGTGTGCTTCAGTCTGAAAACTGATCTGCGTTTCAGCAAAATGTTGAATTTCAAAATGGTGAAATGCAAATATTTTTTTGCTTAGAATACAGAATCACTGTAGTGAACATTGTTTCATGCAAAAAGGCTATTCCTGGAAAAAAAGATTGGTAGTCTTTCGGAAGTTTGAGATTTAGGAGACCTGGCTATAGGAAACCACTTGCAGTAAGGTGAAATCGTAGTAAATCCTTGTTACGGTGAGTGCCCTGTGGTCAAGGGTCATGCTGCCAAAGTGAAGGTGAAGGAGTCGAGCTCAGAGGACACCCAGTAAATAGAAATGATAGATTTAGGATTCTTGGATCATTAGACCTTTTATCAAATTATTTTGGTGTAGTGTTGCAAGAAGAAAAAAATAGGTTTCTGGGGTAGCCTTGACTAGAACAGAATAAACTGAAAACGGTTTTATCATCAAAAATCTCTACAGTTAAAAGTAGTTGTTTTAGTGGAATACAGAGGCTGAATGTGGCTGCTGTGCAAAATGGGGGGGGGGGATTGGCAAAAATCTGGTGCATTGGCTTCCAGACCCCCTGTTCTGGGGGCTGTAGCTGTAGCTAAGAAATGAGAGGCTCTGCCTCCTTGGGATTGCCAGAGCCCTTCACCCCGCAGCCTTCAAGCTCAAACCCCACTTCAGCCTAGCTAAAAGAGACCAACGAGACTGCAGTTCTTAAGTGTTATTTTATAAATATGAAGTAGAGATCAAACCTCTGTGTTCTCAGCCTCTCCATCACTGTAAGCAAGTAGCTAGTGAACGGCACGCCTTTAGAAAGGGATTTGGTTAGCCACAGTGTGTTAAAGAACTTCAGTTAAGCTTTCAGGTTAAATAGCTTTTGTGTTTTCTATTTTACTTACCAATACATATAGATAGATAGATAGTTTTCTGTGCTTCCTCTGAAATGATATTGTATTAAATTACTGGTTTGTTCACGTGTTTTCTGGTGAACTTGAAATGCTCACATCTATCGTTTACATTGGCACAAATGAAAGATAAATCTTCCCGGTTTGTTACAGATAAATTGAATAATTAAGAAGCCGCTCTTAATTACTGTCCAAGGAGTCATAGAAGTTACCATTCTAAGCATGTTACCAAGTAAGTCTTTAGATTAAATTTGTTTCAATAGAACTATGCAAAATGCGTACTGCCAGAGGTTTCTGCCACATTTTATTTGAAAGAATCTTTTATAATCTAATTGCATCTGGTTAAAATTTTTAAAAGTGCTTAACTGATGTGAGGCTGAGATTTCTGGTTAGATCCTAAACAGGGCTTAGGTGTATGCTTAAATACAAATGTGATAAATACAAATATACATAATCAAGCTCATCGGCTGCCTATTTGTGGGAATGGCTAAACTTAGTAGGTTGTTCCCATTGCTCCACTGAGTTTCTGAAACTGAGTAGGGAACTATCCTGGAAGCTCAAGCCAGGCTTCGAGTGTTTCTTGCATGCATACATTTAGCTCAACAGAAAATGCAAATGTATTTCCTTTTTGTTATGTTTTTGACACTGTGTTAACATGGTTTGGTGTCTATGGAGTGCAACAGTATTATCTGGCAAGGAAGAAGACTAGTTATACAAGCAGGTAGATAGAATTTTTAACAGCTTATAGAGGTTGGCAGTATTTATGGACAAAGCAGAGCAATGACAGCTAAGAATCAGTGGTACTTAGCTATGGGATAATCAGAACAAGTAAGGATCACAGGCAATCTCAGCAATCATACCGTGAGGTAGGTAATGATGAGATAAGAATGGCAGTGGGTGTGTTGACGGAGGAATTCTAGAACTAAAGAGATTACATAAATGACAGTGGATATGAGGAACAGCCTGCAGTCATTAGCATATGTAATTTTGTGGTTATGGTAGACACTTTTACTCCCAGATGCTTAAGGTCTCCCAACCCCTAAGGTACACAAGACCCCTCTCTTGGCCCTTACAGCCTACACTCATGGCATGGGGGATCGAAGGACATGCCTCCTGGTGCATCAAGGTTGTTCAGAGAAGTACTCACCTCTACAACAGTCAGTTTTCTTCTGCTGGGGTCTGCAATGTTGATCCTCTTCTGCTGCACCCACCTTGTTGACTTTTGAATTTTCCTTTATCCCCTCAGAACTGCCATGACCCACAGCTTCTTCCCTGATTTCCCAGACTGCTCACTTCTTGTTTTACTGCTTCCGTTCCAGTCCTCAGATCACTGGTCACTGTGCCCTTAGGAATGGTCTCGTAGATGGTCTTCCTCACCCCTCCCTGGGGAATTGTTCCTTGAAGCTTAGAGACATCATTCTCTTCTCTTTGATTTATAATTGTCTCAAGCGTACTATTATTGCATTACTTTTCCCATGCTCTAGTCTTTTCATTGCGCTGGCTCAGCAGTTCATTAGTTGAAATTAGTTCATTCTGTTACAGACTATAGATATTTTAAGGCCTAGCACTTATGCTTGCTCAGCAACTGCATTAGTCCCTGTCTAGCTGTAAGTAAGGTTAAATATAGTTTTGCAGAGTTTAGCAAAAATTGTACCATTAAACGGCCACCCCTCCCCTTCTTTTTTGTTAAAGTGGTTAGTGACATGCTAGGGCTTGGTTTTGATTAGCAGACCTTCCTTTTCCAACAGCAAGTTATGCTGGGGCCTTTTGGCCTGTGTTGGGTGAGGGCTCCTGTTCCCTTCCTTGCCAAGTTGGACTTCCTCTTGCACACAGTTGCACGTAGCTGTGGTTCCAGATCCTATTTGGATGACTGTTTTGCTTATGTGCATAGAGTAACTGCAAGTGCAAAAACTTGACTTCTCCTTGGGGAGAAAACAGATTCTCCTTAGGGCCAGGCGCCTCTGCTGTTTTCATTGCAACACTTAATTTGTAGGTGCTTAGTCCTTCATTAGGTTGCAAAATCAATTAATAACTTTCCACTTATACTCTCCCTTGTAAGTATCGTTCAAAATAAGCAATGTGTTTTCCTTTGTTTAATTTGCACTTACTGTGTCTTGAGCCACAATAAAAATAATTCCTTTTGATGTTTGTGCTTCCATTCCTTTCGACTTATTCCTATGAGGAGTCTTCTCGGTCATTGTTTACCTTGTAATTCTCTGTTTCCAATGCCAAATCACCTCTGTGATTTGTTCTTTTTTCTGAATTTTGATTCTTGCTGTTGGTATGAGGGCGGCCAGAAGTGGAATACAACATTTAGGTGCATTTGCTGTTTACTGCAACGTAGTATGTCATTTCATACTTCTCAAAATTTGGGTTTTAGCATGTCTTGCAAACTTTTATTTTCATTCAGTGCTAGCTTTCTTTCTACATTTCTGCTTAAAAATTACTTTTTTTTCTCACACCATTGAATGCTTATGTGTTTGTTTTCTGTTAGGTGTTTTTTTCTCTTTTCTCTTTTAATAGCTTGAATTTGTTTTTAGCTTTTGTTTTACCAAGTGAGTGTTATTTCAGAGATTGCAGCTCTTACAGCAGGTGCAGCATTTTTTACTGTACTTCAGATGCTACAGTAATTTAAATATTTGGATGATCTGGAGGAAAGGCTAACAGCAAAATCATTATTTATATTGATGCAATTTGTTTTTTGAGAGATTTCCTCTCTCTTGAGGCTGTACCAACAATATTGCAGTAAATTTTATGTACAAGAAAAAATTAGCGCTGTATCATTTTTTAGGACAGCTTTTTTGTTCTGCAGTGGTTCCTTCTCACTGGCCCAGGATGGCTGGGGTCTGCAGGCATTCCCGAATCACTGGATTCACATGTCTCCTTAGTTATTGTAGAACAGAGAAATATGTAACTACGCTTTGTGGTGTAAGGTGATGCTGGAGAAAAAGCTGTTTGCACTATGCCTGCCTGAATTAATTAAACACATTGGTGGAAGGAAGGAGTCACAATGAATGTCCTGTCATATGTCATGTCATTTCTCTGCAATCTTGTGAAAAGCATAGTCTTTTGGGCTAAGTTCCCTTCAAAGCTGTCATCTTTGTATGAACGCGTGTAGAATGCAAAGACAGTAATAAATGATCCTGTATGTTGATTTTGTTTAATAGACTTGCCATGTGCAGGAAGTGTTCTTGAATTACTATTTCCTGAAATATTTCGAGTTCTGAATTAGCAAAATGTTAGGAAGAGTGGCTGTGGTTTGCTTTTTAATGTGAAAGCAAATACAATCTGCTGATTTGATTTGATTTTTAATTCTTTGCTTAAGTCTCAAAAATGTTTTAGAGGTGTTACAAATTCTCAGGCAGCTTCTGGTATTTTATGACAGGTCATAGTATTTAAAAGAATGTCTTCTTTTTCCTCTCCTGATCTTGTGCGGAAAGTTTGTCTCTTTGTACCTGCTTTGATGTCTTTCCTCTTGATTTTTTTTTTTGGTTGAAATTGTTCAAGATCTGTCTCTTCAGGATTTCTATGTCTTATCAGCTTAATTATTTCAGAATGCTGATTTTTGGAAGCTGTTTTAGAAACCACTTTCCTTTTGCAGTGTTTTGACTGTGTAGTAGCCTCACCACACAGGTACCACATCAGGATACTGCTTAAATGTGTGTTTCAGTCCATTGCTGTTCAGGAAGAAATTGTGCATTTCTTGCACAAATATGCATACAAGCATGTCTTCAAAGTCTGAGGGAGTTCTGTTGGTGCTTGCATCCCCACTCTAAATTCCTGCTTCAGGCCACTTTCTGCTCTATGTTTTATAGCATCATTTCTTTGCATTGTCTAGTACCTCTAAGTGACAATTTTGCACTTATTTGACACCATGTGCATATTTGCAGGTTCTCTGTTAGTCTTTTTTCAGGCTTTCCTGTCTCAGCTAGCTTCACGTCCCACTCCAGAGCCTGACATCTACAAACTTATTTGGGATGTGGGTCGTCTTGTCGTAGGGTATGAAGTTAGTTTTGTAATTGCTGCCTCGCCTGGCTATGGAGTGATAGGCCTTGTCTGGAAACCATTTCTGACAGTGTGCTGGGTGAAGTGCCGGGGAGGCAGCACGCAGTTCAGCTCCTGAGGCTCCGCTGTAGTGACAGTGCCCATCAGCAACCTCCAGTGCTGCATGCTCTTGTGCCTGTGAGCCATTCATCATGAACAGCCACTGAAACATCTTCCCTTCATGATTTCCAGCCCTTTCCAGCAAGATTTTAGCTATCCTTTTTAGGACCTATTGCTGCTTTGCAGGTTCATAATTTTTAGTAGCATGGATAGATTTCCTGCTTTTTGTGTGCATAAAAGGATGTAGTAGCAACGTTAGGTTGAATAAACTGCATGCATTGCGATTTTATAGGCTTGCATGCAGAGGCATACATTTCAAAAGTTTTTCTCCCCGGCACAACAGCACAACATGGTAGTGAGTTGCTGATGTTGTAGGGTAATTCAGAGAGACGATGCTATCACGGGTATCACTTTAGAGAGAAAGTGTCCCATATGCACCAGCCGGTGCTAACGAGGTACATGCTGCCTCATATACTAGGTATGAGGCAGCATGCAGGTGATGCTATAAGTATTTAAGTTAATTAACATCTATATAAAGTATTTACAAAACTAACCTAAATTTGCAAAATGAATAGTATGTTTTCTCCAGTATGTAATGCAATGATACCAACCCCAACATATTATTTCCCGTTTGGAATATACATACATATATATATATATTTATATTCGTATTTCAGTTTGAGAAACTGTTGGGAGCAGAGTAACCTTTGTTGTAAGTAAAGGCTAAGCTGGAAGCATTTGTTTCAACAGTTGTCCCCAACCCTGCCTTCCTCCTCAGGCTCCAGTTTTGTTTGTCCATCAGTGTGCCTGGCTTGCTTGTGACAGGTTTTCTATTTGGGACTCATCTCGAACCCTTCTTCTAGGAGGCTGTAGTTTCTACATTGTCTTTTTCTGTGGTGCTGTTTGCCTTGGAGTAAATAATCTGCCTCGTGTCTTAGAGGACACAGAAGCTTGTTTTAGGAACAGATGACCTTTATTAGCTTGGGAACAGTGTCTCATAAGTGTCAGCATTGCTCAGGAGTCCTGCATCAGTTTCCATTTGATGACTGTAGTAGGGAAGATAGTGTTTATGTCTATGTAATTTTTGGTTTAAATAGGCAAGACAGCGGAAGAGTGAAAAAGAAGCACAAGGAAGGAAAATGCCTCACAGCCGGAATTAGTGCTTGGTCTTTGATTCCCCATCCTGTGCTCTTTCTCTTGGACCACTTTTCCCATTCCTGATGCACTGACTAAATAGGCTTAATCTCCAAATTAGTAAGTTCTGGGAAAACTTCCAGCTTCTCCTTTTGGCATTTTGCCTGTTCTTTCTGCTTTTCCTTCCCCTATCATTTTGCAACCTTGCTTTCCATCTTTCTAGCTAAATCTAGATCCTGCTGGAATCTGTTACAGTATTCTGAAGTTTGCCAAATGAAAACTTGCCCCTAGAGTGTGCAGAACTCACTCTGTTCATGTTGATTAGAAATTCTTCACGCTCTTGTTAGCTGGTTCCTTGCACTCATTAGCTGATAGATTGCAGGATTTGGTTTAGATGTGATTTTAAACCACTGAAGGCCGAGGTAAAGGTGCAGTCGCTGTCTCTGGTACAGTGTTTCAGTGCCATCCAAGGCTGTGAGCTCAAGGGAGCTGGGCCCTTCTGCGCTCTTCCCTGTTGCCAGGCGCTACTACAACCTCTGCCTGGTAGCTCTGGCTCTTCGGCTGCAGGCTCGCTCTGACCAGACTCAAGCCAGCGGATAGGAAACTGCTTATCTTTCCAATTTCTTCCTTTCTCCGAGGGGAACACCTGAAAGCAGTGCCCAGTGTGGGGTTGCCAGACTGCAGATTAACGTGCCATTATGGAGCTAGGAGAGGGCCGTGGTGTATGCAGCTGCTGTGGTAGGATGGGGAAAACCTATTGCTTCCCAGCCAAAGTGATACAGTGGCCTAGAAAGGAGCACGGGTCACAGCGGGACCCTGAGGGCACAGGGACGTCATAGCTCAGGGCGTCTGTTCTGCCTCAGGGGGACTTCTTGCAGGAACCATTATGTCCAGATGCCCTGGCTGCATTCTCTCAGCTGTGGAAAAGATCATTAAATTAGGCCCAGAGCTCTCCATATTGGTTAGCTCCACCACTATCACCAGCACACCACAAAAAAGAAGAGTAAAACTGCTAGTTCCTGCGTGGAAAAGCTATGAGCGTGGTGTGGATTCAGTTCGTCCCATGCTCTGGCTTTCTGCAAACCTGAAAGTGGCACTGACTCTGCTAAGGATCCTTATGCGATGTTCACCGGAACAGGTAGGGTGAAAGATGTTGAAGGAAGTCAGCTACTGTAATTTAAATTACTTGATGATAATTTTTAATTGCTTGCTTTCTAAAATCGCCAGGTGCTGGGAGGCGTTACTTTTATTCTGTGTCTAGAGTATGTAGGCTAAAAATAAATTACTTCCTCTGGGGAGGTGTTATTTTTAGGTTTAACACAGCAAAAGGTAGTGTGTTGAAGAAACTTCCCCTTTGTCAATAATAGAATATTTTCCAATTGTGATAGCAGCCATTAGGTTTTTCAGAATTGTTGGGCTACATCATAATTTTTAATATTAAATATTCCATTTAATATACAGTAACTGAAGCGTGTATATCGAAATATAAATTAAATGCTATAAATGTAAAGATTCTAAAGAATTACCATTGAGGTGTTAGAATAAGACAAAATTGTTTACTTTGTACTTGAGAGCTGTGATTGATATAATTTTTCTTTTATTACTTTTTATGTTAACTTTTGGTAGTATCTGTTTTTGTTTAGCTGTGAAAGAATTAAAACTGGAATTGCAT
The DNA here is from genome assembly GCF_035582795.1 of Mycteria americana. Classification (NCBI taxonomy): domain Eukaryota; kingdom Metazoa; phylum Chordata; class Aves; order Ciconiiformes; family Ciconiidae; genus Mycteria; species Mycteria americana. The sequence goes on from NC_134368.1 coordinate 14,274,859, forward strand.
GGTAGTGCTGTACATTATGTTATATTTGGCTATTAGACAAGTATAGAGGGGACTATTCAGAAATGTATGAGAATGCAGATTTTTATTTTTAAGGCAAACTGATAGCAATCATTTATGATACACTCATTACTGTCACAAAGCTATTAGATTAATTCCTTTGCAAGTAGGCATCATGTAATGAGATGTACTTGAATGTCTTCAAAATAAGCAATGGTGGAAAGATGTTTGTACCTTTGCTACTTTAATGACATGTGGGGTAGCTTCCCTCCAAGGCGTTCAGCTCATGCTGAGGTCTCTGCCCTCAGGGCTGGACTGTTTCTAAGGTCTAACTTGTTTAAAGGTAGCTTGGGTATTTCTGCTGCAATTTGCAATGTAGATCTAGTCTCAAATATAGGGGAGGGTATGATCCAGACTGAATGTTCGTTCTGGATAGAAGTACTAAGAGAGGACTAGATAGCAGACAAAAACATGATTTTAAAGTTAGCATTCTTAAATAGAACTAAAACTATTCAAACCCAAGGGAGTAGATTTGCTATCTTATCCCTGGCTCAGAGCTCTGGGTCCCTTCTCTGTCATGCTGAGTAGGGTTGGAGGAAGGCTCGGGGAGTAGCTGTTTATCACAGTATAACTCCTTGTTGCTTTATCCTTTTAAATGAAAGGCAGCCAATGGGCTCCAGTATTTCTGAACAGGAGTGTGACTGTACTATATAATCTTATTTTCCTGGACATTATGAATAAATAAATAAACAGCAAAGCTAATTTGCTGATGGCCTAACTGGAGAATTCAGTAGCTAAGCTTTTTACATCTCTGTACATAAACTAGATATGCATAAAGGAGAGAGCATCTGGCTCATAAATATTCTCTTCTGGTGAGCAAATTCAATTGCAATGAAATATAACCATAAAGGGTTAGCTAAATATTTTGTTATATTTTTCTGTAGCTGACTAATTGTGTGTGTTATCTTATTCCATTTGAAGATGAGTGTCCTGGTTTCAGCTGGGATAGAGTTAATTTTCTTCCTAGTAGCTGGTATAGTGATGTGGTTTGGATTTAGGATGAGAATAATGTTGATAACACAGGGATGTTTCAGTTGTTGCTAAGCAGTGCTTACACTGGTCAAGGACTTTTCAGCTTCCCATGCTCTACCAGGCATACAAGAAGCTGGAAGGGGGCACAGCCAGGACAGCTGACCCCAACTGCCCAAAGGGCTATTCCATACCATATGGCGTCGTGCTCAGTATAGAAACTGGGGGGAGTTGGTCAGCGGCAGCAATCACTGCTCAGGGACTGGCTGGGTGTTGGTCGGTGGGTGGTGAGCAATTGCATCATGCATCACTTGCTTTGTATATTTTTTTGTTGTTATTATTAATAATAATAATCTATATTATATCTATATAATATATCTATATCTATATCTTATTATAATACATAATCATATATCTATATTATGTATATAAAATAATGTAGATATATCTCTATATAATAATATATATAGATAAATAAATATAGATATATATCTAATATATCTATTAGATAGATATATCTAATAGATATCTATTATATCTACAATATATGTTATATATTAATTATAAAATATATAATATAAAATTTTGTATAAATTTATATAAATTATAATATAATAGCTATATTTTAATATTAAATTATGTTTAATATTAAAATTAAATATATTTTATATTTAATTATAAACCAAATATAATTATTTACATTATATATAAATATAATGAATATATATTTTTATATAATATATATTTTATATAAAATATTTTATATAACAGTTTGGAGCTGTTAGGATATGGTTAGAAGCAAATTCTGTCAAAGCACTAAAAAACATCCAATGACTACAAAAACATTAAATTAAGGTAATATTTTAAGGTAGTCTGCTTTTGGTGCAATTTGTATAACTTCTAAGGACTTTTGACATCACAGTGCTTTAAATATTTTGTTCTTCAAAAAATAATTCATTCTAAGTTCTGTGCTAATTCAAAATTCAGTTCCATTTCATTTAAAGCCATTGAGTTTTACTAAATGAAGGACAGAATGATCTGTATATGAAAAGGTTTGTTAGACAAAGAAAATATTTCAGTCTTCAACCACTATTTCTTTTAATTGCAGTTCAAGCTTAATTGTTCTAACTCAGACTGAGTGATGAATTTGGGAGTAGTAAAATGGAGACTTGGAGTACCTGACGATGCTCTGTTTTGGATATGGAGAGTTTAAATTATTAAAGGCTGTGCTCTGATATAAGTGCCTAACAAAGATGAATAGAAGCTCTTTGTGAGAATGTGTTTAAGAGAAGAACAAAAATGTTCTGCAGGAGTAGAACAGGATGGCTGTGTGTTCAACAGGTGTTTGCAAATAAGACCACGCAAGAACCCGCAGGACCAATTGCCTTCTACACCTCATTCTTCCCTCTCTCATGCTGCAGAGCTTCCTGATGGAAATGCAATGAGCAAACATGGTCACAGTCATTCAGCCAAAGATTTGTTCTCATCTTCAATTCCTTACCACTGTTAGGCTACACTGTTACCGAATCTTACATTCTCAATCCCATTTGTATCTTTGCTAGTTTTGATTCCTTCTTCAAGGTACTGGCTGCCGCCTGCTTCAGTTTCTGGCTCCTTCCTTTTTTCTTTCTCTGCCTTCCCCTTTCTCCAGTCCTTCTCCCCAGAACTCTAACAAAGTGAAATACAGGTTTCTTCCTCTCCTTAAATTATTTTATCTCCGTTTCCTGTCAGGTTTTTCTCCTCCTGGCACAGATCCAGTTTTTGTTTGCTATGCTCCTTTTAACTCTTCCATTTTCTTACTGACACCCAGTTTGTACTGGCATCTGTGTCATGCCTGCCCTTGTCTTTTACTTTCCTCTTTGTCTTTTACTTTCCTCCTTACCTCTGACTCTCCACTGACACTTTCTCTGAACATCTTACTCTTTAGAGTGCATCTTAATATGCTTAGTCTCTTCCATCTTTGGGGAGGAGAAAAAAAAGAAAAAGCTCTTGACCCGCTAGCCAGTCTTCGTCCTTTTACCTCTAAGCTCACTCTACTCTTGTTATGCAGTTATTTTTCAACCTCTTGAATCCAGTTTTTGTTTATTGCTGCTCTCCACAAAGTGTCTAATGGCCTTCTTTTGAAGAAAGCTCAAAACCAGGACTCCATCCTCATTACTGACTCACTGTTTACTTAAATGTCTGCTGATCTGTATGTGGCTCTTCCATTTTATAGTTTGCTTGTAAATTCTTTAGGATAGGGCACACTTTTTTTTCTGTGTTTGTACAGTATTCAGCTCAATTAGTGGGTTTTTTTATGAGTACGACTGTGAACTACTGTGAAAGTACAAATAAATAATAAGTTTTTGATCAAAGGTTCCTTCCCCCCCACCCTCTCCCTGGATATTTGACCAGATCAAATTATGTAGGTTATCAGTGGGGTTGATAATAAGTAGCATTTTAAAATGATACAGCTAGTTATCTGCAAATGTTGTCTCACAAATTTGCATTGCGCTACAAATTTAGATCAGAACTTTGCTAATCTTTCTTATGTGAACTGACCTACTTAAGTCAGCGGACTACTAATATTTGCCACACAGTAAGGATTTGGCTCATAATCTTGGGAAAAGCATTTATATGCACATAGGGAATATTGTCTAGTGTTTTTGTTAAAGGCTTCCTCCTCATTCCATTCCTCCTTATGAGATTTTTTTAACTTAAAAGTGGGAAGAACAAGTAAGCATCATCTGACCTAGATGTGATGCCTAAGGAAGTTGTCTATGAACCTTTGTAATTCAAATGGTGAGAGGAGAAAATTATCTCTGGATGGGAATTATTATTTTGACTTCACAAAAAAAAGTCCATTTGGCTCCTAGAAAAAAATGAAAACGCTGTTTAACTGCTTAAATTACACCTAACAAATAAAGGGAGGAGGCTCAAAATGATAGACCATAGAAATCATAAGGTTTCAGCTGATTGAGGACAAATAAGGGGCAATGATTGCTGAGCTTATGTGGAAGGGCAGGAACGTTCTCTCAGGCACTGTAGAAATTGCAGACACCCTGGTCACAGAAATTTAGAGGTATTTACAAAGAAAATTATTTGTAATGTTTTTTCACAGATTGCTAGTGTGGCTTTTTTGAGACTTTACACATCATTCATATAATTGATTATATATTTATTTTCAATAATAAATTTTCTATATAATTCTTTTTCTTGGAAAGGAGAGAACACATGTTCATTTTCTGTATGTTTGTAGATATAAATTATTCCTATGCATTTTCACTCAACTGTGTTGCTTGATTTTTGGGATCAAATGCCCTGCAAGGTGACATTTCTTCCAGTTTCAGCAGTCATCATAGCAATGGGAGGAAGCTGCTCGGTGGTACCTCCATGGACGAATCCACACTCTCTAATGCTGCGTATCTAACTTGGGTGCCTGACTGAGAAACTTAAGCATCCAATATACAAAATGGAGAAAGAGAGGTTTCTGATTCAGATGCTCTTAATTGACCTCCAAAAGCTACACTGAGTGTATAGGGAGCTTAGGTTCCTAACAGAAGCATCTAGGTTATTTTGCTAAGACCAGAGAGTTTGACTATCTCCTGCACAGATGCTGAAGGGAAGTGCCTTCTTGGCCCAGACAGATCTAACAGTGGCATTAAATAGTTGAGTGTAAACTTGCTGTTTGCTGTACTCTTTGCCACTGACTTCAGCAGAGTCGGGATTTCATGTGCAGTGTGTATTGCTCACAGACCCTTTTGTCTTTGGAAGAACAAATCCAAGATGATAAAATAATATGGCAGGGAAGGGCAAAATAAACCAGCTCCATCACATAGATTAGGGTAATTTTATACAAAATAAATATCAGTATTTGCAAGACCTCCTTCCTCATTTCAATCAAATTCTAGGTATATTTTCTCATTCATTATATTTACAGGTTCTCACAGTTACTTTCTGAACTGTAGCTAGTATTGTCATCAAATATTTATGCTGTACTTGCTTCCAATAAACAGGTAGAAAATTCAGAATAATTTCTTTCACTGTTGTCCACCCAAAGCTGCTGGCAGGACTGGATCCTTGTTTTGGCGTACCACTTTGTACCTAAGGCTTCAGCTCTGTACCCGGCCATGCATATCTATAAGGAAAATGTTGCCTCTTGTGAGGCAGCAGGTCCTGGTTGGTTTGGTGTTGCTGCTGGCATGCTTACCCTCTAAACTGTGAAAGAGAGTTGGTTTTGTGCACACCCTTGAAAAGTTGATGGTACCAGTGTGTAAGCAGACAGGATATCCTGAAGCTGAAAGGATTTGGTACACGAACAAGCATGGGCAAAGGCAGCAAATGACTGAAGAGGATAGGGCAGGCACGGGAGAGCTGCTGGTACCACCACAGTATTGACTGATGCTCTTAGTGCAGAAATAACATTTCTAGTATTGTCGCCTACGAAAGCTGCATATAAATAAAATGTGTTCTATAGACGTGCAAGTACTGAATAATTTCTTTTAATTCCCACCTTCTCAAATGTGAAGATTTTATAATGTTTACTTGTCAGGTTGAAGATGGTTCTGCTTTATTTTGTTTCATCAATGAGAAAGGGAAGAAGGTCATTCCATTGCTGTCCATCTTTCTCTCCCAACCTTACTTCCTCCTGTTTATTCCTGGGCAGGTTTTTACATAGTTCTCTACTTTTTCCCAAGTCACATGCCCGTTTTATAGTAATAGCAGGGTACTTGAATTTTACTTCAAGAACCATATGTCTTAGCTTCATTACAGAGAAACAAAAACAAAACCAAAAAACTGTGCAAGACTCATGCAGGATTACACAAAATGCTGTAGAAATTCTGACAACTGAATTGTATTTTTTGCGATCAATTCTAGGGCCTAAACCACAGAACCATCCTTCTGTCCTCTAAATTGGGTTTGTGATTGCATACTCCCTTTTCATGCTGTAGTGGTGGCTTTGGTACACAGCTGTTTGTTTTCTGTTCAAATTTCTCAACTTCAGTGGTGCTTGTACCTTTTCAGAATACGTGCCTTCTGCAGCAAACTGTTCATGGTTTCATGAACAGATACGGAAAGTTTAAGGAAACTGCCTGTCTGTTCAGTTGAAAGAATTTTGCTGTAATATAAGCCATTAAACACTTGGACTAAAAACCAAGCTTTATTTTATAATGCAAGTGAGTAATTTTCTTCTTCTCCTTGTTTTCCTATTTCTGAGTATACAGATTTCAACGTTGCTTTTTCAAGGTGATGGGATAATGCAGTGAATGAAAGTAGCCGGTCTAAGAAAACCCCAAGACCTGCAAACATTCCCTTTGTCCAGCCTTGCTTTCCTGTCCAGGGAAGCCACAGAGATTGTTTTCTGGCCGTCATTTTTTTCATACTTCGTAATTTGTCTTTTATCTACAAAACTGGCAAAAAAAAAGAGACAAACAACAGTTATTTTATCTTACTTTTGCTGAGTGGTTGCCTTGTCTCTATCGGTTCTGTTTGCATAGGCAGGTATTCGGCAATTTCAGTAATATTTATACAGGCTGACATTGAACGACTGTTGCTTTTGCTGCATATGACAGTATCGACTAGCACAAAATTGTGGTCGCACGTTAGCGTGCTGTATGTATCAATGCAAACCCATTTAAGCAGCTTGAAGTTTTTTTGCCCACATCCCCTCCCTTAATTTTTTCATTGCCCATCTTACCAGCAGAAGAGCTAAAATAATTACCTGCAGTCTCATTTTTCACTTTAGTACATGCAGATCTTGTGCGGTTGGGCAGCGAGCGGCTGACTGGGAGGGGCCTGCTCTGATGCAGCACAGGCATATGACAGCAGGAGCAGCAACAGCAATCAGAGCCCTTCTCCGGGCGGGTTTTGCTGCAGTACGCTGATTGCCACTTTACAGCATCCAGCAAGATCCCCAGCAGCAGGCACTTGGAGGAGACTCTGCGTGGGCACTTGTTTAAGGAGTACCTGACTAAACAATTGGGTTATTCTTTAACTGCGGGAGAAGTGCCTGTATTCCCTTCACGCAAGCTCCCTACTGGCTTTCTGCATTCGTAATTTGTCGGAGCCGTCTTTCCCTCCGTCTTTCTCCCGCTACTTCTTTCTCTTTCTTTTTTTTCTTTTTTTCCCCGATCGCTATTCACACCGCCCCCCCCGCCCCCCGCCCCAAATCTGTGCTGCATCACTAGCTCTCATTATGCTGTGCTCAGTAGCCCAGTGTGTTCTCCGCCTCTGCTAGGCAGTGGCAGCATGGATGGTGCTCTTGTGACGACCTCTGCTGATGCTATCAGTCCACTGCGGATAGGCATGCTGAGTAATCCTGCTGTAAATGGGCGAGGACACGGACACACGAAAAATTAACCACAGCTTTCTTCGAGACCACAACTATGTGACTGAAGGTAACATAAATACTGTCATTATTCTCTTCTTGCATTGCATATTCTATGCCAGGAATGCACTGTCATGTTTGGAGATGTAGGCTGGTCCTTTTTTTCTTCTTTTTTTTTTTAAACAGGGAGACTTTCAAGGTGTTTTTCTGTGTGATGTAGCAACAGAATCTGTTTGAATTTGCTAAATCCCGAAGGCATTCTGTCATGCTACGGCAGTATACGAAACTATATGGGCTAAAGAAGGTCTTGCATTGTGCTGAGTTTGTGCTAGTGAGGTGTGCAGCACCTGGCATTGAATGCACAGTAGCTGCAATGTGGAAAATTGGAAGCAGCTGATTACTTAAAAAAAGGTGAAAGATTTGAGAGCACTAAAGTAAGAGAAATAATCTGTAAAGTTAACTGTTTGCTGGTGTAATAAAGGTTATGCATCTCATTTTGGTAATTATAGCCTGAACATCACAGACATTGCTGAGTTGATTGTTCCCTAGAGAACCTTACATGTTTAGAAGGGATATGTAAGCACAATCTTTTGAAATACTGCTGCCTTCTTTCCATCCTCTGTGCATGTGCAAGGTACATGAGAAAAGAAAAGGTACCTTAATTTTAAATCATCCAATGATGATTTAATGGTCCAATGGCTGGTAGCTTATTACATAAAAAGGAATTTTCCTGCAGGTGACACACATTAAATGCTGAGAGAATTTACCTTGAGACCAGTGAAATGGTTGGGTCAGATCTGTATTTCCTTGCCGGAAAGTTGGTTTAAGAGCAGGCCATTTTAAGATTGATTGATTGATTGAAAAGCAGAAATGTATTTGTAGGTGCTTGACTTTGCAAATATATTTGTGTGTGCAGAGTTTTAACAGCACTTTCCAGCAGCAGAAACAGTACTTCAGTGTAGGCTTATATAATATGAACATACTTAACATCAGGGTCAACCAATACTACTTGAGACTCAATCTCCAGATTCTGTCGTCATTTGATCAGTGCTCGGTCACTTAATACTCCCATGCTGCATCCTGAAATGCGATCAGCTGATGCTCTCTTGATTATTGATGATTTGCATTTTTTTAGAATGTAGAAAACAGCAGGATGATTTTGCCACACTGGGAACACAAAGCAGATTTTTCAGAAGAAAAATTTAAAAAGCTGTGTACTGTAACTGTTACCACTGGCTGGTGTAATTTTTTGCTAATCTTGCATCTAGGACATTCTTTGCATTCTGGTTCATGTTTCGGTGCATTTTTTAATTTGTTTTGCATTTTTGGTTAATACCTTTTGTCTGAATGATGACTTATATTTTGAGATGTAGTCATCTGTAATAACATTTGAAGAAACTTTATCTTAAATTTATGAATTTATGCCTTAGATTCTGCAAAATGCACGGTATAATTACTGCAATGTACTTGCTACATCTTGAGATTCAGATATATATTTAATGGGCATGTGCAGCTACGTTAAAATTTGGACTTTCAGGTCTGTCAGTTTTGTAATCTGAGGAAAATAATCCCTTGTGGATTTTGCAAATCAATATTCTTCTCTTTTTGTATGTTATGGGTGTTTTAAAAATTAGGTGGAGATTTTTAGTATTTTTGGGGGCACTGCTGACGCAAGTTTTAGATTTTCTCATGTTTTATCTTCACTGGATATTTGGATCAGGAGGACTGGATGTTCTTCTGTGATTGCACATGGAGTGGCTGGCCTGAAATGGGTCAAAATATACCTTGAATATCAATGTTGGCCTGTATTATATTTTCCCTGTGATCAGAAGTCATCATGAAATATGTTGGCATCTGATTTTGAGGTAGATGAAGTATGGGAAACCTTCAGTAGCAAAGTGTTAGTTCTTCAGCTCCGACTGTGTAATGCTTCTTGGGAATGCTCAGTTGGTCAGCTGTAATAAAATTCTTCACATCTGTTATATCTGACATTGCCACACCTTTTAAAAGATCATGAAAATCTTGAGGGAATGGATTTATCTGCAAAATTTTTCCAGGGACACCTTCAGCTCAAAGAGGATCATCACAAATTTTAATTTCTCATTGATATACTTTGTTTAAATGCATAATGAATATGTAAGCTAAACTGGCACTTAAAATGCGCTTTGTTGGTTCTGTGGGGTTTTTTTTGTTTTGTTTTGTTTTTTTTAAATTTTGTTTAAAGATTTGGCTTCATGAAACAGCCATTAACACTTCTCATCTATAAAGGCCTGAAGTCCTTTCACAGTCCTTGCATTTGATCCTATGATATGTTAGTGCTGTGTGTGTGATAGTAACATACCTATAGAAACACAGTTGCAGGCAGTAATGCATTGCTTCGTTATATTGGAACATAATTTTATTGGGGCCAAACCCAAGTCTTTCTTCTGGGGTTTTTGGCTTTTGTAATCCACTATTTAAAACGAAGAAATACTTTATATTGTATCCAGTGTATTAGAGAAGTTCCTGATTTGTTGTTGTCTGTGAATAACTACACTTTCTTCTTCTGTTTTCAGAGTTTTAAAATCTTGGTAAGGGCTGTCCTCTGTCCTTGCTGCTCCATGCAGCAGACTAAATTCATTTACAAAAGGAGGTATTTCTGACCTTTATATGCACTGTCTTCCTCTCTATTCCCTGAGGAAAGTAAAGCGAACAATAATCAAGAAGATGTTTGGTTAACTGTAGTATTGCCTTAGTTCTTTTCCTTTTTTACTTCTTCAGTAGTTTAAAAGAAAAAAAAATCAGGTGACATGAATTCACAGGGTATAGGAAAACTGTGAGCCAAATCTGATTTGCTCTGCTCTCACTAGTGGACCTAGCATGTTCCTAACGGAACTGCTTACTTGAGCAAAGTCGAATTTAATCTCTTTCATAGGTCATTATTTTGTAACATTGGGGTTATCTGTATCAAACGTGACTTCACCTTGACTATGGAAAATTGAATTGGTTTTTAAATCTCAAAAATTCCTTGGTTTGATGGTTGCTGTTTTACTGTTGATGTTATGCTGTTTCTTGTAATAGGCGTTACAGACACACATATGACAACAGTGACTACCTGGACTTGATTCTCCTGTTACTTATGCATATCTGCAGTAAAACCAATGGAGTTAAAACAAGCAGGACTTGAATAATTTTGTCATCGTAAGTCTTAAAAATATGTTACAGTTGCACAGTGAAAAAAGGCAATTTAATTCCAGCAGCAATATACAGTAGGTTTTTCAATGATCACTTTCAAAAGTGGTTTGTGAAGGAAACTGCTTTAATTGGAGTTATTTGTGTGAGGGAAACAGAAAAGACGTGATGAGACTTGTAATGAAAGAGGGGAGAAAGACCTGAGGCCTAGAAAATGTGACCTGTGAGGAAAGATTGAACTTTTTTATGCGAAGGTGGTGAAACACCGGGATATGCTGCCTAGGGAGCTTGTGTAGTTTCTATCACTGAAGTTTTTAAAAGCAGGTGACATAGATGTCTGTAAGAAATGACATGGGGATAGCTGAGCCTCCCTTGGGGCAGAGGGATGGACTAGATGACCTCTGAGATCTGTTCAAGCTTGTGATTCATTGCCGAGCTGTGTTTTATCTTTATTGCCTTTTGCACCCCAGCTGTAGGAACCAGCTGCCCAGGAGGTGTTGTGTCAGTAAAATGTATTATTTCCACAACACCTTTAGAAGAACAGAGAAGAGAGGAGAGGCACAGTGTAACACGGGGAAGAAGATGGGCTGGACGAGAGAAACACGAGCCTTTGTTACTTACAGGCAGAGTCTGTTAGGGGAGATGGCAAGAAAATTGTGGACAGTGAGCTGGGGGAAGGGGTAAAGGAGGAAAAAGGCTTGTGTGCTTTTGGGGACAGAGAATGTCCTTCAGTCCAAGAGTTACCTTGACATTACCTGTGCTTAAGATTAACAGTAAACCTGACAGGACTGCTGATGTGCTTTGCTGTCTCAGGACCTTGGGATCAGCCACACAGGATCTGATTCAGAACAGTGAATTGTGTGGTATGGTCGCTGTATTCCTGGCAGGGGCAAAAAGTTGTGGGAAACGACAGTGCTGCTCCTTTGAGCAACTGCACTGTTAATTCAGCTACTCTGTATTTTACAGATTTAATGATTGACAGAGAAATAATGAACAAAATTTGCTATCCTTACCAAACTGCGGTAAAGGATGTGATTCATATCCCTGAACACAAATTTAACTGGAGAAGTTCTCTGGTAGCAAAGGCTTTCTGCAGGTTGTGTGCAGACATGTCTCGTGTATCGATTCATCCCTGCCTTTTTATGGAGTATCCCTGTTTTGGGAAGAAATAAAAAGTTGCTTATACTCAGTTTCTAGAGAGAGACAGGTTCCTCCTTTGGTCCAGGCCTGCAAATTCAAGTGAGGCCAGTGAAGTTGCACAGGTGCAGTGGGGCAGAAGCTGACCTTCACTATCTAGTCATTTATATGGCCAAATGGTGCAGATTGGTTCCATGTGGCTTAACTTCTATTAAAAAGTTAATCATGTTAATGGTGTGTTAACCTCCTCAAATGTGATATTTGAAGAATAATGAGAATTACCAGTGTAGTGTAAAACATATTGAATCATAACCATGTGAAACATTTATTATAGAGGATGAAAAAAGACATTTTTTTTCCTGATGATTTTAAAGGA